>NC_134354.1:568341684-569002335 GCF_048569485.1 Anomaloglossus baeobatrachus | reverse complement strand
TAATGGCTTAGTTATAATGAGTTGGAGTGTGCAATGCAGGCAGACGCGCTCTGCAAATGTCTTTGCACTAGTGGGACTATAGCAAAGTCCAATAGCCACGTATAGGATGCCACTAGGTACACTGAGTGTTTGCTAGTATAATGGCTTAGTTGTAATGAGTTGGAGTGTGCAATGCAGGCAGACGCGCTCTGCAAATGTCTTTGCACTAGTGGGACTATAGCAAAGTCCAATAGCCACGTATAGGATGCCACTAGGTACACTGAGTGTTTGCTAGTATAATGGCTTAGTTATAATGAGTTGGAGTGTGCAATGCAGGCAGACGCGCTCTGCAAATGTCTTTGCACTAGTGGGACTATAGCAAAGTCCAATAGCCACGTTTAGGATGCCACTAGGTACACTGAGTGTTTGCTAGTATAATGGCTTAGTTATAATGAGTTGGAGTGTGCAATGCAGGCAGACGCGCTCTGCAAATGTCTTTGCACTAGTGGGACTATAGCAAAGTCCAATAGCCACGTATAGGATGCCACTAGGTACACTGAGTGTTTGCTAGTATAATGGCTTAGTTATAATGAGTTGGAGTGTGCAATGCAGGCAGACGCGCTCTGCAAATGTCTTTGCACTAGTGGGACTATAGCAAAGTCCAATAGCCACGTATAGGATGCCACTAGGTACACTGAGTGTTTGCTAGTATAATGGCTTAGTTATAATGAGTTGGAGTGTGCAATGCAGGCAGACGCGCTCTGCAAATGTCTTTGCACTAGTGGGACTATAGCAAAGTCCAATAGCCACGTTTAGGATGCCACTAGGTACACTGAGTGTTTGCTAGTATAATGGCTTAGTTATAATGAGTTGGAGTGTGCAATGCAGTCAGAGGCGCTCTGCAAATGTCTTTGCACTAGTGGGACTATAGCAAAGTCCAATAGCCACGTATAGGATGCCACTAGGTACACTGAGTGTTTGCTAGTATAATGGCTTAGTTATAATGAGTTGGAGTGTGCAATGCAGGCAGATGTGCTCTGCAAATGTCTTTGCACTAGTGGGACTATAGCAAAGTCCAATAGCCACGTATAGGATGCCACTAGGTACACTGAGTGTTTGCTAGTATAATGGCTTAGTTATAATGAGTTGGAGTGTGCAATGCAGGCAGACGCGCTCTGCAAATGTCTTTGCACTAGTGGGACTATAGCAAAGTCCAATAGCCACGTATAGGATGCCACTAGGTACACTGAGTGTTTGCTAGTATAATGGCTTAGTTATAATGAGTTGGAGTGTGCAATGCAGGCAGATGTGCTCTGCAAATGTCTTTGCACTAGTGGGACTATAGCAAAGTCCAATAGCCACGTATAGGATGCCACTAGGTACACTGAGTGTTTGCTAGTATAATGGTTTAGTTATAATGAGTTGGAGTGTGCAATGCAGGCAGACGCGCTCTGTAAATGTCTTTGCACTAGTGGGACTATAGCAAAGTCCAATAGCCACGTATAGGATGCCACTAGGTACAGTGAGTGTTTGCTAGTATAATGGCTTAGTTATAATGAGTTGGAGTGTGCAATGCAGGCAGACGCGCTCTGCAAATGTCTTTGCACTAGTGGGACTATAGCAAAGTCCAATAGCCACGTATAGGATGCCACTAGGTACACTGAGTGTTTGCTAGTATAATGGCTTAGTTATAATGAGTTGGAGTGTGCAATGCAGGCTGACGCGCTCTGCAAATGTCTTTGCACTAGTGGGACTATAGCAAAGTCCAATAGCCACGTATAGGATGCCTCTAGGTACACTGAGTGTTTGCTAGTATAATGGCTTAGTTATAATGAGTTGGAGTGTGCAATGCAGGCAGACGCGCTCTGCAAATGTCTTTGCACTAGTGGGACTATAGCAAAGTCCAATAGCCACGTATAGGATGCCACTAGGTACACTGAGTGTTTGCTAGTATAATGGCTTAGTTATAATGAGTTGGAGTGTGCATTGCAGGCAGACGCGCTCTGCAAATGTCTTTGCACTAGTGGGACTATAGCAAAGTCCAATAGCCACGTATAGGATGCCACTAGGTACACTGAGTGTTTGCTAGTATAATGGCTTAGTTATAATGAGTTGGAGTGTGCAATGCAGGCAGAGGCGCTCTGCAAATGTCTTTGCACTAGTGGGACTATAGCAAAGTCCAATAGCCACGTATAGGATGCCACTAGGTACACTGAGTGTTTGCTAGTATAATGGCTTAGTTATAATGAGTTGGAGTGTGCAATGCAGGCAGACGCGCTCTGCAAATGTCTATGCACTAGTGGGACTATAGCAAAGTCCAATAGCCACGTATAGGATGCCACTAGGTACACTGAGTGTTTGCTAGTATAATGGCTTAGTTATAATGAGTTGGAGTGTGCAATGCAGGCAGACGCGCTCTGCAAATGTCTTTGCACTAGTGGGACTATAGCAAAGTTCAATAGCAACGTATAGGATGCCACTAGGTACACTGAGTGTTTGCTAGTATAATGGCTTAGTTATAATGAGTTGGAGTGTGCAATGCAGGCAGACGCGCTCTGCAAATGTCTTTGCACTAATGGGACTATAGCAAAGTCCAATAGCCACGTTTAGGATGCCACTAGGTACACTGAGTGTTTGCTAGTATAATGGCTTAGTTATAATGAGTTGGAGTGTGCAATGCAGGCAGAGGCGCTCTGCAAATGTCTTTGCACTAGTGGGACTATAGCAAAGTCCAATAGCCACGTATAGGATGCCACTAGGTACACTGAGTGTTTGCTAGTATAATGGCTTAGTTATAATGAGTTGGAGTGTGCAATGCAGGCAGACGCGCTCTGCAAATGTCTTTGCACTAGTGGGACTATAGCAAAGTCCAATAGCCACGTATAGGATGCCACTAGGTACACTGAGTGTTTGCTAGTATAATGGCTTAGTTATAATGAGTTGGAGTGTGCAATGCAGGCAGACGCGCTCTGCAAATGTCTTTGCACTAGTGGGACTATAGCAAAGTCCAATAGCCACGTATAGGATGCCACTAGGTACACTGAGTGTTTGCTAGTATAATGGCTTAGTTATAATGAGTTGGAGTGTGCAATGCAGGCAGACGCGCTCTGCAAATGTCTTTGCACTAGTGGGACTATAGCAAAGTCCAATAGCCACGTATAGGATGCCACTAGGTACACTGAGTGTTTGCTAGTATAATGGCTTAGTTATAATGAGTTGGAGTGTGCAATGCAGGCAGACGCGCTCTGCAAATGTCTTTGCACTAGTGGGACTATAGCAAAGTCCAATAGCCACGTTTAGGATGCCACTAGGTACACTGAGTGTTTGCTAGTATAATGGCTTAGTTATAATGAGTTGGAGTGTGCAATGCAGGCAGAGGCGCTCTGCAAATGTCTTTGCACTAGTGGGACTATAGCAAAGTCCAATAGCCACGTATAGGATGCCACTAGGTACACTGAGTGTTTGCTAGTATAATGGCTTAGTTATAATGAGTTGGAGTGTGCAATGCAGGCAGACGCGCTCTGCAAATGTCTTTGCACTAGTGGGACTATAGCAAAGTCCAATAGCCACGTTTAGGATGCCACTAGGTACACTGAGTGTTTGCTAGTATAATGGCTTAGTTATAATGAGTTGGAGTGTGCAATGCAGGCAGACGCGCTCTGCAAATGTCTTTGCACTAGTGGGACTATAGCAAAGTCCAATAGCCACGTATAGGATGCCACTAGGTACACTGAGTGTTTGCTAGTATAATGGCTTAGTTATAATGAGTTGGAGTGTGCAATGCAGGCAGACGCGCTCTGCAAATGTCTTTGCACTAGTGGGACTATAGCAAAGTCCAATAGCCACGTTTAGGATGCCACTAGGTACACTGAGTGTTTGCTAGTATAATGGCTTAGTTATAATGAGTTGGAGTGTGCAATGCAGGCAGAGGCGCTCTGCAAATGTCTTTGCACTAGTGGGACTATAGCAAAGTCCAATAGCCACGTATAGGATGCCACTAGGTACACTGAGTGTTTGCTAGTATAATGGCTTAGTTATAATGAGTTGGAGTGTGCAATGCAGGCAGAGGCGCTCTGCAAATGTCTTTGCACTAGTGGGACTATAGCAAAGTCCAATAGCCACGTATAGGATGCCACTAGGTACACTGAGTGTTTGCTAGTATAATGGCTTAGTTATAATGAGTTGGAGTGTGCAATGCAGGCAGACGCGCTCTGCAAATGTCTTTGCACTAGTGGGACTATAGCAAAGTCCAATAGCCACGTATAGGATGCCACTAGGTACACTGAGTGTTTGCTAGTATAATGGCTTAGTTATAATGAGTTGCAGTGTGCAATGCAGGCAGACGCGCTCTGCAAATGTCTTTGCACTAGTGGGACTATAGCAAAGTCCAATAGCCACGTATAGGATGCCACTAGGTACACTGAGTGTTTGCTAGTATAATGGCTTAGTTATAATGAGTTGGAGTGTGCAATGCAGGCAGACGCGCTCTGCAAATGTCTATGCACTAGTGGGACTATAGCAAAGTCCAATAGCCACGTATAGGATGCCACTAGGTACACTGAGTGTTTGCTAGTATAATGGCTTAGTTATAATGAGTTGGAGTGTGCAATGCAGGCAGACGCGCTCTGCAAATGTCTTTGCACTAGTGGGACTATAGCAAAGTTCAATAGCAACGTATAGGATGCCACTAGGTACACTGAGTGTTTGCTAGTATAATGGCTTAGTTATAATGAGTTGGAGTGTGCAATGCAGGCAGACGCGCTCTGCAAATGTCTTTGCACTACTATAGCAAAGTCCCAATAGCCACGTTTAGGATGCCACTAGGTACACTGAGTGTTTGCTAGTATAATGGCTTAGTTATAATGAGTTGGAGTGTGCAATGCAGGCAGAGGCGCTCTGCAAATGTCTTTGCACTAGTGGGACTATAGCAAAGTCCAATAGCCACGTATAGGATGCCACTAGGTACACTGAGTGTTTGCTAGTATAATGGCTTAGTTATAATGAGTTGGAGTGTGCAATGCAGGCAGACGCGCTCTGCAAATGTCTTTGCACTAGTGGGACTATAGCAAAGTCCAATAGCCACGTATAGGATGCCACTAGGTACACTGAGTGTTTGCTAGTATAATGGCTTAGTTATAATGAGTTGGAGTGTGCAATGCAGGCAGACGCGCTCTGCAAATGTCTTTGCACTAGTGGGACTATAGCAAAGTCCAATAGCCACGTATAGGATGCCACTAGGTACACTGAGTGTTTGCTAGTATAATGGCTTAGTTATAATGAGTTGGAGTGTGCAATGCAGGCAGACGCGCTCTGCAAATGTCTTTGCACTAGTGGGACTATAGCAAAGTCCAATAGCCACGTATAGGATGCCACTAGGTACACTGAGTGTTTGCTAGTATAATGGCTTAGTTATAATGAGTTGGAGTGTGCAATGCAGGCAGACGCGCTCTGCAAATGTCTTTGCACTAGTGGGACTATAGCAAAGTCCAATAGCCACGTTTAGGATGCCACTAGGTACACTGAGTGTTTGCTAGTATAATGGCTTAGTTATAATGAGTTGGAGTGTGCAATGCAGGCAGAGGCGCTCTGCAAATGTCTTTGCACTAGTGGGACTATAGCAAAGTCCAATAGCCACGTATAGGATGCCACTAGGTACACTGAGTGTTTGCTAGTATAATGGCTTAGTTATAATGAGTTGGAGTGTGCAATGCAGGCAGACGCGCTCTGCAAATGTCTTTGCACTAGTGGGACTATAGCAAAGTCCAATAGCCACGTTTAGGATGCCACTAGGTACACTGAGTGTTTGCTAGTATAATGGCTTAGTTATAATGAGTTGGAGTGTGCAATGCAGGCAGACGCGCTCTGCAAATGTCTTTGCACTAGTGGGACTATAGCAAAGTCCAATAGCCACGTATAGGATGCCACTAGGTACACTGAGTGTTTGCTAGTATAATGGCTTAGTTATAATGAGTTGGAGTGTGCAATGCAGGCAGACGCGCTCTGCAAATGTCTTTGCACTAGTGGGACTATAGCAAAGTCCAATAGCCACGTATAGGATGCCACTAGGTACACTGAGTGTTTGCTAGTATAATGGCTTAGTTATAATGAGTTGGAGTGTGCAATGCAGGCAGACGCGCTCTGCAAATGTCTTTGCACTAGTGGGACTATAGCAAAGTCCAATAGCCACGTTTAGGATGCCACTAGGTACACTGAGTGTTTGCTAGTATAATGGCTTAGTTATAATGAGTTGGAGTGTGCAATGCAGGCAGAGGCGCTCTGCAAATGTCTTTGCACTAGTGGGACTATAGCAAAGTCCAATAGCCACGTATAGGATGCCACTAGGTACACTGAGTGTTTGCTAGTATAATGGCTTAGTTATAATGAGTTGGAGTGTGCAATGCAGGCAGACGCGCTCTGCAAATGTCTTTGCACTAGTGGGACTATAGCAAAGTCCAATAGCCACGTTTAGGATGCCACTAGGTACACTGAGTGTTTGCTAGTATAATGGCTTAGTTATAATGAGTTGGAGTGTGCAATGCAGGCAGACGCGCTCTGCAAATGTCTTTGCACTAGTGGGACTATAGCAAAGTCCAATAGCCACGTATAGGATGCCACTAGGTACACTGAGTGTTTGCTAGTATAATGGCTTAGTTATAATGAGTTGGAGTGTGCAATGCAGGCAGACGCGCTCTGCAAATGTCTTTGCACTAGTGGGACTATAGCAAAGTCCAATAGCCACGTTTAGGATGCCACTAGGTACACTGAGTGTTTGCTAGTATAATGGCTTAGTTATAATGAGTTGGAGTGTGCAATGCAAGCAGGCAGAGGCGCTCTGCAAATGTCTTTGCACTAGTGGGACTATAGCAAAGTCCAATAGCCACGTATAGGATGCCACTAGGTACACTGAGTGTTTGCTAGTATAATGGCTTAGTTATAATGAGTTGGAGTGTGCAATGCAGGCAGAGGCGCTCTGCAAATGTCTTTGCACTAGTGGGACTATAGCAAAGTCCAATAGCCACGTAAAGGATGCCACTAGGTACACTGAGTGTTTGCTAGTATAATGGCTTAGTTATAATGAGTTGGAGTGTGCAATGCAGGCAGACGCGCTCTGCAAATGTCTTTGCACTAGTGGGACTATAGCAAAGTCCAATAGCCACGTATAGGATGCCACTAGGTACACTGAGTGTTTGCTAGTATAATGGCTTAGTTATAATGAGTTGCAGTGTGCAATGCAGGCAGACGCGCTCTGCAAATGTCTTTGCACTAGTGGGACTATAGCAAAGTCCAATAGCCACGTATAGGATGCCACTAGGTACACTGAGTGTTTGCTAGTATAATGGCTTAGTTATAATGAGTTGGAGTGTGCAATGCAGGCAGACGCGCTCTGCAAATGTCTTTGCACTAGTGGGACTATAGCAAAGTCCAATAGCCACGTATAGGATGCCACTAGGTACACTGAGTGTTTGCTAGTATAATGGCTTAGTTATAATGAGTTGGAGTGTGCAATGCAGGCAGACGCGCTCTGCAAATGTCTTTGCACTAGTGGGACTATAGCAAAGTTCAATAGCAACGTATAGGATGCCACTAGGTACACTGAGTGTTTGCTAGTATAATGGCTTAGTTATAATGAGTTGGAGTGTGCAATGCAGGCAGACGCGCTCTGCAAATGTCTTTGCACTAATGGGACTATAGCAAAGTCCAATAGCCACGTTTAGGATGCCACTAGGTACACTGAGTGTTTGCTAGTATAATGGCTTAGTTATAATGAGTTGGAGTGTGCAATGCAGGCAGAGGCGCTCTGCAAATGTCTTTGCACTAGTGGGACTATAGCAAAGTCCAATAGCCACGTATAGGATGCCACTAGGTACACTGAGTGTTTGCTAGTATAATGGCTTAGTTATAATGAGTTGGAGTGTGCAATGCAGGCAGACGCGCTCTGCAAATGTCTTTGCACTAGTGGGACTATAGCAAAGTCCAATAGCCACGTATAGGATGCCACTAGGTACACTGAGTGTTTGCTAGTATAATGGCTTAGTTATAATGAGTTGGAGTGTGCAATGCAGGCAGACGCGCTCTGCAAATGTCTTTGCACTAGTGGGACTATAGCAAAGTCCAATAGCCACGTATAGGATGCCACTAGGTACACTGAGTGTTTGCTAGTATAATGGCTTAGTTATAATGAGTTGGAGTGTGCAATGCAGGCAGACGCGCTCTGCAAATGTCTTTGCACTAGTGGGACTATAGCAAAGTCCAATAGCCACGTATAGGATGCCACTAGGTACACTGAGTGTTTGCTAGTATAATGGCTTAGTTATAATGAGTTGGAGTGTGCAATGCAGGCAGACGCGCTCTGCAAATGTCTTTGCACTAGTGGGACTATAGCAAAGTCCAATAGCCACGTTTAGGATGCCACTAGGTACACTGAGTGTTTTGCTAGTATAATGGCTTAGTTATAATGAGTTGGAGTGTGCAATGCAGGCAGAGGCGCTCTGCAAATGTCTTTGCACTAGTGGGACTATAGCAAAGTCCAATAGCCACGTATAGGATGCCACTAGGTACACTGAGTGTTTGCTAGTATAATGGCTTAGTTATAATGAGTTGGAGTGTGCAATGCAGGCAGACGCGCTCTGCAAATGTCTTTGCACTAGTGGGACTATAGCAAAGTCCAATAGCCACGTTTAGGATGCCACTAGGTACACTGAGTGTTTGCTAGTATAATGGCTTAGTTATAATGAGTTGGAGTGTGCAATGCAGGCAGACGCGCTCTGCAAATGTCTTTGCACTAGTGGGACTATAGCAAAGTCCAATAGCCACGTATAGGATGCCTCTAGGTACACTGAGTGTTTGCTAGTATAATGGCTTAGTTATAATGAGTTGGAGTGTGCAATGCAGGCAGACGCGCTCTGCAAATGTCTTTGCACTAGTGGGACTATAGCAAAGTCCAATAGCCACGTATAGGATGCCACTAGGTACACTGAGTGTTTGCTAGTATAATGGCTTAGTTATAATGAGTTGGAGTGTGCATTGCAGGCAGACGCGCTCTGCAAATGTCTTTGCACTAGTGGGACTATAGCAAAGTCCAATAGCCACGTATAGGATGCCACTAGGTACACTGAGTGTTTGCTAGTATAATGGCTTAGTTATAATGAGTTGGAGTGTGCAATGCAGGCAGAGGCGCTCTGCAAATGTCTTTGCACTAGTGGGACTATAGCAAAGTCCAATAGCCACGTATAGGATGCCACTAGGTACACTGAGTGTTTGCTAGTATAATGGCTTAGTTATAATGAGTTGGAGTGTGCAATGCAGGCAGACGCGCTCTGCAAATGTCTATGCACTAGTGGGACTATAGCAAAGTCCAATAGCCACGTATAGGATGCCACTAGGTACACTGAGTGTTTGCTAGTATAATGGCTTAGTTATAATGAGTTGGAGTGTGCAATGCAGGCAGACGCGCTCTGCAAATGTCTTTGCACTAGTGGGACTATAGCAAAGTCCAATAGCAACGTATAGGATGCCACTAGGTACACTGAGTGTTTGCTAGTATAATGGCTTAGTTATAATGCGTTGGAGTGTGCAATGCAGGCAGACGCGCTCTGCAAATGTCTTTGCACTAGTGGGACTATAGCAAAGTCCAATAGCCACGTTTAGGATGCCACTAGGTACACTGAGTGTTTGCTAGTATAATGGCTTAGTTATAATGAGTTGGAGTGTGCAATGCAGGCAGAGGCGCTCTGCAAATGTCTTTGCACTAGTGGGACTATAGCAAAGTCCAATAGCCACGTATAGGATGCCACTAGGTACACTGAGTGTTTGCTAGTATAATGGCTTAGTTATAATGAGTTGGAGTGTGCAATGCAGGCAGAGGCGCTCTGCAAATGTCTTTGCACTAGTGGGACTATAGCAAAGTCCAATAGCCACGTATAGGATGCCACTAGGTACACTGAGTGTTTGCTAGTATAATGGCTTAGTTATAATGAGTTGGAGTGTGCAATGCAGGCAGACGCGCTCTGCAAATGTCTTTGCACTAGTGGGACTATAGCAAATTCCAATAGCCACGTATAGGATGCCACTAGGTACACTGAGTGTTTGCTAGTATAATGGCTTAGTTATAATGAGTTGGAGTGTGCAATGCAGGCAGACGCGCTCTGCAAATGTCTTTGCACTAGTGGGACTATAGCAAAGTCCAATAGCCACGTATAGGATGCCACTAGGTACACTGAGTGTTTGCTAGTATAATGGCTTAGTTATAATGAGTTGGAGTGTGCAATGCAGGCAGACGCGCTCTGCAAATGTCTTTGCACTAGTGGGACTATAGCAAAGTCCAATAGCCACGTATAGGATGCCACTAGGTACACTGAGTGTTTGCTAGTATAATGGCTTAGTTATAATGAGTTGGAGTGTGCAATGCAGACAGACGCGCTCTGCAAATGTCTTTGCACTAGTGGGACTATAGCAAAGTCCAATAGCCACGTTTAGGATGCCACTAGGTACACTGAGTGTTTGCTAGTATAATGGCTTAGTTATAATGAGTTGGAGTGTGCAATGCAGGCAGAGGCGCTCTGCAAATGTCTTTGCACTAGTGGGACTATAGCAAAGTCCAATAGCCACGTATAGGATGCCACTAGGTACACTGAGTGTTTGCTAGTATAATGGCTTAGTTATAATGAGTTGGAGTGTGCAATGCAGGCAGACGCGCTCTGCAAATGTCTTTGCACTAGTGGGACTATAGCAAAGTCCAATAGCCACGTTTAGGATGCCACTAGGTACACTGAGTGTTTGCTAGTATAATGGCTTAGTTATAATGAGTTGGAGTGTGCAATGCAGGCAGACGCGCTCTGCAAATGTCTTTGCACTAGTGGGACTATAGCAAAGTCCAATAGCCACTTATAGGATGCCACTAGGTACACTGAGTGTTTGCTAGTATAATGGCTTAGTTATAATGAGTTGGAGTGTGCAATGCAGGCAGACGCGCTCTGCAAATGTCTTTGCACTAGTGGGACTATAGCAAAGTCCAATAGCCACGTATAGGATGCCACTAGGTACACTGAGTGTTTGCTAGTATAATGGCTTAGTTATAATGAGTTGGAGTGTGCAATGCAGGCAGACGCGCTCTGCAAATGTCTTTGCACTAGTGGGACTATAGCAAAGTCCAATAGCCACGTTTAGGATGCCACTAGGTACACTGAGTGTTTGCTAGTATAATGGCTTAGTTATAATGAGTTGGAGTGTGCAATGCAGGCAGAGGCGCTCTGCAAATGTGTTTGCACTAGTGGGACTATAGCAAAGTCCAATAGCCACGTATAGGATGCCACTAGGTACACTGAGTGTTTGCTAGTATAATGGCTTAGTTATAATGAGTTGGAGTGTGCAATGCAGGCAGACGCGCTCTGCAAATGTCTTTGCACTAGTGGGACTATAGCAAAGTCCAATAGCCACGTATAGGATGCCACTAGGTACACTGAGTGTTTGCTAGTATAATGGCTTAGTTATAATGAGTTGGAGTGTGCAATGCAGGCAGACGCGCTCTGCAAATGTCTTTGCACTAGTGGGGACTATAGCAAAGTCCAATAGCCACGTATAGGATGCCACTAGGTACACTGAGTGTTTGCTAGTATAATGGCTTAGTTATAATGAGTTGGAGTGTGCAATGCAGGCAGACGCGCTCTGCAAATGTCTTTGCACTAGTGGGACTATAGCAAAGTCCAATAGCCACGTATAGGATGCCACTAGGTACACTGAGTGTTTGCTAGTATAAATGGCTTAGTTATAATGAGTTGGAGTGTGCAATGCAGGCAGAGGCGCTCTGCAAATGTCTTTGCACTAGTGGGACTATAGCAAAGTCCAATAGCCACGTATAGGATGCCACTAGGTACACTGAGTGTTTGCTAGTATAATGGCTTAGTTATAATGAGTTGGAGTGTGCAATGCAGGCAGACGCGCTCTGCAAATGTCTTGGCACTAGTGGGACTATAGCAAAGTCCAATAGCCACGTATAGGATGCCACTAGGTACACTGAGTGTTTGCTAGTATAATGGCTTAGTTATAATGAGTTGGAGTGTGCAATGCAGGCAGACGCGCTCTGCAAATGTCTTTGCACTAGTGGGACTATAGCAAAGTCCAATAGCCACGTATAGGATGCCACTAGGTACACTGAGTGTTTGCTAGTATAATGGCTTAGTTATAATGAGTTGGAGTGTGCAATGCAGGCAGACGCGCTCTACAAATGTCTTTGCACTAGTGGGACTATAGCAAAGTCCAATAGCCACGTATAGGATGCCACTAGGTACACTGAGTGTTTGCTAGTATAATGGCTTAGTTATAATGAGTTGGAGTGTGCAATGCAGGCAGACACGCTCTGCAAATGTCTTTGCACTAGTGGGACTATAGCAAAGTCCAATAGCCACGTATAGGATGCCACTAGGTACACTGAGTGTTTGCTAGTATAATGGCTTAGTTATAATGAGTTGGAGTGTGCAATGCAGGCAGACGTGCTCTGCAAATGTCTTTGCACTAGTGGGACTATAACAAAGTCCAATAGCCACGTTTAGGATGCCACTAGGTACACTGAGTGTTTGCTAGTATAATGGCTTAGTTATAATGAGTTGGAGTGTGCAATGCAGGCAGAGGCGCTCTGCAAATGTCTTTGCACTAGTGGGACTATAGCAAAGTCCAATAGCCACGTATAGGATGCCACTAGGTACACTGAGTGTTTGCTAGTATAATGGCTTAGTTATAATGAGTTGGAGTGTGCAATGCAGGCAGACGCGCTCTGCAAATGTCTTTGCACTAGTGGGACTATAGCAAAGTCCAATAGCCACGTATAGGATGCCACTAGGTACAGTGAGTGTTTGCTAGTATAATGGCTTAGTTATAATGAGTTGGAGTGTGCAATGCAGGCAGACGCGCTCTGCAAATGTCTTTGCACTAGTGGGACTATAGCAAAGTCCAATAGCCACGTATAGGATGCCACTAGGTACACTGAGTGTTTGCTAGTATAATGGCTTAGTTATAATGAGTTGGAGTGTGCAATGCAGGCAGACGCGCTCTGCAAATGTCTATGCACTAGTGGGACTATAGCAAAGTCCAATAGCCACGTATAGGATGCCACTAGGTACACTGAGTGTTTGCTAGTATAATGGCTTAGTTATAATGAGTTGGAGTGTGCAATGCAGGCAGACGCGCTCTGCAAATGTCTTTGCACTAGTGGGACTATAGCAAAGTCCAATAGCAACGTATAGGATGCCACTAGGTACACTGAGTGTTTGCTAGTATAATGGCTTAGTTATAATGCGTTGGAGTGTGCAATGCAGGCAGACGCGCTCTGCAAATGTCTTTGCACTAGTGGGACTATAGCAAAGTCCAATACCCACGTTTAGGATGCCACTAGGTACACTGAGTGTTTGCTAGTATAATGGCTTAGTTATAATGAGTTGGAGTGTGCAATGCAGGCAGAGGCGCTCTGCAAATGTCTTTGCACTAGTGGGACTATAGCAAAGTCCAATAGCCACGTATAGGATGCCACTAGGTACACTGAGTGTTTGCTAGTATAATGGCTTAGTTATAATGAGTTGGAGTGTGCAATGCAGGCAGAGGCGCTCTGCAAATGTCTTTGCACTAGTGGGACTATAGCAAAGTCCAATAGCCACGTATAGGATGCCACTAGGTACACTGAGTGTTTGCTAGTATAATGGCTTAGTTATAATGAGTTGGAGTGTGCAATGCAGGCAGACGCGCTCTGCAAATGTCTTTGCACTAGTGGGACTATAGCAAATTCCAATAGCCACGTATAGGATGCCACTAGGTACACTGAGTGTTTGCTAGTATAATGGCTTAGTTATAATGAGTTGGAGTGTGCAATGCAGGCAGACGCGCTCTGCAAATGTCTTTGCACTAGTGGGACTATAGCAAAGTCCAATAGCCACGTATAGGATGCCACTAGGTACACTGAGTGTTTGCTAGTATAATGGCTTAGTTATAATGAGTTGGAGTGTGCAATGCAGGCAGACGCGCTCTGCAAATGTCTTTGCACTAGTGGGACTATAGCAAAGTCCAATAGCCACGTATAGGATGCCACTAGGTACACTGAGTGTTTGCTAGTATAATGGCTTAGTTATAATGAGTTGGAGTGTGCAATGCAGACAGACGCGCTCTGCAAATGTCTTTGCACTAGTGGGACTATAGCAAAGTCCAATAGCCACGTTTAGGATGCCACTAGGTACACTGAGTGTTTGCTAGTATAATGGCTTAGTTATAATGAGTTGGAGTGTGCAATGCAGGCAGAGGCGCTCTGCAAATGTCTTTGCACTAGTGGGACTATAGCAAAGTCCAATAGCCACGTATAGGATGCCACTAGGTACACTGAGTGTTTGCTAGTATAATGGCTTAGTTATAATGAGTTGGAGTGTGCAATGCAGGCAGACGCGCTCTGCAAATGTCTTTGCACTAGTGGGACTATAGCAAAGTCCAATAGCCACGTTTAGGATGCCACTAGGTACACTGAGTGTTTGCTAGTATAATGGCTTAGTTATAATGAGTCGGAGTGTGCAATGCAGGCAGACGCGCTCTGCAAATGTCTTTGCACTAGTGGGACTATAGCAAAGTCCAATAGCCACTTATAGGATGCCACTAGGTACACTGAGTGTTTGCTAGTATAATGGCTTAGTTATAATGAGTTGGAGTGTGCAATGCAGGCAGACGCGCTCTGCAAATGTCTTTGCACTAGTGGGACTATAGCAAAGTCCAATAGCCACGTATAGGATGCCACTAGGTACACTGAGTGTTTGCTAGTATAATGGCTTAGTTATAATGAGTTGGAGTGTGCAATGCAGGCAGACGCGCTCTGCAAATGTCTTTGCACTAGTGGGACTATAGCAAAGTCCAATAGCCACGTTTAGGATGCCACTAGGTACACTGAGTGTTTGCTAGTATAATGGCTTAGTTATAATGAGTTGGAGTGTGCAATGCAGGCAGAGGCGCTCTGCAAATGTGTTTGCACTAGTGGGACTATAGCAAAGTCCAATAGCCACGTATAGGATGCCACTAGGTACACTGAGTGTTTGCTAGTATAATGGCTTAGTTATAATGAGTTGGAGTGTGCAATGCAGGCAGACGCGCTCTGCAAATGTCTTTGCACTAGTGGGACTATAGCAAAGTCCAATAGCCACGTATAGGATGCCACTAGGTACACTGAGTGTTTGCTAGTATAATGGCTTAGTTATAATGAGTTGGAGTGTGCAATGCAGGCAGACGCGCTCTGCAAATGTCTTTGCACTAGTGGGACTATAGCAAAGTCCAATAGCCACGTATAGGATGCCACTAGGTACACTGAGTGTTTGCTAGTATAATGGCTTAGTTATAATGAGTTGGAGTGTGCAATGCAGGCAGACGCGCTCTGCAAATGTCTTTGCACTAGTGGGACTATAGCAAAGTCCAATAGCCACGTATAGGATGCCACTAGGTACACTGAGTGTTTGCTAGTATAATGGCTTAGTTATAATGAGTTGGAGTGTGCAATGCAGGCAGAGGCGCTCTGCAAATGTCTTTGCACTAGTGGGACTATAGCAAAGTCCAATAGCCACGTATAGGATGCCACTAGGTACACTGAGTGTTTGCTAGTATAATGGCTTAGTTATAATGAGTTGGAGTGTGCAATGCAGGCAGACGCGCTCTGCAAATGTCTTTGCACTAGTGGGACTATAGCAAAGTCCAATAGCCACGTATAGGATGCCACTAGGTACACTGAGTGTTTGCTAGTATAATGGCTTAGTTATAATGAGTTGGAGTGTGCAATGCAGGCAGACGCGCTCTGCAAATGTCTTTGCACTAGTGGGACTATAGCAAAGTCCAATAGCCACGTATAGGATGCCACTAGGTACACTGAGTGTTTGCTAGTATAATGGCTTAGTTATAATGAGTTGGAGTGTGCAATGCAGGCAGACGCGCTCTACAAATGTCTTTGCACTAGTGGGACTATAGCAAAGTCCAATAGCCACGTATAGGATGCCACTAGGTACACTGAGTGTTTGCTAGTATAATGGCTTAGTTATAATGAGTTGGAGTGTGCAATGCAGGCAGACACGCTCTGCAAATGTCTTTGCACTAGTGGGACTATAGCAAAGTCCAATAGCCACGTATAGGATGCCACTAGGTACACTGAGTGTTTGCTAGTATAATGGCTTAGTTATAATGAGTTGGAGTGTGCAATGCAGGCAGACGTGCTCTGCAAATGTCTTTGCACTAGTGGGACTATAACAAAGTCCAATAGCCACGTTTAGGATGCCACTAGGTACACTGAGTGTTTGCTAGTATAATGGCTTAGTTATAATGAGTTGGAGTGTGCAATGCAGGCAGAGGCGCTCTGCAAATGTCTTTGCACTAGTGGGACTATAGCAAAGTCCAATAGCCACGTATAGGATGCCACTAGGTACACTGAGTGTTTGCTAGTATAATGGCTTAGTTATAATGAGTTGGAGTGTGCAATGCAGGCAGACGCGCTCTGCAAATGTCTTTGCACTAGTGGGACTATAGCAAAGTCCAATAGCCACGTATAGGATGCCACTAGGTACAGTGAGTGTTTGCTAGTATAATGGCTTAGTTATAATGAGTTGGAGTGTGCAATGCAGGCAGACGCGCTCTGCAAATGTCTTTGCACTAGTGGGACTATAGCAAAGTCCAATAGCCACGTATAGGATGCCACTAGGTACACTGAGTGTTTGCTAGTATAATGGCTTAGTTATAATGAGTTGGAGTGTGCAATGCAGGCAGACGCGCTCTGCAAATGTCTTTGCACTAGTGGGACTATAGCAAAGTCCAATAGCCACGTATAGGATGCCACTAGGTACAGTGAGTGTTTGCTAGTATAATGGCTTAGTTATAATGAGTTGGAGTGTGCAATGCAGGCAGACGCGCTCTGCAAATGTCTTTGCACTAGTGGGACTATAGCAAAGTCCAATAGCCACGTATAGGATGCCACTAGGTACACTGAGTGTTTGCTAGTATAATGGCTTAGTTATAATGAGTTGGAGTGTGCAATGCAGGCAGACGCGCTCTGCAAATGTCTTTGCACTAGTGGGACTATAGCAAAGTCCAATAGCCACGTATAGGATGCCACTAGGTACACTGAGTGTTTGCTAGTATAATGGCTTAGTTATAATGAGTTGGAGTGTGCAGAGGACAGGAGGGTACAGTGCCAGGATTGTGGGGCTCTGGGTAGAGGAATGGAAGCCTGCCTTTCTATTCCCTCCTAATAGGGAAATGCAGGGAGGAAATCCCTGACCTTGGCTACACAGACGCTGTCGCTGTTTTCAGGACCTGTCACCTTAACTCTGACCCTGCCGGTTTGAGCCCTTAAAAGGACTGCTAGAAAGTGCTCTCCCTAAGCTGTCTAATGCTGTGTATGGAGCGCATACAGCTGTATCGGCGATAGGACTCAGGAGGACGGAGCTGCGACAGTGATGTCTGACACCAAAGACGCAGAAGAGATAATGGCGTCCTGGAGGAAAATGTCCGGTTTTATAATGCAGGGACATGTGACATGGACATCCTATCACACATGCCGTTGCTTCTCTGGCTAAAAGTCCACTTAGCTGTGTGTGTGTCTGGGATTGGCTGACATGCTGGCCCGCCCCACTACACGTGCGCTTAGGGAAGGAAGACAAGGAAAAAAAAAAAAAAAATGGCGATCGCCATTATAGAAACAGCAGTGATCTGAAGGCACTGTTCACGCACACTATACACTGAAATGTCATAATAGTGTGATTCACAGAGTGACTTACACTATTACAGCAGAAACCAAGCTAGGATTTAGCTGGTTTTTTGCTGCTAGAACCGTTCTCGAACGTTTCTAGAACTATCGAGCTTTTGCAAAAAGCTCGAGTTCTAGTTCGATCTAGAACAGGCCCCAAAATCACTCGAGCCTAGAACTGGAGATCCTCGAACCACGAACCGCGCTCAACTCTAGTCATGACACGCATATGGGGCGAGGATCTGCTCCTGACACTATTATGGGGTAATGTCCTGCTCATATACTCCCCAGCCTGCTCATATACTCCCCATGCTGCTCATATACACCCCAGCCTGCTCATATACTCCCCAGCCTGCTCAGATACTCCCCAGCCTGCTCATATACTCCCCAGCCTGCTATATACCCTCATCCTCCTCATATACTCCCCAGCCTCCTATATACACCCCATGCTGCTCATAATATACCCCTATCCTGCTCATATACTCCCCAGCCTGCTCATATACTCCCCAGCCTGCTCATATACTCCCCATGCTGCTATTTACCCTCATCCTGCTCATATACTCTCCATGCAGCTCATATACTCCCCAGCCTGCTATATACCCTCATCCTGCTCATATACTCTCCATGCAGCTCATATACCCCCAGCCTGCTATATACCCTCATCCTGCTCATATACTGCCCATGCAGCTCATATACTCCCCAGCCTGCTATATACCCTCATCCTGCTCATATACTGCCCATGCTGCTCATATACTGCCCATGCTGCTCATATACTCCCCAGCCTGCTATATACCCTCATCCTGCTCATATACTCCCCATGCTGCTCATAATAAACCCCTATCCTGATCTTATACCCCCACCATCCTGGAGTATGGCTGCATCCTGTGGCACATAAAAAAATAAACGTTCATACTCACCTCACCTCACTCCCTGCAGCACCGCTCCTCTTACCGTCTATGTCAGCGGCTGCGACGCTGAATGCAGCCGTCCTCCTGTGGCATCGCGATGTCCTCCGGTGGTCTGTGCCGGCGGCTGCGTGTGGACACGTGCGCACAGCGATGACGTCATCGCTGTGCGCGCCGCTAGTCACAAGTCAGCTGACCGGCACAGACAGGAGACCGCGGTGCTGCAGGGGAACGGTGAGTAATGTGTACTGATTCACTGCCCCCCGCACTGGTGATGATGTTCGGGGGGCAGTGAATACAGCCGCACATGATCACTCCAGGCTGCAGTTGCCAGGGGTGATCATGCGGGCCGGCTGTTTATTCCCTATCACCCCCGCCCACCTGTCAGCGCCGACTTCATCGCTGAGAGATGGGCGGGAGGATGGGCGTGCATATTAAATTAGCAGGCCCACGTGGTCACGGCAGGCTGCTACAGCCTGCTCGTGCCCCCGATGACTCGCTCCACCGCAACACCCACATTCCCCGCAGCCACAGTCAGACCATAAGACGCACCCCCAACTTTCCCCCAACATTTGGGGGGAAAAAAGTGCGTCTTATGGTCCGAAAAATACGGTAAATTAGTTATGTGTTGTTCATTTTGAGGCAAAATGACTGAATTAATTATCTTATTCAAGTAGTAGGCATTTTTAAAATTACCATTCCCAAAGTGTGGGGCAGTTTTGTATTGATTAGATACACCTGCCCACACTGTAACACCACCACCTCTAAAGGATCTTATTGTAACAGTGGCTGATAGTACGCTCCTTCACATCTCCAACATTGTTGGTCCCATAATTTCTTCTCAGTATGAGCCAACTTTCATCAGTGAACAGCATGTAGGTCCACTGTCCTTCGTCCAGGGAATATGCTCCCTGGCACATGCAAGATGATGATATTTGTGACTGGCGGTGTGGTCAGGTACCCTTGCAGGTCATGTAGAATGCAGACCATGCTGATGTAATGCTTTGAATAATCTGACATGACACTTGGGTGCCCCTCACCTCCCTTAAATGTGCCTGAGGTTGTTTGACATTCGTCACCTGGTTCCGAAGGGCACTGTTCACAATGAAGCGGTCATCAGTCTGCTATGTGGCTAAAGGATGTCCACTTCAATGCCTTTCTGTGACTCTTCCAGTTTCTTTGTACTTTTGTTGTAACCTGCAGCCTGCTGATGATACTCTATGACATTCTAAATTCAGTGGCCACTTGCATCTGAGAACATCTTGCTTGAAGCCTCCCAATGGTGATCGATAGGTGTCATCTTGGTCTCATGATGTGAAAATGTGAACAGCATAATTAAGAGGACTGTTTAAATACCGATTCTAATTGAACCCAAAATTTATTGGGCATTTCATGGATCAAACACCTGTAGTGTATTTTGACATTAAGCTCTTTGTTAGAGAACAGCAAAAAGTAGTGAAATATTGAACAGTTGGACTTGTGCATTCAAAAGTTTAGAGGAGGTCACATTAAATTCACCTGAAAATGTTAGAGGGTGCTTAGGATCATTCTGAAATGCAATGAATGCCAAATATCCCTAACTTTTTGTAGGTAGTGTATATGGCAGCAAATGTACTAGTCCTCTAGTGATAATCTCCAACTGACAAACACTGATTTTATAAAAATTGCAGCAAGAAGTTGGGTGTATTTCAAAATCTCTCTAGGGATCACAATATCCAGCCTGACCATGAGTCCGCCAACCGAAACTTATGACCTCATATGCATCTATGTGTCAGACCTACTGTATGCACAATGTTGGCAAAAAGCTCTGGACTGGACCTGTGCAGGAAGGTGGCCTGCCGACGTAAACGCATATTTCACCTAAATGTGCACCCACAGAGACACACTCACCGGAAATACAATATATTGTGCCTAAAGCCCCCAACACACGTTTCAATATATCTCACAATCCGTCATTGGGGTCAAGTTGTAAGTGACGCACATCCGGCATCGTTTGTGAGGTATCTGCGTGTGACATCTACGTGCGATCAGGATTGAACGCAAAACCGTTGATCGCAAACACATCGTATCTTTGTCTAGAATTGAGCGTTTTGTTGCACGAACCTAGTCAATTGTAACGTGTGACATCCCTGATACGATTGTGATGTCTGAGGCTATGTGCGCAGGTGTGCGCTCTGCACCGCAGCTTAAAAAAGGTCTGCTTCAGAGCGCAGCTGAAAAGCTGCGTTCTGAAGCGCCTCACAATGTCTGTCATTCACTAATCTCTGTCAGTCGGTCACTATCTCTATCCCTCTCTCTCTGTCCATGTCAGTCTATCCCCCTCTCTCATATACTCACCGATCCCCAGCGCGGCGCTGCACGGCATTCACACTGCTCCGGCGGCTTTTACTGTTTTGAAAAAGCCGGCCGCCCATTAAACAATCTCGTATTCCCTGCTTTCCCCACCCACCGGTGCCTATGATTGGTTACAGTGAGACACGCCCCCACGCTGAGTGACAGGTGTCACACTGCACCCAATCACAGCAGCCGGTGGGCGGGTCTATACTGTGTAGTGAAATAAATAATTAAATAATTTAAAAAAATGACATGCGGTCCCCCCCAATTTTAAAACCAGCCAGATAAAGCCATATGGCTGAAGGCTGGTATTCTCAGGATGGGGAGCTCCACGTTATGGGGAGCCCCCCAGCCTAACAATATCAGCCAACAGCCGCCCAGAATTGCCGCATACATTAGATGCGACAGTTCTGGGACTGTACCCGGCTCTTCCCGATTTGCCCTGGTGCATTGGCAAATCGGGGTAATAAGGAGTTATTGGCAGCCCATAGCTGCCAATAAATCCTTGATTAATCATGTCAGGCATCTCCCCGAGATACCTTCCATGATTAATCTGTAAATTACAGTAAATAAACACACACACCAGAAAAAAATAATTTATTAGAAATAAAAAACACAAACATATACCCTGGTTAACCACTTTAATCAGCCCCAAAAAGCCCTCCATGTCCGGCGGAATCCAGGATGCTCCAGCGTCGCTTCCAGCGCTGCTGCATGGAGGTGACCGGAGCTGCAGAAGACGCCGCCGCTCCTGTCACCTCCACACAGCAACTGAAGACAGCCGCGCGATCAGCTGAGCTGTCACTGAGGTTACCCGCTGTCACTGGATACAGCGGTGGCCGCGGGTAACCTCAGTGACAGCTCAGCTGATCGCGCGGCTGTCTTCAGTTGCTGTGTGGAGGTGACAGGAGCGGCTGTGACTGCTGCAGCTCCGGTCACCTCCATGCAGCACAGCTGGAAGCGATGCTGGAGCATCGTGGATTCCGTCGGACATGGAGGGCTTTTTGGGGCTGCTTAAAATGGTGAACCAGGGTATATGTTTGTGTTTTTTATTTCTAATAAATGATTTTTTCGGGTGTGTGTGTTTATTTACTGTAATTTACAGATTAATCATGGAGGGTGTCTCATAGACGCCTGACATGATTAATCTAGGATTTAGTGGCAGCTATGGGCTGCCAATAACTCCTTATTACCCCGATTTGCCAATGCACCAGGGCAAATCGGGAAGAGCCGGGTACAGTCCCAGAACTGTCGCATCTAATGTATGCGGCAATTCTGGGCGGCTGCTGGCTGGTATTGTTAGGCTGGGGGGCTCCCCATAAGGTGGAGCTCCCCATCCTGAGAATACCAGCCTTCAGCCGTATGGCTTTATCTGGCTGGTTTTAAAATTGGGGGGACCGCATGCCATTTTTTTTAATTATTTAATTATTTATTTCACTACACAGTATAGACCCGCTCACCGGCTGCTGTGATTGGGTGCAGTGAGACACCTGTCACTCAGCGTGGGGGCGTGTCTCACTGCAACCAATCATAGGCGCCTGTGGGCGGGGTAAGCAGGGAATACGAGATTGTTTAATGGGCGGCCGGCTTTTTTAAAATAGTAAAAGCCGCCGGAGCAGTGTGAATGCCGTGCAGCACCGGGGATCGGGGATCGGTGAGTATGAGAGAGGGCTGCTAACTTCAGTCACTCAGGAGTTTAGCGGTCACCGATGAGTCCTTCACGGGTGACCGCTAACCAGGACGCGACACAGACAGAGCCGCAGCATGACAATGAAGTCGGGTGAAGTTCACCCGAGTTCATTCTGATCGTGCGGCTCTGTCTGTGTCTGCTGTCATCTGCCATTCAGCTCTGCTACATGGCTGTCTGTGTCTGCTGTTAGCGGCCATGTAGCAGAGCTGAATGGCAGATGACATAGTAAAAACGCATCCCTACACATTACACACACTTGTCAAGTCAATAAATAAAAAAAAAAAAAAGGTGCCCAATGCATACGTCACAGAACACATGATCTAAAGGATCGCACATAAAATTCATCAATTTAACATAGACTACTAACGCACGTGTGACAGCAAATGAACGACCTACGTGAAATCTCATAAGATCCCGTATGCAACCTGGGCGTGTCACATCGCAAATGCGATTGTACAACTAATTGCAACGTGTAAAGCAGGCTTAAGAGAGAACTGACTGCACTGCAATACATGCTACCGTGAAGAGCAGCATCACTGTCTATCCAAGCATGCCGAAATAAGCTGTCATCTTCTGTGCTGGCTATACAGTAGGATGTAGCACATCGTAACAGCGTGGGAAAGTAGGAATATTTGTTTTCTAGTTAAAATGTGGGTGACATTTTACCATGAAAGGGCCTAGGATTTGGGACATTGTTATAGAATGAAAAGCATTATTACTGGAAATGCCCAGGACTGGGGACAATAACGCTGAAAGGGGCCCAGGATGGAATAAATTATTAAATAAAGGGCCAGGACAGGAGACATTATTGCATGATGGGAGATCTTATATGAGGAAAATGACCAGGATTAAGAACATTATACCAGTAAGGGGTCAAAGATGGCGGCATTAATATTAGAAGGGTCCAGGACAGGGGGTATTATTACTGGACAGGGTCAGGATGGGGACATAGGATGGGGACTTTATTACTGGAAGAGGCCCAGAATAGAGGGCATCATTACAGGAAGGAGCCAAGACAGGAGACATTATTACATAGGGAGCAAACATGCATGTCTTTATAGGATCTAGACTGCTAAAAGGGCCCATACATCTGACCAACATGCAGATGGGGGCCCAAGTCCAAATTTTGCACCGGGGACCATTGGATTCTAGTTACAATATTGGCTACAGAATATGATGATGCTATATAAGCAAGTATAATAAATAAATAAAATATATATAAGAGATACTACAATATGCACACAACTGTAAGTTGGAATAATTTGAATAGCATTAGCATGAATACTTGCTGTGTACCATGGCTGGTTCATAAGTACTCTGCACCGTCATTTTACCGGAAAGAATATTGCAAGTAGCGATTTTACAGTTCAGCATAATAATAGCCTAAACTGAAAAGAATTTCAAATGACATGATGTAGATACAGCGGCATGCTGACGAATGCTCTGGATCTGGAAAAGACGTGGGCCATTCGAAATGATGGGACACAGAAATTACTGATCTCAGTATATCTGGTCAGTAATTTTCATTACAGCAGAAAAAATTACAGTAGAATGTTCGGCCATTTTTCAACAATGTTCCATGGGAGAAAAAAAATGTTTGTCATAAGGTAGTTTTTTCACTATAATTTGCAGTTAATTGAAATTGCAGAATTAAAGGTACTGACTGTATAATTGAGATTTCACTTGTATAAGGAGCGCTATGCCCACACCTTACACAAGTGACTGGAGTAATAATCCTTACCAATTGTTCAGTCTCTTGAACTAATGATGTTACAAGTTGTGTGCGGCTAAGTTACTCCCCTGCTTTTATTGCTGTCTAGTCATCTGGAACTCTGCTGAGTGAAGATAAAGCATTACACTAGTCTTACATAATGAAGGTCACAAATTAAATTATGTTCTGATGAGGAATTGGAAGAGAGGAAATTACCTAGATCACACTTATTTGATTAGGTTCCAGCATTTAGCTAAGGTTTGTATGTCACTGGGTCTTTCATTTTCTGCACATGGTCTAATTATGGATGTGTGGCGCCCCTGACCTGGTCAGGCACCACTGAGTACTGCACCCATGCTGGGGACAGTACAATACAGGTAATCCAGAAGGCTGACCGGGGTGTGGAACACAGGCGCATAGTGACCAGGTCTCACACATGTACCCATGAGAGGACCCCTGGGGATCCCAGGAGGGGGCAAGCCTTCACCTTCACTGGAATAGTGGAGGGGGTAGAGCCTCCATCTCCTCTCAAGGGGTGTGGTAAGAGAGTCTGGTTGCTAGGTGGCGTAGGCAAGAACAGGAGAGGAGGGGCAGTGAGTCAGTTAGAGAGAGAACTCCAGAGGGCTCAGTGAGGAGCAGACCTGTGGGGCTGATGCTGTCTAACAGCGCCCGCGCAGTGACTACAGACGGGGGAGAACGGTCAACTAGGAGTGCTGCCTGAAAGCCAGCTTCAGCTAGGGAGTGCAGGGAGTGGGAAGTAAGGAGACTGCTAGAGAGCACCAGGCCCAACCGGGCGGCAGATCCCGAAGCGGGGATAGATTCAACTTTCTTCAGCTAAACCTGCCGGTGTGGGGCTTTTACAGCCCACACCACAACTACAAAAGCCGCAGCCACGTAACCACAAGATTGGGCCCATAGGTCACAGGAGGCAAGAGGCTGGAGTGGCCTGGTCCGGGGAACAAGCACACGGCAAAACAAGAAGGGGAGAGAGGCTTGGAGCATCTTCCCTGGGTGACCCCCATAGGGACTCAAAGTCGGGGTCACCCCAAACCACCAAGGGCTAAGGAAGGCGAGTTTGTAGTCACCCTCATACAGTCAGCCGGAAGGATACCTGGTTCCCACCTGGTTCATCCCAGTTACGCCCGGGTTACTCACCCTGCCATCTGAAGTGAGTAAAAACCCTGAAAGACACTCTGCCTGTGTGTGGTCATTCTGCGACTTGTGGTACTACAGCTTTACAAAGGGCCCTGGGGCTTGCCTCACTCTCAGGAGGCTACTACACCCGACTGCACCCACCATCAGCCCCAGGCGTCCCCTAACCTGCAGTGGCGGTCCCCTCTGACCGCAAATCTGAGAGTGGCGTCACGATCAAAACTGAAGATTCCCTACCTGTGACCAGCACCAGCTACGTGGAGTCCCTGAAGGTATGCACTGATACAACACCGGCGGGGCTTCACATCTGGCGTCACGAACAGGATAAGGACTAGACCTGTTCAGACAGGTGACCATGTGCCTGGGCGGTCCGCTTGAAAAATTGGAAGCGCCGCCATATTGCCACCATGAAAAGCGCGCTGAAAAACAACAGCAGCCCGCGCTGGAAGAAGTTACCGCCCACGAAGAGGTGTGGCTACCCAGAGATCCCCTGCAGAGTTCTGACCTTGCCAGCTATGAGAGTGGAAGCGTCGAGAAACGGCGGAGCAGAGAAGAAGCCAGAAGCCTGCTGCTGGGAAGGGAGCTGCTGCAAGAGGCAGAGCAGAAACTGAACAGCTTACTACTGGAGGCAGCGACGAGTCCACTGCTGGGAGACCGTGCAGAAGACGGCGCAGAAGAAATGGCGTCTGACCGCAGGAACCCAGAACCAGGCTCCGCTGCCTGGTGGTACCGAGAGCTGGCCCAGTTTTGCAACCGGCTGGAGACCCGGGTCGTGGAGCAGATTCGGGAGGAACGGATGGAACTGCAGGAGATGACCGCGGCGGTTCGGGCCTATGAAGGGAGAGCTGCGCGCCGAGTGTCAGGCAGGACGGCGACGACGCAGACCCCAGTGCTACCAACAATGGGTGAGTCGAATGATGCCCCGGCCAGCGCAAGTGCCCCGACCCCTGCTGCTACGTCCGCGGTCCCTGAAGAGGCGTCCGGTGCGGGGACGCTGAAGCAGGCCGCAGCCACGCCAGGTGCGGCCCTCCAAGCCCCAGCGGCCGCAGCGATGCCCTGCTCGGCCCACCAAGACCCGGTCCCTGCAGCGATGCCCTGCCCGGCCCGCAAAGAACCGGCTGCTACCGCGACCCTCATCCGCGCCGCAGGCGTAACGCTGACCCAGGCCGCCGCCCTGCTAGGCCCGGCCCGCCAAGACCCCACCGCAGCAGCGACGCTCGTCCGCGCCGCAAGTGAGGTGCTGAACCAGGCCGCAGCCACGCCAGGTGCGGCCCGCCAAGCCCAGACCGCTGCAGCGACGCCCAGCTCAGCCTGCACAGAGCCCTCTGCAACAGTGACGCAAACTCAGGCCGCCGCCATGATAGGCGCGGCCCGCCAAGACCAGGCCGCCGCAGCGATGCCCTGCCCGGCCCGCACAGACCAGGCCGCCGCCATGCCAGGCGCGGCCCGCCAAGACAAGACAGACTTACCATTTTCCCCGGCCTGCAAGGCCAGAGCTGACACTGCTCCCCAGTCCACGGAGGTCCCTGACCGGAAGCCCATGATAGGAGAGGAGTCCGACTACTGGCGGCTGAGGGCTGACATGGAGGCCAAGTTTCCGAAGTGGTTGGTGGATCAGTACGTGCGCCCCCCGCGCACCCCTGAGGAGATTCGGGCAACCCCTGCAGCCGCGCCAAAGAGTCCCCCACCTGGGCCTGCCGAAGAGCATCCCTCCCCGGCGCTGCCACCGCCGGAGTGTCAAGAAGAACTAAGGGGGAGAGGAGGCCAGGAAGCTGAGGGACTGACTCCGACTCCAGTGCCACCAGCAGTGGACCCATACCCAGAGCCGGAGATGCTGCCCTATTCTCGCTGGGAGGAGGAAGACTTGACACCGTCAGCAGATGAAGATCAACCCAAAGACCTCACCTGGGAGCCCACAGGCATGAACCCAGCCCGCAAGACACGGCGCAGCAGAGCAAAGTATCCTCCAACACCACAGTCTCCAGAGCAGAGAGAGGTCACAGCCAGAGACCTGGAGGAGAAAAGGTGCCTAAGAAGGTCCAAAGCCCAGGCTAGAGGACCCCTTTACAGAGGAGTAGTAGAGGACTTCAACTTGAAAAGCGGATGCGGCTTCATTGTAGCAAAAGGAATAAAAGAGGGCATATTTGTGAATCGGAGAGATGTTCAAGCCCACCTGCCCAGAGGACATTCAGGCAGAAATTTGAAAATTGGAGACCTAGTACAGTTCACCATGCATGAAGGCGAAAGGGGATTGTATGCCCTGGACGTAGCGCTATGTCCCAACAAACCTTACAGCCATCCCATGCAACAAGAAAGACAAGAAAGACAAGAAAGACAAGAAAGACAAGAAAGACAAGAAAGAAAAGACAGAGATAAAGAACCAGATGTAGAAACAGACGAAGACCAAGAAAGGAAAGATAAAGATCCTACAGATGAGACAACCACGGACGACGACGGAGAGCAAGCAAGTCACAGGTGCCGGTGCCCTACATGCCCACGCCCTGTTGAAAAAGAGGAGTAGAGTAAAGTAAAGTAAAGAAAGAAGTTACCAGTTGAAGTTTTGACAAGTTTTGTTTGCAACGTTTAAGAAATGCGCCCACAAAAACTATTGTGAGAAAACCATAAACCTTAAGGCTATGAACTTGCTATAGCCACAAACTCTCGCAGTGTAAATAGTTACACCAGTGGCACCACCACCAGGGCCAGCCTGTTTAGGGGCTTGGCTCGTCTGCAACCAGGGGGGCCCGTCCGTAGAAAAGGGCCTTGGCTCACCTGCGACCAGAGAGCACGCCTGTTTATGGGGCCTTGGCTCACCACCACAAAGAGGGTACCTGGTCAGCACCAACTGTGGAGGCCGCCTCTGCATCCTGCCAGAAGAGGCTGAAGGCGCGGATCCACCAGGCCAGGTATACCCTGAAACCACCAGCCCATGGAAGCCGCCTCTACATCCTGCCAGAAGTGGCTGAAGGCGCGGCCAACGTGAAAGGGTTTTGGGTGGGTTAACGGACTTGTGGGTGGAGGGTGGTGATGTATGATAACTGGTGATCTTAAAATGTTTTACCATGTTTTAATGTTTTATGCATTTTTAAAATGTTGTCTTGCAGCCCGAGGACGTGCTGGTGATAACTAAGGGGGAATGTGGCGCCCCTGACCTGGTCAGGCACCACTGAGTACTGCACCCATGCTGGGGACAGTACAATACAGGTAATCCAGAAGGCTGACCGGGGTGTGGAACACAGGCGCATAGTGACCAGGTCTCACACATGTACCCATGAGAGGACCCCTGGGGATCCCAGGAGGGGGCAAGCCTTCACCTTCACTGGAATAGTGGAGGGGGTAGAGCCTCCATCTCCTCTCAAGGGGTGTGGTAAGAGAGTCTGGTTGCTAGGTGGCGTAGGCAAGAACAGGAGAGGAGGGGCAGTGAGTCAGTTAGAGAGAGAACTCCAGAGGGCTCAGTGAGGAGCAGACCTGTGGGGCTGATGCTGTCTAACAGCGCCCGCGCAGTGACTACAGACGGGGGAGAACGGTCAACTAGGAGTGCTGCCTGAAAGCCAGCTTCAGCTAGGGAGTGCAGGGAGTGGGAAGTAAGGAGACTGCTAGAGAGCACCAGGCCCAACCGGGCGGCAGATCCCGAAGCGGGGATAGATTCAACTTTCTTCAGCTAAACCTGCCGGTGTGGGGCTCTTACAGCCCACACCACAACTACAAAAGCCGCAGCCACGTAACCACAAGATTGGGCCCATAGGTCACAGGAGGCAAGAGGCTGGAGTGGCCTGGTCCGGGGAACAAGCACACGGCAAAACAAGAAGGGGAGAGAGGCTTGGAGCATCTTCCCTGGGTGACCCCCATAGGGACTCAAAGTCGGGGTCACCCCAAACCACCAAGGGCTAAGGAAGGCGAGTTTGTAGTCACCCTCATACAGTCAGCCGGAAGGATACCTGGTTCCCACCTGGTTCATCCCAGTTACGCCCGGGTTACTCACCCTGCCATCTGAAGTGAGTAAAAACCCTGAAAGACACTCTGCCTGTGTGTGGTCATTCTGCGACTTGTGGTACTACAGCTTTACAAAGGGCCCTGGGGCTTGCCTCACTCTCAGGAGGCTACTACACCCGACTGCACCCACCATCAGCCCCAGGCGTCCCCTAACCTGCAGTGGCGGTCCCCTCTGACCGCAAATCTGAGAGTGGCGTCACGATCAAAACTGAAGATTCCCTACCTGTGACCAGCACCAGCTACGTGGAGTCCCTGAAGGTATGCACTGATACAACACCGGCGGGGCTTCACAGATGAGTGTGTTTAAATAAAGGACAGTTTATGCTTGGATTATTGTCATTAGCTAGACATACTGCTGTTCAATAAATATCACTTATTTGAGGCTCTTTTGCTATGATGATGACAGCATAAACCTTTCTGTTTTGATCATTAAGGAGCCACTATCCATTTGGAAAATGTCAATGGAAGTTTAATGTTATTAATGTGAGTTACATCTCATTATAATATGTCCAACTTACATCATTGGAGAAAATAAAGTGTCAAGCAGTTCCCAATATATAATTCTTATTTGTTTTTAAGGAAATGACTTGTCTAATATTCAGGAAAGTTATGGTGAAAAACAACGGCAAGAATATTATCATGTTTCATTAACGGCTGCTGTAGCAATATTCGCTCGGCTGTTTTCATTCTTGCAACTGAGCTTGTTACATGTTAAAATGCCAGCTTTATAGTGTCCATCTACTCAAATGCAAAGCTAATGCTGCAAGATCAAACTGTAGTTTGTAACCCTTAAAAAATACAGACAATTTCGGGCTTAAAGACACAACAATGGTTTTGTGTCACGATCTTCTCTATTTGAGATTAGTGACAGGCTCAGGGTTGGACTTTCGTTTATCATCTGAGGCCATCCACATTAAACATGTGGTTTTCTTTTGGCAGTTGCAAGGTTAATGTCCGTTCTCCTTGCTTGCAGAAAGCTCATTAACCCTTCCCAGGAGTTATCTCTTATGACCACTTGTGGTCTGCATATAAACCCTCTGCTCCCAGCAGATTATGCCGCTTATTCAGTTCATTCTGGAGCAAGGCCTGGAGCTGTGAGGACATTGTGTCTGCTGTCTGCTGTGGTGTGAGAAACTAGCCAGTTTTGTTACTTTATCCTTTCCTTTGTTACCCCTTCCTTTGCACCTTATAAAAGTTCACTCGTACTGGTTTTTGTGTGTGTGTCTTGTTGTTACCTCTTTTTGTCTGTATTTGTTGGTGAAGTTTTTGACTTCTGTCCTAGCCCTTCCCCTTGGGTGGTAGGTTGTGGTTGGGGTCTTACCATCAGGGTCAAGGACAAAAGATAGGGAGATGTTGGGGGCTCTGACCTCACTACCTTCAAGCGTACCTCTGGGTTGAGGAATAGCCTAGGGTATTCTTAGTCTGAGGGCCAGCGCAGGGGCTCCCTCCCAGTCACCCCTTTCTGTCACCTATGTGACACCTTGTTTTGGCTTTATCACATTCCTACAGTCATAAATATTTTTAATTGATGTAGCTGTGTAAGCACTTGATATTTTAGGTAAATATTGTATGTTTTTATGTTTTACTACTTTTACTTTTTCACAAAAACATTTTGATAAATAAAATCATCTTTCTTCTTGTTTTTTACTTACATTACTTTTATATGTTTATTCAATTTTTTTTCCCCTTTAACTATATTCCTTTTATTTTCTATTATCACATGTTCTAAAAGGCATTTCAGATCAGTCCTAGAGCCGGGTTTTGTCATTAACAGTGACTGGGTTCATGTAGGTTAACAAATAGAGGAGTTTAGTGCATGTCCTTAGTCTTCACGGTAGGGAGGCTTAAAGACTCCCACCCTAGAAGACAGATTAACAGCATATTTAAATAATTTGCCTCTTCCTTTTCTATTTTTAGCAGCCTGGGAAAATCAGTTATACTAATTTAGTTGAGTGAAAATCTGAGTAGCAAAAAGCAAAATAGGGTCTTATCGGTTGATAAAGGACGGTAAGGTGCAAGGAATTCCTCACCTGATAAAGTTGTGTATCACACAGCAAGGATAAAGTTTAACATTTTCAGCTTGTCACGAAGCGACTAATAGGATAGCGGGGGACATGGGTTCCTAACCTCAGGGTTACTCCTGATGGTGGAGATGCCTGAGTTCTGTTCCTGGCTATGCTCCTGATCAGTACTACTCTGGTACCCCCCTCCTACCAGGGAACTATAGAGCTGGAGTTTGATGGAAAACAGATAAAGACAAACAAGGGAAAACCAAAACTCTCACACACTGCACACACAGGAATAAACAATGAGAGATTCTGCAGTAAAGCAAGAGCAGGAAGGTAACAATAAAAAGGCAACACAGGTTAACTCCACAACAACACTCAGCAACAAGTAAAGCAACCACCATATAGTCTGGATCACAACACCTCAGCAGACCAGCCAAGATAAACTATAGCTGGCATAGGGGGAAGGATCTAGCCAGCATATATAGAGGTGAGCAGATGTGATTGGCTTCCCCACAACATGTGAAAAAAGAGACTCACAAGCAGACTAGCAGAAATGAACTCTTGCTAGCCTGCCTATGAATTACCACTCTGCAGGACGACACCCAAGTCTGCCTGTGTTGATCACAGACACCAGAGAACTTATCAGGTGGAGTGTTTTTTTTCTCTTGACTGTTATTGGGTGGAGTGTCAGAATCTGTAGTCCGAACAGAACTTGGCACCACCCTGACAGTCAGTGAAATTTGTAGAATGTAACACAGCTGCTGCAGTATCATGGATTAAAAAAAATTGAAATTCCAGACAAGGAACAGTAGGTGGGTCATCTTCAGACTTTTTCAAGCTATAGGCATATGCAATGGATGGACATAGCCTCATAGTGGCAGGCTTAAATCTGTAGAAAATTCAAATAAAAGGCACCAAAAAGGAACACATGTAGTATCAGTGACTCAGCAATTTGTCAATATGAATATCAATAAAGTCAATCAGAGATTTGAAAAAAGGAGTTGAAATTACGCGAAAAGAGAAACTTTTTTTATTTCTCTTTTTGCTAAATTTTTGCTCCCTCCCCCCCTCCCATACAGACAAAGTGGTGAGTCACTGAAGCGCATTGTGTTTGTTTTTGACATCTTATATTTTAATGTTTACTATTTAAACCTGTTACCAGGCTTGGACTGGCCCACAGGGGAACAGGTAAATCCCCTGGGGGGCCCCAGTGCTGGAGTGAGCCTTCAACCCCCCAATATGAGCACTATTTAGCCCATTTCATTATTCATTATGCACAGAAAAAAAAGAGCATCTAATCCTTCACTCAGCAAACTACCCAGTGCATTATTACTAGGGATGATCGAATACTTTGATTATTTGGCTTTGCGAATATTTTCCGAATACCTCGCCGCTATTCGACTATTCGATGCGCAATGTAAGTCTATGGTAAGCCCGAATAGTTCTGGATAGTTGTTATTTGGGCTTCCCATAGACTTACATTGCGCATCGAATAGTGGCGAATAGTCGAATAATTGAAGTATTTGATCATCCCTAATTATTACATAAAAGTACAAATAAATGTGTGAATGAGACTAGCTGAACAGCGGGCCCCCAGAGTCACTGTTAGGGTGAGCTCACACGAGTGTGAAAAACGGACGAATGCAATGAGAGAAAATCTTGCTTTGCACTCTGACCAATGTTAGTCAATGAGGAAGAGCAGTTGGTCAGCTTTTCTCGCATCCAGATTCTGGATGCGAGAAAAGTCGCAACACGCTGCAATTTTCTGCCAGAGCCGTACCACTCGCACCCATTCAAGTGAATGGGTGCAAGAGAAACATCAGACTGCACTCAGATATTATCCCAGGGCAGTGCAATATACGCACAAGCTGACAATGGAGGAGATGGGGGGATTAACTCCTATCTCTCCTCCGCAGCGCTCGCCCTCAGCTTCACAGCTGTGACTCAATTGCAAGATCGGGTCGCAGTTGCATGACACTCGGCTCACAATCACAGCAGGGGTTGTCCACCTTTGGGGACAATTTTTGTTCTTATTTAGATGCATAAAGTTGACGTAAAAATAATTTTTGCAATTGGCATTTATTAAAAATTTTGCACTATTTGCATCCTGTAGCCTTTGTATTACGGTATATGGTCTAATGCGTACAGCAGAATGAGTTAATGCGATTGGCCACATTATCATTACTTTAACAGGTGTGTTGAGGACATATTTTTGTGGCACTTACTATTATATAGGTAGAACAGCTTCTTATCCTGCCCTTGTTACTGCAGATTTCCTCACAGACTGCACAGAACTCCAGTCTGTTAAAATAGCTACTAGTGGAGGAGCATGTGACCAGACCTGTGTAGAAGGTGGACAGATTGCCCCACTCCTACTTACTATATATTGTATTCATATGTTTATATACCTTTAAGTGTAGTACAGTGAATTACTCTACTCTGACCTAGCTGGATCTCTAAGATGTTTTAGTATATAGAGTGTAATGAATTAGATATAAGGTGTTTTATTACAGGAAATATTATATTAATGATGTGCAAAGTATAAGTATGTTAAGTAAGATAATATGCAGTAAGCTACAAATAGTACTCGCTATAGGAATAACAATCTAGAATGCTTTAAAGTAAGATATAGTGCAACGTAGGGACCAAGTGAGCAAGATAGGATTAAGTGGTAGAAAATGTTTTAGTAATAGGAAATGTATATGCAGGTGTTAGCAGGCTAGCGGTGAGAAAGCTCAGTGGGTGGAGCAGAGACTTGGTAAGGCAGACAGAGTAAGGGTATGTGCGCAAGTTGCGTTGTGTCACTCCAGAAAATTCTGCAGTGATTTGACAGCTCATGTGCAATTCAAATCGCTGCAGAAAAACTGCATAATGGATACAGTGTTTGTGCAGAAAAAATGCCGATTTCATGCGGTCGAGATGCTGCCTCTTCCATAGACAAGGTGGGAGCAGCATCCAAAGCGCACGAAAAAAGTGACATGCTGCATTTTTTAACGCAGCGATTTGGATCAAAATTTCAGCATGCAAATAGCTGCGCTCTCAAACGCAATGTGCAGATGGCTTATGCACAATCTTCATAGATTGTGCTGGGGACACAGGGCTCATGCATTTACGCTGCAGTGCTAGACGCAGCGTAAATGCATGTAATATGCACAAGTGTGCACACAGCCTAAGGAAAGTAAGTTCAGTTTAGTTGATTGAAGATGCAGTAGTGTTCTACACAGGAGGTCCTGGTATCACGAGCTCTAGTTCAGGGCTTGACCATGCCTCAGAAGGTATCCTCCATTGTGCCCTACGGGCACGGCTGCAAGAGATGGGGACTATGGATGTTGCTGGAGGAATGTTACCCAGGGCTAGGGCTGGACCGATGTACTTTGTTGAGCAGTGGCAGCAGAACGGTAATACAAGAGAAAGTGACATGTCTGTCCTAGAAAGGTTATTGTGAAACTGTTTATTAAGACGATTGAGAAAGTTTACTGTGAAGATGTTTCTTATGAAGAACAAATGCTGAATAAAAGTAGTTAAAATTTGAATAAAAGAGAAACTGTTTCAGTGGTGTGTTGCCCAAGTACAATTTCTATGATGGTGACCGGCGAATGGGTGGCAGAAGAACCATCGAAGGTGCAAGTAAGTGTCGCACTCCAAGCCGTGATGGCACACATGCACAACACCCGTTTGATGAAGGAAGGCGAAACGCTGCCGACATCATCTTGCTCCCCCTTTCACCTGTCCAGCTGTCTCCTCCAAAAGAAAATAAATTTTTCTCATTTGATGCTTTTAATTTGACAAGTCTGATGGACACGTCTGCTCACATGCTCCTCGACTTGCAGCCATTTATATAGACTGGAGTTCTGTGCAGTCTGTGAGGAAAGCTGCAGTAATTGAGCAGGAGGAGAACCAGTCATACCGATTTAATAGTAATTTCCACCATGTATGTCTCCAACACATCTGTCAAAATAAAGGCAATGTGCCCCACCCCTTTAACTCTTTCTGGAACGAAGAATAGACCTTGTAATAAATTGACTATAAGAGGCAAACGGTGCAACATTTTTAGCAAAACCCATTGCAATAATTATTTTTTGCTTGAAATAGATGCATTCAAGTAAGAACAAATTGTCCACAAAGGTGGAGAACCCCTTTACAGTGTTTTAGTCCTGAATTCTGGCATTAACATAATAATTGTGGTCTCTGTCTTTTGAAAAGAACGTCTTATATAAAAGTAAAATCCCATAAAATAAATAAAGCATTGAAGGAGAACTGCCGGGAAGCAGAAGCACCACGCGCCTCCCCCACTCGCCCACACATTGAAGGAGAACTGCCTGGAAGCAGAAGCACCACGCGCCTCCCCCACTCGCCCACACATTGAAGGAGAACTGCCTGGAAGCAGAAGCACCAAGCGCCTCCCCCACTCGCCCACACATTGAAGGAGAACTGCCGGCAAGCAGAAGCACCACGCGCCTCCCCCACTCATGCATGACTTTGATGATTTCCTATGAGCAATCATAAGACTAAAGATTTTAAGAATTCAGATTTTACTTGAATTCTTGGTAATTTTATAATCCACTTGCAATTTTTTCAACTGTAGAGAAACTTTGAGCTTGTAATCTCATGGTTTTACTGTGAAATATGGGTGAACAAATTTTGCAATTGCCATTTTGCATAAATTGCACAGGCCCATTCTGCTGTCACAACATATTTTTCAAATTATGTTCCTCCTCTAACAGTATTATCCAAAGTATTATTGATCGGCCTTGTTCCTGTTAAGACCTTATTCAGATGTCAGGAGTTCTTTTATGTACGAGAAAAACTGACATGTTTTTTCATCAGTGATTTTCATTAGCGTTTTATCATTTTTTTCACTGATGACGAAAAAGAAAAGTTTCTCGACATCCCCCTATCTATCAATCAGTGAGAAACAGTCAATCCACGGATGGCAGCTGAAAACCGTCAGATTTCTTCATTTATCCATAAACTTACATTGACGATTTTGATCCAACACGTCAATCAATATCAGTCATGTCTCTATGAGTTTGCATGGATCACTCGGTTCAAGGAAGAAATGTGACATGTGAATAGCCCCTTAGACTGTCATAAATACACGTGCTTTGAGTGTGCAGCAAGCTTTAGTGGAGGAGCTGCTCATATATTATGTAGAATTATTGCTTGAACTCAACACTTGTTTCCAATTTCTTCCAAGGGATTTTAAAAGCAAGAAACATTGACTGAAAAATCCCTGCTCTTTGGACATGATGTGCACAAACTAATGTTTTCATGATTTTTTTTAGCTGAGATAGGGTCAGTTTGGAGTCAGTTTACTGCAGTAGTTGTATTAACGACCATATCTTCCTCCTTGTCCTCTCGCTTCTGAAAGCTTAATGTGAACAAAACTGAACTAATCATCTTTGTCTCGTTTCACTTATCTCCCCTACATGATCTATCTACTATAATAAATGACATCACGCTCTTCCCAGCACCTGAAGTCCGCTGCCTCAGAGTAACCCTCAACTCTGCCTTGTCATTCAAACCGCATATTCAAGTTCTCACCATCTTCTGCAGTGTCCAATTCAAAAATATTTCCAGAATCCGTCCTTTCCTCAACTCCCAATCTATGAAATTGTTAGTGCATGCCTCCATCAACTCCCACCCTGACTACTGCAGCATCCCATATCTCTGCTAATACTCTCACACCACTCCGGTCCATTCTTAACTCTGCTGACTGACTAATCCACCTCTCTCCTCTCTACTCCTTTGATTCTCCCCTTTGCAAATCCCTTCATTGGGTCCCAATTTTTCAGCTTATCCAATTAAAACTACTAACACTGACCTACGAAGCTGTCTATAATCTGTCTTCTCCTCTGTATAGCTCCGAATTAATCTCCCAAAATACTCCTACACATAATCTTCGATCCTCCCAAGAACTCCCTCTCTACTGCACACATATATTCCTCATCCAAGTGCCTCCAAGACTTTAAGGCTATGTTCACACAGGGCTTTTTTGATAAGTTTCTTTCCTGCCCAAAACCTGATATTGTGGCAAAAAAATCTCCTTTGAGTCATCTGCGTTTTTGGTGCGTTTTTCATGCGTTTTTTAGTGGCGTTTTTGCTGCAGATTTGTTGCTTTTTTTACAAAATGGGTTGCATCAATGAAAAAATCGCAGCAAATCTGCAGCAAAGAATTGACATGCTCATTCTTTAAAAACCTGACCAAAACGCAAGTATTTGACAAAACAGGAACAAACCTAATGTGTTTGTGTGTGTGTGTACAGAGATTTCAGAAATCTGCTAGACTTTGCTGTGACTTTAAAAAGCAGCTTTTTATTAGCATGGATCTGCATAAAACCAAGGCAAATCTGCAGCTAAAAAACGCAGCAAAAACGTCCTGTGTGAACATAGTCATACTGAGTATCCCCCATCCTCTTGAATTCTGTGCTCCAGCACGTCAGATTATCTGCTACACTCGCAAGTTTCAAACTGAACTTGAAAACCCATCTCTTCAAGAAAGCAAAGACCCTACTGCCACCTCGACACCGGAGCTGCTGCAACCCCCTCTACTGGCTCCTCCCCTTTATCCTATAGAATGCAAGCCCGCAAGGGCAGGGTCCTCTCCCCTCTGTAATAGTCTATCTACTGTAATTTATATCTTTACTTTGTATATATCATCTTTTCATGTACAGCACCTTGGAATCAATGGTGCCATCTAAATTAATATTAATATTAATAAAATATTTCCTCATTTATAAATTCTAATACTATTACAGAGTACTTCATTTTAGCTGGACATATTACTTTACACATCTTAAATATCAGACACAGACCTATGGTCTGGTTAAAAGTTAAGCCTGCTTTACATGTTACGATTTCGCATACGATATCGTATGCGATCGTAACCACCCCCATCGTATGTGCGGCACGTTCAATATGTTGAATGTGCCGCAGAAACGATTAACCCCCGTCACACGTACTTACCCGTCCATACGACCTCGATGTGGGCGGCGAACGTCCACTTCCTGGAGTGGGAGGGACGTTTGGCGTCACAGCGATGTCATGCAGCAGCCGGCCAATAGAAGTGGAGGGGCGGAGATGAGCGGGACGTAAACATCCCGCCCACTTCCTTCCTTCCGCATTGCTGGCTGGGAGCCGCAGGACGCAGGTAAGATCTGTTCATCATTCCCGGGGTGTCACACACTGCGATGTGTGCTACCCCGGGTACGATGAACATTCTGACGTTCAATTTTTAGGAATTGAACGACGTGCGTGCGATGAACGTTTTAACGTTCAATCGCAATCGCATGTACCTGTCACACACTACAATGTACCTTACGATGCCAGATGTGCGTCACTTATGACGTGACCCCGCCGACACATCGTAAGATATATTGTAGCGTGTAAAGCCGGCTTTAATAGCATGATCAATAGATAAAGTGACAAACGATCAATTGCATTTTTCATATATGAATTTTACAACACTTTTATGTTCTGGATAGATCAAAGTTAATAAAACTTAAACAAAAAATAATAAAGTAAAAAATATAGAAATAATTTCCAAGTTGTCAATGGAGTATTAAGTAGCATAAAAACTTCATCACGTTATACTTACAATAAAAGTTAGACTGGAGATGTGAATGACTTGTCTATCAGTTAAATAATGTATAAAACTAACACAAACCCATTAGAATCAATGAGTCACAGGTCAAGTTGTCTTGTAGGAAATTATAGATTACATCCAGCAGAAAACATGTTCTGATGAGTGGTTAGAACTAAGGAAAATATTGTTTTCTTGTTGAAATTTTCTTCAAGGTTTGCACTTACATATAAGAATGAGTAATACTGGAGTTTAGTTTCTAGAATTCGTTAAGCTCTAACTCTTAAGTGTAATGAAGAATAAAACAGAACTCATTGTCTGAATGACTTACAGGAGATGCTTTACAGATATACAGTATAAATGCTTCTGGACCCTGAAGAGAAATGTTTTTATTGTGCTGGGTGAAGATACATGTTGAGTGTTATACAAAATGCGAGGTCATATGTAATTCCATACCTTTACTACATTCGATTCTTTGTGAAAGGTTGTCTTGATAGTTAAAATATAAATTAATTATAAGAAATCTGCCAGCAGGTTTTTGATATGTAATCTGAGAGTAGCATGAAGTAGGGGCTGAGAGCCTGATTCTAGTGATGTGTGACTTACTGGGCTGCATTGCTGTTTTAATAAAATCATCATTTTAACAGGAAGAGATTATGACTACGGGACTGTGTCCCGTGTTTTCTAGTCAACTACTCTGTGTAACGACACTTCCACCACTGATTAGCAGCTTTCTGTCAATGTAAAGTGTACACAGAAAGCTGCCAATCAGTGGTGTGGGCGGGGTTATACAGGGCTCAACATTCAGGGAACTGGTAGATCTGCAGCAGAGAAAACTGTGATTGAACTGGGATAGCAAGTGACAAATCACTGGAATCAGGATATCATCCCTTGCATAATGCTGCTCTCAAATTACACAGAAAAAAACCTAGTGACAGATTCCCTTTAAACATTTTAAAACAATTTTTTTAGAAGTTTGGCTTTTATTGATGATTTTATATATTTAATGTATCCATTCTGTACAACAGCTTGTGTTATATTTTGTTTTAATCTATCTTGTATTTAGTTTTATTCTATCAATATGTTACAGGAATGGATTGAACTTATCCAGGTAAACCCGAGCGTGTTTTTCTTTATACTAAGAAATAAAAAAGGGTATTTTATTTTTTTACATTTTGACTCTGTGGATGGCACTGTTGCCTTGCAGCAATGAGGACTTCGGTTTATCTCCCACCAAGAACAACATCTGCAAGAGGTTTTTGTGGTCACCTGGTGTTTTTTTTTTGGTCTATGCTAGGTGCCGTAATTTGCTCTCATACTCCAAAGACATACTGATAGGAAATTTAACCCCTTTACCACCTTACGATTTTCAATTTTTCGGTTTCGGCTTTTCCTACCCTTCTTCCAAGAGCCATAACTTCTTTTATTTTACCATCAATATAGCTGTATGAGGGCTTGATTTTTTGCAGGAGGAGTTGTACTTTTGATTGACATTATTCATTCTGCCCCATATATTGTACTGGGAAATACATTTCAAGTGTGGTGCAATTGTAAAAAAAAAGTACAATTGCACAATTGCTTTTTGGGGTTTTATTTACCATGCTCACTATATGGTAAAAACTGACCTTTTAGTATGATTCCCCAGGTCAGTATGAGTTCGTAGATACCAAACATGTATAGTTTTACTTTTATCTAAGTGTTGAAAAAAAATTCAGAAGTTTGTAAAAAAAAAAAAAATAAAATTGCGTTTTTGTTATTATTTTCCGAGACCCGTGGAGTTCTCATTTTTCGGGATCTGGGGCTGTGTGATTGTTTACGTTTTGCATCTTGCGGTGATATTTTTAATTATACCATTTTTGGGTAGATGCGATGTTTTGATTGCCTCTTATTGCATTTTAATGCAATGTTGGCGTGTAAAAAAATGTAATTCTGCATTAGGATTTTCTTCCTCACTACGCCCTTACCGATCATATTAATTGATTGTATATTTTGATAGATCGGGTATTTTGTCAATACCAAATATGTGTTTTTCTTTTTTCATTGCCTTATTTTCAATGGGGAAAAAGGGGGGTGATTTGAACTTTTAGGGGTTTTTTTTCCATATTTTTAAAAACTTATTTTTTACATTTTTTTATTGATTTTAAAATGACTTGAAGCCTGCACTGTCTGATCACTTCTGATTTTTAGAGCGATGCTTGAGCACAACTGAGAACAGCAGAAATGCTGATCTCCAGAGCATGCGGACACTCTGCTGGCATTCACAGAAAGGGAGTCATGACAATGACAGGTCATCAGCTGACCCCATGCTATCATGGCTATCCATTGGCGCCCCATGATCGACGTGATCCCCCCATCAGAGTTTAACAGCATGATCTAAGGGGTTAACAGGTGTGGGTGGATCTCTGATCCACCCATGCCTGTTAGCTGTACATGTCTGCATATTAGATTAGCCGACATGTGCGAGCAATAACGCAGGCTCGCTGCATGAGACCACATTAAAGGGGGGGAGGCAACCTAGGACATATAGGTACGTATTAAAAGGGGTTAATGTGTGAGCCACAAGGGGGACAATGATGATATCTCTGGACTATGATGGTGATTTGCATTGAAAAGTTGTAGTTCTTTTCATTACAATAATAATATAAAATTGTTTAGTACAAGGATATATTTGTATCACACATACTTTTTCTGTCAGATTTGTTGTAGTTTTTAGGTTTTAAAAGAAATCAATTTATAAAAATAGATTAATATGGAAACAAGGACTGCATGTGGGATAAAAGCCTTATGATTATTCATAGGTTGTATACTTAAAACTATGAACTGATAAAGTACTTAAGAGTACAACACTAACACTAATTATGAGCTGTATTTTTTATTTAGTGAGTATATTAAAGACATATCCATTATTGTAATTAAGACCTTCTTAAAAGTCCAGCCATCAGACGTCTGTATATCTATATCCTCTCTAATGCCAGTACTTACTAAACAAGTGTTTCCTGGCTTCTCTGTTACCAACTGCCTAAATTGTTTCCTATAATATCTTTTAATAGGTTATATTAGCTGCGTTAATGCAATGCCACTTCCTATAAATGTAACAGTATAGTATCCTTTGCCTAATGCACCTTAATGAACATCTAATGTGTTTATAATTGGTCTTCGAAGAAAGATTCTGCAATGTGGAACACCAAAGGTTTTTCTTTGCAATAGTTTGGTAGGTAGAAAAATTATAAATCTGTCATTATTTCCACATTATCATAATAAAACGACCTTGTTTAATCTGTAAATTGTGATAATGAGTTACATCTATGTGTTAATGGATAGTGGATTATTTATTTATTTTTTTTCTTTTTTACTTTAATGTCTACAGTCAATGTTATGAATGCGGCAATTCATTCTAGAATGTAATTAGTTCAGAGGGAATCTTCAATGGCACCAAATAGTGATGAAGTTTTATTAAGCATTACTTGTTTCAGAGCTTATCATTCAATTACAAAGTTATACAATAAATTAATGCATATTACAGCACATTTCCAATGATCTGGACAAAAGCGCATTCAAACTGTATAATTGTGTGAGTTGCCTTTTTCGTCCCTTTTTCAAGGTCTAATGTACCCAGCTAAATATGAAATGCACAACACGTTTACTGATGTGCCCTGAATATACGTCCCATCTGATGTGACTGCTAAACTGCAGTACCATAAGCTGAGCACACACAGTGAGTAAAACGGAGTGAGTGGAATGCAATAAAAAAATCGCATTCCACCCGGACACATGTTACTCTACGGGGGCGCTCCCCATGAGCGATTTTTTTTCTCAACCCTAATTGGACTAAGAAAACAATTGCAGCATGCTGTGGGTGGAATCCAATTTTTCACTCGCACCCATACAAGTCTATGGGTGCGTTAGAAACATCACACAGCACTCGCATTACACCGTTGTAATGCGAGTGCAGTGTGAGAATTACATCAGCTGACAGTGGGGGAGATGAGGAGATTACTCCCTCCCTCTCCTCCACAGCGCGTGCCCTGCAATTCCAGGATTGCACCTCAGTGGCTTGACAGTCGCATGAAACTCAGCTTACACTCCAGCAGCATGGGGGCCGAGTGTTATGCAATTCACTCACATTAATGACCATGTGGCCCCAGCCAAGAGGAGCACAATAGGGTCTTATCAAGACACTAAATCAGCGAGAAATTGGTGGTGCTCACCTGTAGTAGTTGTGTGAGACACAACTACACGAACAACGTGGCAGCTTCAAACCCTTGATGATAGATATAAACGATGAATGTGGAAAGGATTAAATCTGCGCTGCCCGATAGAAGAGACAATGACATTGAATTCCTTTAATGGGATTTAGTTGATCCTACGCATTTCAGAGTTTTCCAACTCCTTCCTCAGGGTTAATTCACATATATGGTGCTCACTATAGCTTCTTTAAGACCACTTTACACTCTATGACATCGCTAAAGCGATGTCGTTCGGGTCACGAAATTTGTGACGCACATCTGGCTGCATTAGTGATGTCATTGCGTGTGACACCTATGAGCAATTTTGAATCGTCGCAAAAACGTTCAAAATCGCTAATCAGTGACATGCCCCCCTATTCCCAATTATCATTGCTGCTGCAGGTACGATGTTGTTTGTCGTTCCTGTGGCAGCACACATCGCTATGTGTAACACCGCAGGAACGAGGAACCTCACCTTACCTGTGGCCGCCGGCAATGAGGAAGGAAGGAGGTGGGCGGGATGTTACGTCCTGCTCATCTCCGCCCCTCCGCTTCTATTGGTCAGCCGCTTAGTGACGTCGCTGTGACGCCGAATGCACCGCCCCCTTAGAAAGGAGGTGGTTTGACGGTCACAGCGGCATCACTAAGCAAGTAAGTAGTGTGACTAGTCCGCGCAATTTTGTGCAGCGATTTGCCCGTGACACACAAACGATGGGGGCGGGTATGCACGCTAGCGATCTTGCTAGCGAGATTGCAGCGTGTAAAGTGGCCTTTACAGTTATATGTGTTATATGCATCATAAGACATGTGTGATTTAACTTCTCCTCTGATGAAGTAACTCGGCAAGTTTTGAAACGAGTAAGGATTGGTACGAGCCTCCCCGGCTTCTGTATCTTGCCTGTGTGAGGAGGGCAGGAGGAGGGTGAATATTACTATTCAACTCCACTATTATGGGATGTTTATGTGTAACATTCTAATTAGTGCTATCTTTTATTTGCTGTCTTCTGTGAGGGGTTAATTTTTTTAGCCAATTTTTAGGAGTCTTTTCACTATTTAATTACCTTTTATCCATTCATTTTTTTACATTGCTGTTTAATGGTGTCAAGATCAATACAAAAAAGCTCAGACTGCTACAAAGCATTGTAGCAATTGGTGTGGCAGGGTAAGGCTAAACCATTGCTTATGCACTACTCAGGATACAATAATAAGAACAAGAGGACAAGAGTAGAGCGTGCAAAATAACAATATTTTATAGACAAAAGTGAATCGCAAACAGAGAAATCAAGAGAATCACCAGGGAGAGGAGAGAAATAAGCAAGTGCAATACAGTATACATTTATAAATATCACTATCCTCTACCCCCTGTATAAGACACTAATAAAGAAAAACATTTGGTAATTACCTAAAGTGCCAAATACAGGAAAAGTAGAAAAATAATAGAATATATCTGATGGTACGAAACAGCTGACCACAACCCATCTTGGACTCACACAAATAATTAGTAGCGCATAGTAAGAATATAAATATATAAATGACCTAAAGTGCCAAGTGCAAGAGAGCATACAGCAAGGTTCCAAAAGTCACAGGGATCCCCACAAAAGGACCTAAGGACTCCCAATGCATGTTTCACTGGGGTTTCTTTTGCTTCATCAAGGAGGAAGGTTTATATTCTTATTATCTGTTACTAATAAGACAAAGACAGACAAAGACAGATGGGGAAAGAGACAGACCTTGATAGAGACAGACAGAGAAAGAGACAGAGAAATAGAGACAGACAAAGAGACAGACAAATACAGGCAGACAATTAAAGAGACAGACAGGAAAGACACAGACAAAGAGATGGACAAAGACAGACAAATACAGGCAGACAATGAAAGAGACAGACAGAAAAGACAGACAAAGAGATGGACAAAGACAGACAGGGAAAGAGACAGGAAAAGAGATGGGGAGACAAACGGGGAAAGAGACAGACTTGGGAAAGAGACCGACCTGGAAAGAGACAAATAGGGAAAGAAAGAGAGAGATAGAGACAGACAAAGAAAGAGACAGACAGATACAGGCAGACAGGGAAAGAGACAGACCTTGAAAGAGACAGAGCTGGAAAGAAACATACCTGGAAAATGACAGATGGGGAGCGAGACAGACGCGGAATGAGACAGACCTGGAAAGAGACAGATGGGGAAAGAAACAGACGAGGAATGAGACAGACGAGGAAAGAGACAGACAGGGAAAGAGACAGACGGGGAAAGAGACAGACCTGGAAAGAAACAGACCTGGAAAGAGACAGACGGGGAAGAGACAGACAGAGAGACAGACAAAGACAGACAGGGAAAGAGACAGATAGGGAAGGAGACAGACCTTGAATGAGACAGACCTGGAAAGAGATAGACCAGGAAAGAGACTGATGGGGAAAGAGACAGACCTGGAAAAAGACAGACTGGGAAAGAGACAGAAGGGGAAAGAGACTGATGGGGAAAGAGACTAATGGGGAAAGAGACAGATGGGGAAAGAGACAGATGGGGAAAGAGACAGACGGGGAAAGAGACAAACAGGGAAATAGACAAACAGGGAAAGAGACAGACCTGGAAAGAGACAGACAGGGCAAGAGTCAGACGGAGCAAGAGAAAGATGGGACAAGAGAGAGACAGAAAGACACAGACATAGAGACAGACACAGTGATAGGGAGAGACAGACAGACACAGAGATAGAGAGACAGACAGACACAGAGACACAGACATAGAGACAGATAGACTTATACAAAGACAGACAGAGAGATAGAAACAGACAGACAGAGACATAGACATAGACAGACAAGGAAAGAGACAGACAGAGAGACAGACAGACAGCGACACACAGACAGAGACTGGGAGAGAGACACAGAGACAGTTACTATCCCGGGCAACGCTGGGTACTACAGCTAGTAATTAAATAAAGTAAGCTATAACAATTATTAGATCTAAAGGATAACTCTGGTGTGGGAGTCACCGGGTTTCTGTGAATACTTTTTATCAATGGAACAACATGTCACAAAAGATTCTAACAATATCTGCAGGTTCAGCCTTGGTTTCTTTTGCAGAAACATAACATCATTTTTTTAAAGTTGACATAAAACACTTAACAACATATTGGCAAATTCTAGATTATAACAGACTGCATCAATTGTTTTGATTATTTTCTTTATCACATAGAAACACAGACTGATACTATTTTGACTGGGAAACTCCATAAGGCAGTGATGTGGCTGTTAGGAAGGAGCTTCCTATTGTTTGAGAGACTAAGGGCTACTTTGCACACTACGACATCGCAGCTGCGATGTCGGTGTGGTCAAATCGAAAGTGACTCACATCCAGCGTCGTTGTCGACATCGGAGTATGTGAATCGTTTTTAATACGATTAACGAGTGCAAAAGTGTCGAAATTGTATGATCGGTGTAGTGTTGGGCATTTCCATAATGTCGCTGCATCGATAGGTATGATGTTGTTCCTCGTTCCTGCGGCAGCACACATCGCTGTGTATGAAGCCGCAGGAGCGGGGAACATCTCCTTACCTGCGTCCTGGCTGCAATGAGGAAGGAAGGAGGTGGGCGGGATGTTTACGTCCCACTCATCTCCACCCCTCTGCTTCTATTGGCCGCCTGCCGTGTGACGTCGCTGTGACGCCGCACGACCCGCCCCCTTATGAAGGAGGCGGTTCGCCAGCCAGAGCGACGTCGCAGGGCAGGTAAGTGCATGTGAAGCTGCCGCAGCGATAATGTTCGCTACAGCAGCTATCACAAGAGATCGCATGTGCGACGGGGGCGGGGACTATCGCGCTGCGATGTCGTAGTGTGCAAAGTATCCCTAAGATCAGAATAAGCCTGGCACTGTGACAATGGTAGGCTTTCTTTTGCTTCAGGCAAAAGTTTGTCTCCTCTCAACCAAAATTAATACTTACTAATACTTTTGCTTTAAAACGGTGGCCCCCCCCTACAAGTTTGTACCCAAGTGTTCTTATATCTCATAACCAAAGTAATGTTATATAAAATATATTATGTTAATATTATAAGGGTTGTCTGGTTTATAAAACCTATAATTAAATGCCATATTAAGGAACTGTAAAGTAATCAAGGGGAATCCTTTATCCATTAGTTGTTGTGGACAAAACCTGCAAACAACTTATAACTACAGAGAAAGGGGCAGCTGAACAAATTACAGCTTGGTTGCTAGCAGTCACCATTACAGCTTATGTGTTTCAGAATACAGTAATCTTACATTCTAGCATTCATAGTGTTAAGGCCCATTTACACACAATGATATCGCTAACGAGATATCGTCGGGGTCTTCGTGCACATCTGGCCTCGTTAGCGATGTCGTTGTGAGGGACACCTTTTTGCGATCAGTAATGATCGCAAAAAGGTGTCAAATCGCTCGTCGTGTACACGTCATTTATTTTTAAAAAAACGTGCCTCGTTTGGAACACAGGTTGTTTGTCGTTCCTGCGGCAGCACACATCGCTATGTGTGACACCGCAGGAACGAGGAACAACATCGTACCTGTGGCCACCGGCAATGAGGAAGGAAGAAGGTGGGCGTGATGTTCCGGCCGCTCATCTCCGCCCCTCCGCTTCTATTGGGCGGCCGCTTAGTGACACCGAAGGAACCTCCCCCTTAAAGGAGAGATTGTTCGGCGGCCACAGAGATGTCGGTGAACAGGTAATTGCGTGTGACACTGCTGTAGTGATATTGTTCGCTACGGCAGCGATCACCCCGTGACGCGCCACCGACGTGGGCGGGTGCTATCGCTCGCGACATCGCTAGCGATGTCGCAGAGTGTAAAGCCCGCTTTACTGCCCACGGTCTGTTGCTGGCATCTTGCAGCGATTGGTGGACATCTCAGCTGATTTTTACAGCTGAGATGTGTGCCTGCCAGGCATGAGCAGAATTGTTATCTGCCTGTGCTGTTTAACCCTTTAAATGGCGCTGTCAATATGTGACAGCGCCATTATAATGGCATCGGTGGTTAACATTTACTCACCCACCGATACCGGAAGTCACATGACATGATCACGTGACTTCCAGTGGTTGTCATGGTAGCACAGGGTCATGTGATGACTACTGTAGCTCACATGACTCACTTTCTGTTTCACTCGGCCCAGTGCTGGGTGAGACAGTAAACGAGTATATCTGCTGTTCAAAGTTTTAAAAATTTAAAAAAAAATAAAAAAACCTCAAAGTTCAAATCACCCCCCTTTTGCCCCATTAAAAATTAAAGGGTTAAAAAAATAAAAATATATACACATTTAGTATCGCCGCGTTCAGAAATGCCCGATCTATCAAGATATAATATCAATTAATCAGATCGGTAAACGGCATAGTAGCAAAAAAAAATTGAAACGCCAAAATTACGTTTTTTGGTCGCCACAAATTTTGCGCTTAATGCAATAACAGGCAATCAAAATGTAGCATCTGTGCAACAATGGTACAAATAAAAACGGCAGCCTGAGATGCAAAAAATAAGCCATCACTGAACCATAGATCCCAAAAAATGAGAACGCTATGGGTCACGGAATATGGCGTAACTTTTTTCGAACAAATTTCTGATTTATTTTTAACCCCTTAGATAAAAGTAAACCTATACATATTTGGTGTCTACAAATTCACACCAACCTCAGGCATCACACCGATACATCAGTTTTTCCATATAGTGAACACTGTGAATAAAATATCTCAAAAACAATAGTGCTATCGTACTTTTTTTTGCAATTTTTCCGCATTTGGAATTTTTTTGCCGTTTTCCAGTACACTAGTGTGATGCCCTGGCAAAGCCAGGTTGTCAGAGAAAGAGTTAATCATCCTTGGTAATCTGATCTCACACCGGTGCAGCAGGACAAACCACATCCCCCAGGGCAAGAGAAAAGCAGAGCAGAGGGGAGGGGCTGGAGCAGAGTGTTTGGAGAGACAGAGAGAAGAGAAGTCTGGAGTTGTAGCTCCCAGGCTGAAAGTGAAGCGTGCTCCGAGAGGGCCGGGACAGGCCGTAGTGAGGAAGGGGCCAGAGGTAGCCGGGCAGGGTAGTGGCCCCCCGGTACCTGGGTGACCCGGATCACTGCAGGGGAGTGTATTCCTCGTTCCCGGCTGAGGAGAAAGAGGAAGAGAGTGGAGAGAAAGGCACCTGGCTGCAGGGAAAGAACAGGAGCTGCTGCACCGTGTGTGGGACACTAACACCCCCGTACCGAAGGCTGCGGACACCGGCAATTCCTAGTTACCAGTGACTCTGTGTGAACTACTTGTGAGTACGCCCGTGCCCTCAGGCACCGCACCGTAGCACTGCGCCCTGCTCCCTGCTTACCCCATCACCGGGCCCCGGGACAACCAACCCCCTACCCACTGAGGGGAGAAATAACATCTAGCTGCTCCATATCATCACTCCCGGGATCCCCGTCCAGAGCAGCGGTAGTGTTCCAATCACCACAACCGTGGGTGGCGTCACGGACAATATAAATCTCCCTTACCAAACCCCCCTTTTACTGTGGAGCCTGGGATCACAGACCGGGTCACGCCACCGTGATACCCACAGAAGTGACCCCGTGACCCGGATCTGAGTACCCCCTGGTCCCCGGGCGACACACTAGATGGTAAAACTTATGGTTTAATTTAAAAGTACAACTCATTCTGCAAAAAATGAGCCCTCACATGACCATATTGACTGAAAAATAAAAAAGTTAAATCTCTCGGAATAAGAATGGCGAAAAAAAAAACGGAAAGCGAAAAATCGGCCGATCGTGAAGGGGTTTAAATGACAAAATAACACAAATATAAACAATGTGCAACAAAAATGTATGGCTACACTTAGTTTTCTTCCAATTGATAAACTTATACATACAGCATGTAAGTAGCTCATACTGAGCATTATGATGTGAAATTGCAGCATATGGATTGGGGAGGAAGGCAGATTAGGAGCAGTATGGTAGTGACCATGTGTAGTTCTTGAGGCCTGTTTGATAAGCTGCTGAGCTAATATTAGAGACTCTGGGACACTTAGAGGCTCAACTGATCATTGCAAACAGCAAACTTAAAGGGAACCTGTTAGGTGCAATATGCACTCAGAATCACAAGCTGTTCTGGGTGCATATTTCTAACCCCTGCCTAACCGTCCCTGTATACACTAGCATAGATAAAGAGAAAAGTATTTCTAATGATAGGGCATGTTAGGGCGCCCACAGCATTCACCGCGGACACATGCCCATCACAGCTGGTGATGCTGCATTGAATAGCATGTTAGCACACCTTGTGGGCGTACTAACATGCTAAGAGTGCAGACTAGTCGGGCGCTATAACGCCCTTGAGACTAGTCCCTGGTCTCATTAGCATATTATAAAGAATCATTAGAAACACTTTTTCTTTTTATCTATGCTAGTGTATTCAGGGAAGATTAGGCAGGGATTAGCAATATGCACCCAGAACTGCTCGAGATTCTGGGTGCATATTGGACCTGACAGGTTCCCAACTGACTGCACAAGAATAATTTACAAGGCCTAGCTTCCCAATAACACAGAATGAGTTGAGTTGTAGGATAAAGGGGACAATCCAATAATATTACTTCTCCTTTTGCAGACTAATAAAGGGTATACGAATGCAGATTGTGTGCTGCAAATATTCAGCGCCCTGTTATTGTTGTTGCAGTTAAAATGGGCATGGTACCCCAGATCTTCTTTGGATGTAGGCTTGTGCAAATCCTTCTGTCACTTCATTATATGCTGATAATTACAGGAAAATCCATCATACAATGCCATCAGAGAGGGGCAGAGCTCAAAATGTATTCTGCAGCTGTGCAATGATCCCAAACACACAGCCAATAACTGTCACGTTAGGTACAGGGAAGTACCAAGCAAAAGGAAAGAGGACCCCTGCGTCTAGGGAAGGGAAAGATGGTGAACCCTGACAAAACCTACAGATGGTCCCTGGGGTCCCTCACCACTCTAGAGAGGTTCTGCACCTATGCGCTGAGCCGGATACCTGACCATAGGTATCCCTAGTGCTGGACCCTATATAGGGAATGGATGGGATGAGCTTATCGTCCATCCCACTAAATGCTAAAGGAAGATACAATGGGGATACACAAGGGAAAAAGCATGAACTACTTATCCACAGATAGCACAGGTTCAGAAACCTTCAGCAACGACACTACAAATGAGAGCAAGTCACCTGCTTGCAACCAGAGCTAGAATGAACTGAAAAACATCCCCAGCACCAGTCCAGAGAATAAGGGAGTATTTAAGCACCAAGAGAATACTGATGAGCAGCAACTGGGTGGAAGTCAAGTTCCTGCTGGGTCTAAAAGGGGGGAGATGAAAACCCAGTAGGAAAGCTACCTATTACAATGAATACTAACAGCAGGAACAATAGAAAGTCAGGGAGCATTTTGTGCAGATAAACGCTGTGACCTTCTATAGCCAGAAGGCACATGACTATCTGTGACAATGTCATTTTTATTCTACGTAAAGATGAACATGGAGTCCTGAAAGTGATGATGTGTCCTCCAAAGAGTCCTGATCTCAACATCATTGAGTCTGTGGGGGATTACATGAAGAGACAAAAGAATTTGCACATATCTACCAAACATCCAGAGAAGATTAGTGGATAGTTCTTCTAGACATTTGGAACAACCTCCCTGACAAGTTCCTTTAAAAATTGTGTGCACATTATTATTTCTCTTTTGTTCACTTATTTCACATTTTGCTAATTGGTAAAAATAAACTGTGAACACTAGAGTTGAGCGCGGTTCGTGGTTCGTGGTTCTCCAGTTCTAGGCTCGAGTGATTTTGGGGCATGTTCTAGATCGAACTAGAACTCGAGCTTTTTGCAAAAGCTCGATAGTTCTAGAAACGTTCGAGAACGGTTCTAGCAGCCAAAAAACAGCTAAATCCTAGCTTGGTTTCTGCTGTAATAGTGTAAGTCACTCTGTGAATCAAACTATTATCACATTTCAGTGTATAGTGTGCGTGAACAGCGCCTTCAGATCACTGCTGTTTCTATAATGGCGATCGCCATTTTTTTTTTTTTTTTTCTTGTCTTCCTTCCCTAAGCGCGCGCGTCTTGTGGGGCGGGCCAGCATGTCAGCCAATCACAGACACACACACAGCTAAGTGGACTTTGAGCCAGAGAAGCAACGGCATGTGTGATAGGATCTGCATGTCACATGTCCCTGCATTATAAAACCGGACATTTTCTTCACGGACGCCATTATCTGCCTTCTGCGTCTTTGGTGTCAGACATCAGTGTCGCAGCTCCGTCCTCCTGAGTCCTATCGCCGATACAGCTGTATGCGCTCCATACACAGCGTTAGACAGCTTAGGGAGAGCACTTTATAGCAGTCCTTTTAAGGGCTCAAACCGGCAGGGTCAGAGTTAAGGTGACAGGTCCTGAAAACAGCGTCAGCGTCTGTGCAGCCAAGGTCAGGGATTTCCTCCCTGCATTTCACCATTAGGAGGGAATAGAAAGGCAGGCTTCCATTCCTCTACCCAGAGCACCACAATCCTGCCACTGTACCCTCTTGTCCTCTGCACACTCCAACTGATAACTAAGCCATTATACTAGCAAACACTCAGTGTACCTAGTGGCATCCTATCTGTGGCTATTGGACTTTGCTTTAGTCCCACTAGTGCCAAGACATTTGCAGAGCGCATCTGCCTGCGTTGCACACTCCAACTAATTATAACTAAGCCATTATACTAGCAAACACTCAGTGTACCTAGTGGCATCCTATACGTGGCTATTGGACTTTGCTATAGTCCCACTAGTGCCAAGACATTTGCAGCACGTCTGCCTGCGTTGCACACTCCAACTAATTATAACTAAGCCATTATACTAGCAAACACTCAGTGTACCTAGTGGCATCCTATACGTGGCTATTGGACTTTGCTATAGTCCCACTAGTGCCAAGACATTTGCAGCGCGCATCTGCCTGCGTTGCACACTCCAACTAATTATAACTAAGCCATTATACTAGCAAACACTCAGTGTACCTAGTGGCATCCTATACGTGGCTATTGGACTTTGCTATAGTCCCACTAGTGCCAAGACATTTGCAGCACGTCTGCCTGCGTTGCACACTCCAACTAATTATAACTAAGCCATTATACTAGCAAACACTCAGTGTACCTAGTGGCATCCTATACGTGGCTATTGGACTTTGCTATAGTCCCACTAGTGCCAAGACATTTGCAGCACGTCTGCCTGCGTTGCACACTCCAACTAATTATAACTAAGCCATTATACTAGCAAACACTCAGTGTACCTAGTGGCATCCTATACGTGGCTATTGGACTTTGCTATAGTCCCACTAGTGCCAAGACATTTGCAGCGCGCATCTGCCTGCGTTGCACACTCCAACTAATTATAACTAAGCCATTATACTAGCAAACACTCAGTGTACCTAGTGGCATCCTATACGTGGCTATTGGACTTTGCTATAGTCCCATTAGTGCCAAGACATTTGCAGCGCGCATCTGCCTGCGTTGCACACTCCAACAAATTATAACTAAGCCATTATACTAGCAAACACTCAGTGTACCTAGTGGCATCCTATACGTGGCTATTGGACTTTGCTATAGTCCCACTAGTGCCAAGACATTTGCAGCACGTCTGCCTGCGTTGCACACTCCAACTAATTATAACTAAGCCATTATACTAGCAAACACTCAGTGTACCTAGTGGCATCCTATACGTGGCTATTGGACTTTGCTATAGTCCCACTAGTGCCAAGACATTTGCAGCGCGCATCTGCCTGCATTGCACACTCCAACTAATTATAACTAAGCCATTATACTAGCAAACACTCAGTGTACCTAGTGGCATCCTATACGTGGCTATTGGACTTTGCTATAGTCCCACTAGTGCCAAGACATTTGCAGCGCGCATCTGCCTGCGTTGCACACTCCAACAAATTATAACTAAGCCATTATACTAGCAAACACTCAGTGTACCTAGTGGCATCCTATACGTGGCTATTGGACTTTGCTATAGTCCCACTAGTGCCAAGACATTTGCAGCGCGCATCTGCCTGCGTTGCACACTCCAACAAATTATAACTAAGCCATTATACTAGCAAACACTCAGTGTACCTAGTGGCATCCTATACGTGGCTATTGGACTTTGCTATAGTCCCACTAGTGCCAAGACATTTGCAGCACGTCTGCCTGCGTTGCACACTCCAACTAATTATAACTAAGCCATTATACTAGCAAACACTCAGTGTACCTAGTGGCATCCTATACGTGGCTATTGGACTTTGCTATAGTCCCACTAGTGCCAAGACATTTGCAGCACGTCTGCCTGCGTTGCACACTCCAACTAATTATAACTAAGCCATTATACTAGCAAACACTCAGTGTACCTAGTGGCATCCTATACGTGGCTATTGGACTTTGCTATAGTCCCACTAGTGTCAAGACATTTGCAGCGCGCATCTGCCTGCGTTGCACACTCCAACTAATTATAACTAAGCCATTATACTAGCAAACACTCAGTGTACCTAGTGGCATCCTATACGTGGCTATTGGACTTTGCTATAGTCCCACTAGTGCCAAGACATTTGCAGCGCGCATCTGCCTGCGTTGCACACTCCAACAAATTATAACTAAGCCATTATACTAGCAAACACTCAGTGTACCTAGTGGCATCCTATACGTGGCTATTGGACTTTGCTATAGTCCCACTAGTGCCAAGACATTTGCAGCACGTCTGCCTGCGTTGCACACTCCAACTAATTATAACTAAGCCATTATACTAGCAAACACTCAGTGTACCTAGTGGCATCCTATACGTGGCTATTGGACTTTGCTATAGTCCCACTAGTGCCAAGACATTTGCAGCGCGCATCTGCCTGCGTTGCACACTCCAACTAATTATAACTAAGCCATTATACTAGCAAACACTCAGTGTACCTAGTGGCATCCTATACGTGGCTATTGGACTTTGCTATAGTCCCACTAGTGCCAAGACATTTGCAGCGCGCATCTGCCTGCGTTGCACACTCCAACAAATTATAACTAAGCCATTATACTAGCAAACACTCAGTGTACCTAGTGGCATCCTATACGTGGCTATTGGACTTTGCTATAGTCCCACTAGTGCCAAGACATTTGCAGCACGTCTGCCTGCGTTGCACACTCCAACTAATTATAACTAAGCCATTATACTAGCAAACACTCAGTGTACCTAGTGGCATCCTATACGTGGCTATTGGACTTTGCTATAGTCCCACTAGTGCCAAGACATTTGCAGCATGTCTGCCTGCGTTGCACACTCCAACTAATTATAACTAAGCCATTATACTAGCAAACACTCAGTGTACCTAGTGGCATCCTATACGTGGCTATTGGACTTTGCTATAGTCCCACTAGTGCCAAGACATTTGCAGCGCGCATCTGCCTGCGTTGCACACTCCAACTAATTATAACTAAGCCATTATACTAGCAAACACTCAGTGTACCTAGTGGCATCCTATACGTGGCTATTGGACTTTGCTATAGTCCCACTAGTGCCAAGACATTTGCAGCGCGCATCTGCCTGCGTTGCACACTCCAACAAATTATAACTAAGCCATTATACTAGCAAACACTCAGTGTACCTAGTGGCATCCTATACGTGGCTATTGGACTTTGCTATAGTCCCACTAGTGCCAAGACATTTGCAGCGCGCATCTGCCTGCGTTGCACACTCCAACTAATTATAACTAAGCCATTATACTAGCAAACACTCAGTGTACCTAGTGGCATCCTATACGTGGCTATTGGACTTTGCTATAGTCCCACTAGTGCCAAGACATTTGCAGCACGTCTGCCTGCGTTGCACACTCCAACTAATTATAACTAAGCCATTATACTAGCAAACACTCAGTGTACCTAGTGGCATCCTATACGTGGCTATTGGACTTTGCTATAGTCCCACTAGTGCCAAGACATTTGCAGCGCGCATCTGCCTGCGTTGCACACTCCAACTAATTATAACTAAGCCATTATACTAGCAAACACTCAGTGTACCTAGTGGCATCCTATACGTGGCTATTGGACTTTGCTATAGTCCCACTAGTGCCAAGACATTTGCAGCGCGCATCTGCCTGCGTTGCACACTCCAACAAATTATAACTAAGCCATTATACTAGCAAACACTCAGTGTACCTAGTGGCATCCTATACGTGGCTATTGGACTTTGCTATAGTCCCACTAGTGCCAAGACATTTGCAGCACGTCTGCCTGCGTTGCACACTCCAACTAATTATAACTAAGCCATTATACTAGCAAACACTCAGTGTACCTAGTGGCATCCTATACGTGGCTATTGGACTTTGCTATAGTCCCACTAGTGCCAAGACATTTGCAGCATGTCTGCCTGCGTTGCACACTCCAACTAATTATAACTAAGCCATTATACTAGCAAACACTCAGTGTACCTAGTGGCATCCTATACGTGGCTATTGGACTTTGCTATAGTCCCACTAGTGCCAAGACATTTGCAGCGCGCATCTGCCTGCGTTGCACACTCCAACTAATTATAACTAAGCCATTATACTAGCAAACACTCAGTGTACCTAGTGGCATCCTATACGTGGCTATTGGACTTTGCTATAGTCCCACTAGTGCCAAGACATTTGCAGCGCGCATCTGCCTGCGTTGCACACTCCAACAAATTATAACTAAGCCATTATACTAGCAAACACTCAGTGTACCTAGTGGCATCCTATACGTGGCTATTGGACTTTGCTATAGTCCCACTAGTGCCAAGACATTTGCAGCGCGCATCTGCCTGCGTTGCACACTCCAACTAATTATAACTAAGCCATTATACTAGCAAACACTCAGTGTACCTAGTGGCATCCTATACGTGGCTATTGGACTTTGCTATAGTCCCACTAGTGCCAAGACATTTGCAGCTTGTCTGCCTGCGTTGCACACTCCAACTAATTATAACTAAGCCATTATACTAGCAAACACTCAGTGTACCTAGTGGCATCCTATACGTGGCTATTGGACTTTGCTATAGTCCCACTAGTGCCAAGACATTTGCAGCACGTCTGCCTGCGTTGCACACTCCAACTAATTATAACTAAGCCATTATACTAGCAAACACTCAGTGTACCTAGTGGCATCCTATACGTGGCTATTGGACTTTGCTATAGTCCCACTAGTGCCAAGACATTTGCAGCGCGCATCTGCCTGCGTTGCACACTCCAACTAATTATAACTAAGCCATTATACTAGCAAACACTCAGTGTACCTAGTGGCATCCTATACGTGGCTATTGGACTTTGCTATAGTCCCACTAGTGCCAAGACATTTGCAGCGCGCATCTGCCTGCGTTGCACACTCCAACAAATTATAACTAAGCCATTATACTAGCAAACACTCAGTGTACCTAGTGGCATCCTATACGTGGCTATTGGACTTTGCTATAGTCCCACTAGTGCCAAGACATTTGCAGCACGTCTGCCTGCGTTGCACACTCCAACTAATTATAACTAAGCCATTATACTAGCAAACACTCAGTGTACCTAGTGGCATCCTATACGTGGCTATTGGACTTTGCTATAGTCCCACTAGTGCCAAGACATTTGCAGCGCGCATCTGCCTGCGTTGCACACTCCAACAAATTATAACTAAGCCATTATACTAGCAAACACTCAGTGTACCTAGTGGCATCCTATACGTGGCTATTGGACTTTGCTATAGTCCCACTAGTGCCAAGACATTTGCAGCGCGCATCTGCCTGCGTTGCACACTCCAACTAATTATAACTAAGCCATTATACTAGCAAACACTCAGTGTACCTAGTGGCATCCTATACGTGGCTATTGGACTTTGCTATAGTCCCACTAGTGCCAAGACATTTGCAGCACGTCTGCCTGCGTTGCACACTCCAACTAATTATAACTAAGCCATTATACTAGCAAACACTCAGTGTACCTAGTGGCATCCTATACGTGGCTATTGGACTTTGCTATAGTCCCACTAGTGCCAAGACATTTGCAGCACGTCTGCCTGCGTTGCACATTCCAACTAATTATAACTAAGCCATTATACTAGCAAACACTCAGTGTACCTAGTGGCATCCTATACGTGGCTATTGGACTTTGCTATAGTCCCACTAGTGCCAAGACATTTGCAGCGCGCATCTGCCTGCGTTGCACACTCCAACTAATTATAACTAAGCCATTATACTAGCAAACACTCAGTGTACCTAGTGGCATCCTATACGTGGCTATTGGACTTTGCTATAGTCCCACTAGTGCCAAGACATTTGCAGCGCGCATCTGCCTGCGTTGCACACTCCAACAAATTATAACTAAGCCATTATACTAGCAAACACTCAGTGTACCTAGTGGCATCCTATACGTGGCTATTGGACTTTGCTATAGTCCCACTAGTGCCAAGACATTTGCAGCGCGCATCTGCCTGCGTTGCACACTCCAACTAATTATAACTAAGCCATTATACTAGCAAACACTCAGTGTACCTAGTGGCATCCTATACGTGGCTATTGGACTTTGCTATAGTCCCACTAGTGCCAAGACATTTGCAGCACGTCTGCCTGCGTTGCACACTCCAACTAATTATAACTAAGCCATTATACTAGCAAACACTCAGTGTACCTAGTGGCATCCTATACGTGGCTATTGGACTTTGCTATAGTCCCACTAGTGCCAAGACATTTGCAGCACGTCTGCCTGCGTTGCACACTCCAACTAATTATAACTAAGCCATTATACTAGCAAACACTCAGTGTACCTAGTGGCATCCTATACGTGGCTATTGGACTTTGCTATAGTCCCACTAGTGCCAAGACATTTGCAGCGCGCATCTGCCTGCGTTGCACACTCCAACTAATTATAACTAAGCCATTATACTAGAAAACACTCAGTGTACCTAGTGGCATCCTATACGTGGCTATTGGACTTTGCTATAGTCCCACTAGTGCCAAGACATTTGCAGCGCGCATCTGCCTGCGTTGCACACTCCAACAAATTATAACTAAGCCATTATACTAGCAAACACTCAGTGTACCTAGTGGCATCCTATACGTGGCTATTGGACTTTGCTATAGTTACACTAGTGCCAAGACATTTGCAGCGCGCATCTGCCTGCGTTGCACACTCCAACTAATTATAACTAAGCCATTATACTAGCAAACACTCAGTGTACCTAGTGGCATCCTATACGTGGCTATTGGACTTTGCTATAGTACCACTAGTGCCAAGACATTTGCAGCACGTCTGCCTGCGTTGCACACTCCAACTAATTATAACTAAGCCATTATACTAGCAAACACTCAGTGTACCTAGTGGCATCCTATACGTGGCTATTGGACTTTGCTATAGTCCCACTAGTGCCAAGACATTTGCAGCACGTCTGCCTGCGTTGCACACTCCAACTAATTATAACTAAGCCATTATACTAGCAAACACTCAGTGTACCTAGTGGCATCCTATACGTGGCTATTGGACTTTGCTATAGTCCCACTAGTGCCAAGACATTTGCAGCGCGCATCTGCCTGCGTTGCACACTCCAACTAATTATAACTAAGCCATTATACTAGCAAACACTCAGTGTACCTAGTGGCATCCTATACGTGGCTATTGGACTTTGCTATAGTCCCACTAGTGCCAAGACATTTGCAGCGCGCATCTGCCTGCGTTGCACACTCCAACAAATTATAACTAAGCCATTATACTAGCAAACACTCAGTGTACCTAGTGGCATCCTATACGTGGCTATTGGACTTTGCTATAGTCCCACTAGTGCCAAGACATTTGCAGCGCGCATCTGCCTGCATTGCACACTCCAACTAATTATAACTAAGCCATTATACTAGCAAACACTCAGTGTACCTAGTGGCATCCTATACGTGGCTATTGGACTTTGCTATAGTCCCACTAGTGCCAAGACATTTGCAGCGCGCATCTGCCTGCGTTGCACACTCCAACAAATTATAACTAAGCCATTATACTAGCAAACACTCAGTGTACCTAGTGGCATCCTATACGTGGCTATTGGACTTTGCTATAGTCCCACTAGTGCCAAGACATTTGCAGCGCGCATCTGCCTGCGTTGCACACTCCAACTAATTATAACTAAGCCATTATACTAGCAAACACTCAGTGTACCTAGTGGCATCCTATACGTGGCTATTGGACTTTGCTATAGTCCCACTAGTGCCAAGACATTTGCAGCACGTCTGCCTGCGTTGCACACTCCAACTAATTATAACTAGGCCATTATACTAGCAAACACTCAGTGTACCTAGTGGCATCCTATACGTGGCTATTGGACTTTGCTATAGTCCCACTAGTGCCAAGACATTTGCAGCACGTCTGCCTGCGTTGCACACTCCAACTAATTATAACTAAGCCATTATACTAGCAAACACTCAGTGTACCTAGTGGCATCCTATACGTGGCTATTGGACTTTGCTATAGTCCCACTAGTGCCAAGACATTTGCAGCGCGCATCTGCCTGCGTTGCACACTCCAACTAATTATAACTAAGCCATTATACTAGCAAACACTCAGTGTACCTAGTGGCATCCTATACGTGGCTATTGGACTTTGCTATAGTCCCACTAGTGCCAAGACATTTGCAGCGCGCATCTGCCTGCGTTGCACACTCCAACAAATTATAACTAAGCCATTATACTAGCAAACACTCAGTGTACCTAGTGGCATCCTATACGTGGCTATTGGACTTTGCTATAGTCCCACTAGTGCCAAGACATTTGCAGCACGTCTGCCTGCGTTGCACACTCCAACTAATTATAACTAAGCCATTATACTAGCAAACACTCAGTGTACCTAGTGGCATCCTATACGTGGCTATTGGACTTTGCTATAGTCCCACTAGTGCCAAGACATTTGCAGCGCGCATCTGCCTGCGTTGCACACTCCAACTAATTATAACTAAGCCATTATACTAGCAAACACTCAGTGTACCTAGTGGCATCCTATACGTGGCTATTGGACTTTGCTATAGTCCCACTAGTGCCAAGACATTTGCAGCGCGCATCTGCCTGCGTTGCACACTCCAACAAATTATAACTAAGCCATTATACTAGCAAACACTCAGTGTACCTAGTGGCATCCTATACGTGGCTATTGGACTTTGCTATAGTCCCACTAGTGCCAAGACATTTGCAGCACGTCTGCCTGCGTTGCACACTCCAACTAATTATAACTAAGCCATTATACTAGCAAACACTCAGTGTACCTAGTGGCATCCTATACGTGGCTATTGGACTTTGCTATAGTCCCACTAGTGCCAAGACATTTGCAGCACGTCTGCCTGCGTTGCACACTCCAACTAATTATAACTAAGCCATTATACTAGCAAACACTCAGTGTACCTAGTGGCATCCTATACGTGGCTATTGGACTTTGCTATAGTCCCACTAGTGCCAAGACATTTGCAGCGCGCATCTGCCTGCGTTGCACACTCCAACTAATTATAACTAAGCCATTATACTAGCAAACACTCAGTGTACCTAGTGGCATCCTATACGTGGCTATTGGACTTTGCTATAGTCCCACTAGTGCCAAGACATTTGCAGCGCGCATCTGCCTGCGTTGCACACTCCAACAAATTATAACTAAGCCATTATACTAGCAAACACTCAGTGTACCTAGTGGCATCCTATACGTGGCTATTGGACTTTGCTATAGTCCCACTAGTGCCAAGACATTTGCAGCGCGCATCTGCCTGCGTTGCACACTCCAACTAATTATAACTAAGCCATTATACTAGCAAACACTCAGTGTACCTAGTGGCATCCTATACGTGGCTATTGGACTTTGCTATAGTCCCACTAGTGCCAAGACATTTGCAGCTTGTCTGCCTGCGTTGCACACTCCAACTAATTATAACTAAGCCATTATACTAGCAAACACTCAGTGTACCTAGTGGCATCCTATACGTGGCTATTGGACTTTGCTATAGTCCCACTAGTGCCAAGACATTTGCAGCACGTCTGCCTGCGTTGCACACTCCAACAAATTATAACTAAGCCATTATACTAGCAAACACTCAGTGTACCTAGTGGCATCCTATACGTGGCTATTGGACTTTGCTATAGTCCCACTAGTGCCAAGACATTTGCAGCGCGCATCTGCCTGCGTTGCACACTCCAACTAAGTATAACTAAGCCATTATACTAGCAAACACTCAGTGTACCTAGTGGCATCCTATACGTGGCTATTGGACTTTGCTATAGTCCCACTAGTGCCAAGACATTTGCAGCACGTCTGCCTGCGTTGCACACTCCAACTAATTATAACTAAGCCATTATACTAGCAAACACTCAGTGTACCTAGTGGCATCCTATACGTGGCTATTGGACTTTGCTATAGTCCCACTAGTGCCAAGACATTTGCAGCACGTCTGCCTGCGTTGCACACTCCAACTAATTATAACTAAGCCATTATACTAGCAAACACTCAGTGTACCTAGTGGCATCCTATACGTGGCTATTGGACTTTGCTATAGTCCCACTAGTGCCAAGACATTTGCAGCGCGCATCTGCCTGCGTTGCACACTCCAACTAATTATAACTAAGCCATTATACTAGCAAACACTCAGTGTACCTAGTGGCATCCTATACGTGGCTATTGGACTTTGCTATAGTCCCACTAGTGCCAAGACATTTGCAGCGCGCATCTGCCTGCGTTGCACACTCCAACAAATTATAACTAAGCCATTATACTAGCAAACACTCAGTGTACCTAGTGGCATCCTATACGTGGCTATTGGACTTTGCTATAGTCCCACTAGTGCCAAGACATTTGCAGCACGTCTGCCTGCGTTGCACACTCCAACTAATTATAACTAAGCCATTATACTAGCAAACACTCAGTGTACCTAGTGGCATCCTATACGTGGCTATTGGACTTTGCTATAGTCCCACTAGTGCCAAGACATTTGCAGCGCGCATCTGCCTGCGTTGCACACTCCAACTAATTATAACTAAGCCATTATACTAGCAAACACTCAGTGTACCTAGTGGCATCCTATACGTGGCTATTGGACTTTGCTATAGTCCCACTAGTGCCAAGACATTTGCAGCACGTCTGCCTGCGTTGCACACTCCAACTAATTATAACTAAGCCATTATACTAGCAAACACTCAGTGTACCTAGTGGCATCCTATACGTGGCTATTGGACTTTGCTATAGTCCCACTAGTGCCAAGACATTTGCAGCGCGCATCTGCCTGCGTTGCACACTCCAACTAATTATAACTAAGCCATTATACTAGCAAACACTCAGTGTACCTAGTGGCATCCTATACGTGGCTATTGGACTTTGCTATAGTCCCACTAGTGCCAAGACATTTGCAGCGCGCATCTGCCTGCGTTGCACACTCCAACAAATTATAACTAAGCCATTATACTAGCAAACACTCAGTGTACCTAGTGGCATCCTATACGTGGCTATTGGACTTTGCTATAGTCCCACTAGTGCCAAGACATTTGCAGCGCGCATCTGCCTGCGTTGCACACTCCAACTAATTATAACTAAGCCATTATACTAGCAAACACTCAGTGTACCTAGTGGCATCCTATACGTGGCTATTGGACTTTGCTATAGTCCCACTAGTGCCAAGACATTTGCAGCGCGCATCTGCCTGCGTTGCACACTCCAACTAATTATAACTAAGCCATTATACTAGCAAACACTCAGTGTACCTAGTGGCATCCTATACGTGGCTATTGGACTTTGCTATAGTCCCACTAGTGCCAAGACATTTGCAGCGCGCATCTGCCTGCGTTGCACACTCCAACAAATTATAACTAAGCCATTATACTAGCAAACACTCAGTGTACCTAGTGGCATCCTATACGTGGCTATTGGACTTTGCTATAGTCCCACTAGTGCCAAGACATTTGCAGCGCGCATCTGCCTGCGTTGCACACTCCAACAAATTATAACTAAGCCATTATACTAGCAAACACTCAGTGTACCTAGTGGCATCCTATACGTGGCTATTGGACTTTGCTATAGTCCCACTAGTGCCAAGACATTTGCAGCGCGCATCTGCCTGCGTTGCACACTCCAACTAATTATAACTAAGCCATTATACTAGCAAACACTCAGTGTACCTAGTGGCATCCTATACGTGGCTATTGGACTTTGCTATAGTCCCACTAGTGCCAAGACATTTGCAGCGCGCATCTGCCTGCGTTGCACACTCCAACTAATTATAACTAAGCCATTATACTAGCAAACACTCAGTGTACCTAGTGGCATCCTATACGTGGCTATTGGACTTTGCTATAGTCCCACTAGTGCCAAGACATTTGCAGCGCGCATCTGCCTGCGTTGCACACTCCAACAAATTATAACTAAGCCATTATACTAGCAAACACTCAGTGTACCTAGTGGCATCCTATACGTGGCTATTGGACTTTGCTATAGTCCCACTAGTGCCAAGACATTTGCAGCGCGCATCTGCCTGCGTTGCACACTCCAACTAATTATAACTAAGCCATTATACTAGCAAACACTCAGTGTACCTAGTGGCATCCTATACGTGGCTATTGGACTTTGCTATAGTCCCACTAGTGCCAAGACATTTGCAGCACGTCTGCCTGCGTTGCACACTCCAACTAATTATAACTAAGCCATTATACTAGCAAACACTCAGTGTACCTAGTGGCATCCTATACGTGGCTATTGGACTTTGCTATAGTCCCACTAGTGCCAAGACATTTGCAGCGCGCATCTCCCTGCGTTGCACACTCCAACTAATTATAACTAAGCCATTATACTAGCAAACACTCAGTGTACCTAGTGGCATCCTATACGTGGCTATTGGACTTTGCTATAGTCCCACTAGTGCCAAGACATTTGCAGCGCGCATCTGCCTGCGTTGCACACTCCAACTAATTATAACTAAGCCATTATACTAGCAAACACTCAGTGTACCTAGTGGCATCCTATACGTGGCTATTGGACTTTGCTATAGTCCCACTAGTGCCAAGACATTTGCAGCACGTCTGCCTGCGTTGCACACTCCAACTAATTATAACTAAGCCATTATACTAGCAAACACTCAGTGTACCTAGTGGCATCCTATACGTGGCTATTGGACTTTGCTATAGTCCCACTAGTGCCAAGACATTTGCAGCACGTCTGCCTGCGTTGCACACTCCAACTAATTATAACTAAGCCATTATACTAGCAAACACTCAGTGTACCTAGTGGCATCCTATACGTGGCTATTGGACTTTGCTATAGTCCCACTAGTGCCAAGACATTTGCAGCACGTCTGCCTGCGTTGCACACTCCAACTAATTATAACTAAGCCATTATACTAGCAAACACTCAGTGTACCTAGTGGCATCCTATACGTGGCTATTGGACTTTGCTATAGTCCCACTAGTGCCAAGATATTTGCAGCGCGCATCTGCCTGCGTTGCACACTCCAACTAATTATAACTAAGCCATTATACTAGCAAACACTCAGTGTACCTAGTGGCATCCTATACGTGGCTATTGGACTTTGCTATAGTCCCACTAGTGCCAAGACATTTGCAGCGCGCATCTCCCTGCGTTGCACACTCCAACTAATTATAACTAAGCCATTATACTAGCAAACACTCAGTGTACCTAGTGGCATCCTATACGTGGCTATTGGACTTTGCTATAGTCCCACTAGTGCCAAGACATTTGCAGCACGTCTGCCTGCGTTGCACACTCCAACTAATTATAACTAAGTTGCATTGTCAGGGATATTTATTCTTTATTATTCTGCTGTTAATAAAGCTAGACCACCACTGCAATCTTCACCACCTCTCAATTTTTACTACCACATTTTCAGTCCACAATCTTGTCGCAATCAACATGAGTGGCAAAATGACAGATGCTGGTGGAAAGGGGAAGAGGCGTGGTGGAAAAGGCAAAAAAGGTTTTGTCCGTGGGGAAGGTGGCAAAGCTCCATTATCATCTGCTGAAGATAGACCATCTACCAGCAAAAGTAAGATGTCTACTACTTACCGTGGACAATCCGATGTGCTCCCTTTTTTACGGACACGAACAACAGGAAGAAAGGTAGATGATGGGCAAAAAAGGAAAATGCTTGAATGGATCTCAAGTGGTCCAACAAGTGCCCTCTCAGCCACTTCAAGTACCGCATCCAAAAAACACCAGTCCTCTGAGTTGTCATCCCAATCACACTTGATTTCTCCCAGCTCTGAAGTCTCCATCAGCCCTGCACAGTATGGTGGAACTGAGATGGCTGAGTCTGCAGAGCTGTTCAGTCACACTATAGCCTGGGAATCAGAGGTCTGCTCCCAAGCTACAGTGAGTACAGAACAGGAAATGGTCTGCAGTGATGCCCAGAACCTTTGTGACTCTGATTCAGGCCGTGAGGACCAAGTTTCTGAGCATAATGTTGACCCTTTGTCACAAACTGTAACACCTGTGGTTATAGACAATGAGGAACATACTGATGAAGATGAGACGCAGATACCCGATTGGGATGACAACTTAAATATTCGGTCAGGGCAAGAAGAGGCTCGGTCTGAGGGGGAGGGGAGTGCAAACACAACAATTGATGATGACGTTCTAGATCCCACCTACTGTCAACCCCCAGTCAGGCACTCGAGGAGGTCAACAGAGGCGGTGGAGGAGGATGCAACCGACGACGAAGTTACCTTGCGCCTTCCTGGACAGAGTCGGAGCACTGGTAGCACGTCTACAACTGCATCCTCAGCCACCACTCTGCCTATGAGCATTATTCGGGGTGGATCAACAGGTCGCATGGCCTCTAAGCCTTGCCTAGCCTGGTCTTTTTTTGACATCGAAAAAGATCGCCCAACTCATGTGATATGTAACATTTGTCATGATTCTCTTAGTAGAGGTCAAAACCTCAGCAGTTTGACAACTTCTTCCATGAATCGTCACATGAATAAATATCATAAGTCCCGGTGGGAAGCTCACCGTGCTGCAATGCGGCCTAGCGGAGCGAACCATCCACCGCCCGCCTCTTCCAGTGCATCCGCGCGCTCTTCATCTTCTAGGACTGTGGGGACAGCTGTCACACCTGTTTTTCCACGCAAAACTTCCACCACTGTAACCGCAACAGGCAGTTTGCTTGGTAGGTCGTCAGTTGGTTTGGAAGGGGAAACAAGTGAGTGTGTACAGCTCTCTCAGACATCGATAGCACCAACGTTGGATCAAGGCAACATCATGTCTCCGCCTGCACTTTCCTCACAAACCTGCATTTTTCCAGGGACACCCTACTCAACACCGTCTACACACAGCAGCCAGATCTCTGTCCCTCAGATGTGGTCAAATAAAAGGCCACTTCCTCCGACCCATGACAAAGCTAAGAGGTTGACTCTATCCCTCTGTAAGCTGTTGGCTACCGAAATGCTGCCTTTCCGCCTAGTGGACACACAGGATTTTAGAGACCTTATGTCTGTCGCTGTGCCCCAGTACCAGATGCCTAGTCGCCACTACTTCTCTAAGAAAGGTGTGCCCGCGCTACACCAGCATGTCGCACACAACATCACCGCTTCCTTGAGAAACTCTGTGTGTGAACGGGTGCATTTCACCACCGATACTTGGACCAGTAAGCATGGACAGGGACGTTACATGTCGCTGACTGGGCACTGGGTAACTATGGTGATAGATGGTGAAGGGTCTGCTGCACAAGTCTTGCCGTCCCCACGACTTGTGTGTCAATCCTCTGTCTGTCCAAGTTCCGCCACAGCTTCTGCATCCTCCACCTCATCTGGGTCCTCCACCTCCGCCCCAAGCCTGCCTGGTCAGGCCACCAGCGTTCTCACTGCGCAGAAGGAATCACGCAGCCCTCATTACTATGCTGGCAGCAGAGCGCAACGGCATCAGGCGGTCTTTAGCTTGACATGTCTTGGGAATAAGAGTCACACAGCTGAGGAGTTGTGGTCAGCTCTGCGGTCCGAGTTTAATAAATGGTTGTCTCCACTCAAACTGCAGCCTGGTAAGGCCGTGTGCGACAATGCTGCAAACCTGGGTGCGGCACTTCGCCAGGGCAAGGTGACACACGTACCTTGTATGGCTCACGTGTTGAACCTTGTCGTCCAGCAATTTTTAACACACTATCCCGGCCTAGATGGCCTTCTGAACAGGGCACGAAAACTGTCAGCTCACTTCCGCCGTTCAAGCGCCGCAGCAGAGCGACTTGCATCGCTCCAGAAGTCTTTCGGCCTGCCGGTTCATCGCCTGAAATGCGATGTGGCGACACGCTGGAATTCAACTCTCCACATGTTACAGCGACTGTGGCAGCACCGCAGAGCCCTGGTGCAATACGTCATGACGTATAGCCTGGGCCAACGAGATGCAGAGGTGGGGCAGATCACCCTGATGGAGTGGTCTCAGATCAAGGACCTATGCACCCTTCTGCACAGTTTCGACATGGCGACGAATATGTTTAGCTCTGACAATGCCATTATCAGCATGACGATTCCAGTCATTTACATGCTGGAGCACACGCTAAACACTATTCGGAGTCAGGGGGTGGGACAACATGAAGGGGAGGAACTACAGGAGGATTCATATGCGCAAGGGACAACAACATCACCAAGGTCCAGACGTTCATCATCACCAACGCAGCAGGCATGGGACCATGGGGGACAGGGATCGACAAGGGCGCATAGTAGCAGGCGAAATGTTGAGCAAGGTGCAGGAGAACATGAAGAAATGGAGGACGAACTGTCCATGGACATGGAAGACTCAGCGGATGAGGGAGACCTTGGTCAAATTTCAGTTGAAAGAGGTTGGGGGGAGATGTCAGAGGAAGAAAGAACGGGTAGCACCTCTATGCCACAAACACAGCGTGGACTTGGTCCGCATGGCTGCGCAAGACACATGAGTGCCTTTTTGTTGCACTACCTCCAACATGACAGTCGTATTGTCAAAATTAGAAGTGATGATGACTACTGGATTGCCACACTATTAGATCCCCGGTACAAGTCCAAATTTTGTGACATAATTCCAGCCATAGAAAGGGACGCACGTATGCAGGAGTATCAGCAGAAGCTGTTACTAGATCTTAGCTCGGCTTTTCCACCAAACAACCGTGCAGGTGCAGGGAGTGAATCTCCCAGTTGTAACTTGACAAACATGGGACGGTCTCGTCATCTTCAACAGTCTACCCGTACCAGTAGGACCGTATCTGGTGCCGGTAACAGCAATTTTATGGAATCTTTTCATAATTTTTTTAGACCCTCTTTTGCAAGGCCACCAGAGACAACAAGTCTGACACATAGTCAACGGCTGGAGAGGATGATACAGGAGTATCTCCAAATGAACATCGATGCCATGACTGTGCAACTGGAGCCTTGCTCCTTTTGGGCTTCAAACCTAGAAAAATGGCCAGAGCTCGCAACTTACGCCTTGGAGATTTTGTCGTGTCCAGCTGCCAGCGTTGTCTCTGAACGTGTATTCAGTGCTGCTGGGTGTGTGCTGACAGATAAGCGCACGCGTCTGTCCAGTGACAATGTGGACAGACTGACGTTCATCAAAATGAACAAGTCATGGATCCAGAAGGAATTTACTACCCCTGTGTCATCCTGGGGAGAGTAAATGCTTGTTGATTTGGAATGTGCTTGATGCAAATCAAAACATCCTGTTTGCAACTAGGGCACAAGTGCTGCCACTGATAAGGTGTCTGTGTGGGGCCCAATTTTTGGAAAAAAGTGAGACTCCGCTTGGAGTAACCCTTGCTTGCTGTGTTTTTAAAAGAAGCCAAGATGAACAGAGCTGGGATCAGGAAAGACTTTGCTACCTACCCCGGTGTCATCCTGGGGACGGATAAGAATGGCGTATTTTGGAATGTGCTTGATGCAAATCTAGCTGTGAAGTGTACAACTAGGGCACAAGTGCTGCCACTGAATGGGTGGGTGTGTGTGGGGCACAATTTTTGGAAAAAAAGGGAGACTCCGCTTGGAGTAACCCTTGCTTACATTGTTTTTAAAAGAAGCCAAGATGAACAAGTCATGGGTCAGCAAAGACTTTATCTACCTACCCCGGTGTCATCCTGGGGACGGATAAGAATGGCGTGTTTTGGAATGTGCTTGATGCAAATCTAGCTGTGAAGTGTACAACTAGGGCACAAGTGCTGCCACTGAATGGGTGGGTGTGTGTGGGGCACAATTTTTGGAAAAAAAGGGAGACTCCGCTTGGAGTAACCCTTGCTTGCTGTGTTTTTAAAAGAAGCCAAGATGAACAGAGCTGGGATCAGGAAAGACTTTGCTACCTACCCCGGTGTCATCCTGGGGACGGATAAGAATGGCGTATTTTGGAATGTGCTTGATGCAAATGTAGCTGTGAAGTGTACAACTAGGGCACAAGTGCTGCCACTGAATGGGTGGGTGTGTGGGGCCCAATTTTTGGAAAAAAAGGGAGACTCCGCTTGGAGTAACCCTTGCTTGCTGTGTTTTTAAAAGAAGCCAAGATGAACAGAGCTGGGATCAGGAAAGACTTTGCTACCTACCCCGGTGTCATCCTGGGGACGGATAAGAATGGCGTATTTTTGAATGTGCTTGATGCAAATCTAGCTGTGAAGTGTACAACTAGGGCCCAAGTGCTGCCACTGATGGGGTGGGTGTCTGTGTGGCCCAATTTTTGGAAAAAAGGGAGACTCCGCTTGGAGTAACCCTTGCTTGCTGTGTTTTTAAAAGAAGCCAAGATGAACAGAGCTGGGATCAGGAAAGACTTTGCTACCTACCCCGGTGTCATCCTGGGGACGGATAAGAATGGCGTATTTTTGAATGTGCTTGATGCAAATCTAGCTGTGAAGTGTACAACTAGGGCCCAAGTGCTGCCACTGATGGGGTGGGTGTCTGTGTGGCCCAATTTTTGGAAAAAAGGGAGACTCCGCTTGGAGTAACCCTTGCTTGCTGTGTTTTTAAAAGAAGCCAAGATGAACAGAGCTGGGATCAGGAAAGACTTTGCTACCTACCCCGGTGTCATCCTGGGGACGGATAAGAATGGCGTATTTTTGAATGTGCTTGATGCAAATCTAGCTGTGAAGTGTACAACTAGGGCCCAAGTGCTGCCACTGATGGGGTGGGTGTCTGTGTGGCCCAATTTTTGGAAAAAAGGGAGACTCCGCTTGGAGTAACCCTTGCTTGCTGTGTTTTTAAAAGAAGCCAAGATGAACAGAGCTGGGATCAGGAAAGACTTTGCTACCTACCCCGGTGTCATCCTGGGGACGGATAAGAATGGCGTATTTTTGAATGTGCTTGATGCAAATCTAGCTGTGAAGTGTACAACTAGGGCCCAAGTGCTGCCACTGATGGGGTGGGTGTCTGTGTGGCCCAATTTTTGGAAAAAAGGGAGACTCCGCTTGGAGTAACCCTTGCTTGCTGTGTTTTTAAAAGAAGCCAAGATGAACAGAGCTGGGATCAGGAAAGACTTTGCTACCTACCCCGGTGTCATCCTGGGGACGGATAAGAATGGCGTATTTTTGAATGTGCTTGCTGCAAATCTAGCTGTGAATTGTACAACTGGGGCCCAACTGCTGCCACTGAATGGGTGGGTGTGGGGCCCAATTTTTGGAAAAAAAGGGAGACTATGCTTGGAGTCACCTTGCGGTGTTTTACATGATTTTAGAATGGCGTGCCATGCCTATATCTGTGTGTCCTCCTCTTTTTCCTTGTCCAGCTGTTTTGTTTTCGCATGAGTATATGTCCTTGTCACTTTCCAATGTGTTTGAGTTGTTTGTCACCTTTTGGACACCTTTGAGGGTGTTTTCTAGGTGTTTTACTGTGTTTGTGATTGCCTGCCATTGTTTCCTATTGGCTCGAGTTCGGTTCGTCGAACGTTCGACGAGCCGAACTCGAACGGGAGGTCCGTTCGGCGAACCGACCTCGAGCCGAACCGGGACCGGTTCGCTCATCTCTAGTGAACACTTCTTTTTTTTTTTAATTATTCTTACTTTACAGAAATTTCTCCACATCTGCCTAATACTTTTGCATAGTACTGTACATTGGGTATTTACTGACAGTATCTAAACCTTCTTCCTTTAAGGCCCCTTTACACACTGAGACTTTCTAGCAATCATGCTGCACAGCGGGAAACAAAGGACCAAAGAATGGTCCTGAGAGATGTGTAGTGATCAGCAACTTCACAGCAGGGGCCAGGTCGCTGATAGGTTTCACACACTGCAATGTCGCTGGGGAGGTCGCTATTACGTCACAAAACCGGTGACGTTACAGCGATGTCGTTTGCAATGTTGCAGTGTGTAAAGGTGCCTTTAGTTTTGCACCTTATGGATTGGTTTCTGGGTGGACAACCCTCCTTGATAACACAGAGGGGACTGTCATTGTTATAAATGAGACTGACCCAAGAAAACATTTTTATGATGGGATTATACCGATCCTTTGGGGATGAGACTGATCTATCAATGTGAAAGTGAGAAAAAAAATTTTTTTAGAACTTTTATTCTGAAGGAATTTCTGAACAGAGAGCTGTGATTTTTAATTTAATATATTCAGATTTCTGTGGTTATATATTATTTTAATGAAATCCCAAAGAAAATTGTAATGGCCACAAACTAAATAAATTTTCTGTTCAGTATGTCCTAGGGTTTTATATATGGATTATTTGACACTATCTTACCTAAAATCGCTCACTCACTAAACCTTCCTACTGTTCTCCACAGTGACCTTGGCCTTTTTATCCTCATTAAATTAATTAAAAGAGCTTTTTACTGCATAAAATAGTGCAGAAGCCATAGGAAGATTTGAAACACTTTGCAATGTGGTATGAACACATCAAGGAGCAAAATTATAGTTCCATACTGGCTGCCTATTTATCTATTTATTTTCACGATTTAAAGTTAACAATTGTTATTATTTATATATTCTATTTTTTGTGTCAAATTGTGGTGGATGACACAATAGTTTATAGATTTACAGTATGAATCAAACTCATACTAAAATACATCAGATTTTATAACCTACAAAGAGCAGATGTAAAAATAAGGACCCTTTCTGGTATGGTTTAACACTACCATATCACTACCAACCTCAGGAACGAAGACCTAGTGTTTGTTTGGCCTCATTTCTTTTTCATGACCAGTGGAAGTCCTGTGAAGTCCATAACCCCTTACAGGTCTCCCCAATAATATAGGAAAAACAACAATTCAGAGATGACCACTACTGTCAAAGATGGTAGAAGGTCGAATAAAATATAGACGAAAAATGTTCATAGGACAGTATCATACAACAGATCTCAAGAGTAAGTTCGGGGTATTGCCCCTTCCTAGCAGTGGCCAGCTCACCTTCTTGGCTTGTGTTAAGAATACAACATCTGTTGGTATATATGAGTTATCAGAGCTACTGTTGAAAGTCCTGTGCAGGGAAAAATCCTCGATCAATGCAACCAAAGAACAAATCTATTATGAAGGCTTCGTTTCTGACAAATGATGACTAATTTTTATAGAAAGTTTATTAAACGTATCGCAGGGTCTAATTGACCCCTTCATCAGGATGAAAAACATCATGTATTTATTCTGATGAAGATGTCATTCCAACCCTCAAAGACATTAATGTGGGTATCCTGAATACAGCTTTTTATTCTTCTACTTCTGTGTAAACAAATCATTATTTGATAGCAGCACAGCCTTAATATTTTCCTGTTCTAAGGTCTCTCCAGGACTTCTTTTAATAATGTAGGTATCAGAGGGACTCTATAGCAGGTAAATTAAACAGCTCTTTGGTACAGTATATGTGTGCATGGTTTGCAACATATGTCATGAGCCTTTTCTTTACAAGATCTAGCATGAAGTATGCCAAGGTACATGTTTATAATAATCAAAATTTCTGTATAAATATCACCATTAAATTTCAATAAATATCAAAAATACCTTCAGATAAAAAATCCTTGAGGAAAGGATCGCTGAAACACGTGTCGGGGCTTTGCGGTATACTTTGGAGCGTTTACAGATCACTTAAGGTATTATTTTCCTTGCAAATTAAATAATTGATAAAATCTTTTTACATAGGATCATTATACCACAACCTTATTTATATATGGCATAGGATTTAGATACAATTTTGCACTGTGCACTTTGTCATATATTAGGGATTGACTTTTTAAGTGATCTTGGCATTATGCACTTTATTTTCCTAGTAAAACCGCTGCTATAATTTATGGGACATTTTTTCCTGCCTAATATTTATATGGATTTGTAAAATATTTATTTTAATTGTTGAATAAAAATAATAATTTTAATACTATTTGCACCATCATTCCCTTTATTTATTTAATTCTAATGAATTTTTTATATGAAGGTATTTTTGATATTTATCAAGGTACATGTTTGTAGCAACCAAAGTAAAATTCAATTTTGAAAAACTGAGATAAGATCAGTGATGATCAGTTTCCTTGGTTATAGCTACCAAGTCCAACATTTAAGAAACAAATTGTTGAAATGTTGGGCTCTGTTCACATGTGAGTTGAAGCAATGTTTGGAGCCACTATCCAATATCTGGCAAAAATACCAGACAAAATGTGCAGCAACTTCCTGCCTAAAAATGCTTAACCCTATAAAGAAAATAAAAAAGTCCCAGATAACCCATTTTATATGTCTAAAACTAGTTGATTTTTATGTTTGGTTTTTGGAATTTGGATTCTAGTTTGAGTGGATATTGAATTGAATTGCAACTAATGAGGGCCATACATTCATTTGCTTAGCTGTAGATATTGAATATGTATTTCTGGAGTGTAATTTGTATAATAATGTATCAGGGGAGAGTTGAGAGGCCCTCGTCATACACTCTCGCCGACATTGGCGGGTTTAGCCGTCTTTATTCTGATAAGTATGGGGGTTTTAACAGTTACACTACTTTTTCATTGTTATAATGTACATTTAGACAATGCAGAAAAGAGGTACCATAATGGGTCAATTTAAATAAATAGACGCTTTTTAGTCTCACCATGTACTGTAAAAGTTACCTCTTAATACAATGCATATTCACATTTCTATAGGTCTATAATATTCACTGCTCCCGTGTAGCGCAAAGCAATGGTTAATGGTCTAGCACTGAAGCAGCTAATCTGAAAATGCTAAATTAACTTGACAGGATGGTATTTCCAATTTCTTTTTAATCAACACATTGGATCTGTTGAGTTCCTACAGGATGAATTCTATTAAATATTAATTACCAGGAGTGACTGTGGTTTGTTGTCGTGTTTATAATCCCAGACAGCTTGTAGCACCGCAACACTGATAACAACAAGGCCTCCGAGGAATAGCCACTTCTATATATTGACATGGATCTATTTCTCTACTATACAAGTTTTATTTGCTGTAGCATTGAAGAAAATTGCACATTAATCAAACAAGTACAGATTATTTCTTTTTTTTTCTTTTACCCAGGTTTAGTCTATGAGCATTTAGGTATATAGAAAAACTGATATTTGTATGTGGCAGATGCTAAAAAATATCCCACTGGTCATTGACATTGGTCATCATATTGTGAGAGCCATAACTTTTTTATGTTTCTGAATAAAGAGCTATATATTGGATTGTTTTTATGGAACATACAATCTTTTGTGTACAAACAGCAATTCTGAGATATATATTTTCATATTTATTGCAAATAAATGATAAGATATTATAGTAAGTGCTATCATGAAGGTTGGACACCGAATATGTGTTGTATTCTCATGTTTTGTTTTGTTTTTACAACTTTTTTTATTATTAAATCTGAGATTCAGGGATTTATATATTTATTAGTGATGAGCGAGTACTAAAAAGCTCGGGTGCTCGAGGCTCGGGCCGAGCATCCCAAGATACTCGTGTACTCGGCCCGAGCAACGAGCCCAATGTTATCCTATGGGAGACCCGAGTATTTTTGTGAAATGACCCCCCGGCAGCATGTAGAAACCCTAAAAATGTCACAAAAGTCTCAGAAGAGTGCTCAAATGACATGGCAACAGCATGGGGAAGACCCCTTGAAGCATTTATCACTCAAAAGTCACAGCTGTGAACAATTTTGTCCGCGTTTTACGCCATTTTTACGGACTCACCAGAAAACCTTCCAAAATGACCCCAAAATGTTTTTTCATGGCGGAAATGTTAAGGGCACATACCCAATAGTGAGATAGAGCTGGTTTATGTTACTTTTTGAGATTAATACATGAAAGATTTTACGTGAAAACATTGTGTGGCACTCCGATGTCCCTGAGAAGAGACGTACATGAAGGCCTCTTGAGTCTAATGTGCCCATTTTGAGGAAGTGAGTCTTTGTAGTATTTTCCTTTGCCAGGGCAGCCAAAAATTGGGAGGCTCCACGTTGTCCCTGGATAGAGACGTGCATGAGGGCCTGTAAACCTGAAGTGCCCATTGTAAGGAAGTGGGTGTATTATATTATAGCCCTTAGGCAGGGCAGCCAAAAATTGGGAGGCTCCACATTGTCCCTGGATAGAGACGTGCATGATGGCCTGTAAACCTGAAGTGCCCATTGTAAGGAAGTGGGTCTATTGTAGTATAGCCCTTAGGCAGGGCAGCCAAAAATTGGGAGGCTCCACGTTGTCCCTGGATAGAGACGTGCATGAGGGCCTGTAAACCTGAAGTGCCCATTGTAAGGAAGTGGGTGTATTATAGTATAGCCCTTAGGCAGGGCAGCCAAAAATTGGGAGGCTCCACGTTGTCCCTGGATAGAGACGTGCATGAGGGCCTGTAAACCTGAAGTGCCCATTGTAAGGAAGTGGGTCTATTGTAGTATAGCCCTTAGGCAGGGCAGCCAAAAATTGGGAGGCTCCACGTTGTCCCTGGATAGAGACGTGCATGAGGGCCTGTAAACCTGAAGTGCCCATTGTAAGGAAGTGGGTCTATTGTAGTATAGCCCTTAGGCAGGGCAGCCAAAAATTGGGAGGCTCCACGTTGTCCCTGGATAGAGACGTGCATGAGGGCCTGTAAACCTGAAGTGCCCATTGTAAGGAAGTGGGTGTATTATAGTATAGCCCTTAGGCAGGGCAGCCAAAAATTGGGAGGCTCCACGTTGTCCCTGGATAGAGACGTGCATGAGGGCCTGTAAACCTGAAGTGCCCATTGTAAGGAAGTGGGTCTATTGTAGTATAGCCCTTAGGCAGGGCAGCCAAAAATTGGGAGGCTCCACGTTGTCCCTGGATAGAGACGTGCATGAGGGCCTGTAAACCTGAAGTGCCCATTGTAAGGAAGTGGGTGTATTATAGTACAGCCCTTAGGCAGGGCAGCCAAAAATTGGGAGGCTCCACGTTGTCCCTGGATAGAGACCTGTTAGGTTCTTAGTGCCTCCGTGCTTGCATTTAAAAACCGCACGTGTGTGCCTGTTGGTGGCAGCTTTCCGCTGCATTTGTGTGAGTTTTGCAAAAACTTGGATATAACGCACAAGTCTAGTGAATACACATAAGCACAGCATTGCAAAATGCGCAAGGGCGTTGTCAACGAACAAGGAAGTGGACGTGATGGTGGTGCAGGCAGAGACCGAGGTTGTGTGCAAGCTCTAATTTCGCCACAACAAAGGGCCACATCTAGTCGCTCGCACGTCCTGTCCCAAATTCTTGGGGACTGCAGCAGTACACCGCTCTTGAACCAAGACCAGTGTCATCAGGTTGTTAGTTGGATAGCGGATAATGCTTCCAGTCAGATTGGCACCACCACAAACACTCTGTCTTCCACACGGTCAAGTGTCAGTAGCCGTGATACTGCACCGCACATTTCAGAACCTGATCCTCCTTCCTACCACCAGGCCGAGTACACATCCACGGACATTACTGATCCCACACTTGGACACTCGGAAGAGCTGTTCGTTCACGTTTCCATTCACAAATTCTGGCCTCTCGCCAGCTCCTGTTGAAGTGGGCCATGACGAGATTGTATGTACAGATGCCCAAATATTTGAGCAGCCACGTTCTCACGAAGTTGGCAACGTGTCTCAACAAGGGGTGGACGATGATGAGACACAATTGTCAGGAAGTCAGGAGGAGGAGCAGGGTGCGGAAGAGGAAGACGACGTGGTGGATGATCCAGTAACTGACCCAACCTGGCAGGAGGATATGCAGAGCGAGGACAGCAGTGCACAGGGGGAGGGAGGCGTAGCATCACAACAGGCAGTAAGAAGCAGAGTGGTGGCCCCAGGCAGACGTCAGGCAACTGTTCCCCGGAACAACACGACACAAGGTGCCTGTACAAATGTTAGGTCTTCCCGAGTCTGGCTGTAATACTATTGTATGTATTGAGGATTTCGATTGCGTTAGGGCAATGACAACCAGAGACGAGTTCTTGGTGCAAGACGTTTATAATATGCAACCAGCAAATATGTACATAAACGGAACAAAAACACAGTAGAACATAAATACAGGAAATACCTTCCAGGGACTGAGCGAAAGGGAATTCCCGGGACCGCGCACCGGACTCCCCCAGGGAGACCACCAAGAGCGAACCCCTATACAGGGACTGTCTGGCAATCACCCCAGAAGCCCTAAATGCGCAGCAGCCGGGACACAAAAGGGCAATAGGTAAGTCCAAAAATGTCCGTACGTGATGTGAGTCCAGAGTGGTATTAAACGGAAGGAACCGGGCAGAAGTGCCGACCAAAGACGGCAAACGGAGTCCAGGCACAGCTAGATGATACCAGATGAAGTCCAGAGTCGGTGTCGGTTGTTTTCCAAGAGGATCCGAATAACAATCAGGAACCAAAAGCAGCAGGGCAGGAGCACACAGGAAGCAGTATACTCAGGCACTGGACTAAGCTTTAGGGGCGGCTTTTAAACAGATGGACAGGAAGTAGGGCAACAGAACAGAAAACTCCATGTTAACAAAGGGCAAGCTCTTTCAAAAGAAAACTGGAAAACCCGGAACTCTGACACTGGCAGTTTTTTAAGTTGGCTCCAGATGATTCTAAAAAGGCCATTTGCAACACCTGCCATGCCAGCATCAGCAGGGGTACCAAAACTAGCAGCCTGACCACCACCAACATGATCAGGCACATGTCAGCCAAGCACCCGACTTTGTGGGAAGTACAACAGAGTCGAGGAGCAGTGCTTGCTGATGTCACTGCTACGTCTTCGCTGGTTGTGCATGCGAGCCAATCCCCTGTCCATGCTGCCTGCGAACAAGCCTCCTCCACTCCTGCACCTGCAGTTGCCTACGCAGAAAGAACACCATCATCAAGCACGTCCTTGTCCCAGCGCAGCGTTCAGTTATCCATTCAGCAAACCTTTGAACGCAGGCGCAAATACACTGCCAACACCCCACATGCCACAGTTCTAAATGCTAACATTTCGCGACTGCTTGCGCTGGAAATGTTGCCTTTTAGGCTGGTTGAGACAGAAGCATTCCGCGACCTGATGGTGGCAGCTGTCCCACGTTACTCGGTCCACAGCCGCCACTATTTCTCCCGGTGTGCCGTCCCCGCATTGCATAACCACGTGTCACAAAACATCACACGTGCCCTGAACAACGCTGTTTCAGCCAAAGTCCACCTAACCACAGACACGTGGACAAGTGCATGTGGGCAAGGCCGCTACATCTCGTTGACGTCACACTGGGTTAATATTGTGCAAGCTGGGACCCAGTCTGAGCGAGGGACGGAACACGTCCTTCACACACCAAGTTTTGCAGGCCCTACCTCAGTCAGGGTTTCACACACACTCTACAGCTCCGGAATGTCATGCTCCTCAGCCTCCTCCTCCTCCTGCGCATCCTGATCCACTTTACCCTCCACACCAGTCCCAAGCTGGAAGTGTCGCGGGCGGAGGAGGGGACGGTGCGCTCTCCCACTGCTCGGGTCCGGCTGACGCTGCTCTACGGCTGCTGCTGCTCGTTGGCTCGAGCGATGGCCGGATCCCGGGGACTCGAGCGGCGCTACTCGCCCGTGAGTGAAAAGGGGTGGTTTGGGTTTTGGGGATATTGTCCGTGACGCCACCCACGGTTGTGGTGATTGTGTGGACACCACCGCTGCTCTGGACGGGGATCCCGGGAGCCTGTGACAGGGAGCAGCTTTGTTGTTATTTCTCCCCTCCGTGGGTAGGGGGGTTGGTTGTCCCGGGGCCTGGTGATGGGGTAGAGATGGATGACAGGCGGGTTGCGGGGCCTGATGAGGTGCAGGGTCGCAGGGGCAGCGCTGTGCCGCACGGCACGGAGGTACTCACTCAGCCCAATGATGATGACACAGTTCACGGTAAAACAAGTGGCTGGATGGACGGGTCACTCGGACGGCTGCGGTTGTTCCTCCCTGCAGGTTAGTGATGACTGTCTCTCCCTGCACCTAAGTTAAGTGTTGGTAGTGATGGTTTCCCAACGGTAACCCGCTCCCTGACCTGGATATGGGCCGGAGGAGCCCCTTTTGCCCACAGGCGATGGCACTGGGAGACGGTTGCCCTTGGTGGTGGCTGTGTCTCCCCTTCACGGTTGTACGGTTGCCTTCTATCTGGACTTGGCTGTTTGGAAACCCTGAGGTCCCCTTCACTAACGGATTTGGCAAATTCACGGCGACACCAAGCCTTGCCGGGATCCGAAAGTCCTCTGCCAATGGTGCTGGCTTCTCTTTGTATACCGGTCCGGTACGGCCGGGTCACCACCCGTCCACGGTCCTTACGGCAGACTCCAATCGGCCTCCACTGCAGACGGTCACCACATCCTGCCAACCTTGCTGTCCTGTCCAGGCCACACACCCGGACCAACTTCAGGCTCTTTGCTGTCACTTTTCTCCTCTCTACTACTTTCCTCCTTCCACTTCCTTAGCTTAACTCTCACTGCCTGTGTTTTCCCTCCTCCTCGGTGGGTGGAGACCAACCGCCTGGCTCCACACCCTGGCAACAAGGATTTTGTGTTTTGACTATGATATGCCTGCAGGGAGTGTGGGGTGTTTAAGTGTTGTGCTCTGTGGCCCCTGGCTTCTCCAGGGCGACACAGAAGCACTGCAGCACTGCCTCGGCGAAGCGGCAACAGGCAGTTCTGAAGCTAATCTGCATAGGTGACAAACCCCACAATGCAGAAGAGGTGTGGACAGCTCTGAAACAGCAGGCAGATCACTGGCTCACAACTCTGAACCTAAAGCCAGGAAAGGTCGTGTGTGACAATGGCCGGAACCTGGTGGCGGCTTTGAGGCGAGGCCAGCTGACACATGTTCCATGCGTGGCCCATGTGCTCAACCTCGTGGTTCAGCGGTTTCTAAAGTCATACTCAGAGCTGTCTGATCTGCTGGTAAAAGTTCGCCGCCTGTCTGCACATTTTCGAAAGTCACCTACTGCTTCAGCCGGCCTTGCCGGCTTAAGACGCCGTTTGCATCTTCCGGCACACAGACTGGTGTGTGATGTCCCCACGCATTGGAATTCAACTCTGCACAAGTTGGTCAGGATATGTGAGCAGAAGAGGGCAGTTGTTGAGTACCTGCATCACCTAAGCCGTCGGGAAATGGGTCAAACTCCACACATAACACCTGAGGAGTGGAGATGGATGTCCGACCTATGCACCATCCGCCAAAACTTTGAGGACTCCACCAAGATGGTGAGCGGCGATGACGACATTATTAGCGTCACCATACCGCTTCTCTGCCTTCTAAAATGGTCTCTGCTCAAAAAACAACCATGATGCATTGCAGGCGGAGCGCGATGAGTTTGAGCAAGAAACAGTAGTGGGTGTGGGTGATGATAACACACAGCCCAGCCTCGTCTCATCACAACGTGCAGTGGAGGACTATGACGAGGAGGAGGATGAAGACATGGAGCAACTCTCTGGCCAAATTGAGGATATGACATGCAGTCATATCCTCGGTTCAGCGTGGCTGGCCAGAGGACAGGGTAGATGATGAGGAGGAGGAGGAGGAGGACAGCATGTTCAGTCATCGTGTTGGTCAGGATACTGAAGTGATGGCTGTTAAGAGTCTGGCACACATGGCTGACTTTATGGTAAGCTGCCTGTCTCGTGACCCTCGCGTTAAGAACATCTTGGCCGACAATCATTACTGGTTGGTAACACTGTTAGACCCACGCTAAAAGGAGAACTTTATGTCTCTTATTCCCGAGGCGGAGAGGTCAGGCAAAATGCAGCAGTTCCAGAAGGCCATAGTCACGGAAGTAGGCAAAGCATTCCCCTCACAAAACGCTAGCGGCATAGGTCATGAATCAGTGGACAACCGAGGCGTACAGCCGAGAGAGGCACAAGTCCAATCCGCCAGAGGTAGGGGAACAGTCTTTAAGATGTGGGACAGTTTTCTCAGCCCCTCACGTACCACAGCCCCTGAGGTGCGGGGTAGTGCCACAAGAAATCCTAAGTTTGCCCAGATGCTGAAGGAGTACCTTGCAGATCGAACAACTGTACTCCGACATTCCTCTGTGCCTTACAATTATTGGGTATCCAAGCTGGACACGTGGCATGAATTGGCTCTCTACGCCTTGGAAGGCCTGGCCTGCCCTGCTGCTAGCGTTTTGTCAGAGCGTGTTTTTAGTGCCGCAGGTGGAATCATTACAGATAAACGCACCCGCCTGTCAACTGAAAATGCTGACAGGCTGACTCTGATCAAGATGAACAAGGGTTGGATTGGGCCAGACTTCACCACACCACCAGCAAATGAGAGCGGAATTTAAAGTTTGCCATGTACCTCCACTCACCCATGGGTACACACTTCTGGACTTTGGATAATCGCTGGACTGCTCCTCCTTCTCCTCATGCGCCACCATGATGATGACCGTTACAAATTGCAATACTTAGGCCTTTGTTTCAGGTATACCCCCAGTGGTAAATTTTTTCGCCCATTCTTTGCAGAATGGACATTACAACGACAGGAGACCCGCTCCTTTGCAATGGGAACAATGTTTTGAGGCCCTCATGCACGTCTCTACCCAGGGACAACGTGGAGCCTCCCAATTTTTGGCTGCCCTGCCTAAGGGCTATACTACAATAGACCCACTTCCTTCCAATGGGCACTTCAGGTTTACAGGCCCTCATGCACGTCTCTATCCAGGGACAACGTGGAGCCTCCCAATTTTTGGCTGCCCTGCCTAAGGGCTATACTACAATAGACCCACTTACTTACAATGGGCACTTCATGTTTACAGGCCATCATGCACGTCTCTATCCAGGGACAATATGGAGCCTGACGCTGCCACCGACTGCCACACACGTGCTGTTTTTAAATGCAAGCACGGACGCAATAAGAACCTAACTGGTTTTTAGGAGCGACAATTACTGAGAAGTCTGACACTATCAGACACTGCTGACTGACGTGTATTATACACTAGACTTGTGCGTTATATAATAGTTTGTGCAAAACGCGCACCTGTACCCTGCCACCGACTGCCACACACGTGCTGTTTTTAAATGCAAGCACGGACGCAATAAGAACCTAACTGGTTTTTAGGAGCGACAATTACTGAGAAGTCTGACACTATCAGACACTGCTGACTGACGTGTATTATACACTAGACTTGTGCGTTATATAATAGTTTGTGCAAAACGCGCACCTGTACCCTGCCACCGACTGCCACACACGTGCTGTTTTTAAATGCAAGCACGGACGCAATAAGAACCTAACTGGTTTTTAGGAGCGACAATTACTGAGAAGTCTGACACTATCAGACACTGCTGACTGACGTGTATTATACACTAGACTTGTGCGTTATATAATAGTTTGTGCAAAACGCGCACCTGTACCCTGCCACCGACTGCCACACACGTGCTGTTTTTAAATGCAAGCACGGACGCAATAAGAACCTAACTGGTTTTTAGGAGCGACAATTACTGAGAAGTCTGACACTATCAGACACTGCTGACTGACGTGTATTATACACTAGACTTGTGCGTTATATAATAGTTTGTGCAAAACGCGCACCTGTACCCTGCCACCGACTGCCACACACGTGCTGTTTTTAAATGCAAGCACGGACGCAATAAGAACCTAACTGGTTTTTAGGAGCGACAATTACTGAGAAGTCTGACACTATCAGACACTGCTGACTGACGTGTATTATACACTAGACTTGTGCGTTATATAATAGTTTGTGCAAAACGCGCACCTGTACCCTGCCACCGACTGCCACACACGTGCTGTTTTTAAATGCAAGCACGGACGCAATAAGAATCTAACTGGTTTTTAGGAGCGACAATTACTGAGAAGTCTGACACTATCAGACACTGCTGACTGACGTGTATTATACACTAGACTTGTGCGTTATATAATAGTTTGTGCAAAACGCGCACCTGTACGCTGCCACCGACTGCCACACACGTGCTGTTTTTAAATGCAAGCACGGACGCAATAAGAACCTAACTGGTTTTTAGGAGCGACAATTACTGAGAAGTCTGACACTATCAGACACTGCTGACTGACGTGTATTATACACTAGACTTGTGCGTTATATAATAGTTTGTGCAAAACGCGCACCTGTACCCTGCCACCGACTGCCACACACGTGCTGTTTTTAAATGCAAGCACGGACGCAATAAGAACCTAACTGGTTTTTAGGAGCGACAATTACTGAGAAGTCTGACACTATCAGACACTGCTGACTGACGTGTATTATACACTAGACTTGTGCGTTATATAATAGTTTGTGCAAAACGCGCACCTGTACCCTGCCACCGACTGCCACACACGTGCTGTTTTTAAATGCAAGCACGGACGCAATAAGAACCTAACTGGTTTTTAGGAGCGACAATTACTGAGAAGTCTGACACTATCAGACACTGCTGACTGACGTGTATTATACACTAGACTTGTGCGTTATATAATAGTTTGTGCAAAACGCGCACCTGTACCCTGCCACCGACTGCCACACACGTGCTGTTTTTAAATGCAAGCACGGACGCAATAAGAACCTAACTGGTTTTTAGGAGCGACAATTACTGAGAAGTCTGACACTATCAGACACTGCTGACTGACGTGTATTATACACTAGACTTGTGCGTTATATAATAGTTTGTGCAAAACGCGCACCTGTACCCTGCCACCGACTGCCACACACGTGCTGTTTTTAAATGCAAGCACGGACGCAATAAGAATCTAACTGTTTTTTAGGAGCGACAATTACTGAGAAGTCTGACACTATCAGACACTGCTGACTGACGTGTATTATACACTAGACTTGTGCGTTATATAATAGTTTATGCAAAACGCGCACCTGTACCCTGCCACCGACTGCCACACACGTGCTGTTTTTAAATGCAAGCACGGACGCAATAAGAACCTAACTGGTTTTTAGGAGCGACAATTACTGAGAAGTCTGACACTATCAGACACTGCTGACTGACGTGTATTATACACTAGACTTGTGCGTTATATAATAGTTTGTGCAAAACGCGCACCTGTACCCTGCCACCGACTGCCACACACGTGCTGTTTTTAAATGCAAGCACGGACGCAATAAGAACCTAACTGGTTTTTAGGAGCGACAATTACTGAGAAGTCTGACACTATCAGACACTGCTGACTGACGTGTATTATACACTAGACTTGTGCGTTATATAATAGTTTGTGCAAAACGCGCACCTGTACCCTGCCATCGACTGCCACACACGTGCTGTTTTTAAATGCAAGCACGGACGCAATAAGAACCTAACTGGTTTTTAGGAGCGACAATTACTGAGAAGTCTGACACTATCAGACACTGCTGACTGACGTGTATTATACACTAGACTTGTGCGTTATATAATAGTTTGTGCAAAACGCGCACCTGTACCCTGCCACCGACTGCCACACACGTGCTGTTTTTAAATGCAAGCACGGACGCAATAAGAACCTAACTGGTTTTTAGGAGCGACAATTACTGAGAAGTCTGACACTATCAGACACTGCTGACTGACGTGTATTTTACACTAGACTTGTGCGTTATACAATAGTTTGTGCAAAACGCACACCTGTACGCTGCCACTGACTGCCACACACGTGCTGTTTTTAAATGCAAGCACGGACGCAATAAGAACCTAACTGGTTTTTAGGAGCGACAATTACTGAGAAGTCTGATACTATCTGGACTGTTTTACACTGTGTACACCAGCCCCAGATATGATGAAGGCTGGTATACGGTCACCACTACCCTGCCTGCCTGTATACTGCTACAATAGTCCTGACAAGGACTCTTCTGGTCACTAGCCTGTATTCCGACCTGGCTATACCCTGCCTGTATATAGCAACAATAGTCCTGAGAAGGACTCTGCTACTGTACTCCGACCTGGCTATACCCTGCCTGCCTGTATACAACTAGAATAGTCCTGAGAAGGACTTCTGGTCACACTGTTTGCAGCCCTGCTCCGGAACTAACTATAAAGGGCCGCAAAGCTTTCCCTGAATCAGCGACACTCTCCCTGCACTGACTGTCTGGATAGTTGTGAGCAGAGCACAGCGCGCCGGCCGATATAAAGGCTCGGTCACGCTGTGCAGGCCGGCCAATCACTGCAATTCCACAACTAACAGGGCTGTGGCATTGCAGTGGTCTGCCAGCCAATCCCTGCATGAGGGCTGGCTCTCAAAAGAGCGCCAACATGCAGAAATGAAGACCACGAGTAAAGCACGAGTATCGCGAAATTACTCGGTACCCGCCGAGTAGCCCGAGTACAGTGATACTCGTGCGAGTACCGAGTAGTAACAAGCATACTCGCTCATCACTAATATTTATATAAAAACATGGTTATTTTTTATTTAACTTTTTTTAAGTTTTACAAGAGGACTACTTACTGTATGTACTACAGTGAATTATTGTCTCCCCCTTTGATACGGGCTCGCACAACAAGCCCACATCTTTCCCTGCACATGACAGCTGATCTAATCAGCCAACATGTGCCTCTAACCACAGAGGGCAGATTGGCGATCTGCCCGCCACTGTTAATTAGTTAAATCCCGCTGTCAATCTCTGACAGCGGGATTTAATGTGCGCCGGCGGGAAGAGTATCATTCCCCGCTACCATTGGTTACTCCGTGATGTGATCGGGGGCATCTATGGGTTGTCATGACAGCCAGTAATCAGTTGCTGACACTTGTCTCTTTCATGATGAACTTCCTGTGAATGGTGGAGGTGTGTTGATGTTTATAGGAAGCAGTATTTCTGCTGTACAGAGCAGCGTTGATGCACTGCTCTCTGCAGCAGAAGAGATTGGAAGATCACAGCTTCAAGTCCCCTAATGGAACTAGTAAAAACAATTAAAAGTAGAAAAAAAGTTTAAAAAAAATATAAAACCATTAAACAAGACAAGAATATTCAATTCACCACCCTTTTGCCAGATTTAAAAAAATTACAATAAAAAATACACATAATTGGTATTGCCACGTTCAGAAATGCCTGATATGTAAAAATATAAAATAAGTTAATTTGATCAATAAACAGCGTAACGTAAAAAAAACAAAACAAATTGCCAGAATTACGTTTTTTGGCCACCGCAACATTACAAAAAATGCAATAAGAGGCGATTGAAACATCACATCTATACAAAAATGATATTTGTAAAAGTCAGCTCAGGATAAAAAAAATAAGCCATCACACAGCCCCAGATCCTGAAAAATGAGAACTTTAAAGGTCTCAAAAAATGGCGACAAAAGCACTCATTTTTTTGAGAAATTTCTGAATCTTTTTTCACCAATTAAATAAAAAAAACAAAATCAAAACCTATACATGTTAGGTATCTATGAACTTGTACTTACCTTGAGAATAATATGTCCAGGTTACTTTTACCAAATAGTTAACATGGTAACAAAAAAAAATGTGTATTTTCCCTTTTTTGCAATGTCACCAGAATTGGATTTTTTTTCTCATTTTTCCAGTACACTATATAGTAAAATGAATGGTTTCATTGAAAAGTACAACTCGTCCTACACAAACCAAGCCCTCATATGGCTATGTTGACAGAAAAGTTAAAAAGGTATGGCTCTTGAAAAAAGGGGAGGAAAAAACAAAAACAGAAAATCCACGGGTTCTATCACTGTTTGACTCTCAGTTATCTTATCAGGCCCTGCCCTCAGTGAGATATGATTGGTAGGCTATCTCCTTGTCAAGCTCCCCACTTGCTGCTATCACTACTGATGGCAGCATCAGAACACTTAAAGTTCTAGGATTCGCACTAGGCCCGGTCCCATTGTTGAGGAGGGCCTTTCCATCAAATACTTAATTAACCTCTTGACATAGGGGATTGTGGGAAGTGTGTCGATTTGCCTTGCATAAGTCAGTCATCAGAGATATCCAAGATGGCCCCAGATGACATCATAGACCTGCCCATCAGCATCACCACAGATCCGCCCAGATGACATTTATTCAAATAAAGATTTTTTTCCTGTTTGGTGTTTTAACTGTACACTTGCTGGGTTAATAATGGGAGCGTTTAGGATGCATATCCATTGCTATTCCCTGGGCTTGGTGCCAGCTGTCAATTCACAGCTGACATCAACCACAAAAGAATTACCCTGATTTTCACCACTCAAAGACAAACGGGAAGAGCCAGGGTAAAGCACCAAAATTGGAGAATCTAATGGATGCACCACTTCTTGGGCTGCTGCTGGCTGCTATTTTTAGACTGGAAAGGGCCAAATAACCATGGGACTTCCCAGCCTGATAATATCAGCCCCCAGCTGTTTGGCTGGTTATCAAAAAAACAGGGGGACCCCACACTATTTTTTTAAATTATTTAAATAAATAATTTAAAAAAATGGTTTTGGGCCCTCTTTATACTCGGCATGGCTGTGATGGGTATGGAACTGCCTGCAGCCAAAAATTCTGTTGGTTTAGTGCACTGCAACCTTTCAACAAGCTTTAGTTGTGTGGTGAACCCAAACAGTAATGTGGACCTCTGTGATAAGTCTGTGTTTGGAATTCAGTACCAGACACCTATTAACGAACCCTGAACTTCACTATTCAGGTTCAGTTATCTCTATTTACTCTATTATTAACCCTCCGTCACATACAATAGGCCTGACAGGCACATCTCTTTTACTTTTATTTCTCCTTCCTCACCAGATTGTGAGGAAATCCCCTCCCTCCAGGTAGTCTCCTGTCTCTAGCAGCTCTGTGAAACCTCATACCACAGTTGGATTGCAGAGCTTCAGGAGGACAGATATAACTGCGCTAATCTCTCAAGCTCATTGTATGTGAACACATCATACTCAATAAGGTTGGTATTTTATGTTTTTATTCATCACATGCTCTGCAAGTGTAATTTTTCTGGGGAAACTTCAGGATCTAATTCTGATTGAATATGTGTTTAATAGTACTTAAGGTACCTTAAAATTAAGTTTGTTTCCATAAATTTTCTTTGTAGAGTTTTTTGACAGAGTCGAACTGGGGACTATTTGGCGGGAGTTTTGAAATGTTTGTATTTCAGAGTTATTAGTTTTATGTTACGTAAATGGGTTTTTTTTGCACCTGATTATGTGTAGTCTCTTTTATTACATCCCTATGAAGGTCACTGATCACTTTTAGAGCACTGAAATTGCAAACATTAGATATTATAGGTATTTTTCTAGCCTGCGCCTGACAGTCACATTGTATGTGAACTCGTTAGAACTGATATTGTATGTGACGGAGGGTTAAATAGGGGTGTTTGATATATGCTTATACACTTCTAACCACTGGCCTTGATTCCAGCTGACATTACACACCTGACATCAACTCAATTAATCTAATACCCCAATTGTCAATGCACCAAAGAAATCTGAAAGAGGCAGGGCAAAGCACCAGAATTTGTGGGGTCTAATGAATGCGGCAATTCTGCAGCTGCAACGGACTGCTATTTTTAGGCTGGGAATGGCCAAATAACTATAGAACTTCCCAGCCTGATATGAGCCCACAGCTGTCTGCTTTTACTTGGCTGATTATCAAAAATGGGGGACCCCAACCCATTTTTTCAATTTTTAAACAAATAAGTTAAAAACAGTGTGTGATGCCATCTATATTTAATAACCAGCCAAGGTAAAGCATTCAGGTCCTCTTTAACTTGACTTTTTTTTAACAAAAGTTGGGGATCTCAGGTTTTTTTTTTCAGTTATTTAATTTTTTTACTTCCCAGCAGCGACCTAGGAGTCAGAGACACATTTAGGATACTGTTATGAGCTGGTAACCGTGGGCGATCACAAAATATTCCATCAATCAGGAAAAAACAAAAACCCCAAGAGTAGCTGGAAACTAAGCTAACCACAATCCTCTATCGGACAACACTAGAAGTAGCAGTGAGATGTTCCTAACACACCTAGACACCTCGTTACTGCCGGAGAAACTTGCTACACCTCAAAGATAGAAATGAGGAATCCTAACTTGCCTCAGAGCAGTCCCCAAAGGAATAGCAAGCCCCCAACATGTAATGACGGTGATGTAAGAAAACACAATACACAGATAGAAAATAAAGATTAGCAAAGGTGAGGCCTGACTTACTAGATACAACAGGACAGGAAAGATAACTGATTGTGTCCAGCAAAAAACCCTGCAAAAAATACCAAACTCCTGATCGGAAAAAGGCCCTAAGACCACACGATCTTCCCCCACTATATCAGGTACTCTTGTTCCAGACACTTTGAACAGAACTGCAGATATAATGGGAAGAAACAAAATCACAAAACAAATAAGTTTCCAAAGGGGTTCTACAAATGCGATGTGGTTTCTGCTATTTGTTCCTGCCAATTTTGCACTCCAAAATTCAAATAGCTTTATTTACTTTCTAAGCCCTGCTGTTTGCCCTAACAGTAGTTTTTAACCACATATGGGGTATAAGAGTACATAAGAGAATTTGCACAACAAAATGTATGGTCAGTTTTCTGCTTTACCATTATAAAAATGAAAAATTTGGGGCTAAAGCAATATTTTTGTGGGAAAAAGTAAAATTTTTATTTTTTCCTTCCATATTGCTTTAGTTCCTGTGAAGCGCCTAAAGGGTGAATAATCTTCTTGAATGTGTTTTTTGAGCACTTATAGGGCTGCCAATTTTTAAAATGATGTCACTTTTTGGATATTTTCTGTTACATAGGACCCTCAAGGTCACTTCAAATGTGATGCAGTCCCTAAAAAAATTGGCTTTGTAAATTTTGTTGAAAAAATAAGAAACTGCTGAAAAACTTTTAACCCTTCTAACTTTTTAACAAAAATATACATATATTTCGCAATTGGTGTTTATGGAAAGTTGAAATGTGACAAATGTTTTATTAATTAATTTGTGTGATATAACTAATCTGGTTTAAAGGCATAAAAATTCAAATTTCTAAAATTTTGAATTTTGTTCCTTTTTTTTGTCAAATTGTTTTTATAAATAAATTAAAAACATATGGACTGAAATTTGCCATGAACTACAATGTGTCAAAAAAAATAAATAATTTCTGAATCACTGGGAAATATTAAAGCATTTAAGAATTTTTACCACATAAGGTGACACTGTTCAGAATTGTAATATTTGGCCTGGTTAGGAAGGGAAGGCTCGGGGGGTTAAGATGAACAATTCCCAACTGTACAATACAATAAGGATATTAAAAAATCAAAATTTGAAGGTGACAAAAAGGGTTATGCTAGTAATCAGGTTTACACCTGGCATAAAACTACAAACAACCTTTCTCATATTAAATTCATCTTTAAGAAAAAAAACAACCCAAAATTCCCCAATTGATATGGGAGGGTGTCTTTTTCAGACATGGATTCACCGTCAGAAAATACATCTGGAGACTTCAGATTCCTCTACGCAGAGGCGTATCTAGGGAGGGCTGACGGGGCGCAATTTCAGGGGGGCACCATTGATTCTGGCTGATGCAACGCCGACCGAGTTCTGGGGACAGCAGTGCTCATGTCGGCAGCGTGCAGGGTCTAAGTTCATATGTGGGCGGAGCTAGCACGCAGTGTACATTTGGCTCACGTCCAACAGATAAAAGTAGATTCTAGAATGTACGGGCTCTATCCAGGTATGACTTAATTTGTCATGAAGCTGGTCACGCCCTCTAACCTGGAATGAGCCCATGCATTCTAGGCTCAACCCACAGATGAAGAGAGGAGCCTAAGCATCAACATCCTGCCGAGCTGTATGATCCCCCACCCCAGTGCTGTATATCCCCACTACTGTCTGTCCCCCCATCCCAGTGCTGTATACCCCCAGAACTGTTTGTCCCCACCACCCCAATGCTTTATACCCCAAGAGCTGTCTGTACCCCCACCCCAGTGCTGTATACGCCCAGAACTGTCTGTGCCCCCCAACTCCAGTGCTGTATACCCCCAATGCTGTCTGTCTCCAACTCAGTGCTGTATACCCCCAGAACTGTTTGTCCCCACCACCCCAGTTCTCTATACCCCTAGAACTGTCTGCACCACCCACCCAAGTGCTGTATACCCCCAGAACTGTCTCTCCCCTCCTCCCCAGTGCTGTATACCCCAAAACTGTCTGTCCCCCCCACCCCAGTACTGTATACCCCAGAACTGTCTGTCCCTTGACCCCAGTGCTGTATACCCCCAGAACTGTCTGTCCCCTGACCCAGTGCTGTATACCCCAGAACTGTCTGTCTCCCCACCCCAGTGCTGTATACCCCCAGAACTGTCTGTCCACTAACCCCAGTACTATATACCCCCAGCAGTGTCTGTCTCCCCACTCCAGTGCGCTATACCCCCAAGAGCTGTATGTCCCCCCACCCCAGTGCAGTACACCACCCCAGAGCTGTGAATTCCCCCACCCCAGTGCTCTATAACCCAAGAGCTGTATGTCCCCCCACCCCAGTGCTGTATTCCACTTCAGAGTTGTATGCCCTCCTCTAGAGTTGTATGTGCCCCCATTGCTGAATGTCTCGAGCATCTCCTGTGATGTCTATAGCAGTGTCAGTGTGCACTGTTTGCGGCCATGTCTGTTAGCTATGGCCACCTATAAGCGCGGCACAGCCACATGCCCAGGAGGAGCTGGATGGGACACAAGTGGGGGAGGTGAGTGAGGCTGTTGCCAGCTTCCCCATATTAATACCTCTAATGTGTCTGTGTGTGCATGTATGATGTATATCTATGTATGTCAGTGTGAATGACTGTGTATAGATTTGTCTATTTAGATGTATTCTTGTGAATTTGTCTTTAAATATGTATATGTGCATTTCTATGTGTGTATGGAGCCCACTGAGACTCTTTCGCCCGGGGCCCATAAAGACCTGGAGCCAGCCCTGGATGTACTGGAAGTTGTAGGTTCATGCAATGCAACTATGTATAGGGCTTACCTGACATTATAATTGGTGTACCATGCACTGCTTGTGGTTCTGATTATGTATTTCTGTACCGATGAGGGTTTTTATGCTGTATTTTTTAACTGATGGCGCTATATGGATGTATTTCTGTGCTGCTGGTGATTCTGATGATTAATTTCTGTACTGCTGGTGGTTGTGATGCTGTGTTTCTTTACTGTTGGGTGTTATAATTATGTATTTCTGTACCTCTGCTGGTTGTGGTGCTGTTATTAGTTCTGATCCTGTACACAAGTAACAATTCATAAATTGTAAGATTGGATGACCCCTTTACTTAGAATTAGGATACACTGCTTATTTGTATAAGTAAAGGGCTTGTCCAAGTTTGAGATGAAATTCTGAAGTGACTCTAGGTAACTGCAGGCTTCAGAATTCTCACAATGCACGTTCTGCACACTTTTAGGATTCTCTGGTGCCAGTGGCAATAGTGGATGGTCATGTGAGTGCAAGTAAGAGATTTTTATATTTCTAGCCACATTCTGATTTGACGTGTCCATCCTCACTCAATTAATTTTGAGCGAGGCCATGCATGTCTAGTCAGCACGTGACCACATATATGTAAATCATATACTTGCAGTTTCGTGTCCTCCCACTCTCACCGCCAGCACCAGAGAATCCTGACAGCGTGCGGTGTGCGCACTGTGAGAATTCAGGAGTCTGCAGTCACATAGTGTCTGCATATTTTCATCTCAAACCTGGACAACCATTTTACTTATAAAATGAAGCACTGTAACCCAATCAAAACAACATATAACATACTCCCTGTCAAGATTCAGCTCTGCTTCTGGTTCCAGTAGTCATCATATGGCCACTCCACTCATATGTAATTGTCATACTTGCATGTGACAACTGGCTTTTCTTCCTATCTTTCTCTTTGAACATTGAGAGAATGAAATCATTAAGAGCAGCTCATCATCACGTGACTGTGAGTGTGCTAATCATATATGAATAATTGGTCACGTGGGGGGGGTGCCAAACTGAAGTCTTGCCCCGGGTGCCAGAAAGCCTAGATGCACCTCTGCTCTATGGATTCATGGCATTTATGTGCCACAAAAAGGAATATCGCACATAATACAACTATGAATTAAACTGCTGACATGCCAATCCATTCCAAAAACAATGTAGGTGGGAGAAAACACTACAATAAAAGGTAACTGATATGCCCAGAGAACCAAATATCGCAACATACCGTGATTGATTCATTTACAGTATCTAGCTATATAATAATGAACCTCAACTATCAGTGCTTTCTAAAGGACTTTTGTTTTCTCCTATATGCAATTTTGATGTTTATAAGACCTTATTTGATGCAAATAAGTTTGGCAGAGGTTTAACCCTAAAGTGCCATTTTCAGGGATCAGAGGATATGATAGAATCTAATGAGGTTGCAGTTAATGTGGTTTCAGATTTTTTTTCAGTATTTCTTGTGCCATTGTAGGCGCCGTCACAGAACAAATTAACCTGTTTAATTTGAAACAATGATATAATAAATCCAAAATCGATAATATGAATCTAAATAAGATTTTTAAGCAGAAAATCCTTCTATTTTGGATGCTTTTCAAACTAGGGTGGATGAAGTATTCCAATAAAAATAACAAATAAACCAGGTTAATCACAATATCAGTGGTTCAGAGAAAAAAGCTATGAAATATTTCAGATGCAATTCTGATATTATTGTAAAACAGTCAAATAAAGGGGGAGGGGGAGTTCTCCTTAACACAGGGTTGTATGCAAAATTAAACCATGATCTATCGAGAGATTCTGCCACTTACGAGGAATTGAATTTTGATCCGACCAGCTCATTACAAAAAAGTCTGTTATTGGACTTGGAAAACAGTGTAAAATGGCAGCTACTACTAATAGAATCAAAGAACAATTATTTGTGGAATTTCCTGTTACTCTAAGGGCGGCTTTGCACGTTGCGACATCGCACGTGCGATGTCGGTGGGGTAAAATCGAAAGTGACGCACATCCGGCGTCACTTTCGACATCGTACTGTGTAAATGCTAGATGATACGATGAACGAGTGCAAAAATGTCGTTATCGTATCATCGTTGCATTCACCGACATTTCCATAATGCCGGTGCTGCGACAGGTACGATGTTGTTCCTCGTTCCTGCGGCAGCACACATCGCTGTGTATGAAGCCGCAGGAGCGAGGAACTTCTCCTTACCTGCTGCTGGCGGCTATGCGAAAGGAAGGAGGTGGGCGGGATGTTTACATCCTGCTCATCTCCGCCCCTCCGCCGCTATTGGCCGCCTGCCTTGTGACGTTGCTATGACGCCGCACGACCCGCCCCCTTAGGAAGGAGGCGGGTCGCCGGCCAGAGCGACGGTCGCAGGGCAGGTGAGTGCATGTGAAGCTGGCGTAGCGATAATTTTCGCTACGCCAGCTATCACAAGATATCGTACCTGCGATGGGGGCGGGGACTATCGCGTGCGACATCGCAGCATCGGCTTGCGATGTTGCAACGTGCAAAGCCCACCTAATTCTCCATTCGCTCCTTAAAATCCATAAAAACATTTTTACACCTCTTCTGAGGCTAATTGTAGCTGGCATAGGCAGTTTGGGATTAGATTATTTGTATTTTCAGATCATCCTTTTCCTCCAATATCAGGCGGTACGGACATTTCATTGATAACCTGCTTGTTATATGGGAGGGTGATGTTCCAACAGCTGAAAAATATGTGCAATACTTAAACAGGGAGTATTAAACCAGGGACTAGTGTGCTCCTATGCGGCAAAAGATATCTGTTGGTGTAAAAATAGTACCTGGATATGCGAATTCTGGGGGGGGGGGACCCGCATATCCAGGTACTATTTTTATCCAGATAAAACTTTTTTCTAAGAATATTTATAAGTCCCACTAAGAGACTTCGACATGTGATCCTTTGATAGTATAGATGGTACATTGCACTATTTATGTAGTACAGGGTATTATACCTGCCTTTTTAGTGTTATACTGACAGGTAGGGTGATGGCTCTTTTCGACTTTTGATCTATTGCAGACTCGGAAGCCTTTGTTATGTCATTGATAGTACATAGTTGGCAGTAGAATGAGTATTAGAATCTAAATAATTGTCTAGGACAGTTAGATATTTTAGGAAAAGTAAACGCTACACAGCTGTACTAAGGCATAATGAGTTGACCTCTACTATTCCATGGCATACCACTAATCCCATAAAGAAGAATATGTAGGATTTACTGTATTTCTGTGAGATTGTATGCATTCAGAACAAAATGGGGTATTCTCCATGGGGCACTGTTTGTACAAATGCATTTTCTAAAATGATTGCTTTTAGGGGGAAAATATTTCAATGCATATGTAATTTAATGGATTCTGTTTGACATGTGCATAAGCTTTTACATACAGAGACAGAAGTAGATGTATTTCCGTGGAATAGCACACAAAATATATATAAACTATAAACATATAAACTAGTACTATGTTCCTTCACTGTGTTTTAAGAAATAATTGTTGTGTTCCTGAAAACATTAAGCTAGGTCTGCAAATTAAATGCAATGGAGGAAAATAATTGTTTTTTGTGTCCAAAAATCAATATGCGTTTCATTACCTATCTTCTTCTAATAGGGTTTGGATTCCGTAAAATGACTTTGGACATTTAGTAGGAAAAAAGTCAAATATATTTTTTTTTCTAAAGCTATTTCCTACAAAGATAAATACAGTGCTGGCCAAAAGTATTGGCACCCCTGCAATTCTGTCAGATAATACTCAGTTTCTTCTTGAAAATGATTGCAATCACAAATTCTTTCGTATTATTATCTTCATTTAATTTGTCTTCAATGAACAAACACAAAAGAGAATGAAGCAAAAATCAAATCATTGATCATTTCACACAAAACTCCAAAAATGGGCCAAACAAAAGCATTGGCACCCTTAGCCTAAAGGCTACTTTACACACTGCGATATCGGTCCCGATATCGCTAGTGTGGGTACCCGCCCCCATCTGTTGCGCGACACGGGCAAATCGCTGCCCGTGCCGCACAACATCGCCCAGACCCGTCACACATACATACCTGTCCGGCGACGTCGCTGTGACGGGCGAACCGCCTCCTTTCTAAGGGGGCGGTCCGTGCGGCGTCACAGCGACGTCACTGAACCGCCACCCAATAGCAGCGGAGGGGGGGAGCTGAGCGGGACGTAACATCCCGCCCACCTCCTTCCCTCCGCATAGCAGCAGGGAGGCAGGTAAGGAGAGCTTCCTCGTTCCTGCGGCGTCACACGCAGCGATGTGTGCTGCCGCAGGAACGAGGAACAACCTCGTTACTGCTGCAGTAATGAGATTTGAGAATGGACCCCCATGTCGCCGATTAGCGATTTTGCACGTTTTTGCAACGATGCAAAATCGCTTATCGGTGTCACACGCAACGGCATCGCTAATGCGGCCGGATGTGCGTCACGAATTCTGTGACCCCAACGACTCCGCATTAGCGATGTCGCAGCGTGTAAAGCCCGCTTAATACTTGGTTGCAGAACCTTTAGCCAAAATAACTGCAAACAACCGCTTCCGGTAACCATCAATGAGTTTCTTACAATGCTCTGCTGGAATTTTAGACCATTCTTCTTTGGCAAACTGCTCCAGGTCCCTGAGATTTGAAGGCTGCCTTCTCCAAACTGCCATTTTGAGATCTCTCCACAGGTGTTCTATGGGATTCAGGTCTGGACTCATTGCTGGCCACTTTAGTAGTCTCCAGTGCTTTCTCTCAAACCATTTTCTAGTGCTTTTTAAAGTGTGTTTTAGGTCATTGTCCTGCTGGAAGACCCATGACCTCTAAGGGAGAGCCAGCTTTCTCACACTGGGACCTACATTATGCTGCAAAATTTGTTGGTAGTCTTCAGACATCATAATGCCATACACACGGTCAACCAGTCCAGTGCCAGAAGCAGCAAAGCAACCCCAAAACATCAGGGAACTTCCGCCATGTTTGACTGTAGGGACCGTGTTCTTTTCTTTGGATGCCTCTTTTTTTTCCTGTAAACTCTAGGTTGATGGCTTTTCCCAAAAAGCTTTACTTTTGTCTCATCTGACCAGAGAACATTCTTCCAAAATGTTTTAGGCTTTCTCAGGTAAGTTTTGGCAAACTCCAGCCTGGCTTTTTTATGTCTCGGGGTAAGAAGTGGGGTCTTCCTGGGTATCCTACCATACAGTCCCTTTTCATTCAGACGCCGACAGATAGTATGGGTTGACACTGTTGTACCCTCGGACTGCAGGACAGCTTGAACTTGTTTGGATGTTAGTCGAGGTTCTTTATCCACCATCCGCACAATCTTACGTTGAAATCTCTCGTCATTTTTTCTTTTCCTTCCACATCTAGGGAGGTTAGCCACAGTGCCATGGGATTTAAACATCTTGATGACACTGCACACTGTAGACACAGGAACTTTCAGGTCTTTGTTGATGGACTTGTAGCCTTGAGATTGCTTCCTCACAATTTGGATTCTCAAGTCCTCAGACAGTTCTTTGGTCTTCTTTCTTTTCTCCATGCTCAATGTGGTACACACAAGGACACAGGACAGAGGTTGAGTCAACTTTAATCCATGTCACCTGGCTGCAAGTGTGACTTAGTTATTGCCAACACCTGTGAGGTGCCACAGGTAAGTTACAGGTGCTGTTAAATACACAAATTAGAGAAGTATCACATGATTTTTTAAACAGTGCCAATGAAGATAATAATACCAAAGAATTTGTGATTGCAATCAAGAATAAACTGAGTATTATCTGACAGAATTGCAGGGGTGCCAATACTTTTGGCCAGCACTGTAAGTCACCCGTAGTTAGGTCAGTGAGGATAATGGTCTGTGTCTCACTCTCTACTTATTATATAACAAGTTAATTGTTTGTTTCAATTAATCTGATATATAAATAAATATATATATATATATATATATATATATATATTTATAATTGCCTTATTCTGTCTGTCTGTCTGTCTGTCTAGCTCCAAAATTGTGTCCTTACGGTGACACAAAGCTGATTGGCCGCTGGGCTCGCCATGGCCCCGCCCCCAGGACGGATTGGCGGCTCGCCTCGGCTCCTCCCCCCGCATGGATTGGCCGCTCGCCTCGCCTCAGATCCGCCCCCCCCGCACGGATTGGCCGCCACTCACACTCAGACACACACTCAGACGCACACTCAGACTCAGACTCAGACGCACACTCAGACTCACACTCAGACTCACACTCAGACTCACACTCAGACTCAGACTCAGACGCACACTCAGACGCACACTCAGACTCAGACTCAGACGCACACTCAGCCTCAGACTCACACTCAGACTCACACTCAGACTCAGACACTCACTCAGATGCACACTCAGACTCAGACTCACACTCAGACTCACACTCAGACTCACACTCAGACTCACACTCACACTCAGACTCAGACTCACACGCACACTCAGACTCACACGAACACTCACACGCACACTCACACTCAGACTCACACGCACACTCACACTCAGACGCACACTCACACTTAGACGCACACGCACACTCAGACGCACACGCACACTCAGACTCACACTCAGACTCACACTCAGACTCAGACTCACACTCAGACTCACACTCAGACTCACACTCAGACTCACACTCACACTTACACTCACACGCAAACTCACATGCACACTCACACGCACACTCACACTCACACTCAGACTCACACGCACACTCACACTCAGACTCACACACACTCACACTCAGACTCACACGCACACTCAGACTCACACGCACACTCAGACTCACACGCACACTCAGACTCACACGCACACTCAGACTCACACGCACACTCAGACTCACACACACACTCACACTCAGACTCACACTCACACGCACACTCAGACTCACACTCAGACGCACACTCACACTCAGACTCAGACTCACACTCAGACTCACACTCACACTCACACTCACACTCAGACTCACACTCACACTCACACTCAGACTCACACTCAGACTTACACTCAGACTCACACTCAGACTCACACTCATACTCACACTCAGACTCACACTCAGATTCAGACTCACACTCAGACTCACACTCAGACTCACACTCAGACTCACACTCAGACTCACACTCAGACTCAGACTCACACTCAGACTCACACTCAGACTCACACTCAGACTCAGACTCAGAATCAGACTCACACTCACACTCACACTCAGACTCAGACTCACACTCAGACTCAGACTCAGACTCACACTCACACTCAGACTCACACTCAGACTCACACTCAGACTCAGACTCACACTCACACCACACTCAGACTCAGACTCACACTCAGACTCAGACTCAGAATCAGACTCACACTCACACTCAGACTCACACTCAGACTCACACTCAGACTCAGACTCACACTCAGACTCAGACTCAGAATCAGACTCACACTCACACTCAGACTCACACTCAGACTCACACTCAGACTCAGACTCACACTCAGACTCACACTCAGACTCAGACTCACACTCAGACTCACACTCAGACTCAGACTCACACTCACACTCAGACTCACACTCAGACTCACACTCAGACTTAGACTCAGACTCAGACTCAGACTCACACTCAGACTCACACTCAGACTCACACTCAGACTCACACTCAGAATCAGACTCACACTCACACTCACACTCAGACTCAGACTCACACTCACACTCACACTCAGACTTACACTCAGACTCACACTCAGACTCAGACTCACACTCAGACTCACACTCAGAATCAGACTCACACTCACACTCACACTCAAACTGAGACTCAGACTCACACTCAGACTCAGACTCAGACTCACACGCACACTCACATGCACACTCAGACTCAGACTCACACTCAGACTCAGACTCACACTCAGACTCACACTCAGACTCACACGCACACTCACACGCACACTCAGACTCACACACACACTCACACGCACACTCACACGCACACTCACACTCACACTCAGACTCACACGCACACTCACACTCAGACTCACACGCACACTCAGACTCACACGCACACTCAGACTCACACGCACACTCAGACTCACACGCACACTCACACTCAGACTCACACGCACACTCACACTCAGACTCACACTCACACTCAGACACACACTCACACTCAGACTCAGACTCACACTCAGACTCACACGCACACTCACACTCAGACTCACACTCAGATGCACACTCACACTCAGATTCACACTCTAACTCAAACAAACACTCACACTCAGACTCACTTGCACACTCACACTCAGACTCAAACGCACACTCAAACTCAGACTCACACGCACACTCACACTCAGACTCACACGCACACTCATACTCAGACTCACACGCACACTCACACGCACACTCAGATTCAGATTCAGACTCAGACTCAGACTCACACGCACACTCAGACTCACACGCACACTCAACGCCACAGACACACAACACCCAACACACAAACACCGCGGCACACACAAATATACGCACATACCGCACAACACACACATTGCACAGTGACACAATTTTCACGAGTTGGGCTCTGCATGCCACCACATTGGATTTGAAATGAAACCTCTACAACAGAGTTCAAGTGCAGATTGTAACGTTTAATTTGAAGGTTTGAACAAAAATATCTGATAGAAATTGTAGGAATTGTACACATTTCTTTACAAACACTCCACATTTTAGGAGGTCAAAAGTAATTGGACAAATAAACCAAACCCAAACAAAATATTTTTATTTTCAATATTTTGTTGCGAATCCTTTGGAGGCAATCACTGCCTTAAGTCTGGAACCCATGGACATCACCAAACGCTGGGTTTCCTCCTTCTTAATGCTTTGCCAGGCCTTTACAGACTCACACGCACACTGACACTCAGACTCACACTCAGACTCACACTCAGACTCAGACTCACACTCAGACTCATACTCAGACTCACACTCACACTCACACGCACACTCACACTCACACTCACACTCAGACTCACACTCACACGCACACTCAGACTCACACTCAGACTCACACTCAGACTCAGACTCACACTCAGACTCACACTCAGACTCAGACTCACACTCAGACTCACACTCAGACTCAGACTCAGACTCACACTCAGACTCACACTCAGACTCACACCCACACTCACACGCACACTCAGACTCACACTCAGACTCAGACTCACACTCACACCACACTCAGACTCAGACTCACACTCAGACTCAGAATCAGACTCACACTCACACTCAGACTCACACTCAGACTCACACTCAGACTCAGACTCACACTCAGACTCAGACTCACACTCACACTCAGACTCACACTCAGACTCACACTCAGACTCAGACTCACACTCAGACTCACACTCAGACTCAGACTCACACTCAGACTCACACTCAGACTCAGACTCACACTCACACTCAGACTCACACTCAGACTCACACTCAGACTCAGACTCAGACTCAGACTCACACTCAGACTCACACTCAGACTCACACTCAGACTCACACTCAGAATCAGACTCACACTCACACTCAGACTCAGACTCAGACTCACACTCACACTCACACTCAGACTTACACTCAGACTCACACTCAGATTCAGACTCACACTCAGACTCACACTCAGAATCAGACTCACACTCACACTCACACTCAAACTGAGACTCAGACTCACACTCAGACTCAGACTCAGACTCACACGCACACTCACATGCACACTCAGACTCAGACTCACACTCAGACTCAGACTCACACTCAGACTCACACTCAGGCTCACACGCACACTCACACGCACACTCAGACTCACACACACACTCACACGCACACTCACACGCACACTCACACTCACACTCAGACTCACACGCACACTCACACTCAGACTCACACGCACACTCAGACTCACACGCACACTCAGACTCACACGCACACTCAGACTCACACGCACACTCACACTCAGACTCACACGCACACTCACACTCAGACTCACACTCACACTCAGACACACACTCACACTCAGACTCACACTCAGATGCACACTCACACTCAGATTCACACTCTAACTCAAACAAACACTCACACTCAGACTCACTTGCACACTCATACTCAGACTCAAACGCACACTCAAACTCAGACTCACACGCACACTCACACTCAGACTCACACGCACACTCATACTCAGACTCACACGCACACTCACACGCACACTCAGATTCAGATTCAGACTCAGACTCAGACTCACACGCACACTCAGACTCACACGCACACTCAACGCCACAGACACACAACACCCAACACACAAACACCGCGGCACACACAAATATACGCACATACCGCACAACACACACATTGCACAGTGACACAATTTTCACGAGTTGGGCTCTGCATGCCACCACATTGGATTTGAAATGAAACCTCTACAACAGAATTCAAGTGCAGATTGTAACGTTTAATTTGAAGGTTTGAACAAAAATATCTGATAGAAATTGTAGGAATTGTACACATTTCTTTACAAACACTCCACATTTTAGGAGGTCAAAAGTAATTGGACAAATAAACCAAACCCAAACAAAATATTTTTATTTTCAATATTTTGTTGCGAATCCTTTGGAGGCAATCACTGCCTTAAGTCTGGAACCCATGGACATCACCAAACGCTGGGTTTCCTCCTTCTTAATGCTTTGCCAGGCCTTTACAGACTCACACGCACACTGACACTCAGACTCACACTCAGACTCACACTCAGACTCAGACTCACACTCAGACTCATACTCAAACTCACACTCACACTCACACGCACACTCACACTCACACTCACACTCAGACTCACACGCACACTCACACGCACACTCAGACTCACACTCAGACTCACACTCAGACTCAGACTCACACTCAGACTCACACTCAGACTCAGACTCACACTCAGACTCACACTCAGACTCAGACTCAGACTCACACTCAGACTCACACTCAGACTCACACTCACACGCACACTCACACTCACACTCAGACTCACACGCACACTCAGACTCACACTCGGACTCACACTCAGACTCACACTCAGACTCACACTCACACTCAGACTCACACGCACACTCACACGCACACTCAGACTCACACTCAGACTCAGACTCACACTCAGACTCAGACTCACACTCAGACTCACACTCAGACTCAGACTCACACTCAGACTCACACTCAGACTCACACTCACACTCAGACTCACACTCAGACTCAGACTCACACTCACACTCAGACTCAGACTCACACTCACACTCAGACTCAGACTCACACTCAGACTCAGACTCAGACTCACACTCAGACTCAGACTCAGACTCAGACTCACACTCACACTCAGACTCACACGCACACTCAGACTCACACACACACTCACACGCACACTCACACGCACACTCAGACTCACACGCACACTCACACTCAGACTCACATGCACACTCAGACTCACACGCACACTCAGACTCACACGCACACTCAGACTCACATGCACACTCACACTCACACTCAGACGCACACTCACACTCAGACTCAGACTCACACTCAGACTCACACGCACACTCACACTCAGACTCACACTCAGATGCACACTCACACTCAGACTCACACTCTAACTCACACAAACACTCACACTCAGACTCACATGCACACTCACACTCAGACTCAAACGCGCACTCACACTCAGACTCACACTCAGACTCATACGCACACTCACACTCAGACTCACACGCACACTCACACGCACACTCAGACTCAGACTCAGACTCACACTCAGACTCACACTCAGACTCAGACTCACACGCACACTCAGACTCACACGCACACTCAACGCCGCAGACACAAAACACCCAACGCACAAACACCGCGGCACACACAAATATACGCACATACCGCACAACACACACATTGCACAAAACATACCTCCCCCCAAAACACACACACACACAAACCGCGCAACACACATACACAACGATACAGACACACAGCGCTCCACAAATAACGACACACAACGCAACACAAACAACACCGCTCTCACCCCCCGCTACACCCAGACAACACCCAGAACATGTACAGCCCCTACACAAACACTTGGTAACTACACACAACAACATATATATATATATATATATATATATATATATATATAACAAAAATCATACATTAACTACACAATACGTAAATTCTAGAATACCCGATGCGTAGAATCGGGCCACCTTCTAGTATATATATATATATATATATATACAGTTAGGTCCAGAAATATTTGGACAGTGACACAATTTTCACGAGTTGGGCTCTGCATGCCACCACATTGGATTTGAAATGAAACCTCTACAACAGAATTCAAGTGCAGATTGTAACGTTTAATTTGAAGGTTTGAACAAAAATATCTGATAGAAATTGTAGGAATTGTACACATTTCTTTACAAACACTCCACATTTTAGGAGGTCAAAAGTAATTGGACAAATAAACCAAACCCAAACAAAATATTTTTATTTTCAATATTTTGTTGCGAATCCTTTGGAGGCAATCACTGCCTTAAGTCTGGAACCCATGGACATCACCAAACGCTGGGTTTCCTCCTTCTTAATGCTTTTTCAGGCCTTTACAGCCGCAGCCTTCAGGTCTTGCTTGTTTGTGGGTCTTTCCGTCTTAAGTCTGGATTTGAGCAAGTGAAATGCATGCTCAATTGGGTTAAGATCTGGTGATTGACTTGGCCATTGCAGAATGTTCCACTTTTTTGCACTCATGAACTCCTGGGTAGCTTTGGCTGTATGCTTGGGGTCATTGTCCATCTGTACTATGAAGCGCCGTCCGATCAACTTTGTGGCATTTGGCTGAATCTGGGCTGCAAGTATATCCCGGTACACTTCAGAATTCATCCGGCTACTCTTGTCTGCTGTTATGTCATCAATAAACACAAGTGACCCAGTGCCATTGAAAGCCATGCATGCCCATGCCATCACGTTGCCTCCACCATGTTTTACAGAGGATGTGGTGTGCCTTGGATCATGTGCCGTTCCCTTTCTTCTCCAAACTTTTTTCTTCCCATCATTCTGGTACAGGTTGATCTTTGTCTCATCTGTCCATAGAATACTTTTCCAGAACTGAGCTGGCTTCATGAGGTGTTTTTCAGCAAATTTAACTCTGGCCTGTCTATTTTTGGAATTGATGAATGGTTTGCATCTAGATGTGAACCCTTTGTATTTACTTTCATGGAGTCTTCTCTTTACAGTTGACTTAGAGACAGATACACCTACTTCACTGAGAGTGTTCTGGACTTCAGTTGATGTTGTGAATGGGTTCTTCTTCACCAAAGAAAGTATGCGGCGATCATCCACGACTGTTGTCATCCGTGGACGCCCAGGCCTTTTTGAGTTCCCAAGCTCACCAGTCAATTCCTTTTTTCTCAGAATGTACCCGACTGTTGATTTTGCTACTCTAAGCATGTCTGCTATCTCTCTGATGGATTTTTTCTTTTTTTTCAGCCTCAGGATGTTCTGCTTCACCTCAATTGAGAGTTCCTTAGACCGCATGTTGTCTGGTCACAGCAATAGCTTCCAAATGCAAAACCACACACCTGTAATCAACCCCAGACCTTTTAACTACTTCATTGATTACAGGTTAACGAGGGAGACGCCTTCAGAGTTAATTGCAGCCCTTAGAGTCCATTGTCCAATTACTTTTTGTCCCTTGAAAAAGAGGAGGCTATGCATTACAGAGCTATGATTCCTAAACCCTTTCTCCGATTTGGATGTGAAAACTCTCATATTGCAGCTGGGAGTGTGCACTTTCAGCCCATATTATATATATATATAATTGTATTTCTGAACATGTTTTTGTAAACAGCTAAAATAACAAAACTTGTGTCACTGTCCAAATATTTCTGGACCTAACTGTATATATATATATATATATATATATATATATGTTGTCCGTGTTGTGGCTTTTGTCCTGCATGTACTTATTGTCTTCAGCTCCGAATTATTTTTAATATTGCCAATAAAATTCCACGTTTTTATGCCACCTGGATCGATTACCATATTCTTCATTGCCCAGAACTCTCTCCGAGTCAGGATCCGTGCACCACAAAGGTATATAGGAGGATTCAATTTGTCCAGAACTCAGACAGGTGAGCTGGTCTACATGCTATATGTATATATATATATATATATATATATATATATATATATATATATATATATATATATATACATACACACTGTGTGCAGAATTATTGATCACGTGACAATTTTTAGACATGTTGTCCTACTCCAAGCTGTATAGGTTTGAGAGCCAACTACCAATTAAGTAAATCAGGTGATGTGCATCTCTGTAAGAGGAGGGGTGTGGTGTAATGACATCAACACCCTAAATAAGGTGTGCCTAATTATTAGGCAACTTCCTTTCCTTTGGCTTGAAAAGTCCAAAATTGTGAGATGTCTTGCAGAGGGATGCCGCAGTCATCACATCTCCAATTAAATAAATCAGGTGATGTGCATCTTTGTAATGAGGTGGGGTGTGGTGTAATGACATCAACACCCTATATATGGTGTGCTTAATTATTAGGCAACTTCCTTTCCTTTGGCAAAATGGGTCATAAGAGAGATTTAACGGGCTCTGAAAAGTACAAAATTGTGAGATGTCTTGCAGAGGGATGCAGCAATCTTGAAGTTGCCAAACTTTTGAAGCATGATCACCGAACAATCAAGCGTTTCATGGCAAATAGCCAACAGGGTCGCAAGAAGCGTGTTGGGCAAAAGAGTTGCAAAATAGCAGCCCATGAATTGAGGAAAATCAAGCGTGAAGCTGCCAAGATGCCATTTGCCACCAGTTTGGCCATATTTCAGAGCTGCAATGTTACTGGAGTATCAAAAAGCACAAGGTGTGCCATACTCAGGGACATGGCAAAGGTAAGGAAGGCTAAAAAACGACCACCTTTGAACAAGAAACATAATAAAAATAATGACATGGCCCCCTTGTTCACCTGATCTGAACCCCATAGAGAACCTGTGGTCCCACATAAAATGTGAGATCTACAGGCAGGGAAAACAGTACACCTCTCGGAATAGTGTCTGGGAGGCTGTGGTGGCTGCTGCACACAATGTTGATCGTAAACAGATCAAGCAACTGACAGAATCTATGGATGGTAGGCTGTTGAGTGTCATCATAAAGAAAGATGACTATATTGGTCACTATTTTTGGGGGGTTTTGTTTTTGCATGTCAGAAATGTTTATTTCTAAATTTTGTGCGGTTATATTGGTTTACCTGGTGAAAATAAATGTTATCTTAAAGAAAGGTGGGTATATTGGTCATTTTTTTTTTGGGTTTTGTTTTTGGATATGTAGTGGCCCGGTCCAGATTGTGTTTCTTTAAGTACATTCACTTATATGTAATATGTTATATGTTATAAGTAAAGCATTTTTCATTTGTTGTGTTCTAGCACCATCTACTTGTGAAAACTGTAAGAATCTGAAGTGTGCATTGGGTGCTATCCTATTGGCCAGTTCTTGGTCACATAGCTCAATAGGTGGAGCTATTCTCCAGCCTCTGTCTAAAAAGAACTGGAATGTTCTGGTTCTGAGACTCCTCTGACGGCAGACATTATGTGGAGTTCCTCTTCACCACAAGACTTCTACTAGGCCCGAAGCCTAGAATTTCATCATTTCCTGACTTTTACAGCCAATATGCTGAAGGCTTCCTATCCTGAATCCTCACTGGCCAGATATACATTGTGCATCTCTTCAGAAAGTAGGGCATACTGATTATATACAAGACCCTACTGCACGCAGATTGGGGAAGTTTGTGGGGCTCCCGTCCCACTGCAATATTAGTGGCTTGCATAACATTGTCCACGCACCAGCCATCCGGTCCCCGTAGCGCGCTGGGCAACTGACTTCATTTGCTTACAAGTACTGCATGTGTCTGAACTAGCAGTGAAATCAACCCCAGGTCTCCAGGTCTGTACAATCTTATTATCATATCTACCCTCTAAGCTCAAGAGACTCTGAACCTGCTTCTAAAAGCATACCAGTATTACATCTGAAACAAGTCGCGCTCTTAAAGCACCAGAACCCTAATTGCACTTCAGCATTCAACTCCAAGCTGTGTTTGCCGTGGCCTAGCCACAAAAGACTGTGAAACATACAGTATATTCCGTGTTTTTTTCCTTTGTTCCTGCTGTATTAAATCAACTGTTATCCCCAAGACCAAGTCTGTGGAATGTCCATCAGCTGTGGATACTGTGTGAGGGTGGATAGCAGGCAACATCAGGGTCTTGTAGACCACCCAGGGAACACGGCCCCTGCAACCTCGTGCCAGAACAGCAACTGTGACATATAGAACAATTGAGGTCCTCTGTCCCTGGGCCCTTACACATGTCAGAAATGTTTATTTTTAAATGTTGTGCAGTTATATTCGTTTACCTGGTGAAAATAAACAAGTGAGATGGGAATATATTTGGGTTTTATTAAGTTGCCTAATAATTCTGCACAGTAATAGTTACCTGCACAAACAGATATCCTCCTAAGATAGCCAAATCTAAAAAAAACCCACTCAAACTTCCAAAAATATTAAGCATAGTTGTTGATCAATAATGAAAAAAAAATCCTCTAAAATACAACTTACCTAATAATTATGCACACAGTGTATTTACTGCTCAAAAAAATAATGTTAACACTTAAACAGCACAATGGTATTTTAGTGTTCCCTTTATTTTTTGGAGCATTATATATATTTCTTAGCTACATAAATTATTTTGGGAGATGTTATATTATATAACTCATCCGCTCTTTATTTCTAACTGTAGAGAAGGTTTTATATCTATCAGGTGTTGAATTGTAACGGCTGCTCTTCACAGCAATCCATCTGGAAAGTCTTAAAGTCAGTGGGGTGTTAATGATGTAAACAACAAAGTTAGATTCTTTACTAACGGGTACAAGCAATACAATGCCATGAATATCTTATCCCACGCCAAAGTTTGCATTGATGAATACTGTCACAATTTAATGCATTTTGTGTACTCATTAAGGGCACTCTTTCACTTTAGGTTTCCTAACATTGAACTAAATAAGTTTTTGCAGGATATAAATTAATTTAGAAATCCCCAGATTTTGTCTATGGGACACAAGCTATTACCCACTGTGACACATTCATTAATCTGTGTTCTGGCTGCTGAAAAAGTGGGTAAAATTTAGATTCCCATTGGTCCCTATGCTCCAAGCATGCGTTGCTCCAGTTAGTAGTTATAATGGATTGTTTCGGTGAATCGCATTTTAATAAAGAATTTCATATATTATACTTTTATCAAAATGTCTCTGGAAACCTGAACACTCAACACTCTAGGTAAAATTAATACACAGTATACTTAAGAGATTTTTTAAATTCATGAATTGCTCAGATCACATTCTTAAGTCTGAAGGAAGAACTGTGCACTAGTTGATTCCTGAGGAGGTAACCTTACCCGGCTTCTCCAGAACATAGAATAAAAGAATAAATAGCTACAGGAGAAATTCCACACTGAAAAAGGTGACTTTCTTGTAATCAAAAGTACGGCTTGTGCTGATATTTAACATCTGAAAGCGTTCACCATTTATACCTGTGTACGAACACTTCACACCTTGTTTTCATACACGCTCAAGGGTCGCATGCTTTTTTATTGAACTTTTTTCCCTTAAGGAACAGGGAATTTAAAATTCTTTTAACTGCTGCTATGTGCTGTTTCAAAAGTGTGAATACTGCCTGAACTTTTTACTAAAAGATCTGTGGAATATTTTGATGGTTTTCCAAATAAAACTAGCAACCTAATGTACTTTTTAAAGCAGGGAATGTGCTTCTCTGAAAGTATTGTCCCTTTGGTACATAAAGTATTTATTTATGCCCACTTTTTTCAGCTTAACATTTTGTGTGCATTGTGTGCCTTTCAAAAGGCTTCTCTGTTTGACTGTATTTGTAGTTCTGATAAAACTTGAAGATGAAAGGGTTACTAGTAGAAATGAGTGGACCTGTGAAAGGTTGGATTCATTGGGTTCTGCCGGACTTTAGGCCTCTGTCACACGTTCGTGCCTCCGGTATGTGTATGGACAGTTTTCTCACGTAACGGGCACACGTTGACATATGTTTTCCTATAGTTTCGGGCATACGTAAGTATTTTGACACGGAACGTGTGTCCGTTCCGTACTTACGTGTGCCCGTGTGTTCCATACGCCGACATGTCCGTTTTTCTCCGGCATCACGGGTGTCACACTGAACGCAAACATGTCACACGTAACACACATGGACCACACGGATGTGTTCCGTGTGACACGCACCGGAGAAAAGACATGTGTCTTTAAAAAAAAAACAAAAACCTTTACTCACCTTCTCCAGCCCTCCTGTCTCTGCCGCTGCTGTCACTTACTGCTGACCGCCGCTCATTATGCTCATTTAATATTCACTTTACTGCGGCCGGAAGCAGCAGCAGCGGGGAGGCGGCAGGACCGGAGACCGAAGATCAGCACCACGGACAGCGACGCCAGGGACAGGTGAGCAGAAAGTTCCCATTCTCAGTGTGTTATCACGGATAACACACGTGTGCCATACACACAGCACACCGAGGACAATCCGCATTTTTGACACGTCCGTGAAACACGTGCGTGATTTTCACGGGCGTGTGACAGAAGCCTTAGATAAAGTTCTGTTCGAGACCCAGACTTGACCTGAACTTGATTCCGGAGTCCCAACCCCAATGCAAGTCACTGATTGGGCAGTTTAACTATCCACTTACATACAGTCAGCCATAAACAAAGCATTTCTGGGGGAGAGAAGGCAGGGGTTTTTTTTAGATACTGCATCCAAACATATTGTTTTTACCACCACTGAGAGCAATTCAGAGCCTGCATACGGTCGAACCAAATTTCAACGAGTCCATTCATCTTTACTCATCTCGCGTTACTACAATTTGTCTTTTTTCACACTATCAGTGTAGAGGTGAATAGGGTTATCAATTTAGTCACTTTAACCATATGGATAATTTTTGTTCTTTAGTTTTCTCTTCCCTTTCTAACACATCACTTTTTTATTTTTTTGCCTTTTTTTGGAGGCAGAGTTATAATTTTGATTGACACCATTTACTTAAATGATGTAATATACTTAAAAACAATAAAAAAGAAAATCCACGTAGGGTAATAAAAGTGCAATTTTCTTTAGTTTTTTTTTCTCAAGGAATTCATTAAATGGTTGAAATTACCTAGTACTAAGTCATTTATGATTATGGAAATATCAAAATTGCATACTATATTTTTTCCCCATGTTTTATTGCTTTTAACTCCTTCAACCCCAAGTTTTTTCCATTTTTCGTTTTCATTTTTTCTTTGCCTTCTTCCAAGAGCAATTTTTTTTTTATTTTTCCATCAATATACCTGGCTTGTTTTTTGTGTGACAAGGTGTACTTTTTAGAGTTGATCGAACCCGCCAAAACCCAGGACCGGCGGATCACCGCCAGATTTTAAAGAGTCTAATCTGCTCTGGAATCCGGTGCCCATATAAGTCAATGGGGACCAGAATCTGGAGATTAAAAATGTTTGTGGTGGGGATAGGGGGGGTAGGAGCGAGCACTGCATACTCACAGAGCCGCGGTAATGGCGGCACACTCCTTCCGGGTCACGCTTTTCCCTTTCGGAACCGACAATTCAATATTCACTACTTTGCCCGCCCACCGACGCGTGTAATTGGTTGCGAGTAGACGTGTCCCCACCCTGATTGGCAGCGTGTCAGCTAACTACAACCAATCACAGGCGGCAGGACGGCCGGTGGGCGGGGAAATCAGTGTATCTCTCGCAAGTGTGACTCCGGCTTTTTTAAAAAAATGTATTTAAATAAATAATTAATAGAAAACCAACGTGCCGTTCCCCCTAATTTTCATCCCCAGCCATGATAATACCGGCTGGGGGCTGGTATTCTCAGCCTGTAGCCGCCCGGTATTGCCGTATCTATTAGATGTGTCACAGAGCCGCGTTCATGGCGGCACACTCCTTTTGGGTTACGATTTTCCCTTCCGGAGCCGACAATTCAATATTCACTCTTTTGCCCGCCCACCGGTGCGTGTAATTGGTTGCAGTTAGACGTGCCCCCACCCTGAGTGGTAGCGTTTCAGCTAACTACTAATTTATTTAAATAAATAATTAAAAGAAAAACGACGTGCGGTTCCCCCTAATTTTCATCCCCAGCCATGATAACACCGGCTGGGGGCTGGTATTCTCAGCCCATAGCCGCCCGGTATTGCCGCATCTATTAGATATGACAATCCTGATGCATTACCAGCTCTTCCCAGTGGCTGGTGCGGTGCCAATCGGGGTAATAGGGGGTTAATAGCAGCGCACAGCTGCTACTAAGCCCTAGGTTTGTGATGGCACAGGCGTCTATGAGATACCTGCATCACACTAACCTGTAAATGAATGTAAATAAACACACAGACACAGAAAAAAATTCTTTCTGTGGAATAAAGTACAAAACGCACAGCCTCCTTCACCTCTTTATTAAACCCCAACACTCTGCAGCCCCGGCGTAATCCACACGAGGTCCCACGATGATACATCCAGCTCTGCTACATCTCATAGCTAGCAGCCATAGAGAAGACTGCCAGCTATGAGTGTAGCCTATTACTGAGCCGCGATGAGCGATGACTGCAGGCAGATACTGTGACAGGCTGGGGGGAATGTCTGTCTTCAACCAATCACAGGCGAAAGGATGGCCGGTGGGTCGGGAAAGCAGTGTATCCCTCGCAGGTGTGACTCCGGCTTTTTTTTTTTTTTTAAATGATTAAAAAAAAAAACAATGTGCGGTCCCCCTAATTTTCATCCCCAGCCATAATAAAGCCAGCTGGGAGCTGGTGTTCTCAGCCCGCAGCCGCCTGGTATTGCCGCATCTATTAGATGTGACAATCCCGGTGTAATACCGGCTCTTCCCCGTGGCCTGGTGCGGTGCCAATTGGGGTAATAAAGGGTTAATAGCAGTGCACAGTTGCTACTAAGCCCTAGGGTTGTGATGGCACAGGCGTCTCTCAGATACCTGCATCACACTAACCTGTAAGTGAATGTAAATAAACAAACACAGAGAAAAATCTTTTATTTGGAATAAAGTACAAAACACGCACTCTCCTTCACCTCTTTATTAACCCACAACACCCTGCAGGTCCGGCGTAATCCACATGAGGTCCCACGATGACACATCCAGCTCTGCTACATCTCACAGCTAGCAGCCATAGAGAAGACTGCCAGCTATGAGTGTAGCCTATGACTGATCCGCGATGAGCAATGACTGCACAGCAGATACTGTCACAGGCTGGGGGGCGTGGAAAACACGGAAAGCTGTGACCCGGAAGCAGTGTGCCGCCATGACACCGAGTCTCGGTAAGTATGAAACTGTGGCTTATTTGTTGTTTTGTTTATGTTTACTTTAATTGCCGAATCCGGATCATGCAACTGGAATCCCGGGTCGGGGTCCGGAACCCAAATATCGTTGAAACCACGCGGATCCGGACTTCTACAGTCCAGATTCACTCAGCCCTAGTACTTTTGAATGACACCATTTATTCTGCGACATATTATACTGGAAAATTAAAACAAAATTCCAAGTAAAATTGCAAAAAAAGTTCAATTCTACAATAGTGGGTTTTTTTTTACCATGTTTACTATATGGTAAAACTGACATGATAATACAATTTCCCACGTCAGTACAAGTCTGAAGATGCCAATCATGTTTAGTTTTCAAAAGAAGGAGCCAGCATGATTTCTATACTGTTGTGGGGTATGTACACACACGTGGGACTGAGGGTACGCCTCTATGGGTCACGTGGTGTGGGCGCTTTCATTGTAGTGACGCGGTGGTCTACGTTGTGAAATATCTAAACCCTGATAGGTGCACTATAGACATGACGTATAATGATGTGCCGGCACCCATCAGTGACGATCCTGTCACTATGATATTTACCTGTTAATTTGCGTTACTGTTTGGGTGCGCAGGCGCATGCGGACACTGAGGGCACATTTCTATTAGTTACAGGATGTGGGCGCCTCCATTGCGGTGACGCGGAGGTTTACGTTATGTCACTTCCGGTACGGCGTCACCAAGCTATTGGGAATATACTGCGGCTCTTCACGTGTGTTTGCACGTGGGGGTCCTGGCCACACCCCCACGTGCTGCACGTCTTTTATGTCCGCCTACTTTGGTGAGGCGATAGGCATGGTATTGGTTTTTCTGACACAGCGTCACTGCATGGGGCGTGCTTTATCCGTGTAGAGGGTCTATCTATACCCTATGGCCTGATTGGTCAGGGTCAATACGGATAGTGATTGGATACTCACCCTTTATAAAGTTAGCCTTTTTAATCAGAGACCACCCCCGGAAGAAGGAGTTACACCGAAACCTATGGGTCGGGGATCTGGGCTCTCATCCACCATTTAGGTATGTTTGGTTGCAATGTATACTCAGTGCTTTGTTACAGGACTTTGACACTATGTATTGTGATGTAAAAGTAACAGGCATCTAATAGTTAGCAGCACATTTCAGCACATTTCAGTTGTATGTAATCTTGGCTTTTTAGCCCTTTATGTGCTGTGTGTTCGTCTCTAACATGTGCTACCATATACCTACTGCGGGGTGAGGGCGCCATCTTTTGGTACTCACCATTTTTTGTCTCTGCTAATTTTAATCTAAGATTGTCTGTCTGCTTTTTAGCTATTTTTCATCAATAAAATATATACATTTTTTACCATCTAGTCGTTGTACAGAATTCCTCTCTTTTTTGCATGATTTCTATACTGTATTTGTTGATAAAATAGAGATTTTTGGCAAAACATTGCAATATTTTGAGCCACCCCGCCAATGTCACGGCAAATCACATGGGGCAGTCCTACACTAAATATTATATTTTGTTTGGGGTGCCATATGGCCTCACACATCTAATGCAGAACCGCCTGAGGCAGCACTTACCTGGTGCTTTTCATTCCCGTACCTGTGACTGAGTCACAGCTGTGGGCGGGGCAGGCCCAGGCAAGTGCTGCTAAGATTAAATAGCCTGTGGACAGGACCGGTGGCTGTGTGTGAACAGTCACCAATAGCTAAACCAGTTTACAGATAGAACAACCAAAATAGGGTGCACGGCCTGGTGGAGGCTAACCACCTGCCAAAAAAAAATCAAAAAGAAGGAGCCAGCATGATTTCTATACTGTATTTGTTGATAAAATAGAGATTTTTGGCAAAACATTGCAATATTTTGAGCCACCCTGCCAAATACAGTATAGAAATCGTGCTGGCTCCTTCTTTTTCATGTTTAGTTTTACTGTTATCTAAGTGGTGAAAAAAAATTAAGAATTTAAAAAAAAAAAAAAAGAATCGTGCGTTTGGTGCCATTTTTGGAGACCTGTAGTGTTCTGATTTTTTGGGATCTGGAGCTTAGTGATGGCTTATTTTTTGCATCTTGAGCTGATGTTTTTAATTATACCATTTTTGAGTAGATGCAATGTTTTGACCACCTGTTATTGTATTTTAATTCAATGTTGTGGTGACCAAAAAAAATGTAATTCTGGTGTTTTGAGGGTTTTTTCTCGCTACGCACTTTACTGATCAGATTAATTGATTTTATATTTTGATAGATAGGGCATTTCTGAATGCCATGATACCAAGTATGTGTATTTTTTTTTAAATTCATTGTTTTATTTTTAATGAGGTCAAAAGGGGAGTGATTTGAATGTTGAATTTTTTCTTAAGATTTTTTAAAACTTTTTTTTACATTTTTTATTGATTTTATTACTTCCCTTAGGGAATTTGAAGCCTGCACTATCCAATCGTTTCTGCTGTTCAGATCGATGATTATGCATCCCTCTGAACAGCAGAATTGTTGATCTCCTGTGAATGCCAGAATTCACAGGAAGTGAGTGATGATAGCAACAGGAGTCATCAACTGACCCCTTGTTGTCATGACAATCCATCGGCGCCTGGTGAGCATCATGAGGCTGCTGATGGCAGCAGGGTATGGCACAATCCTTGCGGGTGCATGTTAGATTGCACTGTCAGAGGTTGACAGTGCAATCTAACTAGTTATCAGGCAGTGGCGGATCTCCAATACATCCGTGTCTGTTAGCTGCACATATTGTCTGATCAGTTAAGCCTACATACGCGTGGAATAATGTGGGCTCGCTGCACGAGTCCTCATTAAAATGACAGACACGACCAATGACTTATATAGGTATGAAATTAGTTGTGAAGGGGTTAAAAAAAAAATTAAGAAAAAATATTTGTGCTGCAATATTCTGAGACCTATACCATTTTTACATTTCCACTGATGGTGCTTTGTGATGGCTTGCTGTCGTTTTCAGTGATTTTTGAGAGGCAAGATTACTGAAAATCCTTAATTCAAATAGACTAAAGGTTTTTTTCTTATTTTTTTATTAGCAAAATGAATGTTACCCTGTTCTCCATTGAGTTCATTAAAGCACAGTGACCCATCTTTCCAGATGTCGTTAGAAATATCACTCCAAGTGTATTGATATACTCGCAATTCACTTTCAGCCTTATTTGCATTTGGTTTCTACAATCGATTTCTCATAACTGACACATCAGCACTCAACAAAAAAGTTTTCTTCAGGGAACCCGTGCCTACACAGCCATACCCTACTTCCGTGCCTACAATTTCCTTTTAAGTAATTGAACACACTAAGCATCTTGAGAATATAAACATTCTTTTTTGACTTTGTCCAATATGCCTGCACTTTGCCATTGGCCACAGCACTATGGTATTTTAACATGAGTTGAAAGTTGTTATCTGTTAAACTACATGAGGCTATTTTGATTTAGAATTTATTGTTGAATTAGAAAAGATAGATTGAAATTTAAGAGCTCATGATATTCAAATGGCCTATATGGTACTGGTGTATGATTCTAATTTTATTTGGAGCCATACATCACTTTTATTTCTGTCAACTTTCATACAAATCCATCATAAAAAAGTATGTTCCGTACAGGCATGTATGATCCAATGTGGCGATTATATGGCTACAAACCAAGTATCAATACTGAATCTACCATATGTACTGCCAAATAGGCTTGATGCATAGGGCTCTGCCATGTGTATGAACTCATAAGCTAATAAAGCAATTGGGATTTGGTCTTATTAAAACTGCTCATGCTAAACGACTTTCATTTCAGGTAGATGCCAAATGACAATAGATCACTTGAGCCACCTTTAATTTGCAGATGTCAGAATTGATTAATTAGGAAAAGTAATCCCAGCAGCACAGCGAAAGGTAATACTAACAAAGTCATACAGTACATGACACACATGCGAAAAACCCACTGTCAATGAGAACGTGAGTTCTAAATAAATGTTTTGATCATGGTGATTTATATTAAATGCCAAAGGTGACATTGATGCATCAATTTACAGTCACCAAAGTCAAATCATTCTTTCTGTTCCTTTCTATCTTAGACAGGGCAGAGGAAAAGCCTTTGGTCCTAGACACTTTGTTGTAACCTTTTCTTCTACTCAATCATTTCTGTAAAAAAAAAAGAAAAAAAAAGTAACTGAAATGGTAGGAAACCCTCCCTGCTGATTGATAGCATGGAAAATTATTCAGACTCTGTTATTTGTAACCAGTGATGTACACTGGCAAGCATAAGGGTCACAATTAGGGATGAGTGAACCCAAACTGTAAAGTTCGGGGTCTGAACCCAACACTTATTGTGTATGCATGTACTCGGAATATGGACTTTTCAGGGAAGCCCATGTTACTGTTCGGTTTGCGTTCGACAACCCAGATAATGATAGAAATGTAAAAAAAATTAAAAAGAAAGAAAATAAGGAATAAGGCAGGACAGTTATACTTACCGACCTACCCCACAGTTGTAACACTGTTTCCAGGACCGATCATTAGCTCTCATATTCACTGCTTCCCCTGCCTACCGTCAGTCCTGGCCTCTGTGATTAGTTGCAGTCAGAACACATGTCCCTATAGTGGTGTAGAAATAAATAAAAAGATTGTGTACGGTCCCTGATATTATGATGCCCAGCGGAAATAAAGCAGACGGCTAGAGGCTGTGTGCATTATCTTGGCTGTATCAAAATATGTGGGACCTCATGTGACTTTTTTAAATTATTTAAATAAATAATTTAAAAAAAATGATGTGCAGTCCTCCCCAATTTTGATACCCAGTTAAGATAAAGCAGATACAAAACACAAAGAAAAATCCTTTACTTAAAAAACAACAAAAAACACCCTCTTTTTCTCCAATTTATTAATTCCCAAAACATCCAGATAATCCACAGCATGACATCCCATGGTGATCCCAGCTCTGCTATATACTGAAGTCACAGGACACAGGCAAATTAGAAAACATCACCTCAGGGTAACTCATTGGTGTATAAATTTAATGTATAAATTTCAGCACCAAATATACATCACTTGGCAAAAATAACATGGTTTTCTGCCAGGAGATGCTGGTCTAATTAAAGTCAATGAGTTCATCTGAGGTAAGTTTACTTGGAGTCACAGGTGGGGTACTATGGGAACCTCCAGCTATGGCTGCAGGTAAACTCAGTGATGTCACTGTTCACAGCTGCGGCTCAGTCAGTGTCTGCCTGAAGCCTCAGCGGGTGGTCATGTTCTTTAATGTGGGCTTGAACTTCAGTATGTAGCAGACATGGGACATCGTAGTGTGGATTATGTTGAACCTGGGTGTTTTGGGGGTTAATAAATTGGAAAAAGAGGGTTTTTTTGTTGTTTTTTTAAATTAAATAAAGGATATTTCTCTGTATTTTGTGTTTCGTTTTTTTCACGCACAGGGTTAGTAATGGTCGGGTCTCATAGATCCCTCCCATTACTAATCTAGGGCTTTGTCAAAAATCACAGCTGTCATTAACCCCTTATATTAGCCCGATATGCTAAATAGTTTTAAGTCAAATTTATGTATGAGATAGCCAAGATGACTGTATATAAAAGGAAAGTCGTCTCACTCTCAAATATGTAGTGGATGATGAGGTATGGAGCCTGAAATTCAAAAGTTCAAAACATTTTTAACATTTTACTTGTCACTGTAACTACAGAGAAGATATATAGATATAATAAAAGTCATTTCTACTGCATTATAGATACAACATTACACGGGTTTGGGATATACTACATTTGTAACTGTTGATTTATAACCTATTTATAAAGATGTAAATAATATTCACCACCTTCCTGCCTCATGATGATGTACTATAGTGTCTTTGGCTGGAGGTTAATAATGCATACAAGTAAGCTACATTGAAGGGGCAGGCATAGGAGGTAGAGTGGATGTTGTGAATGAGCAGGCACATGAGGTACAGTGGGTGCTGTGATGCAGGCATAAGAGGTACAGTGGATGCCGTGATGGGGCAGGCACAGGAGTTACACTAGGTGTCATGATGGGTCAAGCACAAGAGGAACACTGGGAGTGGAGTCATGATGGGGCAGGTACATGAGATACAGTGGATGCTGTGCTTTGGCAGTCACAAGAGATACAGTAGGTGTTTTGCTGGGGTAAGCAGAGGATAAACAGTGGGGGTGAGGTCATGATAGCGCAGACACGTAACGTACAGTGTATGTTGTGATGGGGCAGGCACATGAGGTACAGTGCTTGCCATTAAGAGTCAGGATCAAGAGCTACAATGGGTATTGTGATGGGGCAGGCACAGGTGGTAAAGGGGATATTGTGATAGAGAAGGCATAGGAGATACAATGGGTGTCATGATGGAGTAAACACAGGAGGAATAGTGGGTGTAGGTTAATGATGGGGCAGGCATGTGAGGTACAGTGGATATTGTGGTGGGGCAGGCACATGAGGTACAGTGAGTGATTTTAAAAAGCAGGCACAGAAGCTAGAATGGGTGTTGTGATTTGGGATGCACAGAAGATACAGTGGATGTAGTTGTGGGGCAGGCATAGGAGGTACAGTGGATATCTTGATGGGGTTGGTACAGGAGATGCAGTGGATGTAGTTGTGGAGCAGGCATAATAGGTACAGTGGGTATCGTGATAGGGCTGGAACAGGAACTACAGTGGATGTCGTGATGGGCTGGCACCGGAGATACAGTGGGTGTTGTGATAGAGCAGGTTCAGGAAGTGCATAGGAAGTTGTGATGGGGCAGGCACAGGACATAAAGTAGATATCGTTATTGGGCAGGCACAGGAGGTACAGTGGATATCATGATGGGGCAGGCATAGAAGATACAGTGGATATCATGATGGGGCAGGCATAGAAGATACAGTGGATATCATGATGGGGCAGGCACAGGAGATACAGTGGGTGTTGTGATTGGACAAGCACAAGAGGTGCTGTAAATGAGCAGGTACACCTGATACAGTGGATGTTGTGCTGGGGAAGGCACAGCAGGTACACTGAGTGCAGCAGTTAACTAACAGCCAATACCTAACTGTAGCTGAAATAACTCAGATTATAACCATTTTACTCTTTAGATGAAACAACACACTGCATTCCAAGAGTATTAAAGTCTATTATATGAGCAAGCAGAAGTTCACACAGCCAATTCTTATTGTGGAAGAAAAACAAATAATCCTACCTATAAAGTTTATTAAAAATGTAAAATAAGGGCTAACATAACAAACAAATTAGTAAAGCCATAGGTCCATAAGTGGAATCTGGCATTGCCACATATATACAAATTTGCAGATTAAAGAGGTGGTTCCCCTGGTGGAATAGTGCTCAGAACACTCCCATACTGGAGAAGTTAGATTTCCAATCATCAGACATACAGTATATGTCATTTGCTGGGGTCTAGGCATGGCATACAACATTTAAGTTGGAATTCCTTATTCATCATACAAATTATCAGTGTCTAATTATGATTATCATGCAAAATTGTAACCAAGCAATAGTGCCATATGTTGGCCAAATAACATTTTCATGCAGTCGCCTACGTAGGTGCCTTATAATACTACCATAACTATACACTGCAATATTAATAAACTGTGCAGTAGTAGGAACACACAACGTTCAAACAGTACCAACATATAATGATGACCAAATATATAATGTGACCTAATAACAGGGCTATAAACTGTTTATAAAAAACTATTCCAATAATATCCATGATTCTTTAAAGCCTCAGGTGTCAGACATTCTGTGGCTCCCACCTGTAGCAGGGGCATTTGTTGTGCCCCATGCCAAGTTGCCCCTGACTAATGTAAACTATGATGTTTGAGCAGAGATGTTTTAATCATGCAGAACACGGTATATATTCTCATGAGAATGTCATCTTTTTCTAATCTTTCAGGGTAATACTCATCTAGCTGAGCAGAAATATGTTCTACTCTACGTGGCTGAATCCAGAACCTTTTACAGCAATTCATAACAGTAACTCAGTTTTGCTACATACAGATAGACTCCTGATCTATAATGAAATATATTTGGTTTTACTGAAAGCAACATTTTCACAACTTGCAAGTTATCTTGAGTTATTGAAAGCATAGCTCGTGCTGGCAAAGATATGCAATAGAAGCAATGTGAGCAGAATGCAGATAATCTATACCAGGAGCAGTGAATCATTTTTTACCACTTTTGTATGGTCACATGAAAAGCAGAAAGTCCTTATTTGTTCCATTGTGGGCACAATCATCATCCGTGTAGCGAAATGTATATCACCTATTTATGTAAAATATACATAGAGCATTATGACATTTACCAACGATTCATTTGCTCTCCTTTTCCTTAAGAGTAGAGATAAATTCTATTTACCCTGTTTGAAAAGTCAAGGCATGGAGCCCAAAATCAGCAGCAACGCAGGGTAGGAGATTCTGGAAAATCATCGGATGGATTTTCTCCTCATTTTACATATGAAGTAGAGCTAAGTTTGTTATTAAACTATTTTTTTGGAGATTGTGTATTATAATAACTCAAAATTAAGACAAGTCATGAGATCTTCTTGCAGTCCTATGTAAAAACCATAGATAACAAGTTACAATATTTGGATAAGTTGGAGCACTCATCACTCTGCCTCCACACGTTTATTTAATCTTGATTTCTACATTTTTGGATAAGGGGCAATAACTAATAGTAAATAAATGTACTGGATATGTAATAATGAATCACACATTATTATGACATTAAAGGACTTTCCAGGTATAGGTTTCATATGCCTATGAGCTTAGTCTAGATAACAATAATAAATGTCTCTTTCTCACCCTCCACTATAGCAGTGACGCCTCTCTGCTGCTGGTCCCATCTTTGTTAACAGGCAGCAGAGGTGACCTAATAATTACAGTGCGTGTGACCACTGCAGCCAATCATTAGACTCAGCAGTGATGCACATGTAGAAGGCACAATACAGCTAAGCCCAGTGATTGACACAGCAAACCACAGGTTAAAATGTATCTTCACCTAATTCTTCCTAATAAAATTACAACTTTGCAATCAGTCTGTGATATACAGCTACAGCACCACCACAAATGGAACTTAAAAACATAAGGAAATTCACCGCAGAACTGTTAACTGCAGTATATTGTATAAATGAAATGGAGCAGAATTGTGTCTTATCTGATGGATAAAGGAGTGCACTCATCTGTTAAAGTTGTGTGATGCACAACAATATATGGGTTTAGGGTAGTATACAGCTAATGCAGACACACAAGTTTACAAGCTAATATAGAAACGTGGAGAAAAAAGGAATATCAATGTTTAATCTCTGATTCTTTTCCTGAAGAAGAAGCTGGACAGCTTTGAAACGCGTCAAAATAAAACCACATTGTATCCACTGGTGTTTTGGAACTTCTTCACAGAGGTCTTCAATGGCAGCGCAGATTTCTCCACAGTATCTATAATATAGTGCTGAATGCGTCCTTCTGTCTGAATCCGGGTGGCAAGAGGACATGCCCCCAGCTACTGATTAGCTTCTGCAGTGCACAAAAGACCTGCCCTGTTCAGTCACAGGTCATAATATAATTCTGAATGTGTCCTATCCAAATCTGGGATTTAACCATTTGATTGTCCAAAGCCAGAATGAAACCATTTGGTTGGCAATATCGCCTATTTTTTTTTTTTTTTAGTTAGGCACTGCAAATGTAATTGGGGGCCTCGCATATGAGAATTGCCTCCCAGTAAGATGTTTTGGTAACCTATAACCACTGCAGAAGTAACTGAGGTCTCTTTATGAAAATTGACTGCCAGTACAATTGTTTTGGTTGCCAATAGCAACCAGAGTGCAGCTTTCAGAAAAGCTGCTGATGTAAAGTGAAAGCTGAGCTCTTATTGGTTGCTATGGACATCTAAACTTTTATCAAGCGTAACCAAAATCTTTGATCTATTCACTAGGTAACGTTGAACGAATTCTTCTGTGCAGTGCTATACTCACTGTGCACATGCCGGCCGTCAACTCCGCACGCCCAAACTGGCGTCACGGTGAGGCGGAGGTGAGGAACTGCCCACTCACACCACACACATCATGGTGAGGGAGGTCAGCAGCTTGCGGACATGACTGTTCCTGTATGAAGGCTGCTTACCGGCGCATTGTGGAGCCTGGCAAAGGCTGTGCTTGCTGGGGTTGCAGGATGCAGGGATTTGACTTCTGGACAGAGGTGTGTGGGGTCTCTGTGGAGGATGCACAGTGCTGTGTGTTTAAAGAGACTGAAAATAGTGTCTAAGAGTAGGACACCCATGCATCAGGAGGTAGAGGATCTGTTGAAGCAGGTACTGCAGTGAATAACACGCACACAAGCGGCCAATTCATTGACATCTCCTGTGCCAACCATGGCATTCTGCTGCTCTATTATCTGCCAATAAACATATATATTTATTCATTCAATATATACAGTTAGGTCCAGAAATATTTGGACAGTGACACAAGTTTTGTTATTTTAGCTGTTTACAAAAACATGTTCAGAAATACAATTATATATATAATATGGGCTGAAAGTGCACACTCCCAGCTGCAATATGAGAGTTTTCACATCCAAATCGGAGAAAGGGTTTAGGAATCATAGCTCTGTAATGCATAGCCTCCTCTTTTTCAAGGGACCAAAAGTAATTGGACAAGGGACTCTAAGGGCTGCAATTAACTCAGAAGGCGTCTCCCTCATTAACCTGTAATCAATGAAGTAGTTAAAAGGTCTGGGGTTGATTACAGGTGTGTGGTTTTGCATTTGGAAGCTGTTGCTGTGACCAGACAACATGCGGTCTAAGGAACTCTCAATTGAGGTGAAGCAGAACATCCTGAGGCTGAAAAAAAAGAAAAAATCCATCAGAGAGATAGCAGACATGCTTGGAGTAGCAAAATGAACAGTCGGGTACATTGTGAAAAAAAAGGAATTGACTGGTGAGCTTGGGAACTCAAAAAGGCCTGGGCGTCCACGGATGACAACAGTGGTGGATGATCGCTGCATACTTTCTTTGGTGAAGAAGAACCCGTTCACAACATCAACTGAAGTCCAGAACACTCTCAGTGAAGTTGGTGTATCTGTCTCTAAGTCAACAGTAAAGAGAAGACTCCATGAAAGTAAATACAAAGGGTTCACATCTAGATGCAAACCATTCATCAATTCCAAAAATAGACAGGCCAGAGTTAAATTTGCTGAAAAACACCTCATGAAGCCAGCTCAGTTCTGGAAAAGTATTCTATGGACAGATGAGACAAAGATCAACCTGTACCAGAATGATGGGAAGAAAAACGTTTGGAGAAGAAAGGGAACGGCACATGATCCAAGGCACACCACATCCTCTGTAAAACATGGTGGAGGCAACGTGATGGCATGGGCATGCATGGCTTTCAATGGCACTGGGTCACTTGTGTTTATTGATGACATAACAGCAGACAAGAGTAGCCGGATGAATTCTGAAGTGTACCGGGATATACTTTCAGCCCAGATTCAGCCAAATGCCGCAAAGTTGATCGGACGGCGCTTCATAGTACAGATGGACAATGGCCCCAAGCATACAGCCAAAGCTACCCAGGAGTTCATGAGTGCAAAAAAGTGGAACATTCTGCAATGGCCAAGTCAATCACCAGATCTTAACCCAATTGAGCATGCATTTCACTTGCTCAAATCCAGACTTAAGACGGAAAGACCCACAAACAAGCAAGACCTGAAGGCTGCGGCTGTAAAGGCCTGGCAAAGCATTAAGAAGGAGGAAATCCAGCGTTTGGTGATGTCCATGGGTTCCAGACTTAAGGCAGTGATTGCCTCCAAAGGATTCGCAACAAAATATTAAAAATAAAAATATTTTGTTTGGGTTTGGTTTATTTGTCCAATTACTTTTGACCTCCTAAAATGTGGAGTGTTTGTAAAGAAATGTGTACAATTCCTACAATTTCTATCAGATATTTTTGTTCAAACCTTCAAATTAAACGTTACAATCTGCACTTGATTTCTGTTGTAGAGGTTTCATTTCAAATCCAATGTGGTGGCATGCAGAGCCCAACTCGCGAAAATTGTGTCACTGTCCAAATATTTCTGGACCTAACTGTAATGCTGAACATGTCCTTCTGTTCCAAGCCGGGATCAAACAGTTTGGTCGGCACGTGCACAGTACTGAGTTTACGTTGAAGTTGAATCCTTCAATAAAATGGCGCCTGAGTCAGTTCATTCGTATATAGCACCCACTCCGGTGCCATTTTATTGAAGACACTGTGTCTGTGAATATCACCAGTCACCAGTTTGTTTCAGATGATATTTGAAGACACATTGTCTTAAACAAAATGGCACTGGAGTTGGTGGTATGCGCATGCGCTGACTCTCGCCCCACCTTAGTGAAGAATTCAACTACAACGCGAACATAGCACTGCGCACACGCTAACCATAGGCATGATGGCAGCAGCTGAGGTGCAAAATTTAAATAAAGGGGAGGAATAGATTAAAAAGACTATTTTTTATTCTTTACACATTGCAAACAGGGAGGGCAGTTTAATGTTATCTGTCCTAATTTTGGTCCTGAAGAATATTCCTGAAATCAAGGCTTGTTTGTCAGATAAAGTGTTCTGCCTGACTTATGAGATGGAGAAGTCATAATTTATTTTTTAAAGACTAAAGAAAAATCTCCACATTCTAGTTAACACAACTCTCTACCACACAATGTGTGCTTGTAAAAATAAATATTTTTTGCAAACCTCCTTTTTGCAATATTTCAATATTAGACATGTCAACTGAATATCGCTGTTTGTTGCCATCCGTTTTCCCCTAGACAGGTTGAGGTCACTTGGACATTAACAATATTACATTTGCTTTAAAGATTTCAAAAAGAGTTCAATACAATCTTAGGAGACATCAGAGTTTTAAGTGTATTTTCCAACCAATTAGAGAGGCTTTGCAGTATTGAGGTTTGCAAATTTGTAAATTTGGATTTTTGGGGAAAATTGAGCAAAGCAGTAAAATTCTAGTTTCAAAGATCTGCTCATATTTACTGTCAACAACGATGGGAGCAGCAGTGGAGAGACTTAGCTGGAGCAGGAGAAGGTAACAAAAAAAAATATATAACGGAAATTGAATTTAAAGTTATTACCCAATTATTATTTATATTTTATTTAATGTAAATACATGAATATCTATATGGAAAGTAACATTTTACAGCATAGCATTGGAAATAAGACAACTCCAACCCCACAAATTATTTTGATTCCTATTATTGTAATTTAAAGTAAACTGGTTGTGCTCAAATTTATTGCTAGCTAATAACAGAGATGTTGAGACTCTAAAATGTGTACTCCAGTGCAAAATGCTTTGAATAATTGAAATTTGTTTTGTGCAATGCAGAGTTGCACAGACATGTGACTTTTGACCTTTTGACATTATTTTGATGGTAGAGATCCAGGGATGCATGCACCTTCAAATTTGACAAAAGGGGCTGTATTTCTTACAGCAGAAATGTCATTCCAGTCTCTGACTCTGATTCTGAAACTGAGTCTGATTAGAGTAAAATTTCTAACTATACGCACACCACTGATAAGATGCGCCAAACTCATTAAAGGCACCTCTTAATGAATTTGGTGCCTTTTATTCTTGAATGCCCCTCATTAAGACTAGAGATGAGGAAAGCTGATATCATGGTTCCACCTCCCCGTCCACAAGGCTAGGGGGCGGAGCCTTCTCTCGGGCATCCCTTCCGGAGCTTGGATGCTTTAAATTCTGTCATCTCTGGTGAACCTGCGCCGACTATAAGCTTAACACTGCTTTGCAGGTGATTGCTGGTCCCTGTAAGTGTTTCCTGATCCGTCCTTCCTCTGTGCTCTGTCTGTGTTCCTTCCCACCTCCTTTCTTCCCACAATAGCCCAGTCGTTCCCCCTTCTCCTACCTCCCCACTCAGTTGCTTTCTCTGGTACTGACCTCGGCCTGACCTAAACCCTGCTTTTGCTCGTTCCTACAGTCTTCTTTCTCACTGTACTGTGTATGACCTGGCCTGCCTGACCATCCCCTACATGCCCCGTGGCCTCTGTATTCTGGCTGACTCTGCAGGGCAGTGCTCCAGCAGACACTGTGTGTCCAACTCCATGCTGATTCAGCTCTGTGTGGTGTTTTTTCCTGCAGGGCTCCAGCTCCCCCTGGTGGTAGCCTGACACCTGAGGCTCGAGGTTCTAAGTTCGGGTTCGGAAAGCGAACTCCAAAAAACAAGGTTCGGGTTCGATTTTCGAGCTTAATCAGATGTAGTGTACACATACAAAAACAAACAAACAAAAAAATTATAAACCCCCACCCATCCTGCCATGGAAGTGTTTTGCTTATGGGCCATTAGTAAAACACTTCCGGGGCAGAGTGGATGGGGGTTTATATTTTTTTTTTTTCGTGTGTGTGTACACTACATCTGATCATTCTGATTTAACCCCAAATGTGAGCCAATCAAACAGTGCATGTGGCTCGCACAGGGCTGTGCATCACTCATACCCAAGCACAGCGCTGCTCACTTGAGAGGTTCGTACTAATCACTCGCTCGAACCTTGAACCCAAACTTTGTTTTTTTTTGGAAGTCGGTTTCAGAACCCGAACCTCAAACCTCAAGCCTCAGGTTTGCTTATCTCTAATTAAGACTAGCAGAATCAAGACAAGAATGTTTTAGACTAGCAGGTGCTGATGAGATCAATGTATAGTTCTGTGGGAAGAAGATTTTAATTTTTTAAATGAACTCATTATGGTCTAATGAGTCCAGTGGGTGGTCCTAATCAGTGACTGACAGCTGTCTCTGTAGGAATACTCATACATGGGGGGATACCAATCAGTGTCACTCTTCCTACCGGATTTATAGATCATGATTCGACAAGTATGTAGATCAATAAATTCATAATTATAGTCAAATTCCCACAAAATTATTGACCAATCTACTCAGCTCCTCCTGCTCCATGACAAGCTGCAAATAGAATTGAAAGCAAATACAATTTCTTAGTTTTACCTTTTTCAGATCATTTATTGATGAAGGGCTCTACAAGTCGCATGAATTTTTTAGGCACCGTGTTTCATTTACAATCTAATTTTTCACCATTGTCATTTTATCTATTGAAAAAGCAGACTTGTCAGCATATGCCCATCAATTCATCCCTCATTGCCTTGTTTCTACAATGGCAGATGGCAGCATCAGTATATTCATCATATGATGGCAGAAACATGATGCAAAGTGTTTTCATGTGAATATATTACATTGCATTCTGATGCTTGATCTTAACTCATATCACATATTTAAAGGAAAATCTGGAGTATCAAAAAGTGGAGTCAGCAGGCCAGATATTTTAGAGATTTTGTACGTTAGATTTAGTTGATCCCAAACCCAGAGGAGATCATTCATTATTGAAGCAAATAACAGTTTTCAGGGACGAGTATGGTTTCCAGGGCAGGAAGGCCAATGTTAAACAAAATAAGGAGGACTCCAATGTAACCCACTGCATTAGCATTATGTAACGAATCGAGAAGATGCACCAGTGTAAATGCAAAATAATAGAGATCAAGCACCTTCTAAATTTAGATCTATTTGGAAATCTTCATATCAGACAACCTTTTTTGATCTCCATATGAACTCATAGCAACCTACAATATCTGATTTTGTGAGTTGATATTATATGATATCTGATTTAATGAGATTAACGTTAAAGTTGTTCTAGGGTTCGTGATATACAATAGAAGATCATCTGCATATGGTGCAAGTTTATGTATATTGTGACCAGCAGTGATACCCTGGATATATTTCCTTAGTGCTACTCTCATATGCTCCATTACTATAACATAAAGCAAAGAGGAAAGTGGGGATACCTGTCTGGTCCCATTGGTATATACTAGTGTTGAGCCAGTAGTTAACTATTCGTTCTTGCTATGCTGTTAGCGAGTACTGTCCGCTACTCGCAGATTTGTTATGAGTAGTGGGCACAATGTAAGTCAATGGGAAATTCTTGCTATGTAATGAGTAACCCTAAAGCCGTACTTTTCGTGTGAGTAGCGAATAGTACGGCTTTCGGGTTACTTGCTACTTAGCGAGTATTTCCCATTGACTTACACTGCGCCTACTACTCATAACAAATATGCGAGTAGCGGACAATGTTCGCTAACAGCATAGTGAGTACAACTAATCAACTTCTCACTCAACACTAGTGTATACCAAAAGAGTCTTAAATGAGTTGCAGTTACATTTAACTGAGGGTTCCTGACATAACGCCACTATTTTGCTAAGTATATTGGGGCCTAGGTCATTCTGTTTTAGAACACTATGCAAGAACAACCAATTAACCCGGTCAAATGCTTTTTTGGCATCTACTGATAAAATACAAGTTAGTATACCTATAGCATGGGAGATCGGATTGTTTTAATTGCTTTGTCTCTCACCTCCCTGTGATGCACAAATCCCACCCAGTTGTTATAAATAAGGTTAGGTAAGTATGGGGCTAATCTCATAGCTATAATCTTAGAAAATAACGTCACATCGATATTAATTAGAGCGACTGCATGATAACCCGAGAAAATGGTCATATCATTCCCAGGTTTTGGTATAACTAAAATGTGAGCTTCCAAAGTCTGTTTAGGGAATGGATTTGACATTAACACTAGAAGTCCCAGAGAGGGGTCATTTAACATTTCTACCTTTGGAAGCCAGAGACAGGTCGAATGACCTGAAGGATTTTAGCTAACATCCTATAATCACCATCTTTTGTTCTGTAATTAAGGCCATTACTGTTGCACCACAGGAGGTTGTTGTTTTCCATTGAGTTTAGCCATTTAGTTTCTAGTTAGTTCTATTCAGTTTGGACTAAGGGTCATTTGACCCTCTTTCGGGACTTCACGGGGAGCTCGAAATTTCTGGGACTTCTAGTATTAAGACAGAGATGAAAACCTTGGTAAGGAAGGTTTATCATTGTGCACCCCATGTAGCATAAATTGCATGCAACATATTCTATGCCATTGATGACGTGATGGTTATCACATTTAGGGATGTTTTATTGGAAAGTACTCACTCCAATGTTATACTATGGGGCAGTTATAATCATTTTTTTTCTTATGCTAATTTGCTGTATGTTGTGAGTGGCAGCGAATCTCGAATCATGCGCACCCTTACAAGTCTATGGGTTTGAACGAACCATCGGACTGCTCTCTGATGACATCTGAGTGTAGTGCAATATGTGCAGAGACAGACAATGGGGGAGATGGAAAAATTAATCTCTCCATCTTCTCCACTCCTGTAATCAGATTCTCAAATGTGAGAGAATTGGAGCACAATCAATGTCACTTGGCTCACAGTCACAGGAGAGTTTGAGCCAAATCATTAGCATGTTGCATCCGATTCTCTCGCATTGGATACTATATGATTTTCTGATCTTGGCCTAGATAAACATCTTGAAGTAAAGAAAGATTATATTGCATTTAATGAACTGACATACCCTCCATTTGTTGCCACACCAAAAGAAACCTTATCAAATAGCTATTTTGTTACTTGGTTTGATATAGAGGCTGGGAGAAAGCATATTTCCCAATGCAATACCTTCTCTGGCCATCATTCTGTAACATTTATCCAAACTCTATTTAAAACCTTACCTTGCTATGAGATGGGTATGAATATTTATTAATTATTATTTTGATATTTGAAAAATATTTACTATTAAAAGAATTAAAAGATGGCAAATAATATTTTTCTTTGATATATGTGCTTTATTTTCATTTAATAAGTCCCCTCAATTTTTTGTCACATTTTTATGTTATTGATATTCTTTTCTGTATATACCCTCAGCTTTAATATTTCTCAAATGATCTAAAGCCAGCTTTACACCTTACAATTAGGTATGCGATCTCGTATGCGATGTGACACGCCCAGGTCGCATATGCGATTGAATGAGATTGCACGTAGGTCGTTCATTTGCTGTCACACGTGCGTTAGTAGCCTATGTTAAATTGATCAATTTTGTGTGCGATCCTTTAGATCATGTGCTCTGTGACGTATGCATTGGGCACCCTTTTTTTTTTTATTTATTGACTTGCCAAGCGTGTGTAATGTGTAGGGATGCGTTTTTACTATGTCATCTGCCATTCAGCTCTGCTACATGGCCGCTGACAGCAGACACAGACAGCCATGTAGCAGCGGTGAATGGCAGATGACAGCAGACACAGACAGAGCCGCACTGTCAGAATGAACTCGGGTGAACTTCACCCGACTTCATGGTCATGCTGCGGCTCTGTCTGTGTCGCGCCCTGATTAGCGGTCACCAGTGAAGGACTCACCGGTGACCGCTAATCCCCTGAGTAACTGAATTGAGCAGCCCTCTCTCATATACTCACTGATCCCCGATCCCCGATCCCCGGCGCTGCACGGCATTCACACTGTTCCGGCGGCTTTTACTGTTTTGAAAAAGCCGGCCGCCCATTAAACAATCTCGTATTCCCTGCTTACCCCGCCCACCGGCGCCTATGATTGGTTACAGTGAGACACGCCCCCACGCTGAGTGACAGGTGTCACACTGCACCCAATCACAGCAGCCGGTGGGCGTGTCTATACTGTGTAGTGAAATAAATAAATAAATAATTAAAAAAAACGGCGTGCGGTCCCCCCCAATTTTAAAACCAGCCAGATAAAGCCATACGGCTGAAGGCTGGTATTCTCAGGATGGGGAGCTCCACGTTATGGGGAGCCCCCCAGCCTAACAATATCAGCCAACAGCCACCCAGAATTGCCGCATACATTATATGCGGCAGTTCTGGGACTGTACCCGGCTCTTCCCGATTTGCCCTGGTGCGTTGGCAAATCGGGGTAATAAGGAGTTATTGGCAGCCCATAGCTGCCAATAAGTCCTAGATTAATCATGTCAGGCGTCTATGAGACACCTTCCATGATTAATCTGTAAGTGACAGTAAAAAAACACACACACCCGAAAAAAATCCTTTATTAGAAATAAAAAACACAAACAAATTCCCTCATTACCAATTCATTAACCCCGACAAACCCTCCATGTCCGGCGTACTCCACAGTCCTCCAGCGTCGCGTCCAGCTCTGCTGCATGGAGGTGACAGGAGCAGCAGAAGACACCGCCGCTCCGGTCACCTCCACGCAGGTAATGAAGACAGCCGTGCGATCAGCTGATCTGTCACTGAGGTTACCCGCTGTCACTGGATCCAGCAGTGGATGCAGCGGTGGCCGCGGGTAACCTCAGTGACAGCTCAGCTGATCGCGCTACTCACCTCAGTTGCTGACTGGAGCTGACCGGAGCGGAGGTGAGTAGCGCGATCAGCTGAGCTGTCACTGAGGTTACCCGCGGCCACCGCTGCATCCACCGCTGGATCCAGTGACAGCGGGTAACCTCAGTGACAGATCAGCTGATCGCACGGCTGTCTTCATTACCTGCGTGGAGGTGACCGGAGCGGCGGTGTCTTCTGCTGCTCCTGTCACCTCCATGCAGCAGAGCTGGACGCGACGCTGGAGGACTGTGGAGTACGCCGGACATGGAGGGTTTGTCGGGGTTAATAAATTGGTAATGAGGGAATTTGTTTGTGTTTTTTATTTCTAATAAAGGATTTTTTTCGGGTGTGTGTGTTTTTTTACTGTCACTTACAGATTAATCATGGAAGGTGTCTCATAGACGCCTGACATGATTAATCTAGGACTTATTGGCAGCTATGGGCTGCCAATAACTCTTTATTACCCCGATTTGCCAACGCACCAGGGCAAATCGGGAAGAGCCGGGTACAGTCCCAGAACTGCCGCATATAATGTATGCGGCAATTCTGGGCGGCTGTTGGCTGATATTGTTAGGCTGGGGGGCTCCCCATAACGTGGAGCTCCCCATCCTGAGAATACCAGCCTTCAGCCGTATGGCTTTATCTGGCTGGTTTTAAAATTGGGGGGGACCGCACGCCGTTTTTTTTAATTATTTATTTATTTATTTCACTACACAGTATAGACACGCCCACCGGCTGCTGTGATTGGGTGCAGTGTGACACCTGTCACTCAGCGTGGGGGCGTGTCTCACTGTAACCAATCATAGGCGCCGGTGGGCGGGGTAAGCAGGGAATACGAGATTGTTTAATGGGCGGCCGGCTTTTTCAAAACAGTAAAAGCCGCCGGAGCAGTGTGAATGCCGTGCAGAGCCGCGCCGGGGATCGGGGATCGGTGAGTATATGAGAGAGGGGGTAAGAGGGATAGACTGACATGGACAGAGAGAGAGGGACAGAGATAGTGACGGACTGACAGAGATTAGTGAATGACAGACATTGTGAGGCGCTTCAGAACGCAGCTTTTCAGCTGCGCTCTGAAGCAGACCTTTTTTAAGCTGCGGTGCAGAGCGCACACCTGCGCACATAGCATCAGACATCAAAATCGTATGAGGGATGTCACACGTTACAATTGACTAGTTTCGTACTACCAAACGTCCAATGTATGAGGAATAAACGACGTGTATGCGATCACCGTATTTTCGTTCAATATCGATCGCATGTAGGTTTCACACGCAAACACGTCACGAACGATGCCGGATGTGCGTCACTTACAACTTGACCCCGACGACGGATTGAAGGATTTATTGAAGTGTGTAAAGCAGGCTTTACTTTCATTTTTAAAGCTACCTTCCTCTGAACATATATGTTTTGTTCTTAGAAATTCGCCATATGGTATGGCGTTAATTGTGCCAGAAGGATGGCAATTGTTAGCACATAGCATCGTATTCCCACTGACTGTTTTGAGAAACATAGATGTGAGAATAAATTGAGATTACTTCTCAGTTCAACATCTAAGAATTGTATTGTTCTATCTGAGTGTGTCACCATGAATCTCAAATTTATTTAATTCAAATTGAAATAGTTAATAAGGTCTGGTATGGTTGCCATATCCTCCTTCCATATGATAAGGATATCATCCACATAGCAAAAATACCAGATTAAATAACATATAAATGGATTATTGTCAGTATAAAGAAAAAATGTTTCCCACAATACGATTTAAGCACAAATAAAAAATCCTCCTAAAAATATTATACTTTAATAGATATGAATTAAAATTGACAATATACAACATTTAGATAAAAATCAATCAATAATGGATGGATGGTGTGTGTAATCATACATCTGAGTACGCATAGAAATTGTGAGCAAGCATCCAGAGATAGCAAGGGGATAAATGTACAACGATAATTTGCCCAATAAAGCCCAGCGACATAGATACATCATGGGACAAAGAAGGTGTACGTAAAAAGTACAAAATTAAATCCTATTATGTCCCTAATTCACAGCTGACATCAACCCCAAAAGTATTAGCTCAATTGCCAGTGCACCAGGGCAATCGTAAGCAGCCAGGCACAGTGCTACAATTGGCGCATGGAATGCATGCGTCACTTCTGGGGTGACTGTAGGATGCTATTTTATGGCTTGAGAGGGCCAAATAACCATGGGCCTTACCACCCTGATAATACCATCCCAAGCTGTCTGCTTTGAAATAAACTAAAAAAACACCACGAGGTCCCCTCTATTTTTCATAACCAGCCAAGGTAAAGCAGACAGCTGAGGGTTGCAACCCGCAGTTGTCTGTTTTTACCTACGCTGCTTATTAAAAATACTCAGGAGACCAAATTTTTTTTTCTGCAATAAAGCCTTTCAACAAACTTTATTACAAAAGCCAGGATAATTGTGGTATACTCCGCGCTGCTGTACAAAGACTCACTCCAAATAATAAAAGCAATGGAGATGGTTTATTCTACGCGTTTTGAAGAGATATCCCCTCTTCTTCCTTAGGAAAATCTACCGATTTCCTGAGGAAGAAGAGGGGATATCTCTTTGAAACGCGTAGAATAAAACATCACCATTGCTTTTATTATTTGGAGGGATTCTTTGTACAGCAGCGCGGAGTATACCACAATTATCCTGGTTTTTGTATTGCTTCTGCCTTTGGCCTGTGGGATTGGCTGCAGCTGTTATATGTCTCTATACTGGTTGTGAGTCTCATAACCTTTCTAGGTGAGCGGTTTTCCTATTAACAAATCACCATATTTTACACTGGTAAGACCCTATTGCGCTCCTTATATCCACAGCTTTTTCCTGTCTAGCAAACTTTATTAACATTTGAACAGTTCCAGAACTCCAAGCTCTGACACATACTTTTTTTTGTTAGTCCATGTTCGAGTCTGAGACTTGGAAACCTGGTGTTCATTATAAACTCCAAACTTTACAGTTTGGCGTCACTCATCCCTACTTGCGACCATGAAACATTGATACAACTGAGTGTTCAAGTATTAAAAGAGCCATTTCTTTTTTAGGAAGCTAACAAAATCTACCAAAATTACATATATTAAAAATACAACTTTATTAAAGTCATTTAAAAAAATCACTATATCTCACAATAATTTAGACATACATCAATACAAAAAACATACAACATAGAATACCCCAGGTATAAAATATAGGAAAGCCCCTATTAGATAGTAAAACGGGCAACCGATAATACTAAACAATTTAATAATGATGAGGACTGATATACTAACTTATCCCTTGGAGAATGTTGTCCACTACCTATCAATAGAGATATAACAGTTAAGTTACACGCACCCTAGGGTTCAAGTGGTGCCCCTATTCCATGGAGGCTATCCCTCAGATAAATATCCCTAAACTCCCTTGATTACTTTTGACAAGATGGACTAACACACAAATATAAACCAACCTATTCCCTCTTGCCCAAACAATGTAGGTGAAGCAAAAGGCCACAATAACTTATCTTGTGTTAGTATTTAGGATAGCATCCCCATGGATGTTTTTCACTTGGTACAATTACCAAGCTAAGATATTACTGGATAAGTGTCAAAAAAAGGATTCTTTCAAGCTCGATGTGTTTCCCCCCACCTATATGTTTCGTTTTATCAGGAGTAGAGATGAGCGAACCGGTCGCGGTTCGGCTCAAGGCGGTTCGCCGAACGGAGCTCCCGTTCGAGTTCGGTTCGTCGAACGTTCGACGAACCGAACTCGAACCAATTGGCTATAATGGGAGGCAATCACAAACACATAAAAATGCATTATAAATGTACACATACAGTAAATAAACATTGCCATAACACTTACCGGTCCCCGCGATCCCTCCTGCACTCTGTCTCCTGCCGCTATTCCATCTGATGATCGCTGAATCCTCCCGGTGACCGGCACTGCCAGCAGAGAAGCAGGACCTATCGTGACGTCAAAATAGCCATGTGACCAGTCACGTGGCTATTATCTCATTGGCTACAGACTGGTCACATGACTATGACGCGTCATGTAGGACCTGCGAGTGCATCTCTCCGGTACACGGTGCACATTTGTGTATCACCGTGTACCGGCGATATGCTCTAGCACACGGTCGACTCCCCGTTCCGTTAGGGACCGGCTGACACAGCCGGTCATTAACGGAGATCACCGTTGCCATAGCAACGCAGTTAGCGGTGACGTCACTGCTAACCGCGGCTCCGGGAGCACCGTTGCTATGGTAATGCGTCTGTCAGCGTTACCGCTGTTACCGCTAGCAGCACTGATCACTCACGGAGTGAAGGATGCACGCTGCTTCCCTATTGTAGTGAGGATTGTAGTGAGGATGAGGTGCCCCAGCCCATCACTTGATGGGCTGGGGCACCTCATCCTCACTACAATCGTCACTACTACTACACTAGTGAGGATTGTAGTGAGGATGAGGTGCCCCAGCTCATCAAGTGATGGGCTGGGGCACCTCATCCTCACTACAACCGTCACTACTACTACACTAGTGAGGATTGTAGTGAGGATGAGGTTCCCCAGCTCATCAAGGTTTATTGGGGATTTATTGGGCTGACAGGGGGTAATAAAGATGGAGTCTCTAATGTGTCTGTGTATTTATTTCTATTAAAGTATTTTTTCTCTGTGTGGTGTCTTTTTTTTAACCCTTTATTGGAGATTCTTAATGGCTGGGTCAAACGTGCCTGACATTAAGAATCTCTGGCTTAATACTGGCTAGTAAAACAAAGCCAGTATTAACTGATGATTACCCAACAAGCCACCCGGCTCCAGGGCTGTTGGAAGAGTTGGATACAGCGCCAGATGATGGCGCTTCTATGAGAGCGCCATTTTCTGGGACGGCTGCGGACTGAAATTCGCAGCAGAGGCGCCCAGAAACCTCGGGCTAACCTGTGCTGCGGATTCCAATCCCCAGCTGCCTAGTTGTACCTGGCTGGACACAAAAATGGGGCGAAGCCCACGTCATTTGCTTTTTAATTATTTCATGAAATAAGTGAAATAATTAAAAAAAACGGGCTTCCCTATATTTTTGGTTCCCAGCCGGGTACAAATAGGCAACTGGGGGTTGGAGGCAGCCCGTGGCTGCCTGCTGTACCTGGCTAGCATACAAAAATATGGCGAAGCCCACGTAATTTTTTTGGTGGGCAAAAAACGTCTGCATACAGTCCTGGATGGAGTATGCTGAGCCTTGTAGTTCTGCAGCTGCTGTCTGCTCTTCTCCATACAGACAGACAGCAGCTGCAGAACTACAAGGCTCAGCATACTCCATCCAGGACTGTATGCAGAAGTTTTTTGCCCCCTGAAAAAATTATGTGGGCTTCGCCATATTTTTGTATGCTAGCCAGGTACAGCAGGCAGGTACGGCTGCCCCAACCCCCAGTTGCCTATTTGTACCCGGCTGGGAACCAAAAATAAAGGGAAGCCCTTTTTTTATTATTTCATGAATTTCATGAAATAATTAGAAAACAAATGACGTAGGCTTCGCCCCATTTTTGTGTCCAGCCAGGTACAACTAGGCAGCTGGGGATTGGAATCCGCAGCACAGGTTGGCCTGAGCTTTCTGGGCCCCACTGCTGCGAATTGCAGTCTGCAGCCGCCTCAGAAAATGGCATTTTCATAGAAGCGCCATCTTCTGGCGCTGTATCCAACTTTTCCAGCACCTGCCTGCTATACCTGGCTAGCATACAAAAATATGGCGAAGCTCACGTCCTTTTTTTGTAGTTTTTTGGCAAAAAAAATAAAAAATGCTTCCCTGGATTTTCCATTGCCAGTGAAGGTAACACCAAGCAGTGGGGGTTAGCAGCCAGTAGCTGCTTGGATTACCCTTAGCTAGCAATACAAAAAATGCAGCGGGAGCCCATATATATTTTTTTTAATTATTTATTTAAATAACTAAAAATAAAATGGGCTTCCCTGTATTTTGATTGCTGGACATCACAGTGCTGTAAAAATAAATCTTTAAAAAAATGACGTAGCGCTCCGCGGTATTTTTGATTCTCAGCACAGATAAAGCAGACAGCTATGCGTTGCCACCCCCATCTGCCTGCCGTTACCTTGGTTGGCAATCAAAATACAGGGAAGCCCATTAATTTTTTCTATTTAAAAAATAGTTAAAAAAAAAATGACGTTGGGTCCCCCCATTTTTGATAGCCAGCTAGGGTAAAGCAGACGGCTGTAGCCTGAAAACCACAGCTGGCAGCTTTACCGTGGTTGGGGATCCAATGTGGAGGTCCCCCCAGGCTCTTTTTTTATAATTATTTTATAAATATTAATAATTACACAAAAAAAGTAGGGTCCCCCCCAAATTGGATCACCAGCCAAGGTAAAGCGGACAGCTGTGGTCTGGTATTCTCAGGGTGGGAAGGTCCATAGTTATTGGGCCTTCACAGCCTAAAAATAGCAGGCCGCAGGCACCCCAGATGTGGCGCATCCACTAGATGCGCCAATCCTGGCGCTTCACCCCAGCTCATCCCGTGCCCTGGTTCAGTGGCAAACGGGGTAATAAATCGGGTTGATACTAGCTGTAAAGTCACCTGAGATCAAGCCCAGCAGTTTGTGATGTCATGGTGTCTATTAGATACCCAACATCATAAACTGTCAGTACTAACAAAAAAAAAAAATCGACTAAAGAAATTTATTTGAAAAAACAGTCCCCAAAACATTTCCTCTTTCACCAATTTATTGTAAGAAAAAAAATAAAGGGGTCCCACGACGACTCTGGACCGTCTAGAATATGGGGGGGAGACACTCAGGGAACGTATCCCCCATTTTCTAGGAGTGTGGACCCTTCATGTTAGGAGTGTGGGTGCAATGAATCTGCACTCACTCTCCCCGGGTCCACAGCAGCAGAGTCCATGTCGTAATGGTTGCTACCAAAGCTGCAATGCCCTGCTCATGAGGTAAGGGCATGCCTAATCAGGAGAACTACTGTAGAGGAAGCTCTGCTCACTGGTATATAGGTGCTCAGAGGTAATAATAGATAAAATTAGTGAGTAACCTCAGCACTCTAAATCTCCCAGACTAAGTCAGTAAGTCACAACGGATAGTAATGCAAAATCACTCTTTATTGGTCCGTATTAAGAAAAAAAATTTTTTCATAAGGATATATGTTTTTGTCCAAAACAAGTTACAAATGACGTTTCGGCCTGAGCCTTCGTCAGATTGGACTTATCTGCATGTAATCCTGAAAAATGACAATAATCAGTATCACATGAGAGTGAGAGAACAATAACATAAACTCGAACAATGTAGAGGTACAATTGGGATGCAGCAAAAAAATTGCAACACAGCAAGAAATGAAACACATGATACAAATGTCATAATACAGTACAAGGACAATATAGTAATGACAAATATGGGGTCAGAGTAGGCTTAGACAGCTCTGGTACGAAAGAGATGTCAATCATAAAGTAACATGTGCAGTAGGTGTAGAGCTACACTATGCATGGCAGAGCTAATGGGTAGACTGACCATAGAAAAAGAACGGAGAAAAAGTGGAGAAAAAGTGGAGAAAAAAATGGAGAAAAAGTGGAGAAAAAGTGGAGAAAAAGCGGAGAAAAAATGTAGAAAAAGTGGAGAAAAAGTGGAGAAAAAGTGGAGAAAAAATGTAGAAAAAGTGGAGAAAAAGTGGAGAAAAAGCGGAGAAAAAGTGGAGAAAAAGTGGAGAAAAAATGGAGAAAAAAGTGGAGAAAAAGTGGAGAAAAAGTGGAGAAAAAATGTAGAAAAAGTGGAGAAAAAGTGGAGAAAAAGTGGAGAAAAAGTGGAGAAAAAATGTAGAAAAAGTGGAGAAAAAAATGGAGAAAAAGTGGAGAAAAAGTGGAGAAAAAATGGAGAAAAAGTGGAGAAAAAGTGGAGAAAAAGTGGAGAAAAGGTGGAGAAGAAGTGGAGAAGAAGTGGGGAAGAAGTGGAGAAGAAGTGTTTGTTCATGCCAGATGGGAGATAAATAATTTTTTACCGGCGCTGTCATTTACTGTAACGTGATCATCGGTGTACGGTGTATACCTGTGATCACGTGAGCGGGGACCGGAAAAACCGTCCTGAATCACGATCTCCAGGGTCTCAGCTAGCCCTGAAACCCCGGAGAGTTTCTGACGCCGGGGGGCGTTATTCACTTATTTCTGCCTGCTGTTTATAAACGGCAGATCAGAATAAGGCTACATTAACACGACCGATCCATTTTTGCGGTCTGCAAAAAACAGTCCGTTTTTTTTCACGGGTGCATCCGTGTGGCATCCGTTTCCGTTCCGTAGACGGTCCGTATGTCATCTGTTTGTCATCCGTGTGCCTTCCATCTTTTTTGTGTACTGCAAAAAAACTGAAGGAGGGTAAATGCATAAATTTACCCAGGATCCATAGCTTCATCCTACATGAGGCGGTCACATGTTCACTCCAGTGCCATTTTCTACTGCTTTTCACAGCGTAGAGCGCTCTGGTGATTTTCTTGTGCTTGTGCACTTCATATCAGTCTTTTCTGTCATTATAATGGCAGAAAGACACATAATGTCCCACTCTCCTGCATTTTGTAATTTTGCACCCTTTGGTGCCTTTCATGTGGCACTAAGGGGTGCTTAGCTTTGTATTTAGCCAAAAAAATGAAAAAAAAAATGACGTAGGGTTCCCCCTAGTTTTGTAGCCAGCTAGGGTAAAGCAGACGGCTGCAGCCTGCAGACCACAGCTGGCAACCTCACCTTGGCTGGTAATCCAAAACTGAGGGCACCCCACGCTGTTATTTTAAATGAAATAAATAATTAAAAAAAAAAAAACACGTAGGGGTCCCCCCAAAATTGGATCACCAGCCAAGGTAAAGCAGACAGCTGGAGTCTGATATTCTCAGACTAGGGAGGTCCATGGTTATTGGACTCTCCCCAGCCTAAAAATAGCAGGCCGCAGCCGCCCCAGAAGTGGCACATCCATTAGATGCGCCAATCCTGGTGCTTCGCCCCAGCTCATCCCGCGCCCTGGTGCGGTGGCAAACGGGGTAATATATGGGGTTAATACCAGATGTGTAATGTCACCTGGCATCAAGCCCTGGGGTTGGTGAGGTCAGGCGTCTATCAGATACCCGACATCACCAACCCAGTCAGTAATAAAAAAAAATAGATGACAAACACATTTTTATTTGAAAAAACACTCCCCAAAACATTCCCTCTTTAACCAATTTATTAGAAAGGAAAACAAATCCAGGTCTGGTGTAATCCAAGGGGTTGCCATGACGATCAACACTGTCCCAGTCAATGAAGAGCAGGATGTTCCCCATTGGCTGGGAGAGCAATGCAGTGACCTGAGCTAACATCAATGGGTCAGCCCAGGACACTGCAGGGCATGACAAGTGCTGCTGTCAGCGAGGTACATTACCTGCGCTGATCTCCAGCACACTGACAGCACCTGTCACTGAGTTCAATGACCGCCGCCTTCACAGCCAAGCATCGCGAGAGGCCCGTGACGTCACCGCTAGTCAGTCTCGGGTCAGAAGCGAGAGGTGATGTGACAAGCGGCGGCCATGGAGGACAGTGACAGCGCTGAGGTCGAGATGGTGGGACTTCATCACCGCAGGTAAGCCGAGCGGGACCATGTGTGCAGAATGTGTGTGTGTGTGTGTGTATGTATGTGTACATGCCGCGGGCAGGAGGGGGCGGAGCGAGCTGAGCAGGGAAGTGTGGGCTTCCTGCACGTAACTAGGATAAACATCGGGTTACTAACCAAAGCGCTTTGCTTGGATACCCGATGTTTATCTTGGTTACCAGCTTGTGGCAGGCTGCCAGCGATGGCTCCTGCACACTGTAGCTGTAAAAAGCCCTGCTTTTTGCTGCTAGAACCGTTCTCGAACGTATCTAGAACTATCGAGCTTTTGCAAAAAAGCTCGAGTTCTAGTTCGATCTAGAACAGCCCCCAAAATCACTCGAACTTCGAACTGGAGAACCACGAACCTAGAACCGCGCTCAACTCTAATTAGGAGGCCAGGCTAGGCCACAATCGCCATCATTCCCTGGAACTGCAAATACGACAAGAGGAGACTCCCAGTGCTGCATGTGCGCTTCAGGTATATTGTTATCTTCATTATCTGATAAAATGTTTCTTTAACTGTCAACATTCCTGAAAACTTATTGATGTCCAACAATGTTTAAAATAAGTCAAACGTTTGGTCTCAGACAAAGCTTGCTTTCATTGGCACCTCAATCTGTCCTTTTAACAATAAATTACAATATTATTAGTGCTTTCCTTTATATTGTTAGTTCTTGTCTTTTTCTCCTAGTGAAGTATGCCATCACATTATTTAACTTTTCTATTTTTTTTCTTCCTCCTTCTTTTGCGTTTTTCGATGTCTAACGATTATTGCCTACATCATTACCGGTATAGCTTTTCCTTATTTTGTGAGAATCTGGATGTGAATCTGAGATGTCATATTCTGTAAAGGAAAAATCCACCCTTTTTCCGCTATTGTTCCTATTGGCATTATCCTTCTGTTGGTTCAATATTGATTTAGGTGTATTTTCTCTTTCATGTTTTGATTTCCCCCTTATTATTTTCATAATCAATACAATCTCTATGGAATTTCCTTTTCTTTACTTGCATGAGGGAATTTTCAAATTTGTCCACATTATCCTTTAGTTTTTTATGTAACGCCTCATATTGTAAATGTGAAGAAAACCTTAATGCTTTCGATTTCATTCCCTCTACCTGCTGTTTGATCATCTATAATTTATTTCTTCTTCCAAAATAATCAAGTTAATCAAATTCAGCGAGTACTTAGATAAAATATCATTCCATTTAACAAGAAAAATATCCAAAAATGTATATATGTAGGTGTCTTTTTTTATTCTCCAGCCTTGTGGGATCATTTGGTGTTCAATATAGGTATTCAACATGTTGCGATCCCACCATGTACATATTTCTTGGTTAAATTTATTTTCCCAATTATGCATTAATTCCTTTATTTCTTTATGTTGTGAGATACACTCATGCAAATCGCCAAATACTTGTGCCAATTTTGTGTAACGATCATTCTTATCAGTGTTAGGATCATCCATATTGGGGTTATTTAAATAAGGATTATTCAATGCACTATCGGCATTTCTTTCTTTTTAAGTTGAAATCATGATGCCGGTTGTAATAACAATCACAAAGTCCTTATCATGTGCTTCAGCAAAAATATTCAATTAGTGATAATTATACACATGTTGTTCAAAAAGTCATGAATTTTATATAGTGCTATAAGTAAAAAAGTTGTTGGACTCATGCTGTTGAATCACTATGTACGAAGGGCTGCTGATAAGTCTTTGGCTTTACCCAGAAAGAAATGAAATAGAATGATAAAACTTTATATTTATTCCACATATTCTCCACTGATGTCAACACACTTCTTACATCGGTATTCCAAGTTCTGTAAGCCTAGCAAAAAGAAGAATTTCGGATGTGCCTCAAACCAGGCATCAGAAATGGTGTGAAATTTGGTACCCTTGAGGTGTTTCTTCAGGTTTGGAAACAGATGATAGTCAGATGGAGCAAGATCTGGTGAATAAGGTGTGTAGTCAACCAGCTGTAAGCCTAGCTCTCCCAGTTTTGCCATGGTTGCTTGTTCAGTGTGAGCGGAGGCATTGTCTTGCAGGAAAAAGTTTCCTTTGGACAGCTTGCCGCGCATTTTGGCCTTCAGAGCTGCCTTAAATTGGTCCAAAAGTTGAATGTAATACCTTGCATTGATGGTGGAAACCTTTTGAAGGTAGTCCACTAGCAACCCACACTCCTTATCCCAGAACATAGACAACATCACTTTAGTGGCTGATTTTTGCACCGTGAACTTCTTTGGACAAGGAGAACCATTGTGCCTCCACTCTTTTTTGACTGCTCCTTGTTTTCCGGGTCATACAAATAAATCCAGGTCTCATCCATAGTGACCAGTCGATCCAGGAAGTTCTTATCAGTCTGGAAATGCTGACGAATAGACCGGGAAGTTTTCACTTGCATACTTCTCTGATCGGTTGTCAAACCTTTGGGTACCCACTTTGCAAATAGCTTCTTCATGTCCAAATGTTTATGGATAATGACACAAATGCATTCACAGGAAATCCCCATGATGTCTGCTATTGCTTTAGCTGAAATTCATCAATTCTCCTGTATGAGGTTGTGCACAACATCAATGGTCTCCAGAACAACAACTACTCTTAGTCATCCAGGATGTTCCTCATCATTGGTTCTGAAGTGGCCCATTTTAAATTTGGCAACCCAGTTCTTAACTGTGGAATATGAAGGGCATTGATCCCCCAATGTCTGCGATATATCACCATGGATATTTTTCTCCGACTTTCCTTGCTCTCAGTTGCTGTGAATATCGCACTAGACTCCACCATTTTGTTTTCCCGCGTGCGTAGAACCCTGTTGCCATAAGCAACAAAGACAACATTTTGAAAACATATATTAGACACATAAGGCTTTCATGTGATGTAACATTCGTAAACCAACTGAGAAGAGGTGACATTTTCATTTCCTGATCCTGAGCGCATTATGTGTTTTCAGTGAGGAATCTTTGCATACTTCTGGATTGTGTGGAAATAGGAGTCACTGATATAAATGGGGACGGTTTCCCGACCCCTCCAGTCAATGCTGATGGCACTCATTAGTCTAAGCCATTATTTACTCTCTAGGCATCTGCAGGGTTCAGGACAGCAAAGATTGTTTAGGTCTTTCCATCAAAAATTTCAAACAATGCCTGGAATTCATAGAAGCAGATGGAGCCATGCCCCATCTATTACGATTATTGCATCAACTAACTTCTTTTGGTATGGACTAGTAATGTGGCAACCATATTAGACATCATTTAATACATCAATGAATATTACATTCATTTAAGGTTTACTAATTCTTCTATTCTAACACTGTAAAATTGTATGAATATGAACTAACATTATCATTGGACTCAGATCGGATTTCAGTGAGTGTACTAGGATATGCCATCAGATAATGATGATTAAGAGTCTGAGCTCTGGCACCCCCACTGCTTCTGAGAATGAAGGGGACATAGCATAGGCTGTGTTTCCTTCACTGTTTTTCCTATGCACTAGAGCAGACCTTGGCAAACTACGGCTCACGGGCCACATTTATCACTTTGGCTATTCCGATCTGGCCCACGGACCAGGACAGCAAAAGGGCTGGAATCAGTGGCTTGTGGGTCACTTGCTGCAGTTACCCTCCTCACCGCCATCTATTGACTGGATTTCCCAGCAATCTACAACCTCAGGATGTAGATATTGTTGAATATAATAGGAAATGGGAAGCCAAAGGCTCCATGAGTCACTGTTCAGCCTGTGTGACTGAGTTTCTCAGAGCAACAAGTGCAATGATTTAATTAGATCACTATGAAGGGTATGTGGTTTCATCGTTATGTGTATGGAAATTGTGGGAGACATTATAATGTGTTGAGGGGCTCTAAGGGTCAGAATGTGTTGGGGGTCTAAGGAGGACCATACTGTGTGAAAGACCTCATTCTATGTTGGAGGATGTGGGGTATCATTCTGTGGGAGTTCTCATTCTGTGTAGGGGCTGTGGGGGTCCTCAATTCATGTTGGGTGCTGTATGTGATCACAGTGTGGGAGGGGAGTCATAATTCTGTGTTTGAAGGTTTTGGGGATCATACTTTATAAGGGAACTATAAAGGGCTGTTGGTGTAATAATTCTATTTGTGAGCTCTGGTGGTCATCATAATGTGTTGGGATCTATATGGGATCATACTGTGTGGGTCATCATTTTGTGGGATCATGCTGTTTGATGGGCTCGAGGAACCATAATACTATGTGGGGAGCTCTAGAAGCCATAGAGCTGTGTTGGGGGGCTGTAAGGGATCATACTGTAGTGGAGGGGGATCATACTGTGTGGGGGGACTGTGTGGGCATTCATCCATTGTGGGAGCCATCATACTATGTCTGGTATCACACTTTTGGGGGGCTGTAGGGTCTCCTACTGTGTGTGGAGGCTTTTGGTTCCAGTATATTGTTTGTGGGGGCGGTGAGCACATCATACTGTTTTTAGAGGAGCTTTTGTACAAAGTACTGTTCTTTATATATATATATATATTTTTTTTTTTTAAATCATTTAATTATATGGTTTTGATCTGCTCAATAAGTAATAAGGTTAAAATAACATAAAACAATAATTGTTATAGTATGTCAATGATAATATTGAACAGAATGAATTTCAATGTATTAGTTCGACATTCTGCATCAGTTATTATCTCTCATGAGGCCTCAACTAAACGTGAATTTCCCACTACTGCACTAAAGCATTTCTGGCCACGTGCAGCATGGCTCCATTTGTTAGCTATAGTTATTGTACTAAATTGCAGCACCACTGTCTAGGGAAGGTATGTAAATAAGGAGCTGAAATGTTACAGGGAATTTCATAAAACATGCATTTATAACATTCCATCAATGGTCATTTCTATTTACTGATTTTAGGCATAATTGAATTCCATGTATTATTGTGGAGCCTGCGCTGTGTCAAACATTCAATTTTGTACATGATTTGACACCTGCATGTCAATTTCAATCATTACTTAAAGTGGTAAATTAACAGTATTCATTAATAGAAATATGTAGAAAATGTAGCTTTTTGTCCAATAATTATTAGAATCCTCTATTATCCATATTTTACTTTAATATGATGTAATAAAATAGATTGTAGCAATTATACCAAAGCTGATGATGGATAAGAATGCCACATTATGGCTTCTGCCACAAAACAATAAAGGTGACCCTAACCTTTACACAAGCACCATTGCATTAGTAGTTATGTTTTTATATTAAGCATGGTATTTCAGCGAGGGATGCAAGACATGCGAGAACAAGCGGCTAGTAGGACTGACATGTCTACAACCTTCTAACATTGAGTTCATGTGGAATATTTCTACATGGAGTTTATTGCTCTACATAGATATTATCCATTCTAAGAGCCACACACCAAATTGGTATTTAACTATTAGCCCAGAATAATTGAATTTAGCAAAAATACATTAAAACCTTCAAAAATCTGTTTGTATCACATATCTTTTAGTTTTAACAAAAGAAGATAATAATCGTATAAATACTACTGCTAATAACATACTATTTCTGAAGAGTAATATTAGTAATTGTTGTTTTATTTCACTAGTGAGATATGAAATGTACAAAATATAATATGCTGCTAAGATACTTCCAAAGAGGTAATTTAGAATAAAGTCTCCCAGGTAATGTCCACATCTGGTTTTCATTTATAGTGGCATCAAATGGACCTTGTTGGCCTACTTGTGTATTCTATCTTCTGATGAGAAGAATGGTTCTGCATTCTGCTACTACTACTACTACTTGGGTGCTGCTCATATTGATGCTATTAGTAGACAGCAGAATGCAGAACCATTCATATACCGTACAGACCAAAAGCTTGGCTACACCTTCTCATTCAAAGCTCATCAAGAGAATGCCAACAGTGTGCAAAGCAGTAATACAAGCAAAAGGTGGATACTTTGAATAATCTAGAATATAAGACATATTTTCAGTTGTTTCACACTTTTTTGTTAACTATTTCATTCCACGTGTGTTAATTCATAGTTTTGATGCCTTCAATGTGAATCTACAATTCAGAAAATAAAGAAAACTCTTTGAATGAGAAGGTGTGTCCAAACGTTTGGTCTATACTGTATATATATATATATATATATATATATATATATATATATATATATATATACACTTTGGCAGTTAACCCTCCACCACCCCCAACTATGTAAGCCAAAAGTGAAGATGAAGAGGCATTTGGTAGTACTTTTTTAGGTAACAACTGGTACAGAAATGATTGTCATGGCTGAAATGTTAAATCAAAGAGGACATGACAGAGCAGTAATTGCTACCTGAAATTAAACAGGAGGTGACTAAATATTTTTTTTTCTCAAATCAATAGTACACATGAAAAGAAGAATCTTTGTAAAATATCTTATTAGAGGAATTATTTTTTTCTCCTTCTGGACTGATCTTTCATTCTCAAAAATCTCAATTCACAGGTAAAATCTGTCTTCAGTGAACAGATTTTTTCATAACTGCGATGGGAGACGTAATGATAGTTTCTGCTCTTAATGTTCTATGGAGTAACTGGCATTTTAGAGAGAACTCGAAGCAAAATATCTGTGTCTGACTCTAGCTCCTCTCTCCTCCCCTCTTCATGGAATTTTAAAAGCACCAAATGTCATCTACTATGTCAGTAAAGGAAAAAAATGTCTTCCATGAACACAGATTTTACTCATGTATTGAGATTGAAAGATCAACACAGAATTTAACAGTTACTTATTGTCATGTGTACTATAGATTTATAAATAAAAATTAAATTGGTGGCTACGTTTTAGAGGAAATCTGTCACTGGGTTTTTGCTACCTCATTTGAGAGCAGCATAATGTAGGAAAATAGATGCTGATTCCAATGATATATCCCTAAATTTACTGGGTACAGCAGTTGTGACACACTCAGAATTCTTAGATATAGCATGTAGCAGAGCTCAAAAAGCTAGCCCCGCCCACACCACAGCTCTCTGTGTACATTGTCTATTAACAGTGAGCTGCTTACTAGAGAAAGTGGCATGGTCAGACAACTGCTTGCCTGCTTTTTAGTCAAGGCAGGGATTATCTCCTAGTGGGAAAACCTCCATTGTATGGAAACAACAGCACACAGCCTAAGGGTACCTTCACACTTTAGCGATGCAACAGCGATCCGACCAGCGATCTGACCTGGTCATGATCGCTGCTGCATCGCTACATGGTCGCTGGTGAGCTGTCAAACAGGCAGATCTCACCAGCGACCAGTGACCAGCCCCCAGCCAGCAGCGACGTGTAAGCAACGCTGCGCTTGCACGGAGCCGGCGTCTGGAAGCTGCGGACACTGGTAACTAAGGTAAACATCGGAGATAAGGGAGAGTCCAGCTCACCAAGGACTGACCTGCTGGTTGCATTCAGGGATCCTGTGCAAGGAATGAGGCTCGGCAGCCATCCAATTGAAAATAGAAAAAGAAGTTTCCAGCACCAGGAATAGATTAAAAATCCTTTTTTATTGAAAATAAGGTAATAAAAATCCAGCACGAGAACATGACTAAGACCTGAAGCGTCGAAACGCGTTGTTCTGCCATCTTTCTGACATCTATTATGGTATCTGCTGGATTTTTATTACCTTATTTTCAATAAAAAAGGATTTTTAATCTATTCCTGGTGCTGGAAACTTCTTTTTCTAAGGTAAACATCGGGTATGGTTACCCGATGTTTACATTAGTTACCAGCGCACACCGCTTAGCTTAGCGCTGGCTCCTTGCTCTCCTAGCTACAGTACACATCGGGTTAATTAACCCGATGTGTAATGCAGCTACATGTGCAGAGAGCAGGGAGCCGCGCACACTGCTTAGCGCTGGCTCCTTGCTCTCCTAGCTACAGTACACATCGGGTTAATTAACCCGATGTGTACAGCAGCTACATGTGCAGAGAGCCGGAGCCGGCAGCACAGGCAGCGTGAGAGCTGCGGAGGCTGATAACTAAGGTAAATATCGGGTAACCACCTTGGTTACCCGATGTTTATCTTGGTTACAGCTTACCGCAGCTGCCAGATGTCGGCTCCTGCTCCCTGCTCGCTTCATTTCGTCGCTCTCTCGCTGTCACACACAGCGATCTGTGTGTCACAGTGGGAGAGCGCCTTTGAAGAAAACGAACCAGGGCTGTGTGTAACGAGCAGCGATCTCGCAGCAGGGGCCAGATCGCTGCTCAGTGTCACACACGGCGAGATCGCTAATGAGGTCACTGCTGCGTCACAAAAAGCGTGACTCAGCAGCGATCTCGGCAGCGATCTCGCTGTGTGTGAAGCACCCCTAACAAGTGAAGCATCCCTGAATTCTGTGTTGTAACCCCTAGCTCATGCTCATGCTGTGAGATTACAAAGAGAACCTGTTGAGAGACTCCCTTTAAACTCAAATTGTAATCAATTTACCATTCTGCCCTATGGGAGAAGCTGCAATTTTTCAGAAATAGAGATTAGGAAGCTTTCATGTATAATTTTTAAGACTGCAACTTGAAATCCATAGTAGCTTTATAATGATAAGGAGATGCTCTTCATAAATCTCCAGTATTTAAACTTGATGGAGTTAATGTAAAATGGGAATCTACTGTTTATGACACATAAATAACCTTAACCTCTATGTCACAATTGTTCTGGTATTTTTCTTTTGGAGAATGTCAGGCAACAGAGAAGAATCAGAATGATATATTCATTATACAAGTTCTGCCAATAAAACAGCAGGTGCTTTGTCACAGTGAAACAACGCTCTCTATCTAACAAGTGAGGTGCATATGTTGGAAGAATCATGAGGTGTAACTGCCTTTATTTGCAGCTGAACTCCCACATAGAAAAGCTCAGTGTAGCTGTCTCATTAGTCAATACATGGGAGATTTTATTCTTTGATTATGTAAAAATCACTGCCAAATTTCTTAATAATTTTATCATTTATTATTGGTTATGTCTTAATTTTTATTTCAGTCTTGAAGAGTATAAATATAGCTTTCATTTGACAGTCAGCCATGTGTTGTTCTCCATGGATAATTACTTTACTGGTTTAATTTAATGTTTTATTTTCATCAGATGGCATCCATTGTGTTCCTCATTATAATATTATGTGTATAATTATAAATGCCCCATTCACAGTTACTTGAAGGTTTATCATGCCTTAGACATCTTCACACATCTCTAAGATATGCCATTACTTTATAATTAACACCTTTACAATTAACACCTTTAGGATCGCTACTTCCAATAGGTGGCGCTGTGCTAGAGTTTGTCTCCTTTACTGGAGAGACAATTTGAATATTTCCCAGAGGGGCATTGCAGCTATAAGTCCCCTTACCTGGCAGCCAGACTGGCTTGCAAAGTCTCCTTAAGGAGAATAGTGTTCCCCCGTGGTCCCCACATAGCTTTCTCATGAGCCAGATCAGACACCCCCATACTTTGCACTGACGAGGGGCAAGCACCCCGAAACACTGTGTCTGCAAATTGGGATTCTGATCTGGCTTATATATCCTGAGTCATATTTCAAAGGATTGTTGAAAATCCACTTGTGACTTTTAGGATCGCTACTTCCAATAGGTGGCGCTGTGCTAGAGTTTGTCTCCTTTACTGGAGAGACAATTTGAATATTTCCCAGAGGGGCATTGCAGCTATAAGTCCCCTTACCTGGCAGCCAGACTGGCTTGCAAAGTCTCCTTAAGGAGAATAGTGTTCCCCCGTGGTCCCCACATAGCTTTCTCATGAGCCAGATCAGACACCCCCATACTTTGCACTGACGAGGGGCAAGCACCCCGAAACACCGTGTCTGCAAATTGGGATTCTGATCTGGCTTATATATCCTGAGTCATATTTCAAAGGATTGTTGAAAATCCACTTGTGACTTTTAGGATCGCTACTTCCAATAGGTGGCGCTGTGCTAGAGTTTGTCTCCTTTACTGGAGAGACAATTTGAATATTTCCCAGAGGGGCATTGCAGCTATAAGTCCCCTTACCTGGCAGCCAGACTGGCTTGCAAAGTCTCCTTAAGGAGAATAGTGTTCCCCCGTGGTCCCCACATAGCTTTCTCATGAGCCAGATCAGACACCCCCATACTTTGCACTGACGAGGGGCAAGCACCCCGAAACACCGTGTCTGCAAATTGGGATTCTGATCTGGCTTATATATCCTGAGTCATATTTCAAAGGATTGTTGAAAATCCACTTGTGACTTTTAGGATCGCTACTTCCAATAGGTGGCGCTGTGCTAGAGTTTGTCTCCTTTACTGGAGAGACAATTTGAATATTTCCCAGAGGGGCATTGCAGCTATAAGTCCCCTTACCTGGCAGCCAGACTGGCTTGCAAAGTCTCCTTAAGGAGAATAGTGTTCCCCCGTGGTCCCCACATAGCTTTCTCATGAGCCAGATCAGACACCCCCATACTTTGCACTGACGAGGGGCAAGCACCCCGAAACACCGTGTCTGCAAATTGGGATTCTGATCTGGCTTATATATCCTGAGTCATATTTCAAAGGATTGTTGAAAATCCACTTGTGACTTTCAGGATCGCTACTTCCAATAGGTGGCGCTGTGCTAGAGTTTGTCTCCTTTACTGGAGAGACAATTTAATTAACACCAATGTCATGGAAAGGTGTGCTGAGATCCCCACTAATTGCTAAAATAAAGAGGTGGTGTGATTAACGTAAAGTGACCTCCACCTTGTGTCTGCGCAGTGAGCATATGTTCCTCATCTATAGTCACCCTACCTTATTCCATGTTTGCATCCATCACGTCATCGAGCATCCAAAGGACAATATATTGGGAGGGTGTATTTGTCAGTAGGGCGAGCATTCCTGACTTGGGTGCTGCCCTTGTAAGGGCGGAAGCATTATATTGCAGGGGCACGACAGGGGTAGGGATATTGTCCTTTGGATGCTCCCCATTCCCCCCCCCCCTTGTTTGGTCCGGATTGACCTGCTTCTGCCTTGAACTTTCCAGTGGCTTCTTATCTCATCAAGAAAACCGGGTGAGATCTTTCTATTTATATATTTTCTTGCACTGCACTGCACTTTACTATACTATTTAGTTTGTGTTTTAGACTAATGATATTAAAAGCTATGTTTTAATTCTAAAATCCTTGCTTATACCTCATAGTCTGTTTTTGGATTTGGGTTGTACTGCTTTGCCATTGCGGCAGGACTGCTTTCTACATCCATCACGTCATCCTCTCAAATTGGAATTCAGTTACTAATACTTCCTAAATGGCCACTGCACTGCCATTAGAAGTGCAGAGTTAAGTCTAAACTAAGCCTCCTATAGCATAGAAAATCCAAGGGGGCTTGATTTAAGCTTACCACTATGCTCCTCATGCCAGTTTGGTGGCCATCTTGGAAACAGGATGAACAAAATGCTAATGTGACTGGAGAAAGTAATGGAAGGCAAAGTGAGGGCACCAAGTAGAGAGTCCATCTACAAGAAATGTATATTCACTTTTCAGTCCTAGAGTGAAGGGTCAATTTGAAACAGCTGATTAAGTGGTCTTTCAGGCCATCTTCCTCTAACCCTATCCACCCAAAAGGGGGCTTTACATGCTGTGATATCGCTAATGATTTATCGTCGGAGTCACGACGTTAGTGACACACATCCGGCATCCTTAGCGACATCGCAGCGTGTGACACGTATGAGCGATCTTAAACGATCGCAAAACAGGCAAAAATCGTTGGTTTTGGAGACGTCATCCTGAAACCAAATATCGTTGCCTGTTTATTAGCGATGTTGTTCCTCGTTCCTGCGGCATCACACATTGCTGTGTGTGACACCACAGGAGCTACAAACATCTCCTTACCTTCGTCCACCAGCAATGAGGAAGGAAGGAGGTGTGCAGCATGTTATGGCTGCTCATCTCCGCTTCTATTGGCCGGCCACTTAGTGGCGTCACTGTGACACCGAACAAACCGCCCCCTTAGAAAGGAGGTGGATCGGCAGCAGAGAACGACATCACTGACCAGGTATGTGCGTGTGACGCTGTCGTAGTGATAATGTTCGCTACGGCAGCGATCACACAATATCGCACATACGACGGGGGCGGGTGCTATCGCACTCGACATCCCTAGACGATGCTAGCGATGTTGCAGCGTGTAAAGCCCACTAAAGTGTCAAACACTTTAACTTAGCATTTTGTTCCCTTTGTTTTAGTAATTGCTAGTTTTGGGGGGGGGGGGGGTGGTTATTTTTTACTAGCTGCTACTACTACTACTACTAATACTACTACTACTATTACTACTACTACTACTACTACTGCTACTGCTACCACTATTACTACTGCTGCTACTACTACTACTACTACTACTACTGCTACTACTATTACTAGTATGACTACTACTATTACTAATACTAATATGCTCTAAATTGATGTTGAATTTAGATGCACTACTATAGGTATGTAAATATTGCTTTTATGTATCTTAAACTGTGGTGAACTCAAAAGCTTCAAAAATAGTCTAAAAATCAATAGGAACTATGAATCATTTTTTCTGTCCTGCATTTCAGCACAGAAAATTATGTTTGTAGCATTTGGTATAATTGAATGTCCAGGAAGAAAAAGTGCTCAAAAATCTACATAAATGCCATAAAAGTATGTGTTTCTATGTTTGAACTCTGCCTTATACTCACCTCCCAGTTGCTTCATCTTCTATCGCCGCTGGGCTCTGGCGGTTTGTGACTTGCCAGCAGCTCCAGTGTTTCATGGAGCCATAGGTCACTCTTCAATACATCGAGAGAGCCCCTTCTGACCTCGTTCTGGCTCTCATAGAGATGCATTGAGTGCTTATAATATAACTTATGACTTCTGACCAATCAGACGTTACTGTCACAAGATGGCGCAGCGAGACTGGAGTGGTGTTGGTAAAAAGGTGAAGATGCCAGAAGGTGAGTATATGAGAGGACAAGGGGCTTGCAAGTAAGCCGCCACTTCAGCAATGAAAAAAATGGTGGAGTTGTGCTTTAATAGACCACTTTCTTTAGAATTCCTTTCTACGGAAATTAATCATTGTCCCTCTTATTGGTTCCTTGATCTTTTCATTGTTAGGCATTACATTGTGTTGTTCTTTTTTATATTAAACAGATTACTTCTCATGAACTTTCACTCATCTTTTAGTTCTCCTTAACCCCTTAATGACCGCTGGCAGTAATATTACGTCCTAACGGTCATACTGTTACTGGCCGCGGTGTGCTGCTGGCAGCTTGCAGCGATCGACGCACATCTCAGCTAATCTTTACAGCTGAGATGTGTGCCTGCCAGACATGAGCAGAATTATCTGCCCGTGCCATTTAACCCCTTAAATGGTGCTGTCAATATGTGACAGCGGCATTATAACGGCATTGGCGGTAAACATTTACTCACCGGCCTATACCGGAAGTCACGTGACGTGATCACGTGACTTCCGGTAGTTGTCAAGGTAGCAGAGGGTCATGTGATGACTCCTGTAGCTCACATGACTTACTTTCGGTTTCACCCGGCCCAGAGCTGGGTGAGGCAGAAAATAAGCATATCTGCCGTTTACAGCTGTATAGCTGTGATCAGCAGATATGGCAGAGCGATCAGATTGCTGATCCATATAGCCCCCTAGGGAGACTAGTAAAATAAAAAAAAAAGTTAAAAAAAATTTAAAAAATCAAAAGAAAACCAAATACCTAAAAGTTCAAATCTCCCCCCTTTTCGCCCCATTGAAAATTAAAGGTTAAAAAATAAAATATATACACATATTTGGTATCGCTGTGTTCAGAAATGCCCGATCTGTCAAAATATAAAATCAATTAATCTGATATGTAAACAGCGTAGCGGAAAAAAAAATCCAAATACCAAAATTACATTTTTTAGTCGCCACAAATTTTGTTAAATGCGATAATAGGCGATTAAAGCATAACATCTGCGCAGAAATAGTACCATTAAAAATGGCAGCTTGTGATGCAAAAAATAAGCCATCACTGAGCCATAAATCACGAAATATGAGAATGCTACGGGTCGTGGAAAATGGGGCAAAACATGCGCCACTTTTTTTGGACAAATTTCTGATTTCTTTTTAACCCCTTAGATAAAAGTAAACCTCTACATGCTTGCTATCTACGAACTCGCACCGACCTCAGGCATCACACTGACACATCAGTTTTACCATATAGTGAACACAGTGAATAAAATAGCTCAAAAATAATAGTGCTATCACACTTTTTTGCAATTTTTCTGCATTTGGATTTTTTTTGCCGTTTTCCAGTACACCATATGGTAAAACTTATGGTTCCATTTAAAAGTACAGCTCGTTCCACAAAAAATGAGCCCTCACATGACCATGTTGACTAAAAAATAAAAAAGTTACGTCTCTCAGAAAAAGAATGGCGAAAAAAAAAACGGAAAGCAAAAAATCGGCCGTCATGAAGGGGTTAAAGGGATATTCCCATCTCCAAGACTTTATCCCAATATGTAGTTGTTGTAATAATTATATTAGCAAATACCTCCAATTAGAAATGTAGTATAGTTATCCTAATTACAGTGGGTATGGAAAGTATTCATTGCAGCCATTTGGTAAATTCAAAAAAGTTTATTTTTTCTCATTAATGTACACTCTGCACCCCATCTTGGCAGAAAAAAACAGAAATGTAGAAACTTTTGAAAATGTATTAAACACGAAAAACTGAACTATCACATGGTCATAAGTATTCAGACCCTTTGCTCAGTATTGAGTAGAAGCACCTTTTGAGCTAATACAGCCATAAGTCTTCTTGGGAATGATGCAACAAGCTTTTCACACCTGGATTTGGGGATCCTCTGCCATTCTTCCTTGCTGATCTTCTCCAGTTCCGTCAGGTTTAATGGTGAACGTTGGTGGAGAACCATTTTTAGGTCTCTCCAGAGAAGCTCAATTGCGTTTAGGTCAGGGCTCTGGCTGGGCCAATCAAGAAAGAATGATCACAGAGTTGCTTTGAATTGAAGCCACTCCTTTGTTATTTTAGCTGTGTGCTTAGGGTTGTTGACTTGTTGGAAAGTGAACCTTTGACCAATTTGAGGTCCAGAGCACTCTGGAAGAGATTTTCTTCCAGGATATCTCTGTACTTGGCTGCATTTATGTTTCCTTCAATTGCAACTAGTTGTCCTGTCCCTGCAGCTGCCACCACCATGTTTCACTGTTGGGAGTGTATTGGGCAGGTGATGAGCAGTGCCTGGTTTTCTCCACACATACCACTTAGAATTATCACCAAAACGTTCTATCTTCGTCTCATCAGACCAGAGAATCTTATTTCTCATAGTCTGGGAGTCCTTCATGTGTTTCTTTGTAAACTTTATGCAGGCTTTCCTATGTCTTGCACTGAGGAGAGGCATCCGTCGGGCCACTCTACCATAAAGGCCTCACTGGTGGAGGGCTGCAGTAATAGATGACTTTATGGAACTATCTCCCATCTCCCTACTGCATCTCTGGAGGTTCAGCCATAGTGATCTTAGGGTACGTCTCATCTCTCACCAAGGTTCTTCTCCCACGATTTCTCAGTTTGGCCAGGTCTAGGAAGAGTTCTGGTGGTCCCAAACTTCTTTCATTTAAGGATTATGGAGGCCACTGTGCTCTTAGGAACCTTGAGTACTGCAGAAATTCTTTTGCAGCCTTGACCAGATTTGTGTCTTGCCACAATTCTGTCTCTGAGCTCCTTGGGCAGTTCCATTGACCTCATGAATCACATTTGGTCTGACATGCACTGTGAGCTGTGAGGTCTTATATAAAGAGGTGTATGGCTTTCTAAATAAAGTCCTATCAGTTTAATTAAACACAGCTGGACTCTAATAAAGGAGTAGAACCATCTCAAGGAGGATCACAAGGAAATGGACAGCATGTGACTTAAATATGAGTGTCTGAGCAAAGGGTCTGAATACTTATGACCATGTGATATTTCAGTTTTTCTTGTTTAATACATTTGCAAACATTTCTACCTTTCTGGGGGTTTTTTTCTGTCAAGATGGGGTGCAGAGTGTACATTAATGAGAAAAAATGAAAATGTCTGCAATGAAACAAAGAGTGAAAAATGTAAAGGGGTCTGAATACTTTACGTACCCACTGTAGCTATATTGCTTACCACAAGTGCAGGGCATTGCAGCCTAGGTATCCATTGTTACAACTGCTTATATAGTGACAGTTAGTTTGTTGCTAGTAATCATAATCATTGATTCCTAAGCTACTGAAATGTCCTGCACATGAGGAAAGCGTCACAGCTAATCATTAGAACTATATTACATTTCTATTTAGAGGTATTTGCTAATATTATTACACCTACAACATATTGGGAGAGGATCTTGGAAATGGGAATTGACACTTTAAACTCCAAGGCACAAAAGTAACTAGGCTCTGTTGAAAAGGAAAGTTTTAGTAAATCAACCACTTTAAGACATGTCAGACCCCCTGTAGTTTTGAGTTATGTAACTTGATATTTCTCATAATAAAAAAACAACTGTTTTAATGCCACAATGGGTGTGCATTAAAGGGTTGCCTACTACTAGAACAACCCCTTCTGATTCCATATGTTTCACCGAGGTAAAATAAAAAGCCTATAGCCAGCGATGCCGTGATTCGAGTTCCCAGAGCTCATATGGCTTTGTGACGTCAGGCCAGCACCAGCTTCTGTCGTTCCACCTTTGGGCCAAATGAGCAATCAACAGGAAGTTAACTCTTCGGTTGCCACTCACTTTCTGCTGATTTTACATTTGGTCTGAAGGTGTGGACAGATTCATGTCACAAACTGTGGCACAGCTGAAACAGCACCGGTTCAAGAGGTGAGTATATGCTTTAATATTTTGCCTGGGGGAAATGTGGAATGTCGTAGGAGTCGACAACCCCTTTAAATATTAGAAACCACATAAAACACTTTATTGAAACCAGTACAATAGAAATTGCTTTCATTTCTCAAAAAGCTTTGAAAATAAGAGTTTGGATTTGGTCCAGAAGTAACCAGAAAATCTTCATCCAAGGAACTTGGGATGGTCACACATCACCAATATATTTTTCTGACAAAAAACAAATGACATGTCAGAACATTATAACAAGAGGAAAATTATTTTGAAAAATTTCACGGCACTAGTCTTTTCAGACATTTTTAGAGCTACAATAATACTCAAACAAAATCATGTTTAAAGGGAACCTGTCAGGTAATTTATGTGCTCTAACCTAGTAGCAGTGTGATGTGTGACCTAGTAATCCCTTCCTACCCATCTCTGTGTTGTATTAGTGGGTAATGGGAATAATGTATAAAAATATGTTTTATTACTATTATTTTTTAAACTAGGATCTGGGTGGTGGGAGGGTAGTGGAGCAAAAAAGGGGATAGATAGAGCAGATAGAGACAGTGAGATGGTAGGGGTCAATGAAGGATTAGGGGGGGATGGGACATGCAAGGAACGTAGGGAGGCTAGGAGTAATAAAGGTGTTAATAGGATTAAATGTCTACTGGCAAATGCAAGAAGTCTTGCAAACAAAATTAATGAATTGGAGACTCTTATGTCAACCATGTATTATGATGTGGTGGGCATTACGCAAACCTGGCTGGTTGAAAGCCATGACTGGGTGACAAACATACAGGTTTATAGTACATTTAGGAGGGACAGGAAAGACAAAAAAGGTGGTGGGGTGTGTATATTTATCAAATCTAACCTAAAACCTGTGTTGAATGATGACATTGGGGGGAACAGCAACAATGTAGAGTCAGTATGGGTAAATGTACATGGGGAGGAGAATAATGGAAAAATGCTAATTGAAGTTTGCTATAAGCCTCCTAATATAAATGAACAAATAGAGGGTGCAATGCTGGAACAAATTGAAAAGGCAGCTAATAATAATAATAATCGGGTTCTTATTATGGGGGATTTCAACTATCCAGACATAAAGTGGGACATAGAATCTTCTGCTTGTGCTAAAAGCTGTGAATTCTTATCTACCATTCAAGACCATTTCCTCTCTCAGATGGTAGATGAACCGACGAGGGGAGATAATTTGCTAGATTTGGTCCTGTCAAATAGACCGGATACAATTTCAGATCTACAGGTCCGGGAGCACTTGGGCACCAGCGATCATAATATGGTAAGCTTCAACGTAATATTCAATAGAACATTTCAAAGGGGAAATGCTAAAACCTGGAATTTTAGGAAAGCTGATTTCAACAAATTAAGGGAAGAGATTAAATGTGTAGATTGGGACAAAGTCATGGTAACTGTGGATACTGAACATAAATGGGGAAAGTTTAAGGATATATTGCTAGAGTCCTGTAAAAAACTTATACCCTCTGGTAATAAAACGTCCCGGAATAAAAAGAAACCACTATGAATAAATAAGACTGTACAAAGTATAATAAAACAAAAAAAAGGGCGTTTAAAATCTTGAAGGCTGAGAATACAGAAATAGCATTGCAGGAGTATAAAGATATCAATAGGCAATGCAAAAAAGAAATCAAACAAGCAAAACTAGCTACTGAAACAAAAATCGCCAATGACATTAAAATAAATCCCAAAATCTTTTGTAAATACATTAATGCCAAAAGGAAAACAAAGGATAGTATTGGCCCCTTAAAATATCATAACAAGTTAGTTATAGAGGACAAACAAAAGACTGAGATATTAAATAGGCATTTCTCATCTGTGTTCACCAAGGAACTGACTGTACCAGGCATCATTCAACAAGTGAAAAATCAAAGTTCACCACCCGATATAATTAATTTAACACAAGAAGAAGTACGCCTACGTCTGAGTAAATTAAACATTGACAAATCCCCAGGGCCAGATGGCATTCATCCACGAATATTGAGGGAATTGAGCTCCGTAATTAACAGACCGCTGTATCTCATCTTTTTAGACTCGCTTGTAACAGGGTTGGTGCCTCAGGATTGGAGGATTGCTGATGTGGTACCGATATTTAAGAAAGGTAAGAGGGTAGATCCAGGCAACTACCATCCAGTAAGCCTGACATCAGTAGTATGCAAAGTTTTTGAGGGCATTTTAAGGGATGACATGCAAAAATATGTTGCAGAAAATAATATAATAACTGACAGACAGCATGGATTCATGAAAGATAAGTCGTGTCTAACCAACCTGTTGGGGTTCTATGAGGGGGTAAGTGCAAACCTGGATATTGGTAATGCAGCTGATGTGATTTATTTGGACTTTGCAAATTTCAATTGATACTGTACCACATAATAGCCTTATACTAAAGCTCCAGAAGCAAGGACTGGGGGAAACTATATGCAACTGGGTAAGGAATTGGCTAAAAGATAGGAAACAAAGAGTAGTCATAAATGGAACATTCTCTAAATGGGCCATAGTCAGCAGTGGGGTGCCGCAGGGATCTGTGCTAGGACCAATTCTTTTTAATCTCTTTATTAATGACCTTGTGGATGGGATTGATAGTAAAGTGTCAGTCTTTGCTGATGATACCAAACTATGTAGGATATTAAAAACTGACCTTGATAGTATAATATTACAAAAAGATCTAGATAAGATGTCAGAATTGGCAGATACTTGGCAAATGATATTTACTGTTGATAAATGTAAAGTAATGCACCAAGGACGGAGTAATCCTATAACTGTGTATACATTAAATGGAAGTAAACTCGGGACTACAGAACAGGAGAAGGACTTGGGTATTCTCATTACAAATAAGCTGAGCAGCAGCACTCAATGTCAAGCAGCAGCTGCAAAAGCAAACAAGATTCTAGGGTGTATAAAAAGAGAGATTAGATCCCGCGATCCCAACGTATTATTACCCCTCTATAAATCACTTGTAAGGCCACATCTGGAATATGGGGTCCAGTTTTGGACTCCACATTTTAGAAAGGACATTCAGAAGTTAGAGTCAGTTCAAAGGCAGGCAACTAGACTACTACAAGGAATGGAAGGCCTCCCATATGATGACAGGTTGAAAAAGTTAGATATGTTTAGCTTAGAAAAAAGACGTCTCAGAGGAGATCTCATTTATATGTATAAATATATGTGTGGTCAATATAAAGGACTGGCACATGACTTATTTCTTCCGAAAACAATACTAAAGACCAGGGGGCACTCACTGCGATTGGAAGAAAAGCGATTCCGGCAGCTAAATAGGAAAGGGTTCTTTACAGTTAGAGCAGTCAGACTGTGGAATACCCTACCACAAGAGGTAGTAATGGCAGATACTATAACAGCTTTCAAAAAAGGGCTGGATGATTTCCTCAGTACACACAACATTGTTGGTTATAAATGACTTAGTGACAAAATGTAGAACTGGTGGAGGAAGGTTGAACTAGATGGACCTAGGTATTTTTTCAACCTTAGTAACTATGTAACTATGTAACTATGTAACTAATTACTTACATGTACCCTATGTAAATGAGCATGGGCTCTAGCCCATGGGTGTTGCATCGCTCTGTGGGCGTTTGAATGTTTTCCTTGGTATCACGCCCCTGTGGACGTGATACCATGGATTTACATAAGTGACGTCCACGTCACTCCTTGAGATCCTGCACGTGCGCACTTACCATTACCGCAGCCTTGTTATCCAGGTGCTTGCTTCTCGTCTTCAGACGTGCTCTGTGCATGACCGGAACCGCAGGAGTCCTCTGGGCATGTGGATGGGTAGGAAGGGGTTACTAGGTCACACATCACACTGCTACTAGGTTAGAACACAAATTACCTGACAGGTTCCCTTTATTAAAATTTGCTAAAATGTGGGAAGAAATATGATTTGAGTAATTCACATATGATCCAAGGGGTAAGCACTTTTTTAATAATGTAAATATCAGCCATTGAACACAAGTTTGCTTTTTTATCTGAAATACAGTAGTTCTAAAATTTCTATTCAGTTCCATTTTTGTGATACAGAATTCCAAATCTGTTTCACAATTTTGTTGTGCCTAGAGTTAAAGCATAAAATTGGGGCTAAACTTAGCCACCATTAGGCTATGTTTACACTTTTGCAGCATTTTTTAGCTGCAGATTTGCCTTGGTTTTATGCAAATCCATGCTAATAAAACGCTGCTTTTTACAGTCTCAGCAAAGTCTATGAGATTTCAGAAATCTCATGCACACACACACACACACACACACACACAAACATGTCAGAATTTTTCCTGACGGTTTTGTGAACCACCTCCGGTTTTGCTGCATTCTGAAAAGAATGAACATGTCAATTCTTTTCAGTGCTTTTGCTAAGGTTTTCACCCTAGTGACAGGTGGACTCTCAGATACCCTGCTAGTCCACCTGTCACTAGATACCCAGAATTGATTCAAGGTATCTGGCCGGCACTTAAATGATGCTGGGGACACAGGGATTGGAGCAGGCACAATATATTTACCGAATCCCTGACTCCCGCGGCTCCTTCAGTTGCCCGCTCATTCCATATTCACTGCTTTCATCTGTGATTGGTTGCAGTCAGACGTGCCCCCCAGCATCTGACTGCAACCAATCACAGATCTTGTCTGCGGGTCTATACAGAGAATGAGTGAGCCACGCATTCAGCAGTCACCTCAATCAGGCTATTCCCGGTCACAGTTATCGTCAGCTGTGACCGGGAATCAGCTGAGTGAAGTAACCGGTGATCGTGCGGCTCATTCATTCTCTGGAGCTCACAGCGTGCAGTCCTGTTCTATGGTGCACGCTATGATCTTCAGATGTAGCAGAACTGAATCACCGTGGGACCTCGTGTGGATTACGTCGGAACTGCAAGGGTGATTATGGGGTTAATAAAGTGGTGAAAGAGGGGGCTTTTTGTGTTTTATTTCAAATAAAGGATTTTTTCGGTGTTTGTGTTTATTTCTTGTCAGTTATTACAGATTGGTGATGGGGGTGTCTCATAGACGCCTGCTATTACCAATCTAGGGCTTAGTCGCAACTATGAGCTGCGATTAACCCCTTATTAACCCGATTGCCATCACACCAGGGAAATTCAGGGAGAGCTGGGTAAAGGGCTGGGATTGTCGCATCTAATAGGTACGACAATCCTGGGCAGCTGCAGGCTGATATTTTTAGGCTGGGAGGCTCCAGCCTGAGAATACCAGCCCCCAGCTGGGGGTTTTATCTTGGCTGGGTATCAAAATTTGGGGGAACCTTACGCTTTTTTTTTTATTATCATTTATTTAAATAAAAAAACAGCATAGCGTCCCTCTTATTTTGATACCCAGCCTAGATTAGCACAGCCGGGGGCTACAGCTTGTGGCTGTAGGCTTTATCTGTGCTGGGTATCATAATTCTGGGGGACCCTACGTCATTTTTTATATTTATTTATTTTTTACTGTCCCATAGACCCACAGACTCAAGTGGAGAGGGGGAAGCAGTAAATATGCATGAGGCTAATGAACGGCACCAGAAGTAGGCGGGGCCGTGGGAAAAGGTACGGTGATTCTAGAATGTATGGGCTCCTTCCAGGTTAGTGGGCAAGGCTATCTGGGTTAGTGGGCGTGAGCGGCTTGATTGGAGAGCTTGGAGATGTTTTCTCCCTGCCACTACAATCATGCTTCGCCCCCCTGCCCTCCATGTGATAAGGGCCTATTGAAAACATCATATCTGGAAGGAGCCCATACACTCTAGCATCTACTGGAGACTGGTAAGTATAGCGCGCTTGCTTTACTTTTTTTTTCTTTCTACCTTTTTTTTTTAGTTTAGTTTATTTAGTTTAATTTTGTCTTTATTAGTGATGAGTGGACCCGGACTGTAAAATCCCGGAAGCGCGTGGTTTCAAAGGTACCTGGGTGCTCTGCGCAAGTGGAACCGAGGTCTTATACCACAATATTGACCCACAGACAGCGCTAGTGATTAGTTGCAGACAGACGCTGTCACACAGGCTGGGGGCACATCTGACTGAAACCAATCACAGAGGCCAGGATGATGGCTGGTGGGCAGGGAAAGCAGTGCATATGTGATGACCTTAATGAGCAGCCACGGAACGGAAGTGAATGTGGGACCTGTAAGCTGTGAGCCGCCATGACGGAGCCTACCCCTCTATCCCTTCTATCAACATTTTTAATCTCCAGATTCTGGTCCCCATAGACTTATATGGGGAGCGCATGCCACACCGGAACTGGATTTAAAAAAAAAGATCACAAGGATCCGCTGGTCCTGGTTATCTGAGAGTCCGCTCATCTCTAGTCCCGGTCCCGATAATCTGCGAGTCGCTCATCTCTAGTCTTTATCTCGCTCCTGCTACTATCCTTTTTGGCACAATGCATACTAAAGAGGCAAGCTTTCAGTTCAGGACATGCAATCCACTGGTAACTGAAAGGCAATGCATGCTTAGAAGTTAGGGTGAGCAAGTTCCAGCCCTAATTGTGCTGGCAGAATGCTGATGAAAAAAAGCCATCCATATAAACGGAACAAGTAGTTACAGCGAATGAAAAGTTAGACAGTTTCATGACATATTAGACTGGTATGTGCACCATATGCAGTAAATAAAAATAATTTTAATAATAAGACTTTAGAATCTGTTGTAAGTCTCATATTCGGTTACTATACAGCAAGGAACTGAGTGTAATCCTTGCCATTCACAGATTGGTTAGTATCATAGGGAGATTGAATTGGGGCAAGAAATGATGTTTATGAAAACTTCTCTATAACACTGGAGAATATGTTGTCACTTTATAGATAATATTAAAATATAAATAAATTCTCATTTAAGAGCTGGCAAAATAGGTCTTTTTTCACTTGACTGCTCTAAGAATATATATCTACAATACGACACCTGTAGAAGGGGCCCATACTGGCACTGTGTCACCTAAATTTTTGCCTTAACCCTTGATACAAAAGCACATGTAAGGTATTTTATACAAACCATTTAGCGACATTCTGAGACATCAATATGGCGAATCACTGATGGACAACATGTTCTCTATTCACGCTCCACACATGTCGCTATGATGTGAGCCCTGGTACTAGATACAATTTCCAGATTCTAGCTTTGTACATATTTCTTTAATCTAGTATACCTGGAATTATTAAATTAAGGCTCCAATTACTTTTTTTTATTAACCTCAACATTTATTATTTTTTATATGGAGCCATTTTTATCATGTTTCATGAGCCTTGAAGTCAATACACCTTATACCATGATATATATCTGAAGCTGAATTAGCTTCACAATTCTATGTTTATGAAATAAAACCATTTTGGATTGATTTTGGCATATACTGTAGAGACGTAATATATATTGGATATGCAGGATTGGACATATGGCAACAGTGCAAACCTCTGTAATAGAATATCGCTTTGCTGGGCTTCACAGCTTATTATCTATCGATTGAACACAACCAGTTCAACATTTTTCAAGCACAGTAATTTTTCTAACAACATGATTTCTGATAACAAATGGGTATTCATACAGACATCGGCAAGGAAGACTTTGGCAGAGCTTAAATGAATAGAATGAGTGGATGTATTCTGGGCTCTCTGCTGAGAGATCTGAACATGTTTATAAGCGGAAAACACTCAGTTAAAAACAGAAGTCATATTTTTAGCATATACAGTGAAACATCTCCAAAACATTATCTGTCAGAGAAGAACACCCCTCATCCATATTTTGACTGTTCCTTCACATATTATGCATACTGTTCATCGTTTTGAGAGACCCACACTTCTGGAAGACCATTTTCAATATATTTTGTATAATTTTCTTGAAATGGGTTAAGATGATACTTTGACACATAATAGATACATGTAAGTAGTTTCCCAAAGGAAGAGGATCTATAGAGAAATCAGCTATTTTGTTAGTTAATATTTTTATTACTAAAATTCTGATATATCATTTAAATAGAAGGGTTATTAATTTGGAAGCTATAAAGCTGTCTTACACTTTGTCATAAAAGCTTTCTTTGGTTACTGTCACTTGCAAACTGCAAAACTGTGTTATACTTTTTATTGGTCTGTTATAGTAAATCCATGAAGGCTATTTAGAAAAAATCTAAAACTTTCTGAACTGTGATCTAAAAAAAAAAAATCAGGCTAGGGTTAATAAAAGACTGCAGAAGTTAGTAATACTCTTGAAAAACAGTTGCATGACTATGTATAAAAAGAACACGTTATAAATGTGAAGTCTCCTAGAAGCAAAGATAGTCAGAGGCTCGCCAATCTGTGAGCAAGAGCATCTAAAAATTGTATATAATAGAAACACCTTCTCTAGGCTCCATCCCATCCAGGATTGCGCACCTTACAGAGGACTAATCATCTTGTGGCACTCCCTACAACCCACTCCATCTACCTATAGGACACAGTTCGCTGGACTGTGACCTCTATCATCCTCCTTTGTCTATATACTCCCTAATGAAGAAAAAAGCTTTTTCGAAACGCGTTGGATTTGCCGTGCAGGCTTCCATACTCAGGGGTGACGTCACTCACTGCGCAATCTGCATCCGGTGCCTTGCCATGTTGCTGGTAATACCGTAGGCTGAGGTGTCCTAGCAGCAGCATCGCACCCAGCAGACCGGGAGTTTGTTCTGCTGAGACTGGATAGAACACAGTACCCCACTCCTGGCAAGTCCTCTGGGCTCCACCTCATCCAGGATTGTGCACCATACAGAGGACTAATCATCCTGTGGAACTCCCCATAACCTGCTCCATCTACTTCTAGGATGGAGATCGCTGGACTTGGCAGTTCATCTGTGGTCCCATTGAGTACATATATCTTCTGTTTATGATATGTACTATTTTTGTCATTAATTATACACCCTATTAATCCTGTCACTTGGGGTGACTGTGTGTATCAGCTCCTCTCCCTTGGTTAGCTTGGTACTTGCATACATGTTATGCACAACTTGTTTATAGACTGACTTGTGCAGCAGCATTTCTATTAAATACAGTTTTCTCTTTGACACTATGATAGGAGGGATCAGTTGCTGCTAGCTGCTGTTTTTTGTCTATTGGGCTATTGCCTACTAATTGGGGCGCAGATACTTCTTTTTAATTTGCATCTAAAAATTGTGGAACATTTTCTGAAAAATGTTTGTCAATGTACAATTGCAAAATCTGTGAATATATCACCATTTACAGTACTAAATACAGTAATATCTTGAAAAGATTCAGAGATTCAGGAGAAATCCGTGAACACAAAGGACAAGGCAGACAGTCGGGATCGGTTGCTCATGATCTACAGGCCCCCAGGTGGCATGGAGTTAAAAACAGGCATGATTAGGACATGCAAATCACAGCATGTGCTCATGAATACTTCCAGAAATTATTGCCTATCAATATAGTTTGCCGTGTTTTATTCACAAATGCAAGTTAAATCTCTATCATGCAAAGATGAAGCTACATATTTACAGCATTTATTTGAATAACTTATATACGGCTATTAATTCCAGATCGCTTTACAAATGTTATCATCACTGTCCCTGTTGGGGCTCACAATCTAAAGTCCCTATCAATATGTCTTTGGAGTGTGGGAGGAAGCCACAAGAACATGAGGAGACCACACAAACTCCTTGAAGAAGTTGTCCTTGGTAGGATTTGCACCCAGGACTGCAGTGCTGGGATCAGGAATAAGAAGGAATCCAGCAGCCACATTGATCTCATGGTTAAAACTCCATCTTTATAATAGTGTTCCATCATTAAAAAAAAGGTACAAAAACTAAAAATCATAATAAAAAATGTGTTTCGAGCACAAAAAATGCTCTTAATCATGGTCATGATCAAGGGCATTTTTTGTGCCTGAAACGTGTAGACCTAATCTACTGTTTTTCATAATGGTTTTTAGTTTTTGTACCTTTTTTAATTATGGAACTATAATAAAGATGGAGTTTTAACCCTGAGATCTTGTTGGCTGCTGGATTCCTTCTCATTCCTGGTCTCTCTCACCTGGAAGCCGGTTCATAGCCTCCGAGCACTGCATCCATACTACATTTGCTTAGTTGGGTAAGCTGAATACCTTTTTTTCCTCTTTTGTTATAAGATGAGAGGGATCATGCAGCTCATTATCACTGCGCAATTCAAAAGCCTGCATTCCTGATAGTATGGGGTTGCATTAGTGCCTAAGGGCAGCTCACATATCTTGAATGGTGCTAACAATGCTGAACATTATATGAAGGTTTAGAATCCCATATGTTCCCATCCAGACAAGATCTTTTTCAGGGAAGGCCTGGCATATTTCAGCAAGACAATGCTAAACTAGATAGAGCATCCATCACAACAGGCTGGCATTGCAGAAGAAAGTTTTTATAGGGAACAGGCTGACTGCAGTCCAGACCTTTCACCAATAGAAAACATTTAGCGCATTATTGCAAAGAAGATCCAGGACTATTGAGCTGCTAGGATCTCAAAATTAACAAGTTTGTCTGGAATTATATGAAAAGACAATAAATCAATTTTGAGTTTCATGACTTTATATGTATATAAACCATTTAATAATCAATACAACAAGACATAGGTCATCACCATATAACAAACCTCATCAAATTTACAGTATTTATTTCCCAGAGGAAAAGAAATATAATAGCACAATTCTGTACGAAATAATTTCAGAACTTAATTAAATACCTGTAAAAAAGGCATCTTAATTCTAGCTTTGCCATCACAGTCCATTGGTATACAGTACATGTTATTGAAATGCTGCACACTGCTGTTTTTTCTTGCATTTGGGATTTCTTTTCAAGTAATTAATGGTGACAGAATAATTACAGGCACAATCTGTGTGATATTTAGGTTTTTGACTAGCAGCGAAAGTAGATGTAACTGCAGTCACACTGGATGTTTAGTACCATGTTTTAGAAGAAAATATGGCAAATGTGTTATGAAAGACTGAGGGAAAGAAAGAAAAGAATCTAACCCCCCCCAAATGTGGCATACAAAATCACCACCACTTTGTATAGATAAAAGCAAAAAGGCACCACCTTCACAGAGTGATTTATTGGCAGTAGATGTTTTCGTTCATATGGTATCTGAAGACATTAAAGCTCTGAAAATGTTTAAAAAATTTTAGGGATTAATTTTAGGGATTTGGTGTCTCTCGCGGGAACTCCACATTACCATAAAATCCTTGGATAAAGGGAACAATGTGGTGATCTTGAATTTAGAACACTATTGTAACTTGTGCTTGGACTTATTATAGGATAAAAAAGGCTATACTATCTTACAACATAACCCTACAAATTATTTTCTGAAAAAGTTGAAGGCTCTGCTGAACAATGGTCTCCAGAATATAGTAATCATTAAGAAAGAAATTATTTTCTGTTGCCTATAAATCCTGTTATGGCTACATTCTACAGTCTCCCAAACTTTCACAAGGGATTAACAAATTTGAAAGGTTGACCAATTGTTTCAGAGGTGGACTATCTTTGTCAGAATGTTGGACAATATCTAAACAAGGTGCCAAGACCTTTTGTTTTGTCTTTGCAATCTTATATGACGGGTAATACCGACCTCCTTTATAAACTTGAAAATCTATCGGTTGGCCTAGATTGATCCTGGTCAGCATTGATGTGGAAGTCTTTTACTCCTCGATAACCTACCAGCTGCTAAATGCTTGTTATCAGTGTAAGGTTGCCAGTTTCAGTCAAATAATGAATTCATTTTGGCAATACTTTAATTTTACCTCACAATGAACAACTTTGGTTTTGATTATATCTACTACCACCAGTTTAGGGGCACTGTGATGGGGAGCCAATATGCCTCAACATATAAAATCTACTCTTAGGCAGGGGAGAATAGTCTTTGTGGATGAAAATGTAAGGCCACATGTCAATAATATCGACATGTGACTCGCTACATTGACGATATATTTCTCATTTGGAAGGAGTCATTGGAAAGTTTTGTTGGCTGTGTTGATGGATGAATAATAACCCTCTTCGTCTGCATTTCACCTATGAATATAGATCCACATGCCTTCCTTTTCCTGACATCTTGATTAAAAAACAAGGGGATTTCTTTTAGAAGCATGTACCCATAGGAAAACAACATCTACAAATTCTCTTCGGAGACAGGAGAGCAGTCACCAGGCTCCCCTTATTCCTAGGGGACAGTATCTATGAATACGGAGAAATTGTTCAGATGAGACGATTTCTTTTTTTTAAGAAAAACAGGCAGATGACTTAAGGGAAAAAATTAAATAAAGAAGCTACCCTTTGAGGATCCTTAGCAGGGCTCATAATGAAACTAGAACAAGAAATAGAACTGAGTTGTTAGTCCTGACCCCAGAACTGAAGATTAATTATGTGTTCAGATTTATTACTACTTTTTCAAATGGTGCATATGAGGTTAGGTCCATCTTGGGGAGACATTGGCTTATTCTCATGATTGACAGAGACATTAGTGATAAACCAGAGTATTATCCACAGATAATATATAGAAGGGACAGATCTCTCAAAGATAGACTGGTACACAGTCATTATTCCACACCAATGCAGACCGCTTGTCTGAGATCTGATACCAAGAGCTTTTTCAGATGTCGTAATAGCACTACTTTCCTCTATCTGTTTGCAAAACCTTCAAAGCCATTGTAACACAAGAAGATTTTTTGATCAAGAGATTTATAAATTGTTGATCAAAGGGCGTCATTCAAAAAGCAATTTGAACTTGTGGATTCAAGTATGTTTGGAAAATGAAAAGAGAGTTTAGATGCAAAATTAGTAACTATTTAGGTGACATTAAACATAATAGGGACACACCTTTGGCCAGACATGTGAATGGGGTTCATAGTGGCATGAAAAATACAATTAAATTTATAGGCATTGATAAAGTTGAGAGACAGGTGGGGGAGGTGACTGGGATTGATTAATCCTAGAGAGAAAAGAGAAGTGAATTTACTGGTTGGATACCATCTTTCCCCAAGGCCTATATGAGCAGCTGAACTTAAGATGTTTCATTTGCATAGCCCATACTATAGCTATTCACCTCTTCCCAATGGGTCCTTTAAAATGTGTCACTGTTAGATGTGAAATATTTCTCCAAGAAAATACATTTAGTTCTAACATTCTCCTTGTCTATTTAAATCTGATGTCTGTATTCTCCTGTCTAGTTGTAATTAACAACCTGAAACATACTCTATAGTGGTCACAGGTGGATGTCTTAAAATCCTGAATAGATGCATCTGATACTGCTTTAGGCCTCCGACACACATCCGTTCCGCCGGTACGTGTTTGGCAGTTTTTTCACGGAGACACGTGGACCTATGTTTTCACTATTGTATGGACACACGTAAGCATTTGGAACGGAACGTGTGTCCGCTCCGTCCTTACGTGTGTCCGTTCCGTCCTTACGTGTGTCCGTGCTTTTTGCAAGCTGACATGTCCACGTATTCTCCGGCAGCACGAGTGTCACACGTCCCGCACCCGTACCACATGGATGTAGTGTGGCTGCGGTTCCGTGTGACACGCGCCGGAGAACACGTGTCATTAATTTTAAAATAAAAAAAACAAATACTCACCTCTACCAGCCCCGCAGATTCTACCGCTGCAAACTGTTCCTGCCGGCCGCCGCTCGTTATGAGCGTGTAAAGGAGGTGGGCGTGCTGTCACTGGCGCTGATCTCCGCCCCTCCGCTCGGCCGGAAGCAGCGTCAGCGGGGAGTGGGCGGGGCTGGGGCCGAAGATCAGGACCCTGGACAGCAGCGCGGACCACGTGAGTATGTAAATTACCTGTTCTCCGTGTGCTATCGCGGAGACGTGGACCGCATGTACACGAGACACGTACTTACCTCCCGCAACACACAGGGAAAATACGTGTCTCGCGGCATGTGCGTGTTTTTAACGGATGTATGTTTCAGGCCTTATATAGAGTTTATACTATATTGACACACCAATTATTATATTGTGATGGTGTTGATCATGACCTCACTGCTTTCTGGTGAGTGTCAGTATCTAGCGGTGACCAGTTTGCAGAAATTATGAAATATTAGTTAATAAAATACAGTCCTATCAAATTATGCTGTCACACACTTATATGTGATGCCACATTTTCCGTCCTTTAGGATTTACAGGATGTGATTAACTTTTGAGCTATACTAGCCTGTCTTATAAGTACTGTTTTTTCATATCTCTTTGACATTTATACTTACCTAAATACATGTTTCTGATGCCACATTTCACCCTCTTTATCCCATATATGAGAATGTTTTGAACTTTCCTTGGTTGTGTCCACTCCTTCCAGTAGCACCAAGTCTATCTGAGACACTGACTATGCCCACCACTGAGGAGTAATGTTAGTCAAGGGGTGGATTAAGAACACATAAATGCCACATAGAGTTTCAATGATGTCGTAGGAGAGAGGCACAGTAGTGCCGTAAGCATCTGTTGGGCGCTCACCTATTTTTGTTTAACAGCGCAGGTAAAGCAGACCCTCAGCTGTCAGCTTTACCTTGGCTGTTTATCAAAAATAGAGGGGATCCTAGGAGCATGAGAAATTCTGCAGATGACCGGCAGTGACCTATGGAGCCTTGTTCTGAGCATGTTCTCAGAATGCAGCTTTGTAGGAATCGATGGGCATAGTTCAACAGTACTCCTTTGGATCACATTGGAACTTCCGGGAATTATTTTTAACTAATGATGAGTGAATATTAAATATTCAAACTTAGTTTTTTTTCTACTGAATGCCTAGTACTATCCCAGTATGCATCACGAATAATGAACCTAATGCAAGTCAATAGGGAAGCTGAGCATTTTTTCTGGAAAAACTTCAAGGAAAATGCTAGATTTGCCCATTGACTTGCATTAAGTTCATTATTCATAATGAATACTGGAATAGTACTAGGTATTTGGTACGAATAACCCGAACACGAATATTTAGTATTTACTCATCACTATTTTTAATAAAAAATTGTTGAGCAATGAAATGTGGGGTAGTTTTTATTCACAAACTTTGTTATGTAGGAACTTTGAGGATTTGTTAATAAAAGCCAGTAGTTATTTGGCTCCTCCAAGCCATAAAAATAGCAGCCCGTTGCCACCCCATTACCTGCTCCAATTCTGGCTCAATGTCCTGCTCTTCCCATTTACCCTGGTGCGGTGGCAATTGGGGTAATGATTTTGAGGCTGTCAGCTGTGAATTGAGAGCTCGCATCAAAGAAAGGGGTTAGTAATGGAGAGGCGGCTATCAGAAACTTCCATTGATAACCCAGAAAGTGTACAGTTAAAAAACACATATACACAGGGAAAAATAGTTTATTTGAATAAACACTCCCCCACATTCCATCATTCACCAATTTATTAAGAAGAAATCTTAGAAATTCCGACATAATCCAATGGTATAATCTGTCATACTGCCCATTGAATCCTATGGAGCCTTGTTCTTAGATCGAGGCTCCATATGTTACTCCTGGTCAGTGGCAGGCATGGAATTTCTTGCACTCATGACAAATTCCTTACTTGCCCCTGACTGGTAGTGACTTCTGGAACTTCATTCTCAGAAGATTCTTAGAATTAAAAAAAAAAGGCATGGGGTCCCTCTATTTTTGACAATCAGCCGAGATAAAGCAGACAGCTAAGGGCTGCAGCCCCCAGTTGTCTGATTTACCTGTGCTGGTTATCAAAAATAGGGGGGACCCTACATAATTTTTTTTTTTAATATATTTTGTTCACAGCTGCATACTCTCCCCCATGCCGAAAAGCTTGTTGATTGGCTGAACTGCAGCCTTTCAACAAACTTTATTTAGCATCCAAACAACACCTGAGTTTACGACTTGTTCATGGAGTTTGAGCCCCGGACACTTTGGTACGAATCCCGAACTTATCAATTCGGGTTTGCTCATCCCTAATAGAAACCATTAGTTTAAATTTTCTAAAAACACAATTACTAAAATATGTTACATCATGTGTCTTGTGTATACTTTTATTTTTACCCATCCTATTGCTTCTTCAGAGTACTTGTAATTAGAGATAAAGTTATTTAATGAAACTATGTCTCAAATGAATATAGCAGTGACAGTAAATCAGACTGTTCTAAAATTGCACCTAGACAAGTCACATAGAAAACTGTCAAGCTTCTAGTATCCTCAGAATAATGAGCTCAGTGGATTGAAGCTCACAATGATAGCCCATCTTATTTTGGAAGGGTTTGCAATATGTGGTGGTATAAAGCGGTTTTCGGCTTTTGTATGTATTATCGTCTGAGAAAAGGGACAGTTTTTGCTTTCTTCATTGAAGTTTCCTTGATGGATCATCTTCAGTGTTTGCAAATATAGAAAATGAATAATGATTCTCAGTTTTATAGGGCACATTTACAGTTTGATATTGTATTCTATCCTCTGCCTTCTTTTCTCAATTCTAAGCTAAACACATTTAAATTTGACAGCCTATTTTCATAAATAAACTTTTCCATGTTGATCTTCTTTGAACTTTTCCCAGCCCCTTGTTTTCTTTTTAATTGATCTATGCACAAAAGAAGACTTCAGTTTATAGATATGGTTATACCATGTGTGGCCTAATATAATACTTGACTTAAAGAGACTGAGTCAGCAGGATTTCACATCCCAAATTTATATGGGAACATAGCTCTACAAAGACAAATCCAGCAATACCTTATTATGACCAGTGCATTCATCCATTACTGAGAAATCGGCATTTTAATTGATATGCAAATGAGGTTCAAGAGCTATTGTAAATATGAAGCCTCTGTCACTCCAGCTCTATACTCCATCTAGTGTTACTTGATCCTGCATGACTGACATAGTCTATGCTGTGTGACTTCAGGAGAAATAAAATTGGGGGTGAAATCTTGCTGACAGAATCCCTTTAAATAACAGTTGTGGTAGACTGGAGGATGAAAAAAGCGCAAAAATAGGGTCTTATCCAAGAATAACAAGACCAAGAAGTATCCAGGAGTAGATGAACAGTAATTTATTATTCTACGTATTTTGGAGAGTCTTTCTCCTTCTTCAGGATATATCACACATAAAAAAAAGGTTTTTATGTGTGATTTTCATGAAGAAGGAGAGGAACTCTCTGAAACGCGTAGAATAATCACTTTTTATCTACTCCTCCATACTTCTTGATTACAGCAGCGGGCATTATCACCCTATCTTTCTTTACTGGATATCTTTTAAATAAGAATTGTTTGATGATTTATTTCTTTTCTGGCTGTTGTAGCAAAAAAATGTAACACTGAGGCTAAGTTCAAATATGTGTAAAAAAATAGTGCGATTTTTATCCGGAAAAATTAACAATATACTGTATAATCTATATTGTCCATCATATGCAATCCATATGTCATTTTTATACATCAGAAATTATTTTAATTTACACGACCAAATACAGTTTCCTTTGTTCAAGAATTAGAGTATCCATAAAAATCTGCTATATAGTTGATCTGTATGGGATCTGATTTTTTTGTTTGCGCACCCATAGACATGAATTGGCAAGTCACATCAGAAATACGGAAGAGAATACTGCATGCTGAAATTTATTTTATGAGGCCATTCAGTCCATGTAAAAAAAGGGGGATCTGAACTGCCCTATTGAATACTATTGGTCCAAATACTGTCAGTCTTTTTCCATGGATATTCGATACATGTATAATGCTGACCGTGCTGCTGTTGAAAAATAGTAGTTCGACACTCAAAGAAAATATCAAGTAGTTTTATATTGACGCATTTCAGCTTCAGAACTGTTATTCAAAGCGAACTACTCTTCTTCAACAGCAGTGTAGTTAGTATTACACCTGTACGAATTATAATCCTTTCACATACCGAAGATGCCCTTTCTTCTGTTGGCGTGCTGTAACAGCTAATTACAACACAGCATTTATTGGAATTGTGCCATACACTACCCCATCAGATTAGCAATGCCTTACTCCCTATTTCCATTTACCTCAAAGTTGTCTTATTTGCACTTGGCTCTCTTTTTTTTCTTGAAGTTTTTCTCTAAGAACAGAACTCAGAACAAAAATATAGACAGATGTATGTAGCTAGAGATGAGCGAACCTCAGGCTCGAGGCTCAGGGTTCGGGCTCAGAAACTGACATGAAAATCCCTGTGGTGACGATCTCGCTGTCTGAGTGATTACCTGCATTGTCCGCACTGCTGGAAGTGTTGGTTAGTCTCAAATTAGGCATTCATTCATCGTATTGAGATGTTTTGTTCGCAGAGAATAATAAAAAAAATAATAAAAAAAAAAACACCACCCACCCTGCTCCAAAAATGTTTTGCTATGGGCCTAAAGCAAAACATTTCCTGAGGTGGGCAGTGTTTATTTTTTTTATTAATTCTCTATGAACAAAACATCTCAGTATGCTGAATTAAAGCCTAATCTGAGATGAACAAACACTTCCAGCAGCGTGAACAATGCAGGTAACCACTCAGACACAAGCAAAGTGAGATACTCACCAAAGGGGTTTTCACGTCATTTTCCGAGCCCGAACCCTGAGCCTCAAGCCTGAGTTCCACTCATCTCTAAGTGTAGCTTAAAGCTGTGTTCACGTAAGGTGTTTCGTCATGTAATGGAACAGTCACACCCATCTCAGTGCTACCGTGAACTCAGGCCTTCATTAACAAATCTAGGTAGACGTGGCTGTCAGCTGCTTGCCACGAGATGCCAAATAAGTGCACTTTCCTTGATAACTTTTTTATTTTATTTTTGTTCAAAATACTGAAAAATGGCAATTTTATGATGTCCCAAAAGTAGGTTGATCAAGGACAGTTGCAGCTCAGATGTACATTTTGGTGGTATATATAGGCTGGGACCAGCTGTAAATACATCAGTGCACTAAAACAGAAGAACAAGTAAAAAATGAACGTTTGTTCTTTTTGTCCTCATAGGCAGGTTAGTTGCAAGAGTTAATTAACTGCCTAAAAGCAACGATTAACATTACATTGGTTTCCTAGATCATACTTCCCTCTGAAATAATATTTGCTAATTGGCCACGAAGCAAACATATCTAAGGCTCTTAAAATCATAAGCATTTGCTTTTCTAAACGGTAGCTCATTATTAAATCTCAACAGCTAGTAATTGCAGTGACAGACATGAGTGTTACTAAAGCAACAGTAGAACAATCAAAACAAATGCATTTACTCAGATTTACTCTCGGTGAATATTACATGGATAATTATGTAGAACCAGAATTACTGCTATTTTAGCTCTTCTATTAATATCATCAATAGCTGCGTTTCCTTTATTCTGAAATTTCCAGCACAGCTCTAGCTTTGCCATAAGCATTTCATTTGACAAACACATAAATATTTTAATGTTTTAATATATTTTTAAGACATAATTCCTTACAGGCAGTTTGCACAGTTTTATAGAAATTCTGAATAAACAGTGGCCAAACGTGAGGAGACTGGTTATTATCATTATTAAAGAAGACCGTGCAATGCTCAGTGCCAGTGCTGTAATGGTGGTCACTGGTTAGTGCTGGTAACTGTCATCTTAGTTATAAGTGGCTGGTGGGTGATATTAATATTTGCTCATTGTTAATCCCTTCCCCCAGAGGCCAATTTCCATTTCTTTTATTCTTGTTTATTCCTTCCCTACTTCCAAGACACATAACTATTTTATGTTTTGCTTTTTGCTCGAAAACTTGTACTTTTGAATGACACCATTGCAAAAAAGTGCAATTTCCGAATAGTTTTTTTTTTTATTTATTATTTAGCATGTTCATAATATAGTAAAACAAGACAAAAAACATGACAGCACTCCTAAACCTGCAATGTAAACAGGTGCATAACTGAACATGATATACAATGTCAAAAAGAGAGACAGGTACACTCCGAAATGCTGAAACATGAAAGCCATGAATATAAGAATATATATGTATATATATATATATATATATATATATATATATATATATATATATATATATATATATATATATATTACTGCTAAAGGAAATCTAGGAAACATGTAGACATTTAGCATACAAAAATGACCATTTTTCTATTTGCCCAGTAGCCACGTCAAGGCATTTCCCGTTACTGAGTACAGTAAAGCTGACCTGGCAGAATGATTCTCCAGGTCAGCACAATTTAACAGATTGCAAACATGTATATATATTTTTTTCTTTAACTGATGAAAAGTTTGGGTGTATTTTTGAAACTTGTTTTTGCATGTATCACTATTTTCCCAGACTTGTAACATTTTCATTTTTCACGATAAGATGCTGTGTGATGGCTTATTTTTTGCCCCTTGAGCTGATGTATTTATTGATACAATCTTGGGGTAGATACAATGTTTTGGTCACCTCTTCTTGCAGTTTATTGCAATATTGTAGCAGTCAAAAACACCATAATTCTGGTGTTTTTTTTGTCTCAGTACATCGTTTCCTGATCAGGGTAATTTGTTTTATTGTTTGTTAAATTAGACTTTTATGAACACAGTGACACCAAATATGCAGTTTTTTATTGCTTTACTGCTAATGAAGCAAAAGGAGGATGATTTTAAGGTCAAACCAAAATGATAAAATTGCAGAGGGGGGAGGGTGGTTGCTGCAATATTGCAAAAAATCTAAACAAAACCTGTTGTAGCAATCAATCAAAACGTCATATCGATCCCAAAATGATGTCAATAAAATATATATATATTTATGACAAATTTCTGATTTTTTTTTGCCAATAAAATAATACCAAAGCAAGATACGTTTAGTATCACCATAATTAATTATACTGATGAGGAGAAACATATGGCCTGATCAATTTTACCACACAACATAAACAGTAAAAGCAATTTCCAAAAAACAATGTCAGAATTGCATTTTTTTTGCAATTTCACTGCACTTTGAATTTTTTTTCCAATTTTCAGTACACTATGTGGTAAAATGAATAAAATTATTAAAACGTTTAACTCATCCTTCAGAAAACAAGATGTCATTAGTCTATATGGACAGAAAAATAAAAAAAAGATATGGCTCTTGGAAGAGTGGGGAACAGAAACGCAAAATCACAAATAGCTGATGTCGGGAAGGGGTTAATGACATAATGCTATGGTTAATGTGTTGTATGTGAGGAAATGCTGCATTTGTATGAGCAGCACTGATGTGTCATGACCTGGTGGTATTTTATATAGTCTCTGTGGCTTATTGTTTTATTGCAGTACAATGGCTTTTTTTAACACATTTCTTGTCTCTGTTATTGGTGGAATATGAGACCTGTCATAGGTGAACTAGCCAAGATTAAAGAAACATGGCCATCAAAATTTTTATCCTCCTAATATATTGCAGTCATCACATTATAAAGCACTGCGTTCTTACAATTGTAAATTTTACCCTTCTACTCAGTTAATTGTTCTCTTTTCCATTACGGCTATAACATTACATGATTACAAGCTGACTAGCTGAATCCTTCTAAGCTCTACATAGACACAGGAAGTCTCTTTTTCCTGCATTAATTATCACTGCAATAGTGTTGAGCGAGTATGCTTGTCACTACTCGGTACTCGCACGAGTATCACTGTACTCGGGCTACTCGGCGGGGACCGAGTAATCTCGCGATACTCGTGCTGTACTCGTGGTCTTCATCCCTGCATGTTGGCACTCTTGAGAGCCAGCCCTCATGCAGGGATTGGCTGGCAGACCACTGCAATGCCACAGCCCTTTTAGTTGTGGAATTGCAGTGTTTGGCTGGCCTGCACAGCGTGACCGAGCCTTTATACCGGCGGGCCCGCTGTGCTCTGCACACAGCCATCCAGACAGTCAGTGCAGGGAGAGTGTTGCTGCTTCAGGGAAAGGTTTGCGGCCCTTTATAGTTATTTCCGTAGCAGGACTGCAAACAGTGTGACCAGAAGTCCTTCTCAGGACTATTGTAGTTGTATACAGGCAGGCAGGGTATAGCCAGGTCGGAGTACAGGAGCAGAGTCCTTCTCAGGACTATTGTTGCTGTATACAGGCAGGACAGGCAGGGTATAGCCAGGTCAGAATACAGGCTAGTGACCAAAAGAGTCCTTCTCAGGACTATTGTAGCTGTATACAGGCAGGCAGGCAGGGTATATAGCCATTCCTAGTGGTGACCGTATACCAGCCTTCATCATATCTGGGGCTGGTGTACACAGTCTAAAACAGTCCTGATAGTGTAATTGTCACTCCTAAAAACCTGTTAGGTTCTTAGTGCGTCCGTGCTTGCATTTAAAAACCGCACGTGTGTGCCTGTCGGTGGCAGCGTACAGGTGCACTTGTGTGCGTTTTGCACAAACTAGTATATAACGCACAAGTCTAGTGAATAATACACGTCAGTCAGCAGTGTCTGATAGTGTCAAACTTCTCAGTAATTGTCGCTCCTAAAAACCTGTTAGGTTCTTATTGCGTCCGTGCTTGCATTTAAAAAACGCACGTGTGTGGCAATCGGTGGCAGCGTACAGGTGCACTTGTGTGCGTTTTGCACAAACTAGTATATAATGCACAAGTCTAGTGAATAATACACGTCAGTCAGCAGTGTCTGATAGTGTCAAACTTCTCAGTAATTGTCGCTCCTAAAAACCTGTTAGGTTCTTATTGCGTCCGTGCTTGCATTTAAAAAACGTACGTGTGTGGCAATCGGTGGCAGCGTACAGGTGCACTTGTGTGCGTTTTGCACAAACTAGTATATAACGCACAAGTCTAGTGAATAATACACGTCAGCAGTGTCTGATAGTGTCAAACTTCTCAGTAATTGTCGCTCCTAAAAACCTGTTAGGTTCTTATTGCATCCATGCTTGCATTTAAAAAACGCACGTGTGTGGCAGTCGGTGGCAGCGTACAGGTGCACTTGTGTGCGTTTTGCACAAACTAGTATATAACGCACAAGTCTAGTGAATAATACACGTCAGTCAGCAGTGTCTGATAGTGTCAAACTTCTCAGTAATTGTCGCTCCTAAAAACCTGTTAGGTTCTTATTGCGTCCGTGCTTGCATTTAAAAAACGCACGTGTGGAGCAGTTGGTGGCAGCGTACAGGTGCACTTGTGTGCGTTTTGCACAAACTAGTATATAACGCACAAGTCTAGTGAATAATACACGTCAGTCAGCAGTGTCTGATAGTCTCAAACTTCTCAGTAATTGTCGCTCCTAAAGACCTGTTAGGTTCTTATTGCATCCGTGCTTGCATTTAAAAAACGCACGTGTGTGGCAGTCGGTGGCAGCGTACAGGTGCACTTGTGTGCGTTTTGCACAAGCTAGTATATAACGCACAAGTCTAGTGAATAATACACGTCAGTCAGCAGTGTCTGATAGTGTCAAACTTCTCAGTAATTGTCGCTCCTAAAAACCTGTTAGGTTCTTATTGCGTCCGTGCTTGCATTTAAAAAACGCACGTGTGTGGCAGTCGGTGGCAGCGTACAGGTGCACTTGTGTGCGTTTTGCACAAACTAGTATATAACGCACAAGTCTAGTGAATAATACACGTCAGCAGTGTCTGATAGTGTCAAACTTTTCAGTAATTGTCACTCCTAAAAACCTGTTAGGTTCTTATTGCGTCCGTGCTTGCATTTAAAAAACGCACGTGTGTGCCTGTCGGTGGCAGCGTCAGGCTCCACATTGTCCCTGGATAGAGACGTGCATGATGGCCTGTAAACCTGAAGTGCCCATTGTAAGGAAGTGGGTCTATTGTAGTATAGCCCTTTGGCAGTGCAGCCAAAAATTTGGAGGCTCCACATTGTCCCTGGATAGAGATGTGCATGAGGGCCTCAAAACATTGCTCCCATTGCAAAGGAGCGGGTCTCCTGTCGTTGTAATGCCCATTCTGAAAGAATGGGCGAAAAAATTTACCACTGGGGATATACCTGAAACAACGGCCTAACTATTGTAACGGTCATCATGGTGGCGCATGAGGAGAAGGAGGAGCAGTCCAGCGATTATCCAAAGTCCAGAAGTGTGTACCCATGGGTGAGTGGAGGTACATGGCAAATTCCCGTTACAAACTTTAAATTCCGCTGTCATTTGCTGGTGGTGTGGTGAAGTCTGGCCCAATCCAACCCTTGTTCATCTTGATCAGAGTCAGCCTGTCAGCATTTTCAGTTGACAGGCGGGTGCTTTTATCTGTAATGATTCCACCTGCGGCACTAAAAACATGCTCTGACAAAACGCTAGCGGCAGGGCAGGCCAGGACTTCCAAGGCGTAGAGAGCCGATTCATGCCATGTGTCCAGCTTGGATACCCAATAATTTTAAGGCACAGAGGAATGTTGGAGTACAGTTGTTCGATCTGCAAGGTACTCCTTGAGCATCTGGGCAGACTTAGGATTTCTTGTGGCACTACCCTGCACCTCAGGGGCTGTGGTACGTGAGGGGCTGAGAAAATTGTCCCACATCTTAAAGACTGTTCCCCTACCTCTGGCGGATTGGACTTGTGCCCCTCTCGGCTGTACGCCTTGGTTGTCCACTGATTCCTGACCTATGCCACTAGCGTTTTGTGAGGGGAATGCTTTGCCTACTTCCGTGACTATGGCCTTCCGGAACTGCTGCATTTTGCCTGACCTCTCCACCTCGGGAATAAGAGACATAAAGTTCTCCTTTTAGCGTGGGTCTAACAGTGTTACCAACCAGTAATGATTGTCGGCCAAGATGTTCTTAACACGAGGGTCACGAGACAGGCAGCTTACCATAAAGTCAGCCATGTGCGCCAGACTCTTAACAGCCATCACTTCAGTATCCTGACCAACACGATGACTGAACATGCTGTCGTCCTCCTCCTCCTCCTCATCATCATCTACCCTGTCCTCCGGCCAGCCACGCTGAACCGAGGATATGACTGGTGTGCATGTCATATCCTCAATTTGGCCGGAGAGTTGCTCCATGTCTTCATCCTCCTCCTCGTCATAGTCCTCCACTGCATGTTGTGATGAGACGAGGCTGGGCTGTGTGTTATCACCCACACCCACTACTGTTCCTTGCTCCAACTCATCGCGCTCCACCTGCAATGCATCATGTTTGTTTTTGAGCAGAGACCATTTTAGAAGGCAGAGAGGCGGTATGGTGACGCTAATAATGTCGTCATCGCCGCTCACCATCTTGGTGGAGTCCTCAAAGTTTTGGCGGATGGTACATAGGTCAGACATCCATCTCCACTCAGGTGTTATGTGTGGAGTTTGACCCATTTCCCGACGGCTTACGTGATGCAGGTACTCAACAACTGCCCTCTTCTGCTCACATATCCTGACCAACATGTGCAGAGTTGAATTCCAACACGTGGGGACATCACACACCAGTCTGTGAGCCGGAAGATGCAAACGGCGCTGAAAGCCGGCAAGGCCGGCTGAAGCAGTAGGCGACTTTCAAAAATGTGCAGACAGGTTGCGAACTTTTACCAGCAGATCAGACAGCTCTGGGTATGACTTTAGAAACCGCTGAACCACGAGGTTGAGCACATGGGCCACGCATGGAACATGTGTCAGCTGGCCTCGCCTCAAAGCCGCCACCAGGTTCCGGCCATTGTCACACACGACCTTTCCTGGCTTTAGGTTCAGAGGTGTGAGCCAGTGATCTGCCTGCTGTTTCAGAGCTGTCCACACCTCTTCTGCATTGTGGGGTTTGTCACCTATGCAGATTAGCTTCAGCACAGCCTGTTGCCGCTTCGCCGAGGCAGTGCTGCAGTGCTTCTGTGTCGCCCTGGACAAGCCAGGGGCCACAGACCACAACACTTACACACCCCACACTCCCTGCAGGCACATCATAGTCAAAACATAAAATCCTTGTTGCCTTCCCCAGGGGCTGTTGTCCACACCAGGGGGTGGAGCCAGGTGGTTGGTCTCCACCCACCAAGGAGTTCACAGTCCTGGAGGAGGGAAAACACAGGCAGTGAGAGTTAAGCTAAGGAAGTGGAAGGAGGAAAGTAGTAGAGAGGAGAAAAGTGACAGCAAAGAGCCTGAAGTTGGTCCAGGTGTGTGGCCCGGACAGGACAGCAAGGTTGGCAGGCGGTGGTGACCGTCTGCAGTGGAGGCCGATTGGAGTATGCCGTAAGGACCGTGGACGGGTGGTGACCCGGCGGTACCGGACCGGTATACAAAGAGAAGCCAGCACCATTGGCAGGGGCCTTTCGGATCCCGGCAAGGCTTGGAGTCGCCGTGAATTTGCCAAATCCGTTAGTGAAGGGGACCTCCGGGTTTCCAAACAGCCAAGTCCCGATAGAAGGCAACCGTCCAACCGTGAAGGGGAGACACCGCCACCGCCAAGGGCAACCGTCTCCCAGGGCCAGCGCCTGCGGGCAAAAGGGGCTCCTCCAGCCCATATCCAGGTCGGGGAGCGGGTTACCGGTGGGAACCCATCACTACCAACATTGAACTTAGGTGCAGGGAGAGACAGTCATCACTAACCTGCAGGGAGGGACAACCGCAGCCGTCCGAGGGACCCGTCCATCCAGCCGCTTGTTTTACCGTGAACTGTGTCATCATCATTGGGCTGAGTGAGTACCTCCGTGCCGTGCGGCACAGCGCTGCCCCTGCGACCCTGCACCTCATCAGGCCCCCAACCCGCCTGTCATCCATCTCTACCCCATCACTAGGCCCCGGGACAACCAACCCCTCTACCCACGGAGGGGAGAAATAACAACAAAGCTGCTCCCTGTCACCGCTCCCAGGATCCCCGTCCAGAGCAGCGGTGGTGTCCACACAATCACCACAACCGTGGGTGGCGTCACGGACAATATCCCCAAAACCCAAACCACCCCTTTTCACTGACGGGCGAGGAGCACCGCTCGAGTCCCCGAGATCCGGCCATCGCTCGAGCCACCGAGCAGCAGCAGCCGTAGAGCAGTGGCAGCCGGACCTGAGCAGTGGGAGAGCGCAGCGTCCCCTCCTCCGCCCGCGACACTTCCAGCTTGGGACTGGTGTGGAGGGTAAAGTGGATGAGGATGCGCAGGAGGAGGAGGAGGCTGAGGAGCATGACATTCCGGAGCTGTAGAGTGTGGGTGAAACCCTGACTGAGGTAGGGCCTGCAAAACTTGGTGTGGGAAGGATGTGTTCCGTCCCTCGCTCAGACTGGGTCCCAGCTTCCACAATATTAACCCAGTGTGCCGTCAACGAGATGTAGCGGCCTTGCCCACAAGCACTTGTCCACGTGTCTGTGGTTAGGTGGACTTTGGCTGAAACAGCATTGTTCAGGGCACGTGTGATGTTTTGTGACAAGTGGTTATGCAATGCGGGGACGGCACACCGGGAGAAATAGTGGCGGCTGGGGACCGAGTAATGTGGGACAGCTGCCGCCATCAGGTCGTGGAATGCTTCTGTCTCTACCAGCCTAAAAGGCATCATTTCCAGCGCAAGCAGTCGCGAAATGTTAGCATTTAGAAGTGTGGCATGTGGGGCGTTGGCAGTATATTTGCGCCTGCGTTCAAAGGTTTGCTGAATGGATAACTTAACGCTGCGCTGGGACAAGGACGTGCTTGATGATGTTGTTATTTCTGCGTGGGCAACTGCAGGTGCAGGGCCGGAGGAGGCTTGTTCGCGGGCAGCATGGACAGGGGATTGGCTCGCATGCACAACAAGCGAAGACGTAGCAGTGACATCAGCAAGCACTGCTCCTCGACTCTGTTGTACATCCCACAAAGTCGGGTGCTTGGCTGACATGTGCCTGATCATGCTGGTGGTGGTCAGGCTGCTAGTTTTGGTACCCCTGCTGATGCTGGCATGGCAGGTGTTGCAAATGGCCTTTTTAGAATCATCTGGATCCAACTTAAAAAACTGCCAGACTCGGGAAGACCTAACATTTGTACAGGCACCTTGTGTCATGTTGTTGTTCCGGGGAACGGTTGCCTGACGTCTGCCTGGGGCCACCACCCTGCTTCTTACTGCCTGTTGGGAAGCTACGCCTCCCTCCCCCTGTGCACTGCTGTCCTTGCTCTGCATATCCTCCTGTCAGGTTGGGTCAGTTACTGGATCATCCACCACGTCGTCGTCCTCTTCCGCACCCTGCTCCTCCTCCTGACTTCCTGACAATTGTGTCTCATCATCGTCCACCCCTTGTTGAGACATGTTGCCAACTTCGTGAGAACGTGGCTGCTCAAATATTTGGGCATCTGTACATACAATCTCGTCATGGCCCACTTCAACAGGAGATGGCGAGAGGCCAGAATGTGTGAATGGAAACGTGAACAGCTCTTCCGAGTGTCCAAGTGTGGGATCAGTAATGTCCGTGGACGTGTACTCGGCCTGGTGGTAGGAAGGAGGATCAGGTTCTGAAATGTGCGGTGCAGTATCACGGCTACTGACACTTGACCGTGTGGAAGACAGAGTTGGTGGTGCCAATCTGACTGGAAGCATTATCCGCTATCCAACTAACAACCTGTTGACACTGGTCTTGGTTCAAGAGCGGTGTACTGCTGCGGTCCCCAAGAATTTGGGACAGGATGTGCGAGCGAGTAGATGTGGCCCTTTGTTGTGGCGAAATTAGAGCTTGCACACGACCTCGGTCTCTGCCTGCACCACCATCACGTCCACTTCCTTGTTCGTTGCCAACGCCCTTGCGCATTTTGCAATGCTGTGCTGATGTGTATTCACTAGACTTGTGCATTATATCCAAGTTTGTGCAAAACGCACACAAGTGCAATTGAGCGCTGCCACCAACAGGCACACACGTGCGGTTTTTAAATGCAAGCACGGACGCACTAAGAACCTCTATCTAGGTCTCTATCCAGGGACAATGTGGAGCCTCCCAATTTTTGCCTGCCCTGCCAAAGGGCTATACTATAATAGACCCACTTCCTTACAATGGGCACTTCAGGTTTACAGGCCATCATGCACGTCTCTATCCAGGGACAACGTGAAGCCTCCCAATTTTTGGCTGCCCTGCCTAAGGGCTATACTACAATAGACCCACTTCCTTACAATGGGCACTTCAGGTTTACAGGCCCTCATGCACGTCTCTATCCAGGGACAATGTGGAGCCTCCCAATTTTTGGCTGTCCTGCCAAAGGCCTATACTACAATAGACCCACTTCCTTACAATGGGCACTTCAGGTTTACAGGCCCTCATGCACGTCTCTATCCAGGGACAATGTGGAGCCTCCCAATTTTTGGCTGCCCTGCCTAAGGGCTATACTACAATAGACCCACTTCCTTACAATGGGCAATTCTGGTTTACAGGCCCTCATGCACGTCTCTATCCAGGGACAATGTGGAGCCTCCCAATTTTTGGCTGCCCTGCCAAAGGGCTATACTACAATAGACCCACTTCCTTACAATGGGCACTTCTGGTTTACAGGCCATCATGCACGTCTCTATCCAGGGACAATGTGGGGCCTCCCAATTTTTGGCTGTCCTGCCAAAGGGCTATACTACAATAGACCCACTTCCTTACAATGGGCACTTCAGGTATACAGGCCCTCATGCACGTCTGTATGCAGGGGCATTGGTGAACCTCACAATTTTGGACTGCCCTGGCAAAGGAAAATACTACAAAGACTCACTTCCTCAAAATGGGCACATTAGACTCAAGAGGCCTTCATGTACGTCTCTTCTCAGGGACATCGGAGTGCCACACAATGTTTTCACGTAAAATCTTTCATGTAATCTCCAAAAGTAACATACACCAGCTCTATCTCACTATTGGGTATGTGCCCTTAATATTTCCGCCATGAAAATTCATTTTGGTGTCATTTTTGAAGGTTTTCTGGTGAGTCTGTAAAAATGGCGTAAAACGCAGACAAAATTGTTCACAGCTGTGACTTTTGAGTGATAAATGCTTCAAGGGGTCTTCCCCATGCTGTTGCCATGTCATTTGAGCACTCTTCTGAGACTTTTGTGACATTTTTAGGGTTTCTACATGCTGCCGGGGATCATTTCATAAAAATACTCGGGTCTCCCATAGGATAACATTGGGCTAGGTGCTTGGGCCGAGTACACGAGTATCTTGGGATGCTCGACCCGAGCCTCGAGCACCCAAGCTTTTTAGTACTCGCTCATCACTACACTGCAAGAGTTAATAGCAGTGGGAGGAGTTGAGCAGCTGGGTCAGGAGTTGAAGAGGGGGATGAATCAAGCAGGTATAGAATACTTCCTGTTTCTGCATAGAACATCTAAAAACAGAAGAATTAACTGGGTAGAACAGCAAAATGAGAACTTGCATTTACACAGTGCTATATAAGTTGGTGATTGCAATATATTAAGAGGATAAAATCTTTGATAGGAGTGATTCTTTAATGGGCAGAATACTGTACTTGATTGAAAATGTTACTGTATCTTCTTGAACAAATTTTTTCTAAATTCAGCATGTACTTCATGATTTACTTGCTAGTTATTGTCGCTATTGATTTAATAATGCCGAAAATGTGCTTAAAAATGACATCAATATGCTTAATGATACAACCATATACCAATTCCTTTTGTCCAGGTGGTAGGAAGTATGTTTCATAGTTGAGCAGTGTCATCAGAAAAGGCATTGTTTTGTGAATAATCTACTATAGAGATCATAACCACAGACAATAGAACTCTTTTATTTTTGTTTTCTCAAAAAATAGCCCTACTGTATATCCAGCCAGCAGCTATCAGACAGTCAACATGCCCCACAGGCTAGTGAAGGTCACATTCAGACTGCTCATGTATATTTACCATTATGTCAACAGCTGAAGTTAAATAAAATGGATGTGTTTGAAAATAAAACTAAGTTAACATGGAAAATCATTTCCAAGAAATGGATTGTTTGTAGAACAGTTGCAATATTTCAATTGAAGAGCAGATACATGGTTGTAATGTAGTCATACATAGCAATTTATTTAATGGGATTGTAAGCACATACACTGTCCTCCCAGAAAACTAAAAAATGTCTTCATGTGAAAAGCGTTACAACTACACTCAGTTGCATGAGAATTTGTTTTTCAAACCTTATGTGCTTTGAGATCAGACAGTGAAGAGGAAACTTACTTTGTTTTTTTTATGACTTGCCACACATCTTATACCTGTAATTTCTTCTCAGTATTTGTAGTTTTACATTAGTTCAATTTGACACAATTTTCAGCTTCAATTTTGTGTCATATTCTGCATCAAATTAAAAGACCTCTAGAGTTTTATGATTTAGAATGGGGCTCCTAAAACCCCATTTACATGAAACAGAAAATAATCCAGATTACATTTTGTCACAGACGCAGAAAAACAAATGCTGAAATTACCGTATTTTTCGGACTATAAGACGCACCTGACCATAAGACGCACCCTGGTTTTAGAGGAGGAAAATAGGAAAATAAAATTTTAACCAAAAAATATGGTCATGACACACTGTTATGGGGCGAGGATCTGCTGCTGACACTGTTATGGGGGTAATGTCCCACAATTTTCTACTAAGGTACCCCATTCTGATAAGGATCCTCCTGCCTTGTATATGATCCTGCTGATATACCCCCCATCCTGCTAATAATATACCCCCCATCCATCCTGCTCATGATATACCCCCATCCATCCTGCTCATGATATACCCCCATCCATCCTGCTCATGATATGCCCCCATCCATCCTGCTCATGATATGACCCCATCCATCCTGCTCATGATATGCCCCCATCCATCCTGCTCATGATATGCCCCCATCCATCCTGCTCATGATATGCCCCCATCCATCCTGCTCAAGATATGCCCCCATCCATCCTGCTCATGATATGCCCCCATCCATCCTGCTCATGATATGCCCCCATCCATCCTGCTCAAGATATGCCCCCATCCATCCTGCTCATGAAATGCCCCCATCCATCCTGCTCATGATATGCCCCCATCCATCCTGCTCATGAAATGCCCCCATCCATCCTGCTCATGAAATGCCCCCATCCATCCTGCTCATGAAATGCCCCCATCCATCCTGCTCATGAAATGCCCCCATCCATCCTGCTCATGAAATGCCCCCATCCATCCTGCTCATGAAATGCCCCCATCCTGCTCATGATATGCCCCCATCCATCCTGCTCATGAAATGCCCCCATCCTGGTAAATGGCATGTATCCTGTGGCACAGGAAAAAAAAAATAAACGTTTATACTTACCCTTCCTCACTCCCTGAAGCACCGATCTCTGTCTCAGCTGCAGCGCCGCTGTGTGGAGCCGTCACCGGTGTCTGCAGCATCGCGTCTTCCTGTCTGTGCCGGCAGTAAGCTGATCGATTCTGGTGGATACTAGCGGCGCGCACAGCGATGACGTCATCGCGGTGCGCGCCGCTAGTGTCCAGATCAGCTGACCGCCGGCAGACAGGAAGACGCGATGCTGCAGGGGGGAGGCTCCACACACGGTGACGGGTGAGTACACTGATTCACTGCACCCCGCGCTGATAATGATGCACGGGGGGCAGTGAATACAGCCGCACATGATCACTCCAGGCTGTAGTTGCCAGGGGTGATCACGGCCGGCTGCTAATTATGCACGCACCCCCCCCATCACCCCGCCCACCTGTCAGCGCCGGTTTCGCTGAGAGATGATGGGCGGGAGGATGGGCATGCATATGTAATGAGCGGGCCCACGTGGTCACGGCAGGCTGTTACAGCCTGCTCGTGCCGCCGATGACCCGCTGCACCGCGGCACCCTCATTCCCCGCAGCCTTATAGTCAGACCATAAGACGCACCCCCCACTTTCCCCCAACATTTTGGGGGAAAAAAGTGCGTCTTATGGTCCGAAAAATACGGTAAGTAGCATACTACTTTTGCCCACAAATTCCACATTCAACATTCAAGGATAGCAAAGGGGCAACTCGTAGACCAAATTGAGCACACACCTAGCAATAAACATGCAGCAATTCTGCCGCAGAAATCAGAGTGTCAGCTCCGGAATACTGTCGTTAAATTACACATCTGCATTTTTGAAAATACAAATGGAACTTTATTATTATTACCGTATTGTTTCGGACAATAAGACGCATCTGACTAGAAACTGCAGCCACCCCCATTTTTGAACAACAGAAAAAAGGAAAAAAATATTAATATTAAAACTATCTTGGTGATGTAAAAATGTGGAGGGGGTAATATCACTAATGGCGGTCTATGGTTCTGCTCGTTTCATGGTGCTCTAGGGTAGAAGAGGGAGGTAATGATTTTTTCCAAAGTGATAGAAGTATATTAGGAGGGTTAGTCCAAAAATATATACAGTGGAGGAAATAATTATTTGATCCCTTGCTGATGATTTTGTAAGTTTGCCCACTGACAAAGACATAAACTGTCTATAGTTTTAAGGGTAGGTAAATTTTAACAGTGAGAGATAGAATATCCAAAACAAAATCCAGCAAATCCCATTGTATGAATTATAAAAATGTATTTGCATTTTTCAGAGAGAAATAAGTATTTGATCCCTCTGGTAAACAAGACTTAATACTTGGTGGCAAACCCTTGTTGGCAAGCTCAACAGTCAGGCATTTTTTGTAGTTGACGATGAGGTTTGTGCACATGTCAGGAGGAATTTTGGTCCACTCCTCTTTGCAGATGATATCTAAATCATTAAGATTTTGAGGCTGTCGCTTGGCAACTCGGATCTTCAGCTTCCTCCGTAAGCTATCTAAAGGATTAAGGTCTGGAGACTGGCTAGGCCACTTTATGACCTTAATGTGCTTCTTTTTGAGCCACTTCTTTGTTGCCTTAGCTGTATGTTTTGGGTCATTGTCATGCTGGAAGACTCAGCCACAACCCATTCAAATATCCTGGTGGAGGGAAGGAGGTTGTCACTCAGGATTTTATGGTACATGGCTCTATACATTGTCCCATTGATGCGGTTAAGTAGTCCTGTGCCCTTAGCAGAGAAAAAACCCCAAATCATAATGTTTCCACCTCCATGCTTGACAGTGGGGAAGGTGTTCTTTGGGTCATAGGCAGCATTTCTCTTCCTACAAACATGTCGAGCTGAGTTAATGCCAAAGAGCTCAATTTTTGTCTCATATGACCACAGCACCTTCCTCCAATCACTCTCAGAATCATCCAAGTGGTCATTGGCAAACTTCAGATAGGCCTTCACATGTGCTCTCTTGAGCAGTGTGACATTGTGGGCACTGCAGGATTTCAATTTATTATGGCATAATGTGTTACCAATGTTTTTTTTGGTGACAGTGGTCCCAGCTGCCTTGAGATCATTAACAAGTTCCCCTCGTGTAGTATTAGGCTGCTCTCTCACCTTCCTCATGATCTTGGATACCTCACAAGGTGAGATTTTGCATGGAGCCCCCAGATCGATGTCGACTGACACTCATTTTGTATTTCTTCCATTTTCTTACTATTGCACTAACAGTTGTCTCCTTCTCAATCAGCATCTTACTTATGGTTTTGTAGCCCATTCCAGCCTTGTGCAGGTCTATGATCTTGTCCCTGACATCCTTAAAAAGCTCTTTGTTCTTGCCCATGTTGTAGAGGTCTCTAAGAGCCAGAACTCTTAGTGGTTGTATGGGATCAAATACCTATTTCTCTCTGCAAAATGCAAATAAGTTTATATAATTTACAGAATGTGATTTTCTGGATTTTATTTTTCATATTCTATCTCTCACTGTTAAAAGTAACCTACCCTTAAAATTATAGACTGTTCATGTCTTTGTAAGTGGTCAAACTTACAACATCAGCAAGGGATCAAATACTTATTTCCTTCACTGTATAGGGCATTATATACTGTCCCCAACAGTGATATAACAAGGTCCCAATACAGTTTACTTTGATTGCCTTGTACCAAAGTAAATTTTATTGTGGAGTTAACTATGTGAGTAGTATTGTACATATGAAATGTATTTCATTTATGCCACTTAAACTCTTTATACACAATTTAGCCACCTGTATAGCTTTAGTAGATGCTATTTATATTTCCACACTATAAAGCACGCCTATTACAGATTTTATATTAACCACTTTATGACCTTGTACTGGTATGTCCAAGGTCATGCCCTTGCCTTTGATGTAGGCTTGCACGCTGAGCTCGCTTCTTTCCCTACACATATTGGCTGATCTGATTAGCCCACATATGCTCTAACAGAGAGAGGCAGATTGCCGATCCAAACACCTCTGTTAACTAGCTAAATCCCACTGTCAATCTCTGACAGTGGGATTTAACATGCGTCGGTGGAGAGCATGTGATTCCCCACTCCCATTAATGGTTCTTTGACGTGATCAAAGATGATGGATTGTCAATACAGCCAGGGGCAGATGATGGCCCCGGTCTTTGCCACAATGAACTTCCTGTGAACACCAGCTGAGAGGCAGCATTCGCAGAAAGTAATATTTTTTGTTGTACAGACCAGAGATGATGCACTGCTCTGTACATCACAAGCAATTGGAAGTTCGCAGCTTCAAGTATCCTAAGTAGAGATGAGCGAACCGGTCCCGGTTCGGCTCGAGGCGGTTCGCCGAACGGGGGGTCTGGCTCGAGTTCGGCTCGTCGAACGTTCGACGAACCGAACTCGAGCCCATAGGAAACAATGGCAGGCAATCACAAACACAGTAAAACACCTAGAAAACACCCTGAAAGGTGTCCAAAAGGTGACAAACAACTCACAACATAACACAAACACATGGGAAAGTGACAAGGACATATACTCATGTGAAAACAAAACAGCTGGACAAGGAAAAAGAGGGAGACACACAGATATATGAGTATATGCAAAGAAACATCGATTCCATTATTGTGCAACTTGAGCCCTGCTCATTTTAGGCTTCCAATCTGGATAAATTGCCTGAGCTCGCCACGTACGCCTTGAGGATCTTGTCGTGTCCTGCAGCCAGCGTTCTCTCGGAACCTGTCTTCAGTGCTGCTGGGGGTCTGCTGGCAGATAAGCACACGTGTCTGTCCACTGACAATGTGGACCTGGCTCTCAGAGGACTTTTCTTCCCCTGGGTCAGCCAGGGGAGGCGAAAGGCACGCGTATTTTTGAGAGTGCTTCATGCAAAGCATCTTTTTCTTTGTCAAAAGGGGGGCTCAACCGATGCCAGTCAAGTGGGGTGTGTGTGGCCCAGTTAGTGGCAACGAGGGAGACTGTGGTTGGAGTCCCCTCGCTGTGTCTCTAAAAGAACCAAGATGAACAAGTCATGGCTCTCAGAGGACTTTTCTTCCCCTGGGTCAGCCAGGGGACGGGAAAGGCACGCGTATTTTTGAGAGTGCTTCATGCAAAGCATCTTTTTCTTTTTCAAAAGGGGGCTCAACCGATGCCAGTCAAGTGGGGTGTGTGTGGCCCAGTTAGTGGCAACGAGGGAGACTGTGGTTGGAGTCCCCTCGCTGTGTCTCTAAAAGAACCAAGATGAACAAGTCATGGCTCTCAGAGGACTTTTCTTCCCCTGGGTCAGCCAGGGGACGGGAAAGGCACGCGTATTTTTGAGAGTGCTTCATGCAAAGCATCTTTTTCTTTTTCAAAAGGGGGCTCAACCGATGCCAGTCAAGTGGGGTGTGTGTGGCCCAGTTAGTGGCAACGAGGGAGACTGTGGTTGGAGTCCCCTCGCTGTGTCTCTAAAAGAACCAAGATGAACAAGTCATGGCTCTCAGAGGACTTTTCTTCCCCTGGGTCAGCCAGGGGACGGGAAAGGCACGCGTATTTTTGAGAGTGCTTCATGCAAAGCATCTTTTTCTTTTTCAAAAGGGGGCTCAACCGATGCCAGTCAAGTGGGGTGTGTGTGGCCCAGTTAGTGGCAACGAGGGAGACTGTGGTTGGAGTCCCCTCGCTGTGTCTCTAAAAGAACCAAGATGAACAAGTCATGGCTCTCAGAGGACTTTTCTTCCCCTGGGTCAGCCAGGGGACGGGAAAGGCACGCGTATTTTTGAGAGTGCTTCATGCAAAGCATCTTTTTCTTTGTCAAAAGGGGGGGTCAACCGATGCCAGTCAAGTGGGGTGTGTGTGGCCCAGTTAGTGGCAACGAGGGAGACTGTGGTTGGAGTCCCCTCGCTGTGTCTCTAAAAGAACCAAGATGAACAAGTCATGGCTCTCAGAGGACTTTTCTTCCCCTGGGTCAGCCAGGGGACGGGAAAGGCACGCGTATTTTTGAGAGTGCTTCATGCAAAGCATCTTTTTCTTTTTCAAAAGGGGGCTCAACCGATGCCAGTCAAGTGGGGTGTGTGTGGCCCAGTTAGTGGCAACGAGGGAGACTGTGGTTGGAGTCCCCTCGCTGTGTCTCTAAAAGAACCAAGATGAACAAGTCATGGCTCTCAGAGGACTTTTCTTCCCCTGGGTCAGCCAGGGGACGGGAAAGGCACGCGTATTTTTGAGAGTGCTTCATGCAAAGCATCTTTTTCTTTTTCAAAAGGGGGCTCAACCGATGCCAGTCAAGTGGGGTGTGTGTGGCCCAGTTAGTGGCAACGAGGGAGACTGTGGTTGGAGTCCCCTCGCTGTGTCTCTAAAAGAACCAAGATGAACAAGTCATGGCTCTCAGAGGACTTTTCTTCCCCTGGGTCAGCCAGGGGACGGGAAAGGCACGCGTATTTTTGAGAGTGCTTCATGCAAAGCATCTTTTTCTTTTTCAAAAGGGGGCTCAACCGATGCCAGTCAAGTGGGGTGTGTGTGGCCCAGTTAGTGGCAACGAGGGAGACTGTGGTTGGAGTCCCCTCGCTGTGTCTCTAAAAGAACCAAGATGAACAAGTCATGGCTCTCAGAGGACTTTTCTTCCCCTGGGTCAGCCAGGGGACGGGAAAGGCACGCGTATTTTTGAGAGTGCTTCATGCAAAGCATCTTTTTCTTTGTCAAAAGGGGGGGTCAACCGATGCCAGTCAAGTGGGGTGTGTGTGGCCCAGTTAGTGGCAACGAGGGAGACTGTGGTTGGAGTCCCCTCGCTGTGTCTCTAAAAGAACCAAGATGAACAAGTCATGGCTCTCAGAGGACTTTTCTTCCCCTGGGTCAGCCAGGGGACGGGAAAGGCACGCGTATTTTTGAGAGTGCTTCATGCAAAGCATCTTTTTCTTTTTCAAAAGGGGGCTCAACCGATGCCAGTCAAGTGGGGTGTGTGTGGCCCAGTTAGTGGCAACGAGGGAGACTGTGGTTGGAGTCCCCTCGCTGTGTCTCTAAAAGAACCAAGATGAACAAGTCATGGCTCTCAGAGGACTTTTCTTCCCCTGGGTCAGCCAGGGGACGGGAAAGGCACGCGTATTTTTGAGAGTGCTTCATGAAAAGCATCTTTTTCTTTGTCAAAAGGGGGGGTCAACCGATGCCAGTCAAGTGGGGTGTGTGTGGCCCAGTTAGTGGCAACGAGGGAGACTGTGGTTGGAGTCCCCTCGCTGTGTCTCTAAAAGAACCAAGATGAACAAGTCATGGCTCTCAGAGGACTTTTCTTCCCCTGGGTCAGCCAGGGGACGGGAAAGGCACGCGTATTTTTGAGAGTGCTTCATGCAAAGCATCTTTTTCTTTTTCAAAAGGGGGCTCAACCGATGCCAGTCAAGTGGGGTGTGTGTGGCCCAGTTAGTGGCAACGAGGGAGACTGTGGTTGGAGTCCCCTCGCTGTGTTTTACATGCTTTTAGAAGGGCATGAAATGGCTTGGAGGTTGACTTTCATCATATGCAAACTGTTGGCTACCAAAATGCTGCCTTTCCAACAACTGTGGTTATAGGCAATGAGGAACATACTGATGAAGATGAGACGCAGATACCCGATTGGGATGACAACTTAAATATTCGGTCAGGGCAAGAAGAAACTCGGTCTGAGGGGTAGGGGAGTGCAAACACAACAATTGATGATTAAGTTCTAGATCACACCTACTGTCAACCCACAGTCAGACACTCGAGGAGGTCAACAGAGGCGGTGGAGGAGGATGCAACCGACGTCGAAGTAACCTGGCGCCTTCCTGGACACAGTCGGAGCACTGGTAGCACGTCTACAACTGCATCCTCAGCCACCACTCTGCCTCTGAGCATTATTCGGGGTGGATCAACAGGTCGCATGGCCTCTAAGCCTTGCCTAGCCAGGTCCTTTTTTGACATAGAAAAAGATCGCCCAAATTATGTGATCTGTAAAATTTGTCATGGTTCTCTTAGTAGAGGTCAAAACCTCAGCAGTTTGACAACTTCTTCCATGAATCGTCACATGAATAAATATCATATGGCCCGATGGGAAGCTCACCGTGCTGCAATGCGGCCTAGCGGAGCGAACCATCCACCGCCTGCCCCTTCCAGTGCATCCGCGCGCTCGTCATCTTCTAGGACTGTGGGGACAGCTGTCACACCTGTTTTTCCACCCACAACTTCCACCACTGTAACCGCAACAGGCAGTTTGCTTGGTAGGTCGTCAGTTGGTTTGGAAGGGGAAACAAGTGAGTGTGTACAGCTCTCTCAGACATCGATAGCACCAACTTTGGATGAAGGCAACATCATGTCTCCGCCTGCACTTTCCTCACAAAGCTGCATTTTTCCAGGGACACCCGACTCAACACCGTCTACACACAGCAGCCAGATCTCTGTCCCTCAGATGTGGTCAAATAAAAGGCCACTTCCTGCGACCCATGACAAAGCGAAGAGGTTGACTCTATCCCTCTGTAAGCTGTTGACTACAGAAATGCTGCCTTTCCGCCTAGTGGACACACAGGATTTTAGAGACCTTATGTCTGTCGCTGTGCCCCAGTACCAGATGCCTAGTCGCCACTACTTCTCTAAGAAAGGTGTGCCCGCGCTACACCAGCATGTCGCACACAACATCACCGCTTCCTTGAGAAACTCTGTGTGTGAACGGGTGCATTTCACCACCGATACTTGGACCAGTAAGCATGGACAGGGACGTTACATGTCGCTGACTGGCCACTGGGTAACTATGGTGATAGATGGTGAAGGGTCTGCTGCACAAGTCTTGCCGTCCCCACGACTTGTGTGTCAATCCTCTGTCTGTCCAAGTTCCGCCACTGCTTCTGCATCCTCCACCTCATCTGGGTCCTCCACCTCCGCCCCAAGCCTGCCTGGTCAGGCCACCAGCGTTCTCACTGCGCAGAAGGAATCACGCACCCCTCATTACTATGCTGGTAGCAGAGCGCAACGGCATCAGGCGGTCTTTAGCTTGACATGTCTTTGAAATAGGAGTCACACAGCGACTGAGTTGTGGGCAGCTCTGGAGACTGATTTTGATAAATGGTTGTCTCCACTCAACCTGCAGCCTGGTAAGGCCGTGTGCGACAATGCTGCAAACCTGGGTGCGGCCCTTCGCCTGGGCAAGGTGACACACGTGCCTTGTATGGCTCACGTGTTTAACCTTGTTGTCCAGCAATTTTTAACACACTATCCCGGCCTAGATGGCCTTCTGACCAGGGCACGGAAACTGTCTGCAGTGCTCACTTCCGCCGTTCAACCGCCGCACCTGAGCGACTTGCATCGCTCCAGAAGTCTTTCGGCCTGCCGGTTCATCGCCTGAAATGCGATGTGGCGACACGCTGGAATTCAACTCTCCACATGTTACAGCGACTGTGGCAGCACCGGCGAGCCCTGGTGCAATACGTCATGATGTATAGCCTGGGCCAACGAGATGCAGAAGTGGGGCAGATCACCCTGATGGAGTGATCTCAGATCAAGGACCTATGCACCCTTCTGCACAGTTTCGACATGGCGACGAATATGTTTAGCGCTGACAATGCCATTATCAGCATGACGATTACAGTCATTTACATGCTGGAGCACACGCTAAACACTATTCGTAGTCAGGGGGTGGGACAACAGGAAGGGGAGGAACTACAGGAGGATTCATATGCGCAAGACACAACAACATCACCAAGGTCCAGACGTTCATCATCACCAACGCGGCAGGCATGGGACCATGGGGGACAGGGATCAACAAGGGCGCATGGTAGCAGGTGAGATGTTGAGGAAGGTGCAGGAGGACATGAAGATATGGAGGACGAACTGTCCATGGACATGGAAGACTCAGCAGATGAGGGGGACCTTGGTCAAATTTCAGTTGAAAGAGGTTGGGGGGAGATGACAGAGGAAGAAAGAACGGTTAGCACCTCTATGCCACAAACACAGCGTGGACTTGGTGCGCATGGCTGCGCAAGACACATGAGTGCCTTCTTGTTGCACTACCTCCAACATGACCCTCGTATTGTCAAAATTAGAAGTGATGATGACTACTGGCTTGCCACACTATTAGATCCCCGGGACAAGTCCAAATTTTGTGACATAATTCCACCCATAGAAAGGGACGCACGTATGCAGGAGTATCAGCAGAAGCTGTTACTCGATCTTAGCTCGGCTTTTCCACCAAACAACCGTGCAGGTGAAGGGAGTGATTCTCCCAGTTGTAACTTGACAAACATGGGACGGCCTCGTCATCTTCAACAGTCTACCCGTACCAGTAGGACCGTATCTGGTGCTGGTAACAGCAATTTTATGGAATCTTTTCATAATTTTTTTAGACCCTCCTTTGCAAGGCCACCAGAGACAACAAGTCTGACACATAGTCAACGGATGGAGAGGATGATACAGGAGTATCTCCAAATGAACATCGATGCAATGACTTTGCAAATGGAGCCTTGCTCCTTTTGTGCTTCAAATCTAGAAAAATGTCAAGAGCTCTCCAGTTACGCCTCGAAGATTTTGTCGTGTCCAGCTGCCAGCGTTGTCTCTGAACGTGTCTTCAGTGCTGCTGGGTGTGTGCTGACAGATAAGCGCACGCGTCTGTCCAGTGACAATGTGGACAGACTGACGTTCATCAAAATGAACAAGTCATGGATCCAGAAGGAATTTACTACCCCTGTGTCATCCTGGGGAGAGTAAATGCTTGTGGATTTGGAATGTGCTTGATGCAAATCAAAACATCCTGTTTGCAACTAGGGCACAAGTGCTGCCACTGATAAGGTGTCTGTGTGGGGCCCAATTTTTGGAAAAAAAGGGAGACTCCGCTTGGAGTAACCCTTGCTTGCTGTGTTTTTTAAAAATGATACAAGATGAACAGATCTGAAGGCAAGATGAAGCCAACATCATGTCTCCGCCTGCACTTTTCTCACAAACCTGCATTTTTCCAGGGACACCCTACTCAACACCGTCTACAGACAGCAGCCAGATCTCTGTCCCTCAGATGTGGTCAAATAAAAGGCCACTTACTGCGACCCATGACAAAGCTAAGTGGTTGACTCTATCCCTCTGTAAGCTGTTGGCTACCGAAATGCTGCCTTTACGCGTAGTGGACACACAGGATTTTACAGACCTTATGTCTGTCGCTGTGCCCCAGTACCAGATGCCCAATCACCACTGCTTCTCCAAGAAAAGCATGCCCGCGCTACACCGGCATGTCGCACACAACATCACCACTTCCTTGAGAAAATCTGTGTGCGACAGGGTGCATTTCAACACAGATACTTGGACCAGTAAGCATAGACAGGGTCATTACATGTCACTGACTGGGCACTGGCAAACTATGGTGAGAGATGGAGAAGGGTCTGCTGTACAAGTCTTGCCGTCCCCACGAGTTGTTTCAATCCTTGTTCTGTATGTAGAAGTTAATACACTGCTTCTGCCTCTTCAACCTCGTGTGGGTCCTCTACCTTTGCGCAAACCCTGTGTGGTCAGGCCACCCTTCCTTGCAACTGCGCACAAGGACTACCACACACCTCCTTACTATGCTGGCAGCAGAGCTCAATGCCATCAGGCGGTCAAAGTTTTACTTTGAAATGTATGGGAAATGTGAGTCACACCGCTATTACAGAGAATAGTAGTCAGGCAGGGTCAAAACATTAATTGAGGAACAGGAACAGAATGGGACGGCCAGGACTTAATCAGAAAACAAGCAGAGGTGAAATGCGTATCGGCCAACAAGGTACATAAACAGCAAGCAGGAAAAGTAGTCAGGTAACAAGCACACAAAATCATAAAACTGAACTGGGGGTAAAATTAACCAGAGGTTCATAGCTATGTCTGGCAGTGGTCTGCAGACAGGATGGGCATAAAAAAGGGTGTGGTGTCTTCCCATTGGTTGTAGCTGAATGATGGTATTTCATCTGTGAGATACCCACCAGCTACATTCAGCCAGAGATTCTGCATCTGTCAAGGTAATGCAGCCCAGTGGGTGAGCATAACCTGCGTCCACCTGCGCCGCTGGCATCGACTACTCTCCCATCATCAGCACTATTCATGAAAGGAACACGTTGTCACCTGGCGACCGGAGTACAAATTGACGGAGCGGACTCCGTTGGTGACTTAACAGCCGTGTGCGGCAATGATGCAAACCTGGCTGCGGGCCATCCTCAGGGCAATGTGACACACGTGCCTTTTATGGCTCACGTGTTGATCCGAATTCTCCAGCAATTTTTAAAACACCATCACGGCCTACATGGCCTTGTGCAGCGGGCACGCTCGCTATGTGCTCACTTCCATCGTGCGCACACAGCAGCTCAACAACTTTCATCACTCCGGAAGTCTTAGGGTCTGGCAGTTAAACGCCGGAAATGCGATGTTCCGACACGCAGGAATTGGAATCTGCACATGTTGCAGCGTGTGTGGCAGCACCGCAGAGCCCTGCTGAAATACGGTAAGACATATAGCCTGGGATAAGTTGATCCAGAGGTGGTGCAGATCACGCTGCTGGAGTGGTGTCAGATCAAGGACCTATGCACCCTGCTACACAGTTTTGAAATGTCGACGAAGATGTTTAGCACTGGCAATGTCATTCTCAGCGTGACAATTCTGGTCATCTACATGATGGAGCACACTGTAATTATTATTCGGAGTCAGGTGTTGGGACAAGAGGAAGGGGAGGAAGTACAGGAGGAGTCATATGCGGAAGGGATAACAAGATCTACGAGGTCCAGATGGTCAGCGGCACCTATGCGGCAGTCATGGTGAGGGAGAGGGATTAACAAGGGCGCATAGTATCAGCAAAAAGTGTTGATGAAAGTGCAGGAGCCCATGAAGAAATGGAGGACGAACTGGCGATGGGCATGGAAGACTCAGCAGATGAGTGAGAGCTTGCTCACATTTCGGTTGTGCGAGGTTGTGGGTAGAGGGCAGAGGAAGGATGCACGATTCTCACCTCTCTGCCACCAACACACCAAGGACTTGGTCCTCCTGGATGCACAAGACACATGAGCGCCTTCTTGCTGCACTACCTACATGACCCTCGGATTGTATGAATTTGAAGTAATCCTGAATACTGGGTTGCCACACTGTTAGATCCCCGGTACAAGACAAAATTTGGCGAACTAATTCCTGCCATAGAAATAGACGCACGTATACAGGAGTATCTGCAGAATGTGGTACGCAATCTTAGATCTACTTTTCCACTAAACACCAGTGCTGCACAGAGTGAATCTCAACACTTTGTCATGGATAGGAGGAAATGGTCTTTTACTTGTCCACATCGGAGGGACCGAGGGATGGCTGCTGTGCTGAGATGGCGTTGAGTACGGTGTCCCTGCACAGTTGCACTTTTGGTCATATCCCAAAATGAGTTGAAAAAGGACAGATGCTGTTGGAAAGGGGAACAGGTGTGTTGGAAAGGGGAAAAAAATTTTGGTCCGTGGATTTGGTGGTTAAACAACTGTAACATTTGCTGAAGAAACAACATCTGTTACAGTGGGACTGGCAGATTTGGATAAAGTGGTATATAATCTGTGACCGCTATATAACAAAAATTAATAAGAAAAGAAAGAGAAAGGTATATATCACCTTCAGCAGTCAGTGTCCACCGTGCTCCCAGTTGGAAAAGGAGAGGTTGGCAACTTGAAGGTTTGGTGGAGGATACAGAGCTGTGTGGCTATGAAACTAATAGTAGCCTGAACCGAGTTAGACGCCATTCGGATCTGGAGACTGTGAGCCCTGTTAGCGTCACTGGGTCCACATGCCCACCCAGCCCAGGAACTCCCTGTTAACAACACAGGGGCCATTGAGTACGCTGACCGTGTGCGTAGGGGCCACACCTGTGGACAGCAGGCGCATCAGCAGCAGCAGGCCTGTTAATGCCACTGGGCTGCACAAGCAGGACTGTTAGGACAGGAGCTGGTCTTAACCGTTCTGCGTTACCAACTGTGGTGGTGGCCTGCATCCACCACCCTATCCCTGCCTACCTCTGGCCTAAAGCCGCAATGGGTTCAACACATGGAGGTGTGCTCTTTCGGAGCATAATAGAAGACTGCGCACCTCCTTGTTGGCTCCAGCCCCTTTTATAACCTGGGTCCGCCCCAAACCAGGGTGAACCACAATGCACCTCCTGGAGACAAAAGCAGAGTGACACGTCATGAGTGGCATAACTAGCGTCCTATTTGGAAACGCAACTTCAATGATGACCTCATGGCTGCCATGACCCAAACACCTCACCAGTCATCGTCTGACCATCAATAATGCGGTGACAAGTCATAGGTGTGGGCCTCTGCAAGCCATTTGGGAGGACACCTGATGCCCTGTGGTCTATATGGGACCCCCACATCAGGGCCAGGGCCAAAGAGTTCATTACCGGACCTAGTCTCTGATGCAGGAAGTGCCTGAGCATGCTCAGTAGCATGAAATACAGTCTCTGAAAAAAGACTATCAGCTTTAGCATGGTGTCTAGGCACAAAACAGGACTTAGACCCGGCACAGAATGCAAGCACCTGTGCAAAGAGGCTTTTCACACTTAGTGTGGGAGCATGCGCTGTATCCCGAAATGAAGACTTAGCGTCAGGAATGGCACAGTCAGGCTGAGCATACTCACTAGGCGAAACACTGTAATTATGCTGCAGCTGGGGTACATCGGCACACGCATGCGCACTAGCTGCCTCTCCACACTTAGACGTGGAGGGGAAATTTGTCTTGGAGATGCTGTCTATGAACAGAAGGAAAAGCTAAAGGAAGCCTGACTTTCTATCCCTCCGAATTATGAAATGCAGCAATGAATTCCATGAGTTTGCTATAACATTAGCGTAGCTAAATGTGCATGAGGGTGTGATGTAGAGGTGCTAGAAATAGCTTGTCACCAGTGGGGCACTAATGGAATACAACAGCCAGTTCTATGATGCCACAAAATGGCAGTATTTTGTGCTATCATTATAGCTTATTAAAAACAGAGCACGAGGTTGTCATGCAGAGGTGCTGCACATAGATTTGCAGTAGTGTGAATAGACAAAAGTACAATAGCCACGTTTAGGATACAACTAGGTACAGTGAGTGTTTGCTAGTATAATGGCTGAGTTTAAAAAAGTTTGAGTGTGCAATGCAGGCAGACGTGCTGCAAATAACGTTCCAATACTGTGAATAGACAAAAGTACAATAGCCACGTTTAGGATACAACTAGGTACACTGAGTGTTTGCTACTATAAATGGCTGAGTTTAAAAAAGTTTGAGTGTGCAATGCAGGCAGACGTGCTGCAAATAACGTTCCAATACTGTGAATTGACAAAAGTACAATAGCCACGTTTAGGATACAACTAGGTACACTGAGTGTTTGCTACTATAAATGGCTGAGTTTAAAAAAGTTAGAGTGTGCAATGCAGGCAGACGTGCTGCAAATATCGTTCCAATACTGTGAATAGACAAAAGTACAATAGCCACGTTTAGGATACAACTAGGTACACTGAGTGTTTGCTAGTATAATGGCTTAGTAACAATGAGTTGTAGTGTGCAATGCAGGCAGACGTGCTCTGCAAATGTCTTTGCACTAGTGGGACTATAGCAAAGTCCAATAGCCACGTTTAGGATGCCACTAGGTACACTGAGTGTTTGCTAGTAAAATTGCTTAGTTTAAAAAAGTTGGAGTGTGCAATGCAGGCAGATGTGCTCTGCTAATATCTTTGCACTAGTGGGACTATAGCAAAGTCCAATAGCCACGTATAGGATGCCACTAGGTACACTGAGTGTTTGCTAGTATAATGGCTTAGTTAAAATGAGTTTGAGTGTGCAATGCAGGCAGACGCGCTATGCAAATGTCTTTGCACTAGTGGGACTATAGCAAAGTCCAATAGCCACGTATAGGATGCCACTAGGTACACTGAGTGTTTGCTAGTATAATGGCTTGGTTTTAATGAGTTGGAGTGTGCAATGCAGGCAGACGCGCTCTGCAAATGTCTTTGCACTAGTGGGACTATAGCAAAGTCCAATAGCCACGTATAGGATGCCACTAGGTACACTGAGTGTTTGCTAGTATAATGGCTTGGTTAGAATGAGTTGTAGTGTGCAATGCAGGCAGATGTGCTCTGCTAATGTCTTTGCACTAGTGGGACTATAGCAAAGTCCAATAGCCACGTATAGGATGCCACTAGGTACACTGAGTGTTTGCTAGTATAATGGCTTAGTTAAAATGAGTTTGAGTGTGCAATGCAGGCAGACGCGCTATGCAAATGTCTTTGCACTAGTGGGACTATAGCAAAGTCCAATAGCCACGTATAGGATGCCACTAGGTACACTGAGTGTTTGCTAGTATAATGGCTTGGTTAGAATGAGTTGTAGTGTGCAATGCAGGCAGATGTGCTCTGCTAATGTCTTTGCACTAGTGGGACTATAGCAAAGTCCAATAGCCACGTATAGGATGCCACTAGGTACACTGAGTGTTTGCTAGTATAATGGCTTAGTTAAAATGAGTTTGAGTGTGCAATGCCGGCAGACGCGCTATGCAAATGTCTTTGCACTAGTGGGACTATAGCAAAGTCCAATAGCCACGTATAGGATGCCACTAGGTACACTGAGTGTTTGCTAGTATAATGGCTTGGTTTTAATGAGTTGGAGTGTGCAATGCAGGCAGACGCGCTCTGCAAATGTCTTTGCACTAGTGGGACTATAGCAAAGTCCAATAGCCACGTATAGGATGCCACTAGGTACACTGAGTGTTTGCTAGTATAATGGCTTGGTTAGAATGAGTTGTAGTGTGCAATGCAGGCAGATGTGCTCTGCTAATGTCTTTGCACTAGTGGGACTATAGCAAAGTCCAATAGCCACGTATAGGATGCCACTAGGTACACTGAGTGTTTGCTAGTATAATGGCTTAGTTAAAATGAGTTTGAGTGTGCAATGCAGGCAGACGCGCTATGCAAATGTCTTTGCACTAGTGGGACTATAGCAAAGTCCAATAGCCACGTATAGGATGCCACTAGGTACACTGAGTGTTTGCTAGTATAATGGCTTGGTTAGAATGAGTTGTAGTGTGCAATGCAGGCAGATGTGCTCTGCTAATGTCTTTGCACTAGTGGGACTATAGCAAAGTCCAATAGCCACGTATAGGATGCCACTAGGTACACTGAGTGTTTGCTAGTATAATGGCTTAGTTAAAATGAGTTTGAGTGTGCAATGCCGGCAGACGCGCTATGCAAATGTCTTTGCACTAGTGGGACTATAGCAAAGTCCAATAGCCACGTATAGGATGCCACTAGGTACACTGAGTGTTTGCTAGTATAATGGCTTGGTTTTAATGAGTTGGAGTGTGCAATGCAGGCAGACGCGCTCTGCAAATGTCTTTGCACTAGTGGGACTATAGCAAAGTCCAATAGCCACGTATAGGATGCCACTAGGTACACTGAGTGTTTGCTAGTATAATGGCTTGGTTAGAATGAGTTGTAGTGTGCAATGCAGGCAGACGCGCTCTGCAAATGTCTTTGCACTAGTGGGACTATAGCAAAGTCCAATAGCCACGTATAGGATGCCACTAGGTACACTGAGTGTTTGCTAGTATAATGGCTTGGTTAGAATGAGTTGTAGTGTGCAATGCAGGCAGACGCGCTCTGCAAATGTCTTTGCACTAGTGGGACTATAGCAAAGTCCAATAGCCACGTATAGGATGCCACTAGGTACACTGAGTGTTTGCTAGTATAATGGCTTAGTTATCAGTTGGAGTGTGCAGAGGACAAGAGGGTACAGTGGCAGGATTGTGGTGCTCTGGGTAGAGGAATGGAAGCCTGCCTTTCTATTCCCTCCTAATGGTGAAATGCAGGTAGGAAATCCCTGACCTGGGCTACACAGACGCTGTTGCTGTTTGCAGGACCTGTCACCTATGGCTCTCTGACCCTGCCGGTTGGAGCCCTTAAAAGGACTGCTATAAAGTGCTCTCCCTAAGCTGTCTAACGCTGTGTATGCAGCGCATACAGCTGTATCGGCTATAGGACTCAGGAAGACGGAGCTGCGACAGTGATGTCTGACACCAAAGACGCAGAAGGCAGATAATGGCGTCCGTGAAGAAAATGTCCGGTTTTATAATGCAGGGACATGTGACATGCAGATCCTATCACACATGCCGTTGCTTCTCTGGCTCAAAGTCCACTTAGCTGTGTGTGTGTCTGGGATTGGCTGACATGCTGGCCCGCCCCACAAGACGCGCGCGCTTAGGGAAGGAAGACAAGAAAAAAAAAAAAAAAATGGCGATCGCCATTATAGAAACAGCAGTGATCTGAAGGCGCTGTTCACGCACACTATACACTGAAATGTGATAATAGTTTGATTCACAGAGTGACTTACACTATTACAGCAGAAACCAAGCTATGATTTAGCTGTTTTTTGGCTGCTAGAACCGTTCTCGAACGTTTCTAGAACTACCGAGCTTTTGCAAAAAGCTCGAGTTCTAGTTCGATCTAGAACATGCCCCAAAATCACTCGAGCCGCGAACTGGAGAACCACGAACCACGAACCGCGCTCAACTCTAATCCTAAGTGCATGTCCGCATGCCGTAGTTTTGTCATAACCACACAAATGCACCATTTGGCCAAAAAAGTATCTTGTTATCAAAAGCACAACAAAAACCGCATGTGTTTTTGGTGCATTTTTTAACACCAATGGGTGAAAAAATGCAAGGAAAAATGCTAAAAGAATTGACATGCTGGAGTTTTGTTGTCACCACAAAACTGCAGCCCCCCAAAAAAGCATTGTGCGCACAGCAAATCTGATATCTCATAGACTTTGCTGGGGAAGGAAACGCATGCAGTTTGTGGTGTCTAAAAGATCACAATAAATTGTACCAAAAAAGCATCATAAAACTGTTGCGTGCACATGGGGCTTAAAGAAACAAAAAAAATGAAAAAAGTTTAAAAAAATATGCAAAAAAAGCTGAAATTATTTGCCTTTTGTCCCATTGAAAATAAATAATAAAAATATAAAAAATACACATATTTAGTATCATGGCTTTGAGATCTATCAAAATCGATAATAAATTAATCTGATCGATAAATTGCGTAATGAAAACAAATCGAAACCCCAGTGCAATATTGCAATAAAATGCAATAAGAGGCGATCAAATAATCGCATCTACCCAAAAATGGTATTTGTAAAAACATCAGCTTATGGCGCAAAATATAAGCCATCACACAGCCCCAGATCCCGAAAAATGGGAATGTTACAGTTGTCGGAAAAATGCAAAAGCAGCATTATTTTCACCAATTAAATAAAAAAAAAAACTTATACATTTTTGGTATCTTCAAACTCATACTGATCTGGGGAATCATAATCCAGGTCAGTTTTACCATATAGTGAACATGGTAAATAATAAAGACCTAAAACAACTGTGGTATTGCATTTATTTTGCAATTTCACGGCACTTGGAATTTTTTCCACATTTTCCAGTACACTATATGGTAAATTTAATGGTTTCATTCAAATGTACAACTTGTCCCACAAAAAGCAAACCCCTATACGACTATGTTGATGGAAAAATAAAAAGGTATGGCTCTTAGAAGAAGGAGAGGAAAAATAAAAACAAAAATGGACAAATTGCCTGTTGATAAAGGGGTTAAATGGGTTTTCCTACAAAGAATGACCATTTTAATCCATAGATTCTTGAATAATAATTTATACAATCGGATGTGTTTAAAAAAATGTTTCTGTGCTGAGACAATCTTATATATGTGCCCCTGCTGTGTACTGTGTAATGGCAGTGTCTGACTGTACAGGGACATGGTCTGATCATAGCACAGCTCCTGGGCCGTGGAGGAAGTAAAAAAGTATACAATCGTTACAGCAGGGGATCACAAATAATTGTTTCTTTGAGGTAAAACATTTTTTAAAAACAGGCAGAGAAATGTTTTATCTCACAAAAAGAATCAGCATGCTATTATGTCTTTACTCTTTATACTCTTTTGCATGCTCCTCTGCCCAGGAGCTGTGGTATGATCAGTCCATGTCCCTGTACGGTCAGACACGGCCATTACACAGTACATAGCAGGGGCACACATATAAGATTACCTCACAACAGGGACATTTTTTTTTAAACACATCCAATTGAATAAATTATTATTTTAAGATCTATTGTTTAAAATCAACTTTCTTTTTTTTTAATTCTGGTTAATTTTACAGTTTATAATTTGTAAAATAAAAACATATTACCTTAAAAATCAAATGTAAAACTATCAAAGTCAAAATAAAGGGAAAACAGTCTTAGGACTGCATTGTGCTAAAAAATTTTGGAACCGTGCAATTGGTTAGATTTTTAATTGTGGCTCTAACCCTATAGCAGAACCTTCCTGTTGCAAGCTCTGACAGATGTACATTTTTTCTTAGGCTATGTGCGCACTTTGATTTTTTACCTGCTTTTCCACTGCTTTTTCAACTGCAGCGTTTTCATGCCAAAATGCATGCATTATGCTTTTCAAGCAAAGTCTATGGGACATTGAGCTTTCTTGTGCGCACTTTGCTGTTCAAAACGCTGCGTTTAATTTGCATAAATTTGGGCAAAAAGTCAGCGTTCAAAGAAGCAATATTTCAATTGTTTTTGCCATTTTGGCTGCGTTTCCCATTCATTCAATTTCATACAAAACTGCAGCGTTTCTAAGGCTATGTGCGCACTTTCCATTTCCACCTGCTTTGCAGCTGCATTTTAGGTCCGTTTTGAACTGCAGCGTTTTCATGCCAAAAGGCATGCGTTTTGATTTTCCAGCAAAGGCTATGGAAAATGTGAATTTCTTATACCCACTTTGCGTTTCCAAATGCTGTGTTTAATTTGCATAATTTTGGGCAAAAACCATGCGTTCAAAGAAGCAGCATGTCAATTGTTTTTGCCATTTTGGCTGCGTTCTACACCCATTGAAATCAATGAGTTGTAGAAAATCGCTGCCAAAATGTTAAGCAGTGCGCTTGCATTGCATTATTATTTTGATCCACATGTTTTTATTTAACATAACAAAGGCAGGTCTTTCGTCTTTCTCTCTCTGTCGGTCGGTCTGTCGGTCGGTCTGTCTGTCGGTCTCTCTCTATGTCTCTATCTCTCACTCTGTTCATGTTGGTCTCTCCCTCCCACACCCTCTCTCATACTCACCGATTCACGATCACCGGTGCGGCGCTGCACGGCGTTCACACTGTGGCGGCTTCTTCTCTTTTGAAAATGTCGGACGCTCATTAATCCATCACGTATTCCCTGCTTCCCCCGCCCACCGGCGCCTATGATTGGTTGTAGTTAGACACGCCCCCACGCTGAGTGACAGCTGTCTCACTGCAACCAATCAAAGCCGCGTGTCTATATTGAGCAGTAAAAAAAATAAATAAATAAATGAAATAAAAATGACGTGCAGTCCCCCCCCATTTGGATATCAGCCAGGGTAAAGCCATATGGCTGGAGGCTGGTATTTTCAGGATGGGGAGCTCCACGTTATGGGGAGCCCCCCAGCTGAACAATATCAGCCAGCAGCCACCCGGAATTGCCGCATCCATTAGATGCGACAGTCCCGGGACTTTACCGGCTCATCCCGAATTGCCCGGGTGTGGTGGCAAACGGGGTAATAAGGAGTTAATGGCAGCAGCCCATAGCTGCCACTAAGTCCTAGGTTAATCATGGCAGGCGTCTCCCCGAGATACCTTCCATGATGAACCTGTAAGTTGAAGTAAATAAACACACACATCCAAAAAATCCTTTATTTGTAATGAAAGACAAAAAAACACCCTCTTTCACCACTTTATTAATCCCTCAAAAACACCTCCAAGTCCGACGTAATCCACGCAAGGTCCCACGACGCTTCCAGCTCTGCTACATCGGAAGCTGACAGGAGCGGCAGTAGAACACCGTCGCTCCTATGAGCTCCGTGCAGCAACTGCAGTGAGTCGCACTATCAGCTGTGCTGTCACTGAGGTTACTCAAAGCCACCGCTCTCCGGTGGAGGACTGCAGCTGTGGCCGCAAGTAACCTGAGTGAAAGCACAGCTTATCGTGTGGCTCACTGCAGTCACTCAGGGGATTTGCGATCACAGGTGAGTCCTTCACGTGTGACCGCAAATCAAGCCGCGGCACACGCACAGAGCTGTGCGATCACAATGAAGTCGGGTGCAGTTCATTCGAGTTCATTCTGATCGCGCGGCACTGTCCCGCAGCCAGCCATGTCAGTGACAGTGCTGTCCCACTCGGCTCTGCTGCAAGTTTATGGGAATGCGGCAAAGCCAAGTGGGTGCGTACTGTGAAAAATGTGCGTACTGGATGCTTTTCCCACTCTGTCTATGGCAGAGAAAGCATCCAGAATGCATGAATTCTCTCCAGGAATGTCCGAATGAGTCTCAGAACGCAGCTTTTTCGGCTGCGTTCTGAGACGCACACGCAGTGACTTACATGCCGCAGAATTGAACTGCAAAGTGCGCACATAGCCTTAAAGAACTGGAAAAGCACTAAAAACTCATGAAAACCGCAAGGTGCACATAGGCTACTTTATTTGCGTTTTACATGCATTTTTAAAGCCAAAAGCATTGTCCTTTCTGCCAGAGGATGCTTTTTGAACTGCAACTACCTCGACGCAAAGTGCGCACATAGCCTTTAAGTCTTTTTCAGGTCACTGAGATTACCACCCTGGGTGACCGGCAACTCTGTAGTGGTTGCCTTTTAGTTGAGTTTGTACAGATGGAGGGGACAGACACTGGACACTTTTGCAGTACTAAGGCTATGTTCACACTGCGTCTTTTACTCCATTTTTGGTGCGTTTTTGAGGACACAAAGAAGCACCTACATGCATGCATTTCCTTCTCCCAGCAAAGTCTATGAGATTTCTATTTTGCTGTCCACACTGGGCATCTTTTTTTTTGCTGCATCTTGGCTGCGTTTTTGAAGATGCAGCATGTGAATTCTTTTTGCATTTTTGACAGCATTTTTGAGCCTTTCCAGTCAATAGATTTTACTTAACAAAATACATTGGGCAGATGCAGTAAAAACGCGGCAAAAACACATGCGTTTTTTATGCGTTTTTGCCACGGGTGCATTTTTTGGGGCCAAAAATGTTGCATCTTTGTGGTTAAAAAAAGATGCAGTGTGTGAACATAGCCTAACAGTAGTCTTGCACTGAATTCCACTGATATAGTCCACTGTTGCTCTTAATACAATTACAATTACATGTGCAATTAAAAAAAACAGTACTTGTCACTCATAATGGCTAAATTTGTCTAACCCTTCAGAGGAGCTAAAACAAACCAAAACAAAGACAATTATTTTTGGAGGCTTCACATTGAGATATGAGAGATACCCTGGAAAAAGCCAATGACAAGGTGAAACCCTGGGTTGGGCTTGTTTCAGCAGGATGCTGTCTTTGTATTGATACAAAGCCCTTTACTACAGTATACTATCCTTGTGAGTATACTGATTTAAATCTATTTCCCTTATTACTTGCAAAATTGATCTGCTACACTATTAGTTGCACTATTAGCGCATGCACACATGAGCGTATAACATGGACAAGGGCTATGTTTTATTGGATGGACCTCTGTCTAATGTCATACTATGGGTCAGGCACTTTTTTTCTCATGCCAATTCACCATGAGGAACAAATCGTAGCATGTTGTGATTGACAGCATATGTCAGATGGCACAAACCCATTCAAGTCTATGGGTGCGTGTAAAACATGCAAGCATACTGTACTGTTTGATCCTGGAGGAATGACGGAATCTACAATGGGGCCTTTTAACAGAGGCTCCAACACAAATGGGAACATAGTCTTGTATAAAGGGCTGTTTGATCTACATTTTTAACCGTACAATACTGCTTTAAAGATCCATAAAAGGCAGTATTTTTAGTTTTCCTTCAAGTTTTATGAAATGCAGTATTTTCACTCATTGAGCCTAGTGACTGAAAATAACTACGTTAAAATAGTCTGTGTTCAGGATGTACTGAGCAAAACCTTGAGGAGCATAATTGACAGTCAGATCACACTCGGCTAAGCTGTAATCTCTAGCCGTTCCTGTTATGTGTGTGTGAGTTTAGAAAACATCACCCAAATGAGTTAAAAGTTAAAAGTATGATATATAGGAAATCATGACAATACAAATGGCATTGTCCATAATTACGCAGATTAGTCTGTCTTTTATGTGAATAGAAAGTCTAGCCACATGCTGCTGTAGGAAAGCTGAAAGTGCTGCAGGACAAAAACCCTATAGGAACAGTGCACATAGTAATAAAATGGAAATCTCCTGTTTTTTCTTTCGTTTTTTTAGATATTCAAGTGCTGGAACCCGCTATTGAGCATCTACTTTTTCTCCTCATGATAGGAATACAAATTACATGAACCAATCTATTCACACAGAGCTCATGCTAATCTTTATGCTACGTATTTCTGTTCATGCAAAAGTCCAGTCAATGGTATATAATTTAGTTGATTTGTGTTTTCATCAAAGCTTTCCACTTATGTATTCACTTTATATAATATTTCAAACAGTAACAAAATTAGATGTTTCCTACATAATTGCCCTATAGTCTCATACTCATGGCAAACTTGGAAATTTTAAGGAAACTTGTCTGCAGAAAAACAGTATTCTTGATAGGCACCCTGTTCAGTAGACCCCTTGTAAAGAAGCACATCAGTCTTAGGAGCAGGGAAAGTAATTACAGCATCATCATTCTCATTGCATACTGAGAGATGACTGTTCAAAATCCCTGTGCCTAGAAGCAAGCGGCTCCAGGGAAAACATAACTTCATTTTTTTCCTGAAGTCGAGCTTACAATTTGACTGCCAAACATGTTTAACTGCTTCAGGTCCACCCTTTCCCATTAAACATCTGGGCAGTCCTGTTCTTACCCTGCAGTGACTTTCTAAATATCACAGCATCATAGCATAATTTCATGCAATTCTGTAGATGTGGGAGCGGGGAACTGGCTGTTAGAAACAGTCGGAGTCCCCATAAAGAACACAGAGATTACTTTTTATGCCTTCACAATCCATGAATACACAGTCCTGAACAAGCGCTGTGTATGCAGTAATACTAAGAACAGATGGTACTTCCTCCTATATACACAGCAGTCATGTGATTGCTGTGTATGGAAGGAAGCAGGGGCTGCTGGGTCATAGAAGGCCCAGACATCTATTCTATGCAGCCAGGAGCCTGCATTTCCCTTGTAACTGGGGCTAATATGGCATCCCCAGTTACAAGAAAAATAAGACAAAAATAAAAGACAATAATTAAATGCCTCCCAAAGAACTATTGTGACCTTATGGGTACACAATGTGTACAATATATGAAAAATAAATAAATCTTTCAAAGATACCCGGATTTGGCACTCAAGAAATTAAAAAAAAATAAAAATAAAGGAAAAATAAAGAAAACAGGAATGAAGCGTGTCATGGCGGCACACTGCTTCCAGGTCGCACATTCAATTCCTGTGCCACGATAGCATACACATAGCTTTCCCTGCTTTCCCTGCCCACCGGCCATTCTGTTGTCTGTGATTGGTTGCAGTCATCAAATGCGACCCCAGCCTGTGTGTCTAATTACACTGACAGACGCTGTACGCGGGTCAGTACAGAGGTATAAAAATAAGTAAATAAAGTAATTGGTTCTGATACCCAGCAGAGGTAAAGCTCATGGATACAGCTCCCCTTATTTTGGTTGTGTATCAAAAGAAGAGGAACCGCATGCAGCTTTTTTTTGTTTAAATAAATAATTTAAAAACACTGATGTGCAATTTCACCTCAATTTTCATACCCAACCACGATAATGCCAGCTGAAGGCTGGTAATCTCAGGCTGGGGAGACCCAGCCTAAAAATATCAGCCTCCAACCACCAGAAATTGTCACAGTCATTAGATGCAACAAGCCTGCTGCTTTACTGGCTCTTCCCGAATGCCCTGATGTGGTGGAAATCAGGGTAATATGGGGTTGATAACAGTGCACAGTTGCTACTAAACCCCAGATTTGTGATGGCACAGGTCAGGTGTCTATGAGACACCCACATCACTAATCTGTCAGAGACAGTAAATAAACACAAACAACGAAAAAAATCCTTTATTTGGAATAAAATTAAAAAAAACACTCTCTTTCACCCCTCTAGGTCCGATGTAATCCCCATGAGCTCCCACAACGCTTCCAGCACTGCTACATCTGATGCTCACAGCAAGCGCAATAGAACAACACTGCCCGCTGTGAGCTCCATAGAATGAATGAGCCGCGATGAGCAATGATGTCACTTAGATTATTTGCGGTCACAGCTGGAGATTCTCACTGTCCTCCACTTGTAACAGCAGGTAACCTAACCTCAGGTGACCTCAGTAAAGTCAGTCACCTCATCTCAGGTGAGACTTACATCTCCTGACAGAAAACCGCAGGGTTTTTTTGCCCAGAGATGTAGGTTTGGTGCTGAAAATTTTACACTATTTTTCTGCCCCCAATCTACACCTCCTGGCAAAAATCCACTTTTTTTTCTCATTTTTTCCCAGCGGTTTTTGCCGCATTTTTTTTCCACGGGTTTATGCCGTGGTATTCTGTCAGGAAGTGCACATTTGGTGCTGAAGTCATCTGCACCAGATTTCAGCACCAACTTTGCAACAACTGGCAGAAAAAACTCTTGTTTTTTGTATTTTTCAGCCAAGGGATGCAAATTTGGTGCTGAAATTTTTACACCATATTCCTGCACCCAATTTACACCACCTGGCAGAAAACCACGGCAAAAAAGTGTTAAAAAATGTGTTTTTTTGCCAGGTGGTGTAGATTGGGGTCAGTTGTATGGTTTAAAAAGTTCATCACCAAATTTGCATTCCCCAAAAATGCAAAAAGCCCTGTTTTTTTTCCTGCCAGGAGGTGCAAATTTGGTTTCAGCACCAAATGTGCACCTCTTGGCAGAAAAGCGAGACAAAAATCGCAGCAAAAAAAAATGCCTGGAGGTTTAGATTGGGTGCAGGAATATGGCGTAAAAATGTTATCACCAAATTTGCATCCCTGGTCCAAAAGTGCCCAAAAAATGATTTTTTTTCTTCCAGGAGGTGAAAATTTGTTGCTGAAATCTGATACAGATTATTACAGCACCAAATGTGTACCACCTGGCAGAAAACCGTGGCAAAAAAACGGCAAAAAATGTCGTTTTTTTGCCAGGAGGTGTAGATTGGGTGAAGGAAAATAGTGTAAAAAATTTAGCACTAAATCTGCATCTCTTGGCAAAAAAACTGTGGTTATCTGTTAGGAGATGCAGGTTTGCGAACTCAGTGACCTCCACCTGAGGTCAGGAACCTCCAGCTGTGACTGCAAATGACCTGAGTGATGTCACCGCTCATTGCACAGCTCATTCATTCTCTGGAGCTCACAGCGAGCGGTCGTGCTCTATGGTCACTCCCAGTGATATTCAGATGTAGCAGAGCTGAATTGCCGTGTAATCTTGTGTGGATTACTTCAGACCTGCAGGGCTGTGTTGGGCTTAATAAAGTGGTGAAAGAGGGGTTTTTTTGTATTTTATTCCAAATAAAAGATTTTTTCGGTGTTTGTGTTTATTTACTTTCACTTATAGATTAATGATGCAGGTGTCATAGAGGCCTGTGCCATCATTAATCTAGGGCTTATTAGCAGCTGTGTGATGTAATTATCTCCTCATTACCCCGATTGCAACTGCACCATGGCAATTGGGAAGAGCCGGTAAAGCACCTGGCTTGTCACATCTAATGGATGGGGCAATTCTGGGTAGCTGAAGGCTGATATTTTTAGGCTGGACCTCCCTATCCTGAGAATACAGCCTCAGCTGTCAGCTTTATCTTGGCTGGGTATGAAAATTGGGGGGAACAGCACATCGTTTTGTTTTTAATTATTTATTTAAATAATAATAATAAAAAAAGATGCATACGGTTCCTCTTAGGCTGGAGTCAAATCACATTTGCGAGGGACCTGCACGAGTCTTGCACCCAGCATGGCCACACACTCTCCTGACAGGAGCGGGTCAGCTGCATTTAGTTCTATGCAGCTGCACATTCATGTCTGAAGAGCGTCAGGCCACGCTGGTTGATGCGATGGGAGACTCGCACGAGTGTGACTCCGTCCTTAAGGTGCGCTCACAAGAACCAAATGACTTGCACGAGTCTTGCATCGCATCACTCGGCACTGCTGCACACTCTCCGGACATGAGCGTGCAGCTGCATAGAACTACATGTAGATGCACGCTCCTGTCAGGAGAGTGTGCGGCTGCTGGGTGATGTGATGGGAGACTTGCGCAAGTGTGTGACTCTGGCCTTATGGTGCATTCCCACAAGTCTCTGATTGCATCACCTGGCAGGCGTACACTCTCCGGACACAAGCATGCAGCTGCATAGAAATACATGCAGCTAACAAGCTCCTGTCAGGAGAGTGTGAGGCTGTGCCGGGTGATGCGATGAGAGACTCGCGCAAGTGTGTGACTCTGGCTTTATTCTGATACACAGCCATGATAAAGCCTGACAGCTGTGGGCTGCAGCTGTGGGCTTTATCTGTGCTGGTATCAGAATATGAGGACCCTGCACTGATTGTTCTATTTATTCATTTATTTTTTTACCACAATACTGAGCCATTTGTGAAACACATGCATATTGACCATACTGACCCGCAGACACTTGCATTGCTTTCCCCACCCACCGGGCATCCTGCCACCTGTGATTAGTTGCAGTAAGCTGACACGCTGACACTGAGGGTGGGGGCATGTCTAACTGCAACCAATTACATGCACTGGTGGGTGGGGAAAGCAGTGAATACTTAATGAGGGTAAAACGTGACCCGGAAGGAGTGTGCCGCCATGACGAAGCCTCAGTGAGTTCACCGCGTGCACTCCTACCCCTCTATTCCTTCTACCAACATTTTCTGGTTCACATAGACTTATATAGGTATCAGGTTCCAGACCGGAACTGAGGTTTTTTTTAAAAATTCAGCAGGGACCCGCCGGTCCCGGTTTTCTGTGAGTTCGACCAGCTCTACTCTTTAGGCCAAATGTATGAAAAAGAATCCAAAAATGTACCTGGTCAGGAATAGTGATTAAATAACATTGTCTTTAACTGTTTAAAATTATATTTACCTGAAGATCGCCCCTTTTTTTTTTTTTTGCTGACATGTCTACTTAAGGGTATATTCCCTTCTCCAATTAGAAATGTAGTATAGTTCTCCTAATTAGCTATTAACTAACTAAGGCTTTGCCTCCACTTGTGTATAAAATGGACAAGTGCAATGTAAGAAAAAAAATTACACTCGGACCCATGTTATTCAATGAGGCAGTGCAGATCTGCAAGTTTTTCCACAGCTGTAAACGGCCTGAGGAGAAAAAAATTGCAGGTTGATGCGTATGGCCGCATATATTGGATTAGACTGGCCAATGCAAGTCTATGGCTGTGAGAAAAAACCTAATGTCGCACAGACCAATTGTATGCCACCTATTTTTTACAAATACATTACCATTTCATAGCACAGAACACTGTAAATGGTCCTGGAGATGATTGTAGAATAATAGTTGCTGAGAAAAAAAATGCATTGAAATTGGATGGCATAGACATGTCATACAATTGCACACTCGCATAGTATTTGCATGACATATGAAACACCAAATGGATTTCATTTGTCCCACTTCTCAATATATGAGTGGCCGTAAACATGGATACCTAAACTGCAATGCCCTGCACATAAGGAAAAAGACAAAGCTAATCAAGAAAAGTCTACTACATTACTAATTGGAGGTATTTGCTAATTTTATTTTTATTACACCTACTACATGTTGGGAAAGGATATTGCAAATGGGAATAACCCTTTAAATATTAATTACACCCAAGTAACTTTTACTGGGATTGTTCAATATAAGTTACTTTATTCTCCTCCTACAAGCAATAAATATTTTATTATCATTATTGTCTAAAATCTTTAAACTCTTTTCTTAATTTCAATTATGAAAAATTTGGGTTTATGATTTTTTTTAAATACAATAACTGATTCTTATATTTTCTTTTGCCCTGATTTAAAAACACTTCTATTTTTAACCATCACAAATGGATTTTGCACAAAACATGCCTGAAAATACGTACAAGCAAGATGAACAAGAAAAATCTTTATTGTAGCCAAAAATGTGCACAATACATACAGTATATATACAATTATTGAACATTCATTTTGCAGCTTTATTAGAGATTAATTTTTGCATCTTTTCTTTCTCTCATCACAGCTTCTCTTGATACCTTTTAGATTAGTCTATGGGGACCCGAATACAGCACTTTAAAATGGTGGTAGATGGGATAGGAGTAAGGGATAGGGGGAGCTGGAATCATCGTAGGGCCTTATGTGGATTACGCTGGACCTGGGTGCTTTTGGAGTTAATAAGGAGGGATGGGAAAAGGGTCTTTTTGGGTATTTTATTTCAAATAAAGGATTTTGCTGGTGTTTATGTTTATTTCTTTTTACTTACAGATTAGTAATGAGGAGTCTCATAGATGACCCCATTACTAATCTAGGCTTAGTGGCAGCTGTGAGCTGTTATTAACCCCTTATTACCCCGATTTCCACAACACCAGGGCAATCAGGATAAGCTGGGTAAAGTTCCCGGATTGTCGCATCTAATGGATACGACAACCCTGGGTGGCTGCAAGATGGTATTTTTAGGTTGGGGGCCCAATAATCATGGGTTTCCCCAGCCTGAGTAAACCAGCTCCCAGCTGTTGGCTTTATCATGGCAGGGTACCCAAATTGGGAAGGACCGCAAGCTAGTTTTTTTAAATTATTTATTTAAATAATTTTTTAAAAAGCCGTATGCAGTGATTCCTCTTATTTTGAAACAAAGCCAAGATAAGTGCATGGCTGGGGTCTGCAGCCTGTAGCCGTATGCTTTATCATGGCTGGGTATCATAATATGGGGGGACCCTACGCCAATTTTTTGATTTATTTTTACAGCAATAGAGAAGCACACACAGAGCTTCTGATTGGTTGCAGCCAGACACCCTGTCACACAGGGTGGGGGCACGTCTGACTGCAATCAATCAGATATGCAGGGACTGCAGGTGGGTAAGAGAAGCAGTGTATATGCATGAGGGATAATGAGTGGCCTCGGAAGTAATGTTAGGGCCAGACGGGAAACTTGGTTACTATAACGCACTTGCTCCAATCCCCCTATCCCTTCTACCACCATTTTAAAGTACCAGATTCCAGTCCTCTTAGACTTATATGGGGCCTGGTGTTTGTCCAGATATCCGGAATCAATTCCAGGCCCGAACCATTTTTTTTTTTTTAAAACCCGGTTTGACCCACTGATCCTGGGTATCTGCAAATCTGTCCATCACTACTGCTGAGGTAAAATTAAAGCTGTGTTCTATTTGGCTGCTATGGACACCACCACACATTTTGGAAGCTCTAATAACACCAAAATCAACCACCAAAGACAAACAAAAGGGTCAAAGTATGTTGCAAGAAAAAGCCTATGAAGTCAGTGTTTGTGAAAAAAAACTTCACGTGAAGGAATTTTTTCAATATTTTTACTGAGATCAGCAATCAAAAGTATCTAGATATCCCCTCTTTTCCAAAATTTTAATTTTCAGGCGTGTGTATTATTCAAATGATCTTTAAATTAGCAGTATTTTCTATGACTCTTGTGAATAATAATTGCTTGCCACTATTTTTACATTGCACTAATATGTAATGCATGCATGAGCCGAAAGACCTACTCTTCTGTTTGAAAATACAAAGGTTTGTTTTGCATTTTGAACACTGTAACTGAGAAGGTTTCCAAAAACTCAATTTGTGCAAAAAAAACAGCCATTTAGTGCAACACTACTTGAATATTAGATAGAATCAGCGCTATATCATAAAACGCAAATTGAAACACATAATGAGTATTGTGTAAATTATACAACTGAACAATAAAAAATGCAAAGAAATCTCATGGCATTGTCTTGGAAACCCCTTTCCTGGGAAAGCTAATTTGGGGTGAGATACAAAGGATCTCCAGATCACCACTGTTGGTCCAATTAATACATACATCGGAGACAAGAAGACAGTCAGCCAATATGTGTCAGTGTATCAGCCTTGTCTGACTTTACTTGACATGGCACATTTATTTATTACATCCACAGAAGAATGGGATGGCTTAGTCCATATCCAAAAGCATATAGGTTTCACAACACAAAGTCCATGAACAATAATCTCTGCTGAAAAATTTTTTAAACAAGGATTAAGACTGTCTGAGAGCTAGCTATAAAATGTAACAACACAAATAAGAAATAAAATACGCTGTGTAAGAGCTTAATGAATAACACTTACAACCCATATGCAAACCACAAAATTATCGAATATATGTAGATACCGTGTTTCCCCGAAAATAAGACCTCCCCCGAAAATAAGACCTAGCAGGAATTTTCAGGGAGGCTTAAATATAAAACATCCCCAGAAATTAAGGCCTTGTCGTGGTTCAATAATGAAGTGTCCATGCAGCAGTAAAAAGTTAAATAATCCAGCAGGACACTTCATTATAGACAGCGGAGACCCCCTAAAGAAAGAAGAAAGAAGAGAGAAGACCCCTTGATCATTCTCATCAGACGCCGACCGGGAGCAGGGGAGTGCATCAAGGTCCCGCGCAATTGTACAGGTATGTGCGATATCGTGAGAGTGTATTAGTGTATGCGATCGGATGTGTGAGTGTTATGCTGTCTGATGTGTGAGTATGTGTCCTGATGTGTGAGTATCGGCAAGAGGCAGAGGAGGACGGCGTGCAGCACAGCTGCGTGGAGCGCCCACTGGAGATAACAGGGAGGAAGGATGTGAAAGATGTGTGTGTGTGTTATCTGATGTGTGAGTGTTTGTGTTTCAGTCAGATGCAGGAGAGGACAGCGTGCTGCACAGAGATCACAGGGAGGAATGATATGGAATCTGATCTGTGTGTGTGTGTGTCTATATGAGTGTATGCTATCTGATGTGTATATGTGTGTGTATGCTATCTGATGCATGTGTGTGTGTGTGTGTGTGTATGCTATCTGATGTGTGTGTGTGTGTGTGTGTATGCTATCTGATGTGTGTTTGTATGCTATCTGATGTGTGAGTGTGTGTTCTGATGTATGTGTGTCAGTCAGATACAGAGGAGGACAGCGTGCTGCACATGGAGGAATGATATGGAATCTGATGTTTGTGTGTGTGTGTCTATATGAGTGTATGCTATCTAATGTGTTTGTGTGATCTGAAGTATGTGTGTCAGTCAGATGCAGGGGAGGCGTGCAGTATACCTGCTGGGAGATCACAGGGAGATCTGGGAGCCATACAGACGCCCGGGCTGGTAAGTATGATGATCCTGGGAAGGGGGGGGGGGGTCCTGCTTTTTGTGGGGGGTAAACGTAGCCCCAACCATGTCTCCTCAAGAATAAGACACCACCTGAATATAAAACCTAGTGCTTTTTTTGGGGCAAAAAAAAATATAACACAGTTTCTTATTTTCAGGAAAACAGGGTATATAAATTGTCTAAATGATAATGAATGCAAGATGTAAGATATGGACTATAACAGTATGCATGTAGAAATAATGTTTTTTTTTTTGTGCACACATGTGAAGGGGGCCTACTGTAAATAAATTGTCATAGCTGTCCAATTGGTAGTAATCCCCTCGAAGTTCTATAATGAATGTAAGCCCGCAAGGGTAGGGCCCTCTTCCCTCTGTACTAGTCTGTCTATTGTAACTTATACATGTATTCTGTATGTAACCCCCTTCTCATGTACAGTACCATGGAATCACTGGTGCTCTATAAATAAATAATAATAATAATAATAATAATAATAATAATAATAATAATAATAAACAGCTGTCCAATTGTTAGTAATCCCCTCGAAGTTCAGCACCTCCACTGATGGTCCTGTGTTCCAAATAGAAGAGAGTTTCATTAGTTGCAAATATTAGTGTAAAGAGGGCCAGCTACTCATTTTTTACATTTTCAACCCCTTTTTGTTCAGTGAATCAGCTGTGAAAAAGAAGGGGCTGGCTTAATAAAAAAAAATGCATCCAGCCGGCTCCTTTAATGCAGTACTGAAACTCCTGCATTGAACCCAAGCTGAGAATGGAGTTGCAGAACCGGGGACTGCAATGAACACCTGACGATCAAACACCTGGCATAAGCTACAATATATCATTAAGTTATATAATATACTTCTTTAAGCACATTTATGTATTATTGCTTTCCCTGGACAGCTCTTCATGATGCAGCCATTATTCCCAGTAGCATCCTTAACCCTAGAACGTGCAACCATAGAAATCTACAATAGAAAACAAATAACCTAGCAGGCCTGCGAGGCCCCAGGTATGCGTTCTAGGGTTAAACAGCTCACTCTGTTGTGTCCTACATAACTGCTTAAAGGTTTGAAACGCATCAAACGTAAGAGAAAAGTCTCTCTAAATGTCAGATTTTTCCCTTAGCCTTTTCCATTCTATAAGTTGAAACTTGACATAATTCAATAATTGCTCCTCAACTCATTTTACATTTCTGCTCAAAACTACTCAGGAAAATATTTTTTTTCCCCATCAGTCTTATATGTTGAAAGGAACCTGTAACAGCCCAAAAATATTCTAAAACCATATCATTGGGACAGAAATTTAAGGATCTCTATAACATATTTTGTCAGTTTTTTAATTCTAGTATACATGTGTCACGCTCCCCAGCTCCCGTGCCATGCTCCCCGGCTCCCGTGCCACGCTCCCTGGTCCCCCGCTCCACAGCCTCCATGCTCCCTAACCTGCGTCCTCCAGGCAACCCTGTCCCCGCTCCCGGCGCCCGTCTGCGATGCTGAGCCAGCCCGGCACTCCTGCGTCCTGTGCACCGCTTCCTGCTCTGGCTTCTGGCACCCGGGCCTCGCGCATGCGCATTAGGGCGTGCGCGCGGTCATTGACCCTCTCTTAAAGAGCCAGCGTCCTCCAACAGGATATTGAAGATTCAGGTACAGGGTATATAGGGGGATCCTTTCCAAGTGGGCGGGGCCTGTTCTTCGTGTTTGCTAAGCTAGGAGTCAGCTCTCCCTGTGCTTTGTCCCGTACTTACCTATCCCTCTTGTAGAGTCGCTCCTGTCTCGCCAACCGGTCCTGACGCTTCCAGAACCCCGAACGGTGACTGTCCGCCATCTCGTCAGTCCCTACCATCTCCGATCTCTGGATCCGTGTGGTGACCGACCTCCTCGCTCAGCTGGTTCCGGACTCTGCCTGACATCATCTCGGCCTCCGAACCGGAGCTCCGTCACCCGGACTACCTTCAGAGACTCCGTGGTCCCAGGGATTTCTTCACTCCACTCCTCTGAATGGACTGTCCTGCTACCCGTAGTGCTCCAGCTACCGGGCACCTTGCCCTCGGTGGGGTGCTCAGTCCAGTGGATCCACCTCCTGGGCCTACCCGTCCTCCTGGTCCTAACAACATGCTTTTGTGTTTCCAACTATTATTTATCTGAAAACTTTTCTGTGGTCTTTTATAATGCCGATAATGTTTTATGTCTCATAATTTTACATTATAATGAGTGTTATACATCCATAAATGTACCTGCAAAATTCTCTTATCCAATTTAAATAAAGGACAATTTACATTTTTAATAGAGACAGTTTTCTCTTTATTTATAAAGCTTTATCACATAATTCGGCAAAGTCCTCTTCACCCTCTGCTCTACAGAAACAACCTTGTAAAGTGGGAATAAAACAATAGACTTTTTTATTTTTTATATTTGATGAATACAATTGAATAGAAACTGCAGGCTCTTGAATGTGATCTGAATGAAGAAGGCAAATATTTTGATACAGATACACACATCAATTGAGGTAAAACCATTCTAGGATGTAATTTCAATATAGATAACAGAAATGAAAATCTAGGATTAATTATGGTATATATTTATTAAGACAGCTTTCAAACAAAAACAGCCATTATGGATCCCCTTGGAACCATATTGTTTTGTAATATTTAACTTTTTGCATTTATGAATCAAATTCTCTGCATTTCCCATTTTCTAAATTAAATAGGACTTTTTACCAAATACAATGGATAATGAAATATCTTTGTCTGTTTTTTTTCTTTGATGATGTATTAGCAAAGTATTTGACACCTAATGAGTTAACTTTTTTAAAGCCCAAATATGTGTTATCAGAGTTTTTATTGGGGGCAGGAAATTATTTGCCTATATGATAAGCAGAAGTGGCATACCACCAATGGCAGCAGACCATGCTGCCTCAATGGGACCCGTGAGTCAGGGGCACCCGGTGCCAGTGCCAGCATGGATGCCAATACAATTGAAAGCAATGATGGAAGTGGGATCCGTCCAGTCCCTTCTCCATCTTTCTCCCTCTGCCTCTGGACTCTGATGTCTCAGTGCAGCAAGCATGATGACTTTCCCTGTGCTGAGATGTGCTGGGCTTCAGATTACATGTAGCAGAAACCAGGGCAGCAGGGAAATGAAGAAAGGTGTGTATTTTTTAGTTGATTGTGGTGGCCATTATTCTGTTTGGAGGGCTCTGTGGGGGTGAGGGTGTCAGAGTGCACTATACTATGTGGAAGGCAATGTGGGCTGTATTGTACTGTATGGAAGGGAAGTGGAGGCATTATACTATATGGAAAACAATGTGAGGTCCATTATACTGTATAGAAGGCAACGTTTTGCCCATTGTACTGTATGGAAGGCAATGCGATTCTTATTATACTGTATAGAAGACAATGTGGGTGGATTACACTATATGGAAGGCAACGTTGGGTGCATTATACTTTATGGAAGGCAATGTTGGGCCCATTTTACTGTATTGAAGGCAATGTGAAGCTTATTATACTTCATCGAATCCTCTGTGAGGTGCATTACAATCCATGGAAAGGAATGTGGGGGCCATTATACTGTATGGAAGGCTCTGTGTGGACATTATACCACATAGAATGTAATGTGATGGCATTACACTAAATGGAAGGCAATGTGGGGTGCATTAAACTGTATGGAAGGCAATATGGATTGCATTATGCAGTATGGAAGGCAATGTGGGGTCCATTATACCGTATGGAAAGCAATGTGAGGCTTATTATACCGTATGGAAGGCTCTGTGGTGTGCATTACACTCTATAGCAATCAATGTGGGGTGTATTATACTATATTGAATGCAATGTGGGGTTCATTAAACTGTATGGAAGGCATTGTGGGATGCATTATACTATATTGAAGGCAATGTGGGGGAATTACACTATATGTAAGGCAATGTGAGGTGAATTATACAGTATGGAAGGCAATGTGGGGTCCATTATAGAAAAAGAAAAAATTAAGTAGGAGCTGAACATGTCCGTATTAGTGATATTGCACTGCTGTAATTTTGTGGATGCTCAGACGAAAGAATTGTTTGCCAAATCGAAGGAAAAAAAAGAAAATGCCGGAGCCTTCATAAAACTTAAAAAAATATATCCTCTTTATTGAAATGTGAACGAAAAAATATTGAGCCACATAGTGCTCAGTGTTCCTGACGTGGTTTTGGGCGACAAACACCCTTAGTCATAGGATAGCAGGGGAACTGTAGGAGAGATATTTGAAAGAAAAAGCAGCCAATCAGAAAACATAACACGTTAAATAGGGAAAACATATTGTATGATCATGAATTATATGACATGAAAAAAGAACTATTACGGTAATCACAAGAAAAAAACAACAATAACATAATGAAATATAAGAATTATATGTGTAATAATATAACTGGACAAAAATTAATGAAATGAAAATAAAAGATTGAAAAATTAAATCCATAAATTATTGACATAAACATTAGAAAAAACAATTTCTGTGATTCATACCATTCAAACAATGTGGATATTTTGTATTGAGAATCAATTTCCAATATTCTTTGCTTAGTACTAAACATTTTTGCTAACTGCCTCCCCTGATTTGGCGTTGCACACTTTCGAATACAAAAAAAGGGAAAGTTGATAGATCTCCATTGTGTAAGGTTGATAGATCTCCATTTTGTAAGGTTGATAAATCCCTATTGTGTAAAGGCGGCGTCACACGCTACGATATATCGGGTGATATGTCGTCGGGGTCACGGATTCCATGACGCACATCCGGCATCGTTAGAGATATCGTAGCGTGTGACAGCTACGAACGACTGTGAAGGAGCAAAAATACTCACCTTATCGTTGCTCGTTTACACGTCAATCATTTTCATAAAGTCGTTCCTCCTTCTGCATGCCGGTTGTTCGTTGTTCCCGAGGCAGCACACATCGCTCCATGTGACACACCGGGAACGACAAACACAGCTTACCTGCGTCCCGCCGACAATACGGCAGGAAGGAAGTGGGCGGGATATTACATCCCGCTCATCTCCGCCCCTCTGCTTCTATTGGCTGGCCACTGTGTGACGTCGCTGTGACGCCGAACGTCCCTCCCCATCGGTAAGAGGATGTTCGCCGCCCACAGCGACATCGTTAGGGAGGTAAGTACGTGTGACGGAAGTTAACGACTTTGTGCGACACGGGCAAGAAATTGCCCGTGTCACACAAACGACGGGGACGGGTGCGATCGCACATGCGATCGCACGAGAAATTGAAGCGTGTAAAGCAGCCTTTAGTCTTTAAAGTTGGAAATGATAACTAATCTTTAATAATAATTTCATATACTTTGTTTCAAACCCCAACTGACATTCTTATTTTTTTAATACATGAATTTAGCCCAGAACAAACGACGGGGGCGGGTGCGATCTCTCATGCGATCGCACAATATATCGGCGCGTGTGACGCCGCCTTTAGGTTGATAGATCCCCATTTTGTGGCGGCACCAGAGTATGAGGAGTTTTTATTGCCAATGTTAGATTAATGCTAAGTTATTCATTTCTTTAACCTACTGTATGTAACACATATTACACGATGAACATTCAATACAATAGACAATGTTATTATCAGTGTCACAGTTAATAAAAGAATGTATTATGCAAACAGTACTGTCAGGTAAGGAACATTCAAATTTTTTGTTTTGAGTAAATGGACAAACATTGCAAAGGTTTCTAGCACACCTAAGAAACTAGTAATTGATACGAACAATTTTGAGTCATTTTGTTACTAAATAGGCCGGGTGAAAGGATGTTGCCCAGGGATTGTCCACATCTCGCAACAAATCTGCAGTCACTTTCAGTGATTTTTGTCAATACATTATCTTGGTTAACCACAGGTATATATTTTACAGTTATTCACTTTATTTGATTCAATTTAGGGCTGTAAGGGGTGGAAATAAATGATAGTACAAGATTTATGTGCATTAACATTAAAGGGGTTGTATAACACTGTACTGCCGCCACGCCAGCGGCCGAACCGCTCGGATCCGGAGCCGCGGTGGCTCGAGGGGTCTCTGGATCTGGGGTGTCTGTGCGGATACTCTAATTAAAAGAAGAGGGGGGGAAGTATATACAAGGGATTTGGAAAGTTTGTGATGCCACCCACGGTGCGTGATAAGATGGTGTACCACCGCTGCTGTTGGTGGAGGGGAGCCCGGTGGCGGTGGTATAGCAGCAAGGTGTTTAACCCCTCCATGGGTAGGGGGTTTGTGCCCCAGGGCCCGTTGGGATGGTGGTGATGGGGGTGCGGTTGAGTTGAGGAAAAGGGCTTTTTAGTGTACTCACTCAGTCCAGGAATAATAACACCGACAGCTTGTAAACCAGAGTTCTGAGCATCACTGCAGCTTAGAGGGAGCACGCTGGGATCCATGACCTTGGTGTTGCTGTTAGCCTGTGGACTTTTCTGTGGCACCTTCTTACTAATTGGACCCTCAAGCTTGAAACTTTTTTTGTCCCGCTCACCCGTATGACTAACGGAGTGAGCTTGATCTCAGGGTTCACGCATAGGATTTCTTTGGACTGTATTTGGGAAAGTCCTATCCCATCGGCGCACTAGTACCCCGATTTTGGAGTGGGTTGGGGATGAATCTTGAAGTCTTCACCCCCGTTGGGTAAATTACCAGGACGCGTGAAGCTACTTCCTGGCCTAGGGTCCATGTACCCAGTCGTTCCCTGGCTCCTGCCCGGTGATGGCTCAAGGCCGCCGGCTGCCCTCCTGGGCAGACCGTGCCCCTTGACGCGATCCCCTGTGACCAGGGTTCCAGCTCCTACCAGACCCAGACCAACGTCTGCCACCTAGTAACTTCAGGAGCCCTGCTCCGGACCAGTGACTTCTCCCTCTCGGAGAGTCACTTTCCACCTCCTCCTTTCACTCCTGTTTCACTTCTCTCCCTTTCCCCTTACCAACCACCCATCTGGGCGGCCCTATTCCCTTCAGGCCCCTCAATGGTGTGTTTGGTGGGTTCGGTGTAAAGTGTTTTTAGGATTGTGATTGGCTAAGCTGTTAGAAACACCAAAGGACCAGGATCCGTAACCAAGGAGGAGTGGATACTGTGCAGAAGGGCAGATTGCACAATACCCTGTGATGACCTTATAGGCCAGGGCGTCACAACACCACATCCCTGGGTTTACACTGAACATTCACAAATGTGCAAAGTAAAAGGTCACTATCATAGCCTGTAATACATAATCTATTTTTAATGATAGCCAACTTTGTAACTGCAGCAAAGTTGTGAGAAATGCCATTATTATTATTATTATTATTATTAATTTTTGGTGGGAGGGGAAATTAGAACTTCTGTTATAGTGCCCCATGATTTATATATACATATTTATGTGAGTATGCCCCTGATAAGCAGGCATGCAGCAACACTCAAAGGAAAGAAGAAAACATCCTCTCAGCTTTGAGTAGATTTGTAGATTTCTCAGTGTGTGAAATATATGACAGACAGCCTGATTTCTGGGTCTAATCTCGTACATGATCAGAAAGCACACAGAGACTAACGCCTTTCAGATACGCTTCCAGTTGTGGTAAGGTCAGCAAAGTTGTGTTTAGCTGTGTCACATTAAAAACCCTTAAATCACCTCTTCTCCTCCCATAGTACTGTCAACTCTGCTGTACTGCCCCTCCCCACACTGCCTGTCTGGAGATAACTGGAGATAACAGCTCAAATAATCTCAGCTTGCAGTTAGGACAGATTATGGTTTCATTTCATCTCACAGAGGAGTAGTTCAGAATCGGCAGGTTACTTCTGTGTTAGTTATAATGACAGCCTGTTCTCAATACAGAGTTATTACAAGTTTGTTTAGAGCAGCAGAGATAATTGTGACTACTGACACACTCAATAATCAGGAAAGCTAATACAAAGGTTAGTAATGGGACACAGTTAAACTCAGCTGTGCTGCCATTTCCCCACATTGACTCTTGCAGGAGGTTAGAGCAGGAAATCAGGGCTGTGTGGTGTATATACTTTTTTCTTTTGTGTTTTGATTTCTGCTTATGATTCTAGGGGAAGGTAGCAAATAACCTGGGTTACAATATGCACTTTTTGCATCTTTGAGCAATTCCCCCTATGAATCCAAATGCGTTGACAACCACAAGTGCTGTAGGGTCAGATGTGGACTGCCCTTGTGAGGGCGCAAGTCTTTGGGTTTACAGGGCTAACTTGCTAATTTCAATAGTTTCAAGTTACAATTTAATACGAGGGGCTGCCAATAAGTCTCTGGCTTTACCCAGAAAGAAACGAGAGAGGATGATAAAAATGTACATTTATTCCATATACTCTCCACTGATGTCAACACATTTCTTACATATGTATTCCAAGGTCTGTAAGCCTAGCAAAAAGAAGGATTTTGGTTGTGCCTCAAACCAGGCATACGTAGCAGCCATTGCATCAGAAATGGTGTGAAATTTGTTACCCTTGAGGTGTTTCTTCAAGTTTGAAAACAGATGATAGTCAGAGGGAGCTAGATCTGGTGAATAATGTGGGTGGTCAACCGGCTGGAAGCCCAGCTCTGCCAGTTTTGCCGTGGTTGCTTTTGCAGTGTGAGCAGAGGTGCTGTCTTGCAGGAACAAGATTCCTTTGGACTGCTTGCTGCACCTTTTGGCCTTCAGAGCTACCTTTAATTGGTTCAAAACTTCAGTGTAATAGCTTGCTTTGATGGTGGAACCCTTTTCAAGGTATTCCACTAGCCCTCCTTATCCCTGAACACAGATCACCTTAGTGGCTGATTTTTGCACACTGAACTTCTTTGGATGGGGAGAACCACTGAGCTTCCATTCTTTTGACTTATTTTCAGGGTTATACAAATACATCCAGGTCTCATCCATAGTAACCAGTTGATCCAGGAAGATCTTATCAGTCCAGTAACGATGACAAATGTATCCGGAAGTTTTCACTCGCATGCTTCTCTGATCTGTTGTCAAACATTTGGGGACCCACTTTGCAGACAGCTTCCTCATGTCCAAATGTTCATGGATAATGACACTAACACATTCATGGGAAATCCCCATGATGTTTTCTATTGCTTTAGCTGAAATTTTTTGATTCTCCTGTATGAGGTTGTGCACAGCATTGATGATCGATAAACAACCACTCTAGGTTGTCCAGGACATTCCTCATCATTGGTGCTGAAGTGGCCCGTTTTAAATTTGGCAACCCAGTTCTTAACTGTGAAATATGAAGGACATGGATTCCCCAATGTCTGCGACATATTACCACCATGAATACCTTTATTGCTAATATTTTCACAACTAAGTGGTAAAATGAAAAGAACAAAACCAAAGGTTTATTCTACTCTGCAGGCACTATTACATACTGTGTCCAGGTCTGCATGAAAACTTTGGTGACTGTTCTTCTTTACTGGCAAAGATCCAGGCCAGAAGATTTTTAGTTGTTAACACACCAGTCTCTATCATGTATTGTTGCTCTGAGGGTATATTTCAGGATACATAAAAAGGGTTTTCTAAATTGGAGAACCACTTTAAATTTTGCAATACTTGCATTTACAACCGAGACCGTTGTTTAGCCCAGAACTAGACATTGATTTTGATAATTTCTTTTCCAATACCTTTAAGTGCTTTATCTTAAAATTGCTTTGTATGTTAAGTCAGCTCCAAGCACTTTTCAGTTATCTTTCAAACCCTTTTGCTCATGGCTATAGAAATTATATCTTTAGTAGAGTTTCCCTTTTTTTATTTGAATTAACTATTTACGGTATAAATACAAATCCATTAAATACAATTTTAGTAACTTGTACAAACCTGATGAAAGACTGCCGCTATGTATTCCCTTTAGTGATCTTTTTGGATCCTGTGAAAAACAATATCACATCTAGTGATTTTAAATAAATGCATATAAGGCTTCATCATGCAGATGTCTGTGTTTCACGTATAGGCTCTAACAGTGTTTTGCATGAAAAGTACCTACACCCATCATAGTGTATGGGCATGTTAACATGTCTATTCTTTTTCTTGACCAATTTACCAATTGTTAAAAAATTATAAAGACATGTTTAATTTTAATTGGTTTTGTTGAGCAAACTTGTTTATTCATGTAAATGAGTTGGTGAGAAAAACACTCTTGGATGCCAAATGTATGTCATCATAATGTGTTCATCATAATTGTTTAATGCATAGAAACTTGGCCAATATTTTACTTTGAATAAAACTGGATGCCACATAGATGGTAAAAATTTACATAACGCTCTGAAAATGCTTGAAAACTGAATCCTGCATACTGATAAATTGTAGCTTTTCTAATTCTCAAGAAATGCATATCTGAATGCTTCCTTCCCCTAAGACTGTCACCCTTTGCTGTGCTTTATGTTTAGTTTCAGAGTTTGCACCTCAAGTTCTAGTGACATCATCACCAAGGCCTTTTAAGGCTGACATAGACACTCATGTGTGTTTGAGCATTGAGTAAGCAATGAGTTCAGTTAACTTGTGCCTTGGAATTTAACTAACCAGAAATTTCAGATAGCAATCATCTCAGCAAACCCTTATTTTTTCTACACTTGCTTTTACTTTGTAGTTCAGACCTAAAACTAAACCTTCTGCTATAAGTGTTCAAAAAAAATCACCTTCCAGCTTGTTCACATAATAAATACTGCTTCTCCAAAAATATGTTTTGCCTGTTGCAGTTATTCATTTGTTTTCTTTTTAGCACTTCATCTTCTGTAAAATTTCCGTACTTGACCCAGGACTTGTTCACACTACAAATGCTGTTGCAATTTCTGACTGTCTATACACCATCAGTTCCTGTGAGAGCTGTGTGTGTCATTCCTGTCATTCCTGGTTTTGTGTCTTCCGTTGTAGTAGTGTCCGTGAAGGAGCCTGCACCTAGCTCCTCTCCTGCATTTTACTCTGCACCGTTTATACAAATAAAGAATATCGTTTGGCATTTACCTGGAGAGTGTGGTCTTATCCTTTTCTGGATTGTTCCTGGATCCCTCACCCTGTAAGGATGGGCACCTCTGAGCCAGGATTGTGTGGTGCCTGAGCTGTTTTTCACGCTAGTGCAATACACCACAAGGTAATGTTTCAGTGGTGCGGGACCATTTCTTTTCTACATTCTTTTCTACATTTGCATTCCTGGATTTATGTCTTCCGGTGTACCCTTCTCTACTGCTCTATCTGATGCCCTGGTCAACGCTGATCCTTTTGCCATTTGTCAAGTTCTGCCCATTGTGCTATTGCCTTCAGTCTGTGTTCTCCACCCTGACCAGTGACTTAGAGAATCTACCTCTTTAGATAAGCTCTTAACAAGTGATAGTGTATATCCTCATATGAATATATAGTGTAGGGAAAATAAGGATTTGATACACTGCCAATTTTGCAAATTTTCCAACCTACAAAGAATGGAGAGGTCTATAATTTTTATCAATAGCCTCAATTAATGTCCAAAATTAATTCCTTAGAGCCAAATATGTATTTTACAAAAAAAACCCTGAGATTATCATCTCAGAAAAAAGTTCAGGAGCAGTAGAATTTAAAATTAATGATTTTATTGAATATAAGAAATTACACTGAAAATGTGTTAAAAAATAGCAGCGGTATCTATAAAAGAGGAACTCACAAGCAAAATGTTTAACCCCTTAAGGACGAAGCCAGTTTTGTCCCTAATGCCCAGGCCATTTTTTGCAATTCTGCCCACTGTCACTTTCACAGGTAATAACTCTGGAACGCTTCAGTGGATCCCGTCGATTCTGAGACTAATTGTATCTCAGGATAGTTAAAATTTAAGACGATATATTTTGCGTTTATTCGTGAAAAAAATCGGAAATTTGACAAAAATTTTTGCAATTTTCAAACTTTTCATTTTTATGCCCTTAAACCAGAGAGATATGTCACACAAAATAGTTAATAAATTACATTTCCCACATGTCTACTTTACATCAGCATAATTTTTTAAACAAATTTTTTTGGGATTAGGAAGTTAGAAGGGGTCAAAGTTCATCAGCAATTTCCCATTTTTTCAACAAAATTTAGAAAACAATTTTTTTAGGGACCACATCACATTTCAAGTGACTTTGAGGGGCCTAGGTGACAGAAAATACCCCAAAGTGACACTGTAATAAAACTGCACCCCTCAACTATTGAAAACCACATCCAAGAAGTTTATTAACCCTTCAGGTGATTCACAGTAATAAAGCAATGTGGAATGAAAAAAAAAAATATTTTACCTAAAAAATGTTGGTTTAGCGCCAATTTATTCATTTTAGAAGAAGTAACACAACAAAATGGAACCCAAACTGTGTTCCCCAGTTTCTCCTGAGTGTGCTGATATCCCACATGTGACCAGAAACCTCTGTTTGGACAAATAGGAGGACCCAGAACAGAAGGAGGAATATTTGAATTTTGGAAAGCAAATTTGGCTGAAATAGATTGCGGGTACCATGTTCCATTAGCAGGGCCCCTAAGGTACCTAAACAGCAGAAACCCCCACAAGTGACCCCATTTTGGAAATTAGACCCCTTAATGATTTTATCTAGAGATATAGTGAGCATTTTGAACCCACAGATACTTTATAGAATTTGATAATATTAGGCCGTTATATTGAAAATTTTCATTTTTTTCACAAAAAAATTGCTTTAGCACCAAATTTCTCACTTTTCAAGAGGTAACACCAAAAAGTGGAACTTACAGTTTGTTACCCACTTTCTTATGATCACAGTGATACCCCACATGTAATCAGAAACCTCTGTTTGGACAAATGGGAGGGCTTGGAATGGAAGGAGCAATATTTGAATTTTAGAAAAGTTGAAATAGATTGCAGACACCATGTCATATTTGCAGGGCCCCTAAAGGTACCTATACAGCAGAAATCCCCCACAAGTGACCTCAATTTGGAAAGTAGACCCCTCAAGGATTTTATTCAGGGGTATAGTGAGCATGTTGAACCCCCAGGGGCATCACAAAAATGTTTATCTAGCAGCAAATGTCTAACTTTTAGGATATGTGCCCACGATCCGGCGACACTGAGTCTACGAAGATATGAGTGTTGTCAACGGAAGAATGCAGCTGCCCATAACCACGATCCAGGTTCTGGCTGCTGCTGATTTTAGCTCTATTCTCTCCACAGAGAACTCTCCTCTCCGCAGCATAAATTGGCATTCTGCAGCTCCAGATGTCAGTTTATGCTGTGGAGAAAATAAGGAAACACAGCGTTCAAAACACTTGAAACCCTAATTGCGGGCACGCAGCCAAAAAGCTAGGAAGGATGGATAGATAGATAGACAGATGTCAAACACACATATATATATATATATATATACAGTGCCTACAAGTAGTATTCAACCCCCTGCAGATTTAGCAGGTTTACACATTCGGAATTAACTTGGCATTGTGACATTTGGACTGTAGATCAGCCTGGAAGTGTGAAATGCACTGCAGCAAAAAAGAATGTTATTTCTTTTTTTATTTTTTTTTTTAAATTGTGAAAAGTTTATTCAGAGGGTCATTTATTATTCAACCCCTCAAACCACAAGAATTCTGTTTGGTTCCCCTAAAGTATTAAGAAGTATTTCAGGCACAAAGAACAATGAGCTTCACATGTTTGGATTAATTATCTCTTTTTCCAGCCTTTTCTGACTAATTAAGACCCTCCCCAAACTTGTGAACAGCACTCATACTTGGTCAACATGGGAAAGACAAAGGAGCATTCCAAGGCCATCAGAGACAAGATCGTGGAGGGTCACAAGGCTGGCAAGGGGTACAAAACCCTTTCCAAGGAGTTGGGCCTACCTGTCTCCACTGTTGGGAGCATCATCCGGAAGTTGAAGGCTTATGGAACTACTGTTAGCCTTCCACGGCCTGGACAGCCTTTGAAAGTTTCCACCCGTGCCGAGGCCAGGCTTGTCCGAAGAGTCAAGGCTAACCCAAGGACAACAAGGAAGGAGCTCCGGAAAGATCTCATGTCAGTGGGGACATTGGTTTCAGTCAATACCATAAGTAACGTACTCCACCGCAATGGTCTCCGTTCCAGACGAGCCCGTAAGGTACCTTTACTTTCAAAGCGTCATGTCAAGGCTCGTCTACAGTTTGCTCATGATCACTTGGAGGACTCTGAGACAGACTGGTTCAAGGTTCTCTGGTCTGATGAGACCAAGATCGAGATTTTTGGTGCCAACCACACACGTGACATTTGGAGACTGGATGGCACTGCATACGACCCCAAGAATACCATCCCTACAGTCAAGCATGGTGGTGGCAGCATCATGCTGTGGGGCTGTTTCTCAGCCAAGGGGCCTGGCCATCTGGTCCGCATCCATGGGAAGATGGATAGCATGGCTTACCTGGAGATTTTGGCCAAGAACCTCCGCTCCTCCATCAAGGATCTTAAGATGGGTCGTCATTTCATCTTCCAACAAGACAATGACCCAAAGCACACAGCCAAGAAAACCAAGGCCTGGTTCAAGAGGGAAAAAATCAAGGTGTTGCAGTGGCCTAGTCAGTCTCCTGACCTTAACCCAATTGAAAACTTGTGGAAGGAGCTCAAGATTAAAGTCCACATGAGACACCCAAAGAACCTAGATAACTTGGAGAAGATCTGCATGGAGGAGTGGGCCAAAGATAACTCCAGAGACCTGTGCCGGCCTGATCAGGTCTTATAAAAGACGATAATTAGCTGTAATTGCAAACAAGGGATATTCCACAAAATATTAAACCTAGGGGTTGAATGATAATTGACCCACACTTTTATGTTGAAAATTTATTAAAATTTAACTGAGCAACATAACTTGTTGGTTTGTAAGATTTATGCATCCGTTAAATCCTGCTCTTGTTTGAAGTTTGCAGGCTCTAACTTATTTGCATCTTATCAAACCTGCTAAATCTGCAGGGGGTTGAATACTACTTGTAGGCACTGTATATATACCTTGGTTTTCTTGGCTGTGTGCTTTGGGTCATTGTCTTGTTGGAAGATGAAATGACGACCCATCTTAAGATCCTACTACTTGTAGGCACTGTATATATATATAATATATATATATATATATATATATATATATATATATATATATATATATATATATATATATACTTATAATATATATATATATATATATATATATATATATATATATATAATGTCCCACCCCCTATTTAGTCTAAGCTATCACCCTTTAGTAAATTTCATGAAAAAAATCGAAAAAATAAATAATTAAAAAAAAAACCGACGTTGGGTTTCCCCATTTTTGATAGCCAGCTAGGGTAAAGCAGACGGCTGTAGCCTGCAAACCACAGCTGGAAGCTTTACCTTGATTGGTGATCCAATTTGGAGATCACCCCAGGCTTTTTTATAATTGTTTATAAATAATAAAAATTACAAAAAAAAAAGTAGGGATCCCCACAAATTGGATCACCAGCCAAGGTAAAGCGGACAGCTGTGGTCTGGTATTCTCAGGGTGGGAAGGTCCATAGTTATTGGCCCTTCCCAGCCTAAAAATAGCAGGCCGCAGACACCCCAGAAGTGGCGCATTAATTAGATGTGCCAATCCTGGCGCTTCGCCCCAGGTCATCCTGTACCCTGATGTGGTGGCAAACGGGGTAATAAAGGGGGTTGATACCAGCTATAATGTCATCTGGCATCAAGCCCAGCAGTTTGTGATGTCATGGCGTCTATCAGATACCCGACATCACAAACTGTCAGTAATAACAAAATAAAATAGACGGCAAAAAAAAAAAAAATATTTGAAAAAACACTCCCCAACACATTCCCTCTTTCACCAATTTATTGTAAGGAAAAAAAAAATCTGGTCCGCCCGGGTCCACAGCAGCAGTGTGCGTGCTGTAAGCTCAGTGTCTCAGTGTGACTTAACACAGGAAGCTGAGCTGACAGCCGCTCTGCGCATGTGGCAGCGTCTATTGTGAAGGAGGAGGGAATGCGGGGATTAACGCTGCACAGGTACCGTAGAACCCCGGGGGACACCGGGGGAGTATGGGGGGTAACCTGGCAGGGCCTAGGGAGGAGTTTTCTGTTGCATGCGTCATGGCACATGCGACAGAAATTAGAGGAGTAGGGTGAATACGGGTGGCGCGCTGCTGTGCACGCCGTCATCTTGCATTTCTGGGAGGGGGTTGGGGGTCGAGGGGGGCACTTTGGTGACACCGGGGGACCGGAGTGGACCGGGAAGGAGATTTATCTCCCATCTGACATGTTTGATCATGCCAGATGGGAGATAAATCATTTTTTACCGGCGCTGTCATTTACTGTACCGTGATCATCGGTATACGGTGTATACCGGTGATCACGTGAGCGGGGACCGGACAAACCGGCCTGAATCATGATGTCCAGGGTCTCAGCTACCCCTTGAAACCCTGGAGATTTTCTGACGCTGGGGGGCGCTATTCACTTATTTCTGCCTGCTGTTTATAAACCGCAGATCAGAATAAGGACCTTATTCTGCCGCTGTTTATCTCCGTAAGGCTGTCGTAATGGGGTTAAAAAACATGGGATATTTACAATTAACATTTTTTATATATTGCGATTCATATAAAACTAACATTTTGCAAATTGATAAAGTATATAAACTGGATACAAATAAATATATACCTATGAACAGATAAAAAGTGGCAGGCTTACAAAGTGCAAATGCATATATGATCCACTAACATGCCAATAAGAATTAACTATAAATAAATAAGAGGCTCAAACAGAGATAATAGGGTAAATCCAATAAGAATACAAGGATCCTATATTATATTCTCTGACTTGCAAGTCTATCACTGAATATCAGATTGAAAAGTGCACATTCGTAAGCTAAAATGAACTGAAATCCACTTAGAAACTATAATGATTGTTGTCATAAGTATGCCTCATACTGTATATTGTGCCACACTGGAAAGTGCGCACTGCATATATAATCCAAGCAGCTAGAGCAATACAGTTTAGACAAATGTAAACATTATAGTAAGGAGGATAACATAATAATAGTTACATTGTAGGTTACCTTGTACAGTGAAGGAAATAATTATTTGATCCCTTGCTGATTTTGTAAGTTTGCCCACTGACAAAGACATGAACAGTCTATAATTTTAAGGGTAGATTAATTTTAACAATGAGAGATAAAATGTCAAAAATAAAATCCAGAAAATCACATTGTATAAATTATATAAATGTATTTACGTTTTGCAGAAAGAAATAAGTATTTGATCCCCTACCAACCATTAAGAGTTCTGGCTCCTATAGACCACTTAGACACTCCTAATCAACTCATTAACTGCATTAAGGACAGCTGTCTTAAATTGTCACCTGTATAAAAGACTCCTGTCTGCAGACTCAATTAAAGAGTCAGACTCTAACCGCTACAACATGGGCAAGACCAAAGAGCTTTCCAAGGATGTCAGGGATAATATAATAGACCTGCACAAGGCTGCAATGGGATACAAAACCTTATAAGTAAGATGCTGGGTGAGGAGACAACTGTTGGTGCATTAGTACGAAAATGGAAGAAATACAAAATGAGTGTCAGTCGACATCGATCTGGGGCTCCATGCAAAATTTCACTTCGTGGAGTATCCAGGATATGGAGGAAGGTGAGAGATCAGCCAAAAACTACATGGGGGAACTTGTTAATGATCTCAAAGCAGCTGGGACCACTGTCACCAAGAAAAAGTACTTTTGCAATAATGAAATAGGACCATAAATATTAATAACACAAGGTAAAACAGATACAGTAACCAATAGGGTGCATAACACAGGACTAATTAAAATCATCCGGGAGGAAACACTTTTGCTGTTTATAAAAAAAATAATAATAATAATAATCCTATCTAAGAAATGGGTTACAGCCAGATCTTCACACCATAATGGATTAAAATCCTGCAGTGCCCGCAAAGTCCCACTGCTCAAGAAGGCACATGTGCAGGCCCATCTGAAGTTTGCCAATGACCACCTGGATGATTCTGAGGGTGATTGGGAGAAGGTGCTGTGGTCAGATGAGATAAAAATTGAGCTCTTTGGCATTAACTCAAATTGCCATATTTGGAGGAAGAGAAATGCTGCTTATGACCCAAAGAACACCATCCCCACTGTCAAGCATGGAGGTAGAAACATTATGTTTTGGGGGTTGTTTCTCTGCTAAGGGCACAGGACTACTTCACCGCATCAATGGGACAATGGATGGAGCCATGTACCGTAAAATCCTGAGTGACAACCTCCTTCACTCCGCCATGACATTAAAAATGGATCATGGCTGTGTCTTCCAGCATGAAAATGACCCAAAGCATAAAGCCAAGGCAACAAAGGAGTGGCTCAAAAAGAAGTACTTAAGGTCATGGAGTGGCCTAGCCAGTCTCCAGATCTTAATCCATAGAAAACTTATGGAGGGAGCTGAAGTTCTGAGTTGCCATGCGACAGTCTCAAAATCTTAATGATTTAAAGATTTAAAGATGATCTGCAAAGAGGGGTGGACCAAAATTCCTCCTGACATGTGCGCAAAATTCATTATCAACTACAAAAAACTTCTGACTGCTGTGCTTGCCAACAAGGGTTTTGCCACCAAGTATTAAGTCCTGTTTGCAAGAGGGATCAAATATTTATTTCTCTCTGCAAAATTTAAATACATTTTTATAATTTATACAATGTGATTTTCTGGATTTTATTTTTATTTTTGATATTCTATCTCTCACTGTTAAAATGTACCTACCCTTACAATTGTAGACTGTTCATGTATTTATCAGTGAGCAAACTTACAACATCAGCAAGGGATCAAATAATTACTTCCTTCACTGTATTTGCGCAGTGAAGTGCCTAGTGTCCCTCCACCCTGATGCGTGTTTCATCCTGCTTCTTCAGGGGGTGTGAGGAAAATAAGTATTTCTGACCTACAAAGCACTTCAATTGGGACAGACTGAATAAAAAAAAATCCAGAAAATCACATTACATGGGTAATTGGGAAGGAGTTTGTTGGGCAAAATCTCACGATGCATGACCCCATCCATTCTCCCATCAACACAGTGCAGTGGTCCAGTCCCTTTTACAGAAAAGCACCCCCAAATTATGATATTTCCACCTCCATGCTTCACGGTTTGGATGGTGTTCATGGAGTTGTACTTATCCTTCTTCTTCCTGCAATCATAGTGAGTGGAGTTTATACCAAAAAGTTCCACTTTGTTCTCATGTGAGCACATGACCTTCACCTCTTCTGGATCATCATTGGCGAATTTCAAAATGGGCCTGGACATGCACTGGCATGAGCAGGGGGACCTTGCATGCACTGCAGAAATACTAACATTAATCTTTGAGACTGTGGTTCCAGCTCTTTTGAGGTTATTTACCAGGTCCTCCCATGTAGTTCTGGGCTACTTTCTGACCTTTCTCAGAATCATCCTTTCCCCGTGACGTGATATCTTGAATGGAGCCCCAGACCAAGTAAGACTGACAGTCATCCTGTGCTTATTCCATTTTCTAAAAATTGTGCCAACATTTGTGGCCATCTCACCAAGCTGCTTTCCTATTGTCCTGTAGCCCATCACAACTTTGTGCAGATCTACAATTTTGTCCCTGGTGCCCTTAGACAGCTCTTTGGTCTTAGCCATGGTGGGGAGGTTACAGTGTGATTAATTGAGTGTGTGGACAGGTGTTTCTTATACAGGTAACAAATTCAAACAGGTGCAATTAATTCAGTTAGTGAGTGCAGAGTAGGAGGTCTAAGAGAAAAAATATCAGGTCTTTGAGAGCCAGAATTCTTGAAGGTTTGTAGTTGATCAAATACTTATTTCAGGCAATAAAATGCAAACTAATTATCTAAACATCATGCAATGTGATTTTCTGGATTATCATTTTTTTATTTTGTCTGTCACAATTGAAATGTACCTACAATACAAGTTACAGACCTCACTATTCTTTGTAGGTGGGGAAACTTGCAACATTGTCAGTGTATCAAGAATTTATTTTCCCCACTGTATTTCTAATGAACTATTTTACTTAAGATTAATAAAAAAGAGAATATATTTAGATTCATTTACTTCAAGTTAGTAACTAATGGTACTTTCATTTAAGCACAAAAAGGAGATAGTACTTCAAATAAAAATACAAACTTTCTTTTTTTTAATTGAAAAGTCATAGACTATGTCTTTTATCCAATAATGTTATGTGTTATGTTTAGCTGGATATATGACCTATTATAAATTGTACAATGAGGGCAAACCCTTTATCTGTGCTATCGTTTCACATGCCCAACCAATTTTCCTAGCTACAACACTACTTCGAACCACTGACCACTCTTAGGTTCATACATACATTTCTCATTTTAATTGTTGTGGTGATCAATAAAAGCTTTATATTAGAAATAATAGGTCAATATGAGTGTTCTGAGTTACTGTAATGTTATTCTAGTCTTGAGGTTAAAGATTAGTCTCAACTAAACATGAACAAATACATGAGTGTAATTTAATTCTACTTGAATATCACAAAAATTTGTATTCGCCAAAATACAGATTTTTTTTTTGTAATCTGCTTCTACATGAATTCATCGAAATTATGGCTGTTGGCTGGGAGTCGCAAATGGCCATTAAAAGGTTGAAAAAATATACTTATACGTATCTTACGGTTTACCTATCTGGCCCCTTAGCTCCTCAACATCATTTATCTGCTCCTTGTTATATGAACTGATTGCCACTGTGAGCATTCAATTACAAAAAGTACTGGCTTAGGGAGAGAAGTCTGGGAGGGTATGCACTTGAAATGTCTTGGTGCACATTATGACATTATGATTAGCAATGGGTGGACTCGCAGATACTGTATCTGGAATGGTTGGTTCTAACTGGATTTTAAAAAAAAACTTCCAGAGCAGAATTAATCCCAGATATCTGGCCAGATGCTGGTCCCCTTATAAGACTATGGGGACAAGAATCCGGCACTTAAAAATGGTAGTAGAAGGGATTGGGTGATTGAAGCAAGCGCATTATGCTTATCAAGTCTCCAGCAAGGCTGTAACTGCTTCCTAGCCACGAATTCTACTTCCAGGGCCGCACATTATCACTCATCCATATGCACTGCTTTCCCCACCCACTAGCAGTCCCCATGTCTGTGATCGGTTGCAGTCAGTGGCGCTCCTACCCTGAGTGGCAACATGTCTGACTTCTAGACACCCTAGACCCTTTGTCCGCGGGTCCCTATCATGGTGTAAAAATAAATAAATAAAAAATGGCACAGGGTCCCCCTATATTATGATAGCCAGCACTGATAAAGCATACAGCTATAGGCTGCAGCCCACAGTCGTGCGCATATCTTGGCTGTGTATCAAAATAAGTTAGGCAGCTTTTTTTTATTGCTTAAATAAATAATGGAAAAACAGCGTGCAGTCCCCCCAATTTTGATACCCAGCCATGATAAAGCCCGATAGCTGGGGACTGGTATTTTCAGGCTGTGGAGACCCATGCTTATTGGACCCCCCAGCCTAAAAATAGCAGCTTGCAGCCGCTCAACATTGCCGCATTCATTAGATGTGACAATCCCGGAACTTTACCGACTCTTCCCAATTACTCTGGTGGAGTGGCAATCGGGGTTATAAGGAATTAATAACAGCTAATGGCTGCCACTAAGCCCTAGATTAGTAATTGGGAGGCGTCTATGACAAGATAATCTACTCACGTTCTCAGGAAGAACACCAAAACATGTCTGGCAGGTCCTTCAGAGTCTTCATGACAATCATTCATATGCTAAGCTGCATAAATTTCATTTTGAAGTACAGCAGGTCCAATTCTTAGACATTTTGGTTTCTGCATTAGGATTTCGGATCGATCCTATTAACACACAGTCTATCCTTGATTGGGTGCAACCAAATAACCTTAACGCATTTCAGAAATTTCTTGGCTTTATAAATTATTACCACCAGTTCATTAAGAACTTCTTCGTTATAGCCAAGCCTTTGACTGACACGACCAAGAAGGGTTGGATTATTGGGGGATGAACGGGTCAAGTTCACGCTGCCATGGCATAAACAACGATCCAAGTGTGGTGGAACTTGTGATTTTTATTTGTAAACGCATTTCTGACAATATTTCTCCTTCTTCAGGATGAAAATCATACAGTGATGGTGGTCAGAATTGTAAAATTTGGCCTGGTTAGGAAGGTGAAAACAGGCTCAGGGCTGAAGGAGTTACACAGAAACTAAAGATTAAAATCAACATATGGAGTGCATTTAATATATGCAGTATTTATGTCTCAACTACAACATTATGATAATAAATAGTGATAATAAAGTTTAGTTGAAGAACAGAATTGTTTTAGTCAATGTCTAAAAATAGCTAGAAGAATAATGAGATCCTACATGACAAGGGTAAACATCTGGTTCTAGCCATATAAAGCAGGTGCTGTTTTGATAAATTTTACTAATTAAGTAGAGATTTGAGGAAGAAAACTTATTGAGATTTAAAATTGGCACATATCTGCTATTAGATGTGAACAGATGCACAGACAGTAATGCTGCGCTGTTTCTTTAGCTTAGTCATCTGATTATAAGATGACTGCGGTCAGGTAATGATTATGCAGATTGGTTACTGAAGAAAACAGCTGCATTGTTTGGAGAAGGCTCCATGGTAGGAACAGTACCTTATAAAATTCTGTTCAGTACATTTCCCTGTATCCTGCCGAGAGACAACAATAGAAATGATTCACTGCATTATAAACATGCCTCTTGTTTCTATGTAGAATATTCTTTATGCATCCTTGTGTTTTTCATGTCCATAAACTGAACATCAATTAAACAAATGTGTAAGTATAAATTGTGTAGTGCATTATTACAGTGTTTTGCTAACGAAAATCTTTATTTTGCGGGTGTACATATATCTGTATGAAATGATCGGTGTATGTGCATTGTAGTTGCTGCAGTAGGCTAGATAAATGGACTACAAGCTATCGTAAAACAGACCACTGACAGATCTGCAAGAGAAGCAGAGCAAGCTGAAATCCCCACCGCCCTGCAGGTTATTATTTGAGCACTGACAAGGCTAATAGCATTGTTTCAGATATTATCTGAATTATATAAATTATATATTATATATTGTACTAGGTCATTTGTATTTCTGCTAAAAAAATAAAAAAAAAAATGAGCTTCGGCACACTCAAAAAAGAATAGTATGAAACAAGGTTTCTCTGCAAGTGATTTTATTGCAAGGCAAAAAAAAGGTTTTTCAATTAAACCAACGTTTCAGCTCATAGAGCTTTTATCAAGGTAATACTAACAAGGGAATATAAAGGCATAGACCATATGTTATATGGATCAAAACGTGGTTGTAGAATTTGCCTATTACTGCAATAATACACATAAACGTGAAAGGGAATGGTGATGGTGCCAATATATATTGGCAAATGCAGTGTTGTCCTTGGCAGCTGTCTCTGCGGGAATCGGAAAAGGCTTAAGGGCTCAAAAACTTGAACCACCAGTGGCATTGCAATAGGATATTTATGTACAAGACATCAGTACGTGCCTGTGAGGGTATTAGTATGGCAGGGGTCCAATGGAAATCCTAGAGGTGAATATGTAGTTGCAAAATGAGAATATCTTTAGGTTTTCATGAACCATATAATGGATATCAGGGACCCACATTCAAATCAGACTGAATTTTGCTTGGGGGAGACCATTGGAACAGCCTACATGTGAAGTCATTGAGTTACAGGGTATGTACGACTTAGACGCCAGGGGACAGCAGGAGACAGAGTGATTTGTATTTCTGCTGTCCTAAAGTACATTCCTTACAGTATTTCTCCAGTTTTAGAATGTTTTTGCCAATATACTATTATGGCACATTGCTACGTTTATGCCCCTCCTCATTATTGCAAGTAACAGTAATCTGATTTTAGCTCTTGACATGATATTGTAAACATGTTATCCAGGATACCTAAGAAAAGCCATCAAAATATATTGGATACAATGGATACAAGTGTAACTTCAACTAGTACTGAGGCTCAGAACGCAGCGTGCGCACATGGCCTTATACCTAGGCCACAGCACCTAATGCAGATATACTTATATTTATTATTTTCACTGATACACTGATATCCTAAATAACTTATTCTGACAGTTTTCACATTTTGTGCAAGAGGCAAAATGTTCATGGCAGCTGATTTTATCCCCTGACATTTCTTAAAGGGGTGGTTTAAAGTTCACCTTAAAAGTAATCTGTCAACAGGTTTTTTCTACCTCATCTGAGAGCAGCATAATGTAGGTAAAGAGATGCTAAATTAAATAATGTTACTGGGTGCAGAGGTGCAGACACTATCAGAGCTTTTACATTTAGTAATGCAGCAGAGATGAGAAAGCTGTCCCTACCCATACCCGTTTGTCTATACACAATGTCTATAGACAGTGAACTGCTAATCACAGCAGAGGACGTGCCAGACTAGCTGATCTCTAGCTGACCTAGTCTGGCCATAATAATCTCCTGAAGCAAAAATAGCACACATTATGATAAGAGACACATTGCTGAAATCACTGTGTAAACCCCTACAGCATTCTACCTTCAAATTATATAGTAAAAACATGCTGACAGATGCCCTTTAATTTTCATCCTAAAACCTTATATATTTTATGCCGCGGTTTTAACTATTTTCTATTATACTTTAATTAAAAAGCCCCTATCCTTCTTTAATTACACTATCTTGCTGCTTCTGTTTTTTTTTGTTTTTTTTTTTCCAAATTCTTTTTTGATGACGCTTCACTTGAGAATCCCAGTGCATGCTGAGATAGTCAAATGAATTGTCATCAGGGGGTAGAGGCTGTGATCTTTTCTACAGCTTCTGCCCGCTCAATGAAACAAAGTTTCAGCAGTGGTTATTCCCTGGTTCTAGCCCATTAGCCCATGTGCGCTATGCCCTATGCGATGTGCACAATGACAGACTGCTCTCTAACTGGCTCAGATCTGCAGTAATGAAATGAGCCTGCATCAGAGCGAGACCAATGATGCCACCACAAGTGCCATCAGTGGCGTGTCCGGCTATGGTCTCTGCATATGAATATACACTGCAGGTAAACTTCTAACAAGGCGCGATGACAGTGTGCTCTGGTGCCAGCTAATTGTGGCTGATCTGAGCTGGGAATTGAGAGTGCTGTTGTTCTGCACATTGCACAGTGCACATAATGTAGGGACCAGCACAGCTCCTGAAACAAGCGTTGTCAAAAAGGGATGGATAGGAAATTTTTAATTAAAGAATATAAGAAAATAGTTTAGATTATGACATAAAATAGATAAGGATTCCCTTTAGGAAGCAAAGTGTGAAACGTACGTTGGGGCGTGGGTATGGCTAAATATCTTCATCTACTATGACAATTGGTTGAGTCAGTGTCATTTTTATATATTTTTGTCAATTATTTGTCACTTATAGATTATATTTATCCATCATATTTATATGTTATGAATCATCTTGTCTAGTTCTATTTATACATTTAATCTCACATAATCATGATATAATATACTTATGCACTTGCACTTTATTAATATGAGACTGACGTTTTCCTACTATATGTATGTAATGATTTGTATTATTTATTAATTATTTTTACCACAGTTATATTATATAACATATTTCCTATCATTTCTTACACAAATAATTGGTGGTACTTTACTTTGGAATTTTATTTACAATAACGGTTGTTATCGCTTTAAAATGATTTATTAAATACTGTATTTTATCATTATTCAAGTGTGGTATATCTGTTTGTGGGATTTATTATTGATTTTGCTTTTCCCCACGAGTATTGTTTTTCTGCATATCAGAAACCAGGAAAATTACTTTGTCAAACAAAGTGTCCTCTGCTAGGAACTGGTGATCTATGTAATGCTCATGGAGTCTTGGATACACTGGACCAAAAGGGGGGACCCAGGATTATCCTTACACAGGAAGGGCTTAACTAAGCGCCTACTGAGTATTCACCAGAGCCTCTGATGGTGAGGTTGGAATTTGCTACCGATATACGCCACGTGACACTTCTGGGGTTGTGGCAGCTGAGGGGAGCTGAGTGACAGCAGGACACGAATGGAGCTATGGACTGAACAGGTATTAGAAGTCTGACAGGGCTAACACAGGAACTAGACAGGATGGGAACATCTGGCACAGACCATCAGGCACAGTACATTATAAAGCACCCCGAACTTCAGGTGCAGAATATACTTCAGGTACAGGACATCGAACTTCAGGTATAGGACATTGGACTTCAAGTACAGGACATAGGAATGGGTACAGGATTGTGCCAGGGCACAGGAATACAGACAGGACAGGTCCAGGAACACGGACAGGAACACAGGTTGGTTGGATCTAAGAGCACAGACAAGATAGGTCCAGAATTGGTTTCAAGCATGACTGGAACTAGATTCAGGCAGACCAAAGCAACAGAATGGACCAACACAGATACTAGGTTAGAAACCTAATGAAATGCTTGGGCCTCTCACATCTGGTGAGGGAGCCTTCCTTAAATACCTGGTGCCTACTAGCAATAGGCTGGGGACACCGTTGAAAGGTGCACACTCTTCTCTTTAAAGGGTCGGGAAGTACACTCGAGCACCCTAGGCTGGAGACCATGAAACACCACTCAAAATGCGCAGGGCCTGGGGTCTTGGGACCCGGCAGGAGTCTGGGATCAAAACACACATGGGCAGCCACAGAGGGGAACTGGGGTCTACACTACATGTGGATGGCAACACAGGAGCACAGATGACCACACAACATGTGGGCGGCCATACTGGTGAGAAGAGCACCACGCAACATGTGGAAGAACATGCAAGAGTGCAGGGAACTGCGCAAGCTAAGCGTGCCCACAAGGACAAGTGGGCAGCCAATGAGGTAACAGCAATGGTATCCCTTCTTGGCTGGAAAAGAGGGCAAAAAAAGCTGTGGGAAGATAAGGCGCAATAGGGTCTTACCCGGTATGACAATGGGGGGTGAATGTTAACAGGAACACTCACCTGGTGTGGTTGTGCCAGTCACAACCCCTTTAACAGCATATAAGTAAGGAGTAATTTCAGACAGCAGGAGAAAAGCAGGTTTGAATACTGCGCCAAACCACAGGAGTCCAGATGATGTAAGTAACTCTCTTTTCTTTATTTACACAGGTCTTCGCGTTTCAAGGACATATCCGTCCTCTTCCTCAGGACAATGTCTCTGTATATTGTCCTGAGGAAGAGGACTGTCTGAAATTATGGCTGGGAAAGAGTAGAGTGCAGGGACATCGGCAGTAGGATGCACTGGGACACTGAGATATATAGAAACAGGGATGCTGGCGTTACAATCTATAATGATCCAGGTACTGACCAGTACTGTATAAGGTATCGTAATTTGTAAGATATCATAGCTACAGAGCGTTATGGGGAGGCAAAGGGGCTACTCAAAATGACTGCCTGCTCGCTGAACCCCCTTGTAAATATGTTAAGGGGTTGTATCTCTTCTAACTCTTCACTCAAATGTCAAATGTATTTTCTCTAGATAGAGATAAAGTCAGTTTTTTACGTTGTGACCACATTTCAAGAATATGGTGCAGGTGACAATGAAGATAAAATCTTATGTACAATAGTTTGTGGGACTCCTTAACCCCTGCAAACCCTTAAAGGCCTTAAAATTTTAGATTATTTAAAATACATAGAAATAGAAAATGGACAATGTGCTTGATTGTAAGGGCTCATGCACACGTACCTGCTGAATATTCTGCAGCGATTTGACAGCACATGTGCGCTTTGAATCGCTGCAGAAACACTGCATAATGGATGCAGTTTTTCTGTCAAAAAGCCGACTTCATGCGCTATGGCTGCTGCCCCCACCATAGACAGAGTGGGAGCTGCATCCATAGCGCACGGAATAATTGACATGCTCATTTTATGAATGCACGGATTTGGGTCAAAATTTTAGCACCCAAATCGCTGCGTTCATAAATGCAACGTGCGCACGTCTCATGCACAATCTTCATAGATTGTGCAGGGGACGCAGGGTGCAAGCATTTACGCTGCAGTGCAATGCGCAGCGTAAATGCATGCTATTACGCAACGTGCGCATGAGCCCTAAAGGTAATTTATAACATTAAAAGGTGGTTCATCTTTTTCTATCATCTACTTCTTATAATTTATGGTGACACATATAAAGTTTGAATGCCTATGCACTGTGCAAAACAATTTAGCACACAAAGATAGTTTTACTCTTGCAAATTAGCTAAATTAGCTCCATTGTGTGTGATGCATTTGTAACCTTCTGTATCTATATTTCTAGCTATCAGCTTCCATTTATCCCATTCACCATTAGTACTCCTGCCCATAGAAAATATGAAGTGATTGTAGGTGGTATCAGAAATAAAACATGCTTTAATAATGTGCTAATGTCTGTGCTCATTTTAAATGATACAAATATACCAAATTTACCAGGGTGTACTGCGGGTCTGAGGAGGGAAAGGAATGCAGCTGGAGTATCAATAAAATGTGATTGCAATTGTGAAAATAGTTCTGCAACAGAGGTTACAAGCTACATTAAAATGAACTATTTGAAGATAAAAAGTTATATCTAGAGCAGATACAATATATGATTTTGCCAAGTATTTTATAGCTACACATTAAACATTCATACTTTGTCCGTAAAGCTGGAGAGGAACACATAGAACTGACATTAACACAATGTTTATTTTTCAGGACATTTATTAAAGCATCTAACTTCATAACCAGTCCCTGATTTTACATGAGTCAAGACTCTATAATGTGAAAACGTAAAGGATGAAGACAGGTGTAAAATGATCAAAATCATAAATTATCTGTTGATAATATTGCGGTATACAAACAATAACTATGTCCCATCCATTTTGCATATCACAAAAAATATTTACAGGAATTTAAATGAGTTTATTTCCTTTTAGTACAATACAGTTAGTTTTATATCACTAAATGTATGGCTGAAAAGTAATTGAAAATTGTTACAGTGATATTAGAGGGTAGGTAAGATTTGGGGTTGTATCAATTTGTAATCCTGCTTGTTATGAATACTCTTTTTTCAAAGAGATCAAGGAAACCTTGCTGACAATTTATTGTGGTGAAGCAGGGTCAGGCAAAGTGCGGCCATGGGCCACATCCAGCCATCTACCTGATCCAGATCAGCCCGCAGATCAGAACAGCCGAAGGGCTGAAAACAATGTACAGCGGGCCACACCATGACCTCCACCGCTACTCATCACCCAATGTACCACTATCTGCATTCCCAATATGCGGATAATGGTGAATACATTGGTGGAGGGGGGCTGCCTGCTCCTTCTTTCACCAATCAGTGTGTGAAACAGTAGTCATGAGAACGTCACATGAATGTGTCTGCTGTGCAGAGGGTCAGTACAGCAGAACTTCGGGGGAGCAAAAGAGTATCTGGTGTGCATTCTTTTCATATGTGAGGCTCTTAATATGTATAAGAGGCTATGTGAGGCTGATAATGTATACAGGAGGCTTTGTGGGACTGCAACTGTATACAGGAAGCTATGCAGGGGCTCACAATGTATATCGGAGGCAATGTGAGAGCTGAAAATGTTTATAGAGGGGTAAGTGAGGGCTCATGCTATATTTAGGAGGCTATGTGGGGGCTCATACTGTATTTAGTAGGCTGTGTAGGGGCTCATGCTGAGTTCAGGATGATGTTTGGGGGTTCATCTAATATATAAAGGTGAGTGTGTGTGTGTGTGTGTATGTATGTGTGTGTGTCCGCTAAAGGATTCCTCACCGTCACATTTAAAGTCACAACATTTTGCACAGCCACCTCATTTGACTCAGGAAACATCATAGACTATGTTTTGAGGGGAAATTTTAACCCAGCGCCTTACAGTTATTCGCCAAAAAACCTGCTTACATTAAAGTCAATGGAGCTGGGAGCTACAGGTCATTAATAAGACCTCTGATTGGTTTCTGTAGGCAATGAAGGACATTGTTAATATAAGAAGCTTATGTGTGAGGTAATATGATTTCAGTGGAGAGACAGACGGACAGAGACAGACAGAGAGAGACAGACAAAGAGAGACAGACAGAGACATAGAGGGACAGAGAGGCAGACAGAGAGACAGACAGGGAGACATAGAATGAGACAGACAGAGAGAGAGACAGACAGAGAGAGACATAGAGAGAGACAGACAAACAGAGAGACAGGCAAACAGAGAGACAGAGACACCGAGATGGAGAGACAGAGCAACAGACAGAGAGACAGAAAGATATAGAGACAGATAGAGATAGAAAGACAGATAGAGAGACAGTCAGAGAGATATAGAGGTGGACAGGGACAGAGGTGGACAGGGACAGAGGCGGACAGTAAGAGAGGCTGATAGATAGAGAAGCGGACAGAGAGAGAGACGGACAAGGAGAGAGACGGACAGGAAGAGAGAGAGAGACAGATAGAGAGAGACAGATAGAGAGGGGGGATAGAGAGAGAGATTGAGAGGGAGTGGTTGAGAGACAGAGAGACACTTAGTTACTATCCTGGGCAATATCGGGTACTACAGCTAGTACTGTATATAGAGGGGCTATGTGGGGGACCCATACTGTATATAGACCAACTATGTGGAGGCTCACTCTGTACATAGAGGGCTATGTGGGGGGTTCATACTTTATATATACAAGAATAAAAAAAAAAACAACAAGGAACGCTCACCCTGAAAGTATGCCTGAGTAAGTTCTTATTATGCCTTCTTTCAGATCCGAGCAGGATACGACATAGCCAGCCACACAAAACGATCCATTGCAGAAAAAAATCCGCTGGGAATCCGTGGTAGCAATAAAAATTAACTTTTATTTTCTTTTTTTAAGAAAATAAGATAAAGGGGGCTTTACACGCAGCGACATCGCTAGCGATGTTGCTTGTGAAAGCACCCGACCCCGTCGTTTGTGAGTCACGGGCAAATCGCTGTCCGTGGTGCACAAGATCGCTGGGTGCCGTCACACATACTTACCTTCCTAGCGACGTCGCTGTGACGCCGCACGAACCGCCCCCTTAGAAAAGAGGCTGTTCGCTGGCCGGCGAACAGCCTCTTTTCTAAGGGAGTGGTTTGTGCGGCGTCACAGCGACGTCACACGGCAGGCATCCAATAGAAGCAGAGGGGCGGAGAGCAGCCACAGAAAGTCACGCCCACTTTGTTGCCGGCAGGGCGCAGGTACAGTGTTGTTCATTGTTCCTGGGGTTCCTGGGGTGTCACACGTAGCGATGTGTGCTGCCTCAGGAACGATGAACAACCTGCGTCCTGCTAAAACAATGACATTTGGGAAATGGACGACGTGTCAACGATCAACGATTTGGTGAGTATTTTACATTGTTAGCGGTCGCTCGTACGTGTCACACGCAACAACATCGCTAACGAGGCCGGATGTGCGTCACCATACATTCCTCTTGAAACTGTTGAACTATGTGTTACTTTGAAATGTCTTTATTGTCTGTATATATTGACACCTCTGAATTGTAAAGTGCTGCAGAATATGTTGTTGCTATATAAAAACATATTATTATTAAATATTATAAACAATGCAGAATAACAGTGATGTAATGGAAACTGGTTCATGACTGTAAAGGTGTTGCTACATGCAGATGTAATAAGTGAATAGCCAATCTGGTAACTTGCTTGCAGAGTAAAGCTGGGTTCACACATAGCGACAGCGACAACGACATCGCTGTTACGTCACCATTTTCTGTGACGTAACAGCGACCTTGTAAGTCGTTGTTATGATCGCTGCTTAGCTATCAAACACAGCGACGCAGCAGCGATCATAACGTCGCTACATGTGCAGACAGCAGGGAGCTGCGCACACTGCTTAGCGCTGGCTCCTTGCTCTCCTAGCTACAGTACACATAGGGTTAATTACCCGATGCGTACTGCAGCTACATGTCACAGTGCAGAGAGCAGGAAGCCGCGCACACTGCTTAACGCTGGCTCCTTGCTCTCCTAGCTACAGTACACATAGGGTTAATTACCCGATGCGTACTGCAGCTACATGTGCACAGAGCAGGAGCCGGCACTAGCAGCAAGAGCGGCGGAGGCTGGTAACGGAGGTAAATATCGGGTAACCAGGGAAAGGTCTTCCCTTGGTTACCCGATGTTTACAGTGGTTACAGGTTTCCGCAGCTGCCAGACGCCGGCTCCTGCTCCCTGCTCGCTTCATTTCGTCGCTCTCTCGCTGTCACACACAGCGATGTGTGTGTCACAGCGGGAGAGCGACGACGAAAAAATGAAGCAGGACATTCAGCAACGAGCAACGACCTCACAGCAGGGGCCAGCTCGTTGCTGGATGTCACACACAGCGATAGCGATGGGACGTCGCTGCAACGTCACAGAAAATGGTGACGTAGCAGCGACGTCGTTGTCGTCGTCGCTGTGTGTGACACCACCTTTATGGTTTATAGCACACATATATGCAGACTGGAACGTATAGCAAGAAGATGGTTAATTACTAAATAGCTGTAAAGCTTTGGAAAACTGGCTTGCATAGATGAGGCTCACACATAAATAGAAGAAATTTATTGGTGAACTGGAAACTAGTTTGCAGTGATATGTTACCTTTATCGCAGAGTCAGATGTAAACTGTGCTAAGAACAATAATAAGAAGGTGGACTGGGTCCTGCAAGTTGATTCACACTGTCTCAAGCTATGATATATCCCACCATATAGATATACAGAAGTACAGACACTAATAGACTCAAACAGTAAAAAAAGGTACCTTGCAGTCTTTATGGACAATGTTTTTGCCTGCAGACTGATAGGAGCACAAAGCCAATGTGGGCTCAGCACCAGTTTTAGTAGTGTATACAGGTTTTTATTCTTTTAATTCTCATCCTGTTTAAAGTAGGAGAGAACCCCTTTAATGCTCATATTTATGGTATTTATTATTTCTAGCGTTCCGTATTATATACAAGTTATGTTTCCTGGGCAACAACACTTTGAGTTTTTTTACTTCACAGTTAAAATTGCTCATATTATTTTTAGAATGCTAGGCCTATGGAGATGACGGTTCTGAAAGCATAAACATTAATTGTTCTTTTCACTGTCAGATCAGCACATATGTCAGAACTGGTCTGCAAAGATAAGCAGTGATAAAGGAATTCTTTTTTGGAAATACATTTAGAAAATATACTGTATCCGTAGTTGCAGAGCTCACTAATAGACAAACATTGTACTTTATATTTATAGGAGGAACATTCATAATTATTAGCCATGAAAGTGTAAAAAAATCTAAATATATATCAGACTGAGAGGTATTAAATGAATGTGTCATCAAGTTTTTGACACCTATTTTGGGAGTAGAATGATGTAGAGAATAACCATAATGATGTAGAGTCAGAAACCCTGGAGGGAGAGATGTGTTATTTTCTAAGCTACTTGCTATAGTTGTGATAAAACACTACACGCAGTGTTTTCCCTGCCAACACTCTGTTTTTGGGGTAGGAAAAAGCATTGCAAAAATACTGTCTGTGAGCGTAGCCTAAGCGCGTATGCATAACAAATACAGACATACCCCCTAAATATGCAGGCATACACACCATGGTAATCTATCAAAGAATCCAGCAAAAAATCAACTGATAGCAGCGACAGATGGATACTACACATTCGAATTAATAGGTGCTGGATGTGCATTATCTAAAGATGAGGCAGCTCCGGAACTGAGCATATCCGACTGCCGCCGCCAGCACCGAGATCAGCTGATTGCCTGGGAGGGGCCAGGTGTTGGACGCCAGGGGGCCGGGTCTCGGCCCTCGGCCGATCAGACATTGATAACCTATCGTAAGGATAGGCCATTAGTGTAAAAGTAGTGGATAACCTCCTTAAGTACACGTGCATATACCTCAGGTGGTTAGGTCATGCAGAAACCTTTTGAGAAGTCCCAGAACCACATATATATATATATATATATATATATATATATATATATATATATATAAATATATATACAGTGAAATTCCTCCAAAACAAATATGTTACTGAACAGAAATCTTATGAACTAATAATAGAAAAACTACTGTATATTTATAAGGAAAGCTTTCTGGTATTCCGTTTTCGTCTTTTCAAACCTCATACATATAAAACGGTACATCTGCCTTTTTGCTATTTGTGCAGAGTTTTTTATGTATTATATTGATGTGTCACAAAACAGAATAAAAATAAAACTCCATGAAAAATTGTGTAGTCACATTTTCCCACTCTCGCTATTAGAATAAGCCATTGTTAGCTCCCAGCGTCTGAAATGATAAATGAATTGTCAGTTAAGTAAAGTTAAGCATGAATGCAACAAAGTCACAGTGAAGGAGAAAACAACTAAACAGAATTCTTAAAATGAAGCAGCATAAGGAATGTAAAATCTTCCCCTGTGCTTGTAGCTATGTAGGATAAAGGTTCTGCCTGGGATCAGCTTGTTACATGATTATGAATACATCTAATGTTCTTTAAAGTTGTATTGATAAATTGTAACTATTGTTTTAACCTTTATTTAATAAATTGATAGTACACATAAAAATAAGCAACTTTGTAATTTATATTATCGGTCAAATCTGCTTCTTTCTCTGCCAGAAATGATCAGTCATTATCAAAATTTTCAATTCTGAGGTAAAATCTGTATTCAGTGAAGACTTTCCCATCACTGAGATAGGAGATGGCAGATGTTACTGATTCTATCATGATGGGAGAAGGGAGGGGCTAGAGGCAGAAGGAGGAGCTAGATGTAGAGCTCCTCCCCCTCCTCTCTCTTCTATCTACATAGATCAGATTGGAGAATTTTAATAATGACTGATCAATTCTGGCAGAGAAAGAAGCGGATTTGTCTGATAAGCGACCGTATTACAAACTTGCTTATTTTCATACGTACTATGGATTTACGAAATAAAAATTAAAATGGTGGTTTCGCTTTAAGTCGTTTTGTTTTGACTTTGTATTTCTGTCATTTGCGTGTTCCAGCAATTAACTATTATAATTGCTTTGAAATAATGTATTTATAGGTGCTCTAATGCATGCAAATTGTTAACTCAATTATTGTTACTTGTTACAAGTAGAAATTCTGTTGCAATTATTTAAAGGGGTTGTTTCAACTTCTTAAATTGGTAAAATTACAAATATTCAATTTTAGAATTTATCTCTTATTTAAAATAATCTCCATTTTAAAAAATAAATGGATTTATACAGTTAGATACTCATTGTCCGGGTTACCAACCACCTCTGCAATCTATCATTGGTAGCAATTTTCTAAGGAAAGGAGAGTGCACTTGCATGCTCTTTCCAACACAATTTGCAAGTGCTGCCCTGAAGTTGGCTGAATCATTACATCTGGCGAGTGTCATACATCTGGCAATTTTCAACAATTAAAGGAGGATATTTCCAGCAACCAGGTCCAAAGTTGAATTTTAAAAAAATACAAAATTTTATTTCATGATCATTAAAAAAAGTTCCATCATGACATCATGGTGAATTAGCTGGTCTCAGAGACAGACTAAGAACAATATGTTCGAAATGCGTACTCCCAGCTAATTCACCATGATGTCATGATGGCACCTTTTTTTAATGATCATGAAATAAAATTTTGTACTTTTTTAAAATTCAACTTTGGACCTGGTTGCTGGAAATATCCTCCTTTAATTGCTGTTGCTCAGGTTTGCCGACCTATACCTCCGTGCATGGTCCAGCTAGTGGTCTCAGGAACAGGTGAGCGGGATTGCCCCCCTTTTTTCATAAATGGCCTTTACACGCTACGGTATATCTAACGAGATGTCGGCCGGGTCACGGCGTAATTGACGCACATCCGGCATCGTTAGTAACATCATAGCGTGTGACAGCTTTGAACGAGCAGAAATACTCAACTTCTCGTTCATCGCTGACACGTCACTCATTTTCTAAAAATTTAACGTCCTGTTGTTCAATGTTCCCGAGGCAGCACACATCGCTCCGTTTGACACCCCGGGAATGATGAACACAGCTTACCTGCGTCCTGCCGGCAATGCTGAAGGAGGGAGGTGGGCGGGATGTTTATGTCCCGCTCATCTCTGCCCCTCCACTTCTATTGGCCGGCCGCTGTGTGACATCACTGTGACGCCAAACGTCCCTCCCCCTTCAGGAAGTGGATGTTCGCCGCCCACAGCGAGGTTGTTTGGAAGGTATGTACGTGTGACGGGGGGTTACAGCATTGTGCGACATGGGCAACAAATTGTCCGTGCCGCACAAACAATGGGGACGGGTGCGATCGCAAATGCGATCGCACGACATATTGAAACGTGTAAAGCAGGCTTTACTCTCCTTTATCTGGCAATTTTCAGTATTTTGTGCTGTTCCATTGCTGAAGAGGCACAGCCATACTAGTGGTACATTTTGCCATTCAGTAGGCGAGTACTGCCTCCTGGAAACAGGGAGGCCGGGGAGTGGTGGGCTACTGATGCTACAAGAAGTGAATAACCATTTAGCTGCTCCAAAATTAGAAATAACACAAATATTTGGAGCCATACCAGAAAACAAAGACAAGTATTTCAAGTTTTCTCACTGTACATTTTATATAAATTATACCCCTAATTTTACAGAAGAAAGAATTATAGTTCATTGCAGGCTTCTAAATAGCAGCATTGATCAACTATGATCCATGCTGTTATAAATTTAGCTCTCCAGTATGAGAACCAGTGCTGTAAAATGTAGTGGGATTATACAGCACTGGCTACTGTACTGGATACAGAAATATTTTGCAATGTTCCTGCTGCTATTTAAAAATGAAATATGTAGTGCTAGTAGTTTAGAATATTGATTATTGTGCATTCTGCAATATAGGTGACATGTGTGGCCTTTCCATGGGTCTTTGGGCCACATGTCAACAACCTCCTAAATATCTAGGTGGTTAGTACTAGTTGGGAGGCCAATGGCCAATCAACTCATCATGGTTCATATGTTGATTTTTTTTTATGGACATCTGAATTTTGCAAAAATGAATAATACACTTCTGTGCTATCTTTAAAAAAAATATTTCCATCAGAAAGTACTGTAGTTCTGCTGGACAAAATATAACATTTTACGCTGATACACAGGGATCCATGCTATACAGTGTGTCCACCCATTTCCTGTGCACCGCCATTAACTTAAGAATAGCTGCAGCTATAGGCATAGAAGTGGTGTCTAGCTATAGTAAAGTAGCCATGCGCTACGCAATGAAACCACCTATAGCGCCACCTGGTGGAAAACAACAGAGTTAGCATTTTTGTCTTGAAAATGGAACGAGATAGAGAAAAAAAGTGAATTAAGAAATTGTAGGGCATCATCAATTCAATACGAATTGACACCATGCATACAGAAATGCTATTATAAGAACGTGTAAAACTCACAAGACTGCGGACGTGAAGCGATACCTCTTGGAGACCTTCCTACAAATCATTGGGTATGGTGGCTGCGTGGAGTATAACCCATTGGACTTCTTTCTATGAGGTCACATCAAACAGCAGGTGTATGCAACCCCTCCACCAACATTGCAGGACCTACGACGACGTATCACAGATGCTTGTGCAAACGTGTCACCTACCATATTGCACAACGTGCAGCAAGATACAGTATGCTGTCCAGAGTCCAGATGTGCATTGCAGCTGACGGTGGCCACTATGAGCATCAAAGTTAAATGAGCGCCATATGTGTGACCAGCATTCAATGTTTTGGGGGGGTCATGGGTTTCATATCATAGCATTTCTGTATGCAAAGTGTCGATTTGTATTGAATTGATGATGCCGTACAATCTTTTAACTCACTTTTTTTTCTCTATCTCGTTCCGTTTTCAAGATAAAAATGATAACTCCATTGTTTTCCACCAGGTGGCGCTATAGGTGGTTTCATTGCATAGTGCATGGCTACTTTACTATACCTAGACACCACTTCTATTCCTATAGCTGCCGGCCTTCTCAAGGTAATGGCGGTGGACAGGATATGGGTGGACACACTGTATACAGTACATACCCACACAGATCTAACACACAGAGTGTTTACTAGATCACTAGACCGTTATGGAGAAAAATAACTTGTTGCAGAAAACAGTAACTTGACACAATATAACATTATAAGTAATTGGAAATGTCAGGTTAGGAATCAATAGATAGCTAAATTTTTCATCTAAAATAGAAAATTGTATAAAATTATTTCTTCATTGGATTTTGTGGTATTATCAGATGTAAATGTAAGTAAGTGTAAGTATTTGTGACAACCCAGCATAAGATCATAACACATTAGGTCTTTCTAATATTATTTAAAATGATTCTTCATAATGCTGGCAGCTTTGCTGACATGTCAGATGGGCCCAAGTCAGTACGGCAAGTCCATGAAGAATTAACAAGCTATATCTGTAGTGAGCTGGTAACATTGTGAACATTGAGGAGAGAGATAATGAAAGAATCAGTTATCAAAATAATTCAACCCTTGCACATGCAGCTAACATGGATCCTATAAGACAACGATTAGTGGTATAAGGTGTAAGATATACAGTATATAGTCTGAAATTCTGTAAGTACTTCTGATTGATGATTAATATATAATTGAATGTCACAGGTTAGATATGTTACAATGTACATTTCAATTCATCCTCTTGTTTTTTAGTTAGAATAAAACAACTATATGGTAGTAATTCTTTTATATTTATATAACAGCAACATTTTTCAGAATCCTTTTCCAATTGTTATATATTATATAAGTATGAAATGTATTTGTATAATATAAAGATTGGAAGAGAACTCCGAATGTACCAATTCTGCATCACACCCTTTATTATCCCCTATTCTCAACGAGAGATGCTTTATGATATCTAAGCTTTGCTGAGCTAAAGTTTCATAGTTTAGCTTAGAAATTTATAGATTACAGTCCCTGACCAAAGTTCTGTCGCTTATCCATGTTATGTAAATAAAAGCTTATAACCTGACTTTAAATTCATCCATTAATTTTATGAATTACTCTTTTGAGAGCTGAAACCCTCCAAAATTTGGTTTAGGTTATGAAAATAAAGTTGCTGCACAGCTGAATTATTGTTCATTTAATGAACACAGAAAGGACTGAGTTTGGCAAGACAAACGTTTTGTCGCCCACAGAAATTAATGTGAAATTCAAACAAATAATTAACTTCTAATACAAAGATATGTTGCATAACATTGATAAATTAAGTTGTGGTACTGTTACAGTCATATTTAATATTTTGTGTGACTTCCATGAGCTTGAAGGACTGCTTCCATGCGGTTCAATAATGATTCCTACAATTTATTGATGAAGTCATCAGGAATAGCAAAGAATGCAGTCTTACATGCCTCCAAGAGTTCATCTAGATTCTTTGGTTTTGTCTTCCAAGCTTCCTCTTTCATCCTACCCCAAACATGCTCAATGATGTTCATGTCTGGTGACTGGGCTGGCCAGTCCTTTAGCACTTTGACCTTCTTTGCCAGGAGGAACATTGTTGTAGAGATTGATGTATGAGATGAAGAACCATCCTGCTGCAGAATTTGACCCATTTTATCATTGAGAATGTAAGAGGTAGCTAATACGTCTTGATATTTTAGGCTATTGATATTGCCTTCCACCTTGCAAATGTTTCGCACACCCCCATACTGAATGGAACCCCAGACCATTATCTTTCCACCACCAAACTTAACTGTTTTCTGAATCCATACCGGCTCCAGTAGGTCTCCTGTAGTATTTGCAGTTGCTGTGGTGTAATTCAACTGAAGATTCATCAGAGAAATCCACCTTCTGCCACTTTTCCAGCATCCATCTGTTTAGCAGGCTGTGGGACTTGGCAAATGCCATACGTTTTTTAATTGCCTTTTGTTTATTGCTTGCTTCTGGACACTGATTCGACTATGGAGGCTATTTCGAGGCAGAATCCTACAAACTGTTCTAGTTGACACAGTGACTTGAGGTGACCAGGCCTTTTGGAGCTCTGCTGCAGTGGAAGAGGGGCTGGCTTTGGATTTTCTAACCAACAAACGTTCCTCCTGAGCAGTTGTCTTGCGGGGTCTGATGGACCTGAGCTTGTTAAAAACATCTCCAGTCTCTTTAAATCTTTTTTTAATTGTTTGTACTTGATGCTGAGACACATTAAAGGTGCCAGACACCTCTGCAGTGAATCTGGTCTTCAGCCTCTTGATAATCAAGGCTTTGGTCACAGGGTGGATTTTTGGCATGTTGTCAGAGGTCAAGTTGCAGGTTAAGTGAAGGTCTGGGGTGCTGGGTTTCTTTTTATACACACCCACTAATTAACCGAACATTTAGTGAGCACAGGTGAGGATGTAAACTAGGATTGGGTGCATTATATGAAAAGGCGACAAAACGTTTGTCTTGCCAAAATCTGACCTTTCTGTGTTCATTAAATGATCAATATTTCAGCTTTGCAGTAACTTTATTTTCATAACCTAAACCACATTTGGAAGGGTTTCACCTTTCAAATGAGTAATTTATGAAACCAATGGATGAATTTAAAGTCAGGTTATAAGCTTTTATTTACATAACGTGGATAAGCAACAGAACTTCTGTCAGGGACTGTATATAGAACAACTTTTTTAGATTTGCATTGCAACAAAATAAATCGTTTTCATTACATTTAAATAATAATAGTGTTTTTTATGTCTATTATGCCATCATATTTCACAGAACTTTACAATTCAGAGGAAACATGTAAAGATAATCAGACATTACATAGTTACACAATTCAACAGATACCAAGAGGAAAGAGGACCTTGCTCACCAGTTACAATCTATGAGGAAATAGAGGAGGCACAATAAGTAAATAGTAAAAGGGCTTATCATGTATGTTCCGGCCAGTATCTCTAGAAGCACAGGTAGAGTGCTATTAAAGGGAGCCTGTCAGGTCCACTATGCCCTCCAATCCAGCAGCATTCACATATGTATGCCAGAATTTCCTGCCTAACGAGTCCTGGATAATTCTATTTAGTAAAATCAATGTTTAAAAAAAGCATTTATAAAGTGTGCGGTTCCTATGCTGATTAGGTCTTTGACTAGTTAAATGGATAGTGTTTCCACAGACTAAACACCCTCTTTCTATGTTATCACACCCCTGTAGGCATAATAAAATGATTTCTAAGAGCTGGCTTCATCATAGCTCCCAGAAATCGTGCGCATGTGCACAGCTCATTTTGGCAGCCTCAGTGTGCCTTTGAAGCGCCACGCAGGACATGACACAACAGCTCGTCTAATTTATCACAAGCTGTTATGTACCTTAGACCAGAAATATTACTTCATTCCCTGACTAGAGTATGATTTCTGATGAGAAGCAAGGAGGCATATGCCACTTATGAAGTGAGCCAGTTTTATTAGAAGTGTATGCCTTGTTTATGCATGTCTTGATGAATTGGGGCTTGAGTTTTTAAAGATTTTGTCCAATTGATGTTCCTCTCCATGAGAAAGATTATTCTAATGTGTCTCATAATTATTATGGACCAGCAAACTAATGTGGAATATCTGTGTTATATGAAATGTTTGTATGTTCTTACATCACAAAATTCTATAAAAGTTATGTTTTATCAACCTAAATTTGGTATCAAGTCTCTGCAGAACCTTACTACTCAATATTGATAAATAACAAATTCATTGCCTACCTAAAGGCCTGCCACAATATACACATGAAGTGGGGCCTAAATTCCATAGAATGCAGTTGCAGGTGCTATTCACTATGGAAGTTTAGGTAGCCTGTAGGTAGGCATGAGTGAACCTGAACTGTAAAGTTTGAGTTCCATACCAGACACCTTGTGTCTGGTGCTGAATCCCGAACATAGACGTTTTACTGTATGTTCGTTTTCTGTTCGGGTTCGGCCACTCGGATAAAAATAAAAAAAAAGTTAAAAGGAAGCACAATACAGATTAAAGCAGGAAAATTATACTTGCTGAGTCTCCCGCAAGGCTGTCACACTGCTTTTGGGTCCGCTCATTAACCCTCATGCATATTCGGTGCTTTCCCCATCCACTCTTTGTGACAGCGTCTGTGAATGGTTGCAGTCAGACTGGCAGTTGTGGAGTATAAAAATAAATAAATAATGGAAAAAAATGGTCCCCCATATATTGATACCCAGCACAGATATTGCAGACAGCTACAGGCTGCATCCCTAGCTCTGCGCATTATATTGACTGTGTATTAAAATAGGAGGGGCCCATGGGGCATTTTTAAATTATTTAAATAAATAATTTAAAAACTGGCATTCTGTCCTTCCAAATTTGTATACCCAGCCAAGATATGGCGGACAGCTGGAGACTGGTATTCCGAGACTGGGGAGACCCATGGTTATTAAGCCCCCAGCCTAAAAATAGCAGCCTGCAACTGCGCCAGACTTGTCACATCTATTAGATTAGTCAATTCTTGGTTCATCCGGATTGCCCTGGTGCGGTGGAAATCTGGGTAATATAAGCGGTTAATGACAGCTGTGATATGTCAAAAAATCACAGCTGTCATCCAGCCCAAGGTGAGTAATGGGGAGGGGTCTATGAGATGCCCCTATTTCTAACCCTATAAGGCAAAAGAAATAAACGCAAGCTACAGAGAAAAATCCTATGTTTTAAAGAAAACTTCCTCTTTCTCCAATTTATTAAACCCCTAAACACCCTGCAGTCCGACATAATCCACACAAGGTCCCACAATGATCCCGGCTCTGCTACATCCTGAGGTTGCAGTACATGGTCACATTAGAAAATGTGACTTCTCACTTTTGCCCTTGGGGACACACTGACTGAGCTGCAGCTGTTACCGGTAACATCACTGAGCTCCCTTGATATCACAGCTGGAGTTTCCCACTGTACCATAGCTGTGACCTCAGGTGAAATGACCTGAGATGAACTTGTTGAACTCAGTAACCTCACCTCAGATGAAGTCATAGAACTCGCTCATCACTAGTGGTCACTACCATTCTAATTGTTAAATACATTAGAATACTGATTTTATGGAGAGGCACATCAAATGGATATTCTGTTTAAAAAAAAACAGTCTCTAGTAACACATGCAACACTGGCCTAAGATTCCTATCATGCCAAGAACCCTCACTGTACACTCTTCTCCCTGCTTTGTGAGCCACTAACTGCATATTATTGACCACACTGGAAATGTTAGCTGTTCCCATGATGTCATGTGGAAAACACTCAGCAACTTAGGAAGAGAAGAGAAGTCACATCACACACACAGGAAACATTTAAACTCTTTGCATTTGGGGTCCTTGGTGGGGCTTGAACCTAGTTCCCTAGTACTAACCACTGTGCCATGTGCTGCTCTATATCAATTCAGTTTTAGGTACAATTTTTATAATTATACATATGCAGCATGTGTAAAACATGGAAGCAGAGTTTTCAGAGGGCCTCAACATCTTTCCTTCCCTTGCTTACTCTGTGACTCTTTGGCAGGCTGTCTCTATAAATCACAAGGTCCAGATCTTCTCTGCAGCCTTTGCAGTCTTTTAGTGTCTGTGGCTTTTAGGTTTTCCAATGCCAGCACTGCCTCCACCACCTTCATCCTAACAGGGCACTGCTTGATAGTCATTGTCTGTCAATACTTGTTCTGAAGTCTACATTGTTATCCCTATATTTGAATATAGTCTTGCTGATGGTGGAGGCAGAAGGACTGTGATTTTACATGACTGATAACAGGTCAGAAGCTGAGAGGAAAGTGAAGAGAAGTTACCACTAGTGATGGACAAGAGTGCTAAGAGGTGACTGGGAATCAATGAGTTAACTTGTCAGCTGTAGATACTGTGTATACTTGATCAGGCTCTAGTGGTCGATCTCCATGGCAACAAGCTACACACTATGTAAAATAAAAGCTCTAATAGCAGGAAAATTATTTATGTAAGCTGGAGGCTTGGGCAAATAAATGACTATTGAAGTTTATTGTAGATAAATGTAAGATCATGGTTTCTTTAGTGACTAATGCCAGGAATCTGCTACCAAGACAAATGCTTATGACAAGAACATAGTTTTGCCACTATATAAGTCACTAGTGCAACTACACTTAGAATACTGTGTACAATATTGGCTCTATTATATAAGAAGGACATACTGTAGCTGAACTAGAGCGGGTGCAAAGAAGAGCAACCAGTGTTATTAAGGGAATGGGTGCACTGCAATACCAAGACAGGTTATTAAACTTGGGGATATTCAGTTTGGAAAAAGGAAGTCTTAGGGACAATCTTACTACAATATACATATATATGAATCAATAGTATAGAAGACTAATATTTTTTTTTACATCAAGGCCCACAATGATGACAAGTGGCATCCTTTGTGGCTAGAGCAAAGAAAGTTTCTTTGTCATCGCAAACAGTGAATATTTACTGTATGAGCAGTGAAATGCTGGAACTCTCTGCCACATGATGTTGTAATGGTTGATTTACTAAAAACGTTTTGGAGGGCCTGGACGCCGTTCCTGAAAAATATAATATTACAAGACATGGGTACTAAGTTCTGTGATGGGACATTAATCGAAGGAACTAGTGTGATTGCCGTATATGGAGCCAGGAACCAGGAAATATTTTTTACTCTTAATATGGGTCAATTGCAACATCTGCCTCATAGGATTTTTGCCTTCCTCTGGATCAACATGTTAGGTTATCGGTTGAACTCGATTCGCTTGTGTCTTCTTTCAACCTTAAAACTTTGAAACTTTAACCCTTTCGGCCCCCGGGCATTTTGCGTTTTTCCGGAGTTTTTTTCCCTCTCTTTCTTCCAAGAGCCGTACCTTTTTTTATTTTCCGTCAATCTTGCCACATAAGGGCTTGTTTTTTGCAGAACGAGTTGTAGTTTTAAATAGAACCATAAGTTTTAACAGATAGTGTACTGAAAAATGGTAAAAAAAATTCCAAGTGCGGAAAAAATGCAAAAAAAGTGTGATCGCACAATAGTTTTTGGGATATTTTATTCACCGTGTTCACTATATGGTAAAACTGATGTGTATTTGTGATGCCTGAGTTCGGTTCCAGTTTGTAGACACCAAACATGTATAGCTTTATTTTTATCTAAGGGGTTAAAAAAAATTCATAAGCTTATCCAAAAAAAGTGATGCACGTTTTGCGCAATTTTCTGAAACCCGTCGTGTTCTCATTTTTTGTGATCTATGGCTCAGTGATGGCTTATTTTTTGCATCTCGAGCTGAAGTTTTTATCTGTACCATTTTTGCGCAGATGCTATGTTTTGATCGCCTGTTATTGCATTTTGAGCAATATTTGCCGGGACCAAAAAACGTAATTTTGGCCTTTGGAATTTTTTTGCTGCTGCGCCACTTACTGATCAGATTAATTAATTTTGATAGATCGGGCATTTATGAATGCGTCGATACCAAATATGTGTATATTTTTTATTTTTTTAACCCTTTTATGAGGTTAAAGGGGGGTGATTTGAACTTTTAGGTTTTTTTATTTTTTTTAATTTTTTTAAAACTTTTTTTTTTTTTTTTTTATTTTACTAGTCCCCTTAGGGGGCTATAGCGATCAGCAATCTGATTGCTCTGCCATATCTCCAGATCACAGCTACAGAGCTAAGATCTGCAGATATGTTGCTTTACTTTCAATGTTGGCAGTATTCCGGCATTGAGAGTAAATGACTCATGTTAGCTACAGGCATCATCACATGACCCTGTGCTACCATGGCAACCATCGGAAGTCACGTGATCATGTCATGTGACTTCCGATGGGGGCAGGGTAAGTCAGCATAATGGCGGCGCGCATATACATCTCGCTGCCAGATTTTGGCAGCGAGATGTAAGGGGTTAATAATCGCATGTGGAATCGCTAGCAAGCCCACATATCAGCTGTTAAAACAGCTGATATGTGGGCGGTTCGCCGTGGCCTGCCCACGGCAGGGGGCGGGAATTAACCGCACACGATCCATGACGTATCCAGTACATCATGGGTTGTTAAGGGGTTAAAGGACTGTGTACATGGACTCAACATTCACTCCATTAAGAGGGGGTGGTAGAAGATGGGTAGAGGAGCAAAGAGCATTTTCTAATGAATATGGTGGAATCTCGTGTAATCATGACTCTGAGCTTGTTATATTCATTGATAGCTTCAATCAGCCAAATGAATTATTATGCTTTAGTGGTAAATGACAAATCCACTTTATTACTAATACACATTGTTATACTTTTTCTTTTTTCTATAAAACAACTAAGCCGCTAATTAAGGATACATAGAGTATGTGTCAAAAATAAGAAATGAAAAGCTTTTACAAGTTTGTTTAGTCATTTCTGATAGTAACAAGTTTTATATTTTCCCATTATTATCTTATGCAATAACAATTTAAAGTGGAATTTTCCTGCCAAAACAGCAATGAAAAAACCTCTGACAAGTGGTACATTTTTATAAATGTCACTTACTGAAGTTAAAATGGAAACTTGATTTCCACGTAAACAGCAATATCATCCTAACTAAAGTCAGGACTTCTCATTCTTCTTGTACTTTAAACACAAAGCACTTAGCTCAGGTTTCTGAAGATACAGTACAAATAAAATAAAAACAAAACTTTTTCCATTTGACAAATCACGTTGTGATATAAATGATTTAATATGCAGAGCCCCAGAGATTCCGATGCTCAAAGACAGTAGCTAAAACAGTGATCATTTGTAAAAGCAGTAGAAGAGACGCGGTGTGGATGTGACAAAGATCTAATACAAAGCATTTAGTCAATCTCACTAAAGCAGGAGATAATGTTCAGACTTCCAGAACTCTGGTAATACTGTACATTCTGTGGCTTTAGCAATTGCTATAAATAAGTAAAGAAATTGCAGCAACATTTTATAAGATATAATGTTTTCCTTCGAGTAGACTGCCAAGCATAACCCGGATTGCAAGGGAGAAAGAATGGGTGCTAATTATTTATAAGTGTGAGCTGCTCTGTTTGTGTTTTATGGAGAACTCTGTAATCATTACAATTATTTAGTAATATATGGTGTTTAGAGTTTCTTCATTAATGTGGGACCTTTGTTATTTACCTGAATAAGGACAAAGTGCTATAAATTTACTTTGCTTGGTCTTGGGATTTAACTCCTAACATTGAAAAATTTACAGTGTGAGATTAATACAATCTAGCAGGAGCAAGTCTGGTCTCCAGATGTCAGATACAGCCTGGAACCCTGGGGAGAAGACAGAATCAAATTTGGGCTTTAGTCTTCTACTTTGCAGTCTACATTAGTGCTCAGTGAGCGCTAAGACCTGGTGATTACTTGGAGTTGTATTGCAGCTGGCGGATCATTGCTAGCTGTCTACATGGCATAGCAGAGCTGCTGGGTCCTAGGAGACCGAGATCGGCTATGCAAGTAAACTCTATCACTAGAAAAGAGCTATTTTTTCCCTGCAACTGGGCCTCCTATGGAAACCCTAGTTACAGTGGGAAATAGCACAAAAATTCTAATAAACATTTTGCTACATAAAATAAAGTTTAATAGCTGTTGGTAAATAAATAGTTATGGTTGCTGAATAGAAGAAATGCAAAAATGAAAAAAAGGTTAGCCAGTTATTTAAAAGGCTGTTGGAGACCCCAAATCATATACTGCATTGCTCATCTTTAAAGGTGAAAGCATAACCATCATTTTTATTTCATAAGTCAATAGCACACAGGAAAATAAGCAACTTTTAAATACATGTGCATCTCAATAAATTAGAATATCATCAAAAGTTAATTTATTTCTGTAATTCAATACAAAAATGGAAATGCATATATTATATAGAGTCATTACAAACAGTGATCTATTTCAAGTGTTTATTTCTGTTAATGTTGATGATTATGGCTTATAGCCAATGAAAACCCAAACGTTATTATCTTAGAAAATTAGAATATTTTATAAGACCAACTGAAAAAGTGATATTAAACTCAGAAATGTTGGCCTACTGAAAAGTCTGTACAGTAAATGCACTCAATACTTGGTCTGGGCTCCTTTTGCATGAATTACTGCATTACTGCCTCGTGGCATAGAGGCGATCAGCCTGTGTCACTGCTGAGGTGTTATGGAAGCCCGGGTTGCTTTGATAGCAGCCTTCAACTCATCTGCATTCTTGGGTCTGGTGCCTTTCATCTTCCTCTTGACAATACCCCATAGATTCACTATGGGGTTTAGGTCAGGCAAGTTTTCTGGCCAATCAAGCACAGTGATACTAGACCAGATAGTGGTACTTTAAGCAGTGTGTACAGGTGCCACGTTCTGCTGGAAAATGAAATTTCCATCTCCAAATAGCTTGTTGCCAGACGGAACCAAGAAGTGCTCCAAAATTTCCTGTTAGATTGCTGCGCTAACTTTGGCCTTGATAAAATACAGTGGACCTACACCACCAAATGACATGGCTCCCCAAACCATCTATGATTGTGGAAACTTCACACTAGACCTCAAGCAGCTTGGATTGTGGCCTCTCCACTCTTCCTCCAGACTCTGTGACCTTGATTTAAAAATGAAATGCTAAATTTACTTTCAACTGAAAACAACACCTTGGACCACTGAGCAACAGTCCAGTTCTTTTTCTACTTTAAGGAAAACATTTGTGGAGTTGTCTATTGGTCATGAGTGGCTTGACTCAAGGAATGCAACAGTTGTAGCCCATGTCCTGGATATGTCTGTGTGTGGTGACTCTTGAAGCACTGACTCCAGCAGCAGTCCACTCCTTGTGAATCTCCCCCAATTTTTTGAAAGGCCTTGTCTTAACAATCCTATCAAGGCTGCAATTATCCCGGTTGCTTGTGTCCCTTTTCTACCACACTTTTTCCTTCTACTTCACTTTCCATTAATATTTTTGAATACAGCACTCTGTGAACAGCCAGCTTCTTTAGCAATGACCTTTTGTGGCTTACCCTCCTTGTGGAGTGTTTCAATGACTGCCTTCAGGACATCTGTCAAGTCAGCAGTCTTCCCCATAATTGTGTAGCCTACTGAATCAGACTAAGGGACCATTTTAAAAATTTAGGAAGCCTTTGCAGGTGTTTTGCGGTAATTATTCTAATTTTCTGAGATAATGACTTTTGGGTTTTCATTGGCTGTAAGATATAATCATGAACATTAACAGAAATAAACACTTGAAATAGATCACTCTGTCTTTAATGACGCTATATAATTTATGCGTTTATATTTTTGTATTAAATTACTGAAATAAATTAACTTGTTGATCATATTCTAATCTATTGAGATGCACCTGTATATCTTATCAGACAAATTTGCTTCTTTCTCCTCCTGGACTAAAGGTGGTGTCACACACAGCGACGACGACAATGACGTCGCTGCTACGTCACTATTTTCTGTGACGTTGCAGCGACGTCCCGTCGCTGTCGCTGTGTGTGACATCCAGCAACGAGCTGGCCCCTGCTGTGAGGTCGTTGCTCGTTGCTGAATGTCCTGCTTCATTTTTTCGTCGTTGCTCTCCCGCTGTGAAGCACACATCGCTGTGTGTGACAGCGAGAGAGCGACGAAATGAAGCGAGCAGGGAGCAGGAGCCGGTGTCTGGCAGCTGCGGAAAGCTGTAACCACTGTAAACATCGGGTAACCAAGGGAAGACCTTTCCCTGGTTACCCGATATTTACCTTCGTTACCAGCCTCCGCCGCTCTTGCTGCTAGTGCCGGCTCCTGCTCTGTGCACATGTAGCTGCAGTACGCATCGGGTAATTAACCCTATGTGTACTGTAGCTAGGAGAGCAAGGAGCCAGCGCTAAGCAGTGTGCGCGGCTCCCTGCTCTCTGCACTGTGACATGTAGCTGCAGTACACATCGGGTTAATTAACCCGATGTGTACTGTAGCTAGGAGAGCAAGGAGCCAGCGCTAAGCAGTGTGCGCGGCTCCCTGCTCTCTGCACATGTAGCGACGTTATGATCGCTGCTGCGTCGCTGTGTTTGACAGCTAAGCAGCGATCATAACAGCGACTTACAATGTTGCTGTTACGTCACAGAAAATGGTGATGTAACAGCGATGTAGTTGTTGCTGTCGCTATGTGTGAACCCAGCTTTATTCTCAATTCACCTGTAAAATCTATGCTTAGTGAAGACAGACTATCTCATAACTGAGATAAAAGTAGACAGGTGCCACTGATAAGATTTTTATATAGAGAGGAAAGAGGAGGCGGAGGAAGGAGGGGCTAGAAACATTGCTCCTCCCTCCTCTCGCTTTTACATAGAATGCTATTAAATCCAACTGTTATCTCCTATGTTAGTAAGCAATCTATCTGCAATGAATACGAATAATATTTTACCCACGGATTGTGAATTTTGAAAATGAATAATAAGTTCAGGAAGAGAAAGAATCAGATTTCACTGATAAAATATTTATCACAAAGTTTTCTATCTTCATGTGGAATTGTAAAATACAATTATAAAATACAAATGAAAATGAGGGTTACTTTTTAAGTATCTTTCTAATTTATAGTAATTAAAAATTCCCACCAGTTCTATAGATACTGTCACTTTTTGCTCCTTTTATATTTTCCAATGATGTTTTGTTTGAAACTCTCAGAATTTACTGGGAGTCTCAAACAAATGATCATCACTGATATCAGTTCCAGGGGCTAACTGTGCAAATTTGTACCTCTGTTCCCAATCCACATGCTCCCCTGAATGGCTCGTTATCAGTTATTTGCATTCCAGGGGCTGTCTCTACAGTCAATTCCATTGAGTATGCATAGAGATGTACTCCAGCTCATGCATAGTGACATAATGTAGTTCCAACTGAAAAGATAGAGGGTGTAGGGAGGAAATGCAGAGGAAAGCCTAAACATAGATTACTGTCTCTGATAACAGTCATCTCTTAGCATGTTCCTGTATGCTTGGATCACAACATGGATAAAGGGAATGATACTATCAGATGAATGTGTTACCAAAGACTATGAACCCGATGCAGTGAGCAGCACTTCTTCTCCCTATCCAAACTCTGCTGGCAGGTGACTGTTATCAGAAACAGTAGTTCATGATAGGGAGGGCTCCGCTCCGGTAATACCATTTGGAGATCCCAGGCCAATACACTGGGAGTAATGGGAGAGTGATAAATGGTGCTTGGAGAGGGATACACACTTGTAAATGGGGAGTGATTAAGGAGAACAAGAGTCTGCCAGCTGATTAGTATACACAGAGACAGTGGGAGTGGAATGGGCAGGACCAGGATGGGAAATAGGCTATGTGCGCACGTTGCGTACAGTCACTGCAGAGATTTCTGCAGCAATCTGAAGAGCACACGTACGCTTCAAATCGCTGCAGAAAATGTCCGTAGTGAAAAAAAAAGCCGATTCCATGCGCTCTGCCTGCAGCTCCTGCCATAGACAGAGCAGGAGCTGCCGGCAAAGCGCACGGAAGAAGTGACATGTCACTTCCTAGAACGCGCGCTTCGGGCAGCAGCCGAAGCGCTGCGCTCTAAGATGCCACGTGCGCACGGCCCCTGCACAATCTCCATAGATTATGCAGGGGACGCAGGATGCATGCAGTTACGCTGCGCTACAAAGCGCAGCGTAACTGCATGTAATTACGCAACGTGCGCACATAGCCATAGGATAAAAATACAGCCCTGTACTTTGTGGGAAATGTAGTTCAGAGACGTCAATGAAACCAGGGCAGCACGGTGGCTCAGTGGTTAGAACTGCATCACTGAGGTACTGGGCTTAAATCCCACCAGGGACACCATCAGCAAGGAGTTTGTAAGTTCTCCCTGTGTTTGCTCATCCGGGTACTCCGGTTTCCTCGCACACTCCAAAGACATACACATAGGGAATTTAGATTGTGAGCCCCAACGGGGACAGTGTTGCCAATGTATGTAAAGCGCTGTGGAATCAATAGAGCTATATAAGTGAATAAATATATTATTATTATAATTATTATTAATAAACGAGGGAATATATGTAAACAAACAGGTGACTCCAGAAAGACTAGTAAAGGAAGTTAAAGAAATGAGACATGATTTCATTACATAAAAATGTAATAGGGCTTTTTTTTTTTTTTTTAGAAAAACTATAGTTTAGTGTCTGAGAAATCCTGTAAATGGAATCTGTCTGCAGATTTTTGCTATGTAAGCTGAAGTCAGCGTGCTGTAGGGATAAAAATAAAAAATCAACTATGCCTCTCTTATCAGGCTCTGTATTGTTTTTTACTTAAACTAAAGGCTTTATCACTTGGTGATTATCAATGCTAGGTCTAGCCGGCAGGTGCAGGGTGCCCTCTGCAGTGATTGACACCTCACTGTCAATGCCCAATCTTTATTGAGAGCCTGGTGTGGGTGGAGACAGCCCTCTCGACACTGCTACATGACTAAAGCTAAAAATTAGCACTGTCAAAAAGGCTGCACCCAGTAATCCATGTCTTACACCATTGAATTCAGAATCTCCTTGCCTTCATCATGCTGCTTTCAAATTAAGTAGTAAATATCACCTGACAGATTCCCTGTAAAGCCTTTTCAAACTGGTCTTTAATAGTGATGAGCGAGTATGCTTGTTACTACTCGGTACTCGCACGAGTATCACTGTACTCGGGCTACTCGGCGGGTACCGAGTAATTTCGCGATACTCGTGCTGTACTCGTGGTCTTCATCCCTGCATGTTGGCGCTCTTTTGAGAGCCAGCCCTCATGCAGGGATTGGCTGGCAGACCACTGCAATGCCACAGCCCTGTTAGTTGTGGAATTGCAGTGATTGGCCGGCCTGCACAGCGTGACCGAGCCTTTATACCGGCGGGCGCGCTGTGCTCTGCACACAGCCATCTCATATTTCCTGCTTTCCCCGCCCACAGGCGCCTATGATTGGTTGCAGTGAGACACGCCCCCACGCTGAGTGACAGGTGTCTCACTGCACCCAATCACAGCAGCCAGTGGGCGTGTCTATACTGTGCAGTAAAATAAATAAATAAATAATTAAAAAAAACGGCGTGCGGTCCCCCCAATTTTAATACCAGCCAGATAAAGCCATACAGCTGAAGGCTGGTATTCTCAGGATGGGGAGCCCCACGTTATGGGGAGCCCCCCAGCCTAACAATATCAGTCAGCAGCCGCCCAGAATTGCCGGATACATTATATGCGACAGTTCTGGGACTGTACCCGGCTCTTCCCGATTTACCCTAGTGCGTTGGCAAATCGGGGTAATAAGGAGTTAATGGCAGCCCATAGCTGCCACTAAATCCTAGATTAATCATGTCAGGCGTCTCCCTGAGATACCTTCCATGATTAATCTGTAAATTACAGTTAAAAAACACACACACCCGAAAAATCCTTTATTAGAAATAAAAAAACAATAACAAAGTCCCTCATCACCAATTTATTAACCCCGACAAACCCTCCATGTCCGGCGTAATCCACGGACCTCCAGCGTCGCGTCCAGCTCTGCTGCATGCAGGTGACAGGAGCTGCAGAATACACCGCCGCTCCGGTCAGCTTCACACAGCAACTGAGGTGAGTAGCGCGATCAGCTGCTGTCAGTCAGGTAACTCACGGCCACCGCTGGATCCAGCGGTGGCCGCGATTAACCTCAGTGACAGCTCAGCTGATCGCGATACTCACCTCAGTTGCTGCGTGGAGCTGACCGGAGCGGCGGTGAGTAGTGCGATCAGCTGAGCTGTCACTGAGGTTACCCGCGGCCACCGCTACATCCACCGCTGGATCCAGGTAACCTCAGTGACAGCTCAGCTGATCGCGCAGCTGTCTTCAGTTGCTGTGTGAAGCTGACAGGAGCGGCGGTTTCTTCTGCAGCTCCTGTCACCTTCATGCAGCACAGCTGGATGCGACGCTGGAGGTCTGTGGAGTACGCCGGACATGGAGGGTTTGTCGGGGTTAATAAATTGGTGATGAGGGACTTTGTTAGTGTTTTTTATTTCTAATAAAGGATTTTTCGGGTGTGTGTGTTTTTTAACTGTAATTTACAGATTAATCATGGAAGGAATCTCGGGGAGATGCCTGACATGATTAATCTAGGATTTAGTGGCAGCTATGGGCTGCCAATAACTCCTTATTACCCCGATTTGCCAATGCACCAGGGCAAATCGGGAAGAGCCGGGTACAATCCCAGAACTGTCGCATATAATGTATGCGGCAATTCTGGGCGGCTGCTGACTGATATTGTTAGGCTGGGGGGCTCCCCATAACGTGGAGCTCCCCATCCTGAGAATACCAGCCTTCAGCCGTATGGCTTTATCTGGCTGGTATTAAAATTGGGGGGACCGCATGCCGTTTTTTTAAATTATTTAATTATTTATTTCACTGCACAGTATACACACACCCACCGGCTGCTGTGTTTGGGTGCAGTGAGACAGCTGTCACTCAGCGTGGGGGCTTGTCTCACTGCAACCAATCATAGGCGCCGAAAAGCAGGAAAGCAGGGAATACGAGATTGTTTAATGAGTGGCCGGCTTTTTCAAAAGAGGAAAAGCCGCCGGAGTTTAGTGAACAGCAGTGCAGCGCCACGGCAGTGATCGGGGAACGGTAAGTAAGAGAGAGGGGGGAGAATGACTGACAGACTGTGAGAGGGGGACAGACAAGACAGAGAGAGACAGACAGAGCGAGACCGACCGACGGGAGATAGAATGAAAAAAAAAATGACCGACATCGCTAGTAAAAAGCACAAAACGTGCGTTTTGTACATCGGAGTGCCACACAATGTGTTACGTAAAATCTTTCATGTATTAATCTCAAAAAGTAACATACACCAGCTCTATCTCACTATTGGGTATGTGCCCTTAACATTTCCGCCATGAAAATTCATTTTGGTGTCATTTTGGAAGGTTTTCTGGTGAGTCCGTAAAAATGGCGTAAAACTCGGACAAAATTGTTCACAGCTGTGACTTTTGAGTGATAAATGCTTCAAGGGGTCTTCCCCATGCTGTTGCCATGTCATTTGAGCACTCTTCTGAGACTTTTGTGACATTTTTAGGGTTTCTACATGCTGCCGGGGGTCATTTCAGAAAAATACTCGGGTCTCCCATAGGATAACATTGGGCTCGGTGCTCGGGCCGAGTACACGAGTATCTTGGGATGCTCGGCCCGAGCCTCGAGCACCTGAGCTTTTTAGTACTCGCTCATCACTAGTCTTTAATAGTTTAATACTTTTAAAATAATATTTATATGTGACATATGTTTTAGATGGTGCTATCACTGTTAGGATCATGGAAATACAATTGACAATACAAAATAAAGCAAACTAAACCATAACAAGATACAATAAAGAAGAACATTACATTCTTAGAGGCATAATATGACCTACTTTTCAAGGGGCTGACCTCAACGATTGCCTCTTAGGTAAGTCTGAAAACTTGATGCACCAGTAGCTGAGGACAAGAATAATGCATGCGTCTAGGAGTGAGACACTAAGACAGGTGTAGCGTCCCTGAACTCATCAGGGCACTACTAGGTACTATATCCTGACTAAGATGCAGGGCCTACCCCCAGGGACCTGGAAACCCAGTGCCAGTACCAACAACACACATAACATCCCCAGTTTTCCACTCCCCATTAGGGATGAGTGACTAGTATGGGACCCAATGGATGGCTGCCTAGAGGTGGACCCAGTCCAGTCCACTAGAAGGCAGCCCGGTGGGAGGTGATAAAACAGACACAGACAGACACTCAGAGGAGGGAGTCCCATAGTGACAGTTGAAGGGGATGGACATGTCTCGAGATGGGGTCTTGTAATGCTGACACAGGTGAAAAGGAGAGTGGTTGCCAGGCACGGTACAGTCAGGTACCTCTTGAACCAGAGCACCAACAGGGCACAGGGCCCTAGGTCAGGCGACAGCTTCACGCGACCTGACAAACACCTGCACAGTGAGAGGACCTTCACGGACCTCACTGACCCAAAGAATCCGGGGGCATCAGCAGTAAAGATTGAGCCAGGGACCGGCATTGAACATCAACTCTACAAAGTTCGCACTGCCCACCGTACAGACAAGAGACTGCCAAAAGACAGTAAGGGATCCACAAACGCTCCAGGCTACGGGGTCCCAACCACAAGTGAGAGGTGTTGGGGAAAGAGACTACAGGGTCACCACACCGACACTGGGACAAAAGGGACCAGGGGTCTGAACCAGATGTCCTTGAGGCCACTATTCCATCTTACAGTGAGTAAACAGAAGTTGCACTGCATCCCCACTGTGTGGTCTCCCTTCTTTGTGCGACAAACCCCTCCATCCATTCCCTGGGGCTCAGCCCTACTTGCGGAGGGCCTACCTTCTCGGCTGCCACCACCATCAGCCCCAGAGGTAATAGACTATGCAGCGGCGGTTCCATCACTATAACCGCAACCCGCAAGTGGCGTCACAATACAAACTCTTTCACTCCCCTGTATATGCACCCATTTTAAAAAGCATCCCCAGGGTCACGGACCTGAACATCAGCCATTATACAACCGTGACATATACAGCCCGTGACCGAGTACCCCATAACCCTGGGCAACACACAGGCATGTCCGAAGATCTTGGATATACAGTCATGACTTGGATATACAGTCAAAGTGTTGGCACCCTGAAAATTGTTCCAGAAAATGAAATATTTCTCCCATTAAATGATTGCAGTTATACATTAAAAAGACAAATTGGCAATAATTTCCCACCAAACTTCAAAAATGGTCCAGAAAAAATTGTTGGCAAATGGAATTTTGGACCAATCGTCTTTTGTAATCTGCTTCAGGTCTCTCATATTTAAGGTTGCTTTCTCCCAACAGCAATTTTAAGATCTGTCTACAGGTGTTCAATGGGATTTAGATCCAGACGCAATCTTGGCCACTTCACAATTCTCCAGTGCTTTGTTTCCATCAATTTCTGGGTGCTTCTTAAAATATTTTTGGGGTCAGTGTTCTGCTGGAAGATCCATGATCTAGGACACAAACCCATCATTCTGACACTGGGAACTACATTGCGGCCCAAAATATTTTGGTAATCTTCAGATTTTATGATGCCTTTTCCCATAGTCAAGGTAACCAGGGGCTGAGGTAGCAAAACAACCCCCAAAAATCTTTGAAACACCACCATATTTGACTGTGGGTACTGTGTCCTTTTTTTTTACTTATTTTGTTTTTGGTAAACTAGTACAATGATGTCTTTTACCAAAAAGCTCTATTTTGAGCTAATCTGTCCACAAGATGCTTTCCTAGAAGGATTTTTGCTTACTCACTTACATTTCTCCAAACTGCAGTTTAGATTTTTTTTGTGTCTCTGTGTCAGAAGTGAGGTTCTCCTCTGTCTCCTGCCATAGTGTTTCATTTGACTCAAATGTTGACAGATAATTTGCGCTGACACTGATGCTTCCTGAGCCTGCAGGACAGTTAGAATTTCTTTGGAACTTGACTGGGGCAGTTTATCCACCATTTGGACTATCCTGCAGTGCAACTTTATATTAACTTTTTCTTGGCGTCCATGCAAAGGGAGATTATCTACTCTGCAATGGGGGTAAACCTCTAGTCAAGATCGCAGGAAATGGACTTGTAACCTTGAGCTTGTTGATATTTTTCAACAATTATGGTTCTAAGTTCTCAGACAGTTCTCTTCTCTTTATGTTCTCCATGCTTAGAGTGGCACACACAGACACACAATGCAAAGACTGAGTCAACTTCTCCCATTTTCAAATAGGTTCAGGTGTGATTTTCATATTGCCCACACCTGATACTTGTCACAGTTCAGTTTGAATGAGCATTACATGCATGAAACAAAAATTTGTACCTACAATTTTGGAAAGGTGACAATTTTGTCAGACCCATTCTTTGAAATCATGCACAATTTGCCTTTTTTCTCTGTTTTTTTTGTGTTGTTCAAATAGACACAAAGGAAATAGAGATGTTTATGACAAAACATGTGTATTTGTAATAATTTTCTTTGAGAAATGCTTAATTGTTTAGATCTTTGTTTAGATAATTTGTTTACAACAAACAGCCTCATAGTAAAGTTCCACATTTTCTGCATTCACATAGATTTAAAATATAACATGTCTGTCTGCAGCAGTAAAATTCTACAGTGGTAAAGCAAGGTAAAACATATAAAGGTAATTCAATGTTTAATTATCACATCTTTAAATATTTCTCATCGAATATCATAAGAAACCAGATTTCGCTATATAAAGAAAAGGCAGTGCCATACTGGCACTAGGATGCTGTATCCAGGCATACCTTTTGTTGAAAAATCAGATGCTTGATTGCTGAAATATCTTTAATCAAATTTGCAGAAATTCACTGCATTTTAATTGACATGTGCTGCAGAGGCGGGTCTTTGTAGGTCGGATCCTTGGCATATATTCCTCCTCCTGCATCTTGTAATTGCCTCCTTTTCTTTCTTTAAATATTGTGCTACGCGACAATCGCTGCAGCTGGCGATGCATGCGTATTGCCACTGCAGTTATGTCTTCATTAAAATGGCGCCAGAGTCCATGCATGTATGCACCTCGATCTCTGGCGCCATATTATTTAAGACACTGTGGAGAATACTATAAGCTACAGGGGCGCATGCGCAGATGTAAAAAAAAACCCAAGAAACTAAGGGTTGATCCCTACAAGAAGCCATAAATTGAGAGTACACGTGTTTCATAATAAAATACAAATATGTTACTTGTCATGGGTAAGGTTAGATGTTACACTGGAACCAATGGGATTAAAAGAATTTTGCATGTAGCAATATGAAAAAACATAGCTTACTATTTACTACTACTTACTACCTTAAAGAGGTGGTTCACTACTGCCTGTGTGGTGGGGCTCTGGGTGGTGTTTTACAGCTTGTTACAGCTCAGCATCGCGCCTGCTTCCTGCACACTGCGCACGCAAGATGCTGGGCTGTGAAGAGCGGTGAAATGCTGCCCACAGCCCAGTGACACAGGGAGACTGGGGCCAGGCTCGGTGATGTCGGGTCAACTGGAAGTTGACGTGACATCCCCGTATCTCAGAGGTCATGGAGTCCGGGGGGAGGTCACTTTATGGGGATGAGCGGTCAGCAATAGCTCCGCTCAGAGGCAGAATTGGTTGAACAAAGTATTTGACAAAAAGCTTCTCTGTCAGTTTTACAGGGATATGGCCATTTATGCGGAGTAGTGAAGCACCCCTTTAATGTAATGTGAAATTCAGCTTGGTGTAGGTGCCTTGTCAACTTACTAATTATCCTGGGCTTGTTTCTACATTGTTATACTAGGGCCATATAGATACATATATTTGTCCTCCTGATAACACTTTAGAAACAGTGATTATATTAGATGTAAAATAGTAATGTAGTGTTAACCATTTCTCATTCTTACAGGAATGATAATCCAGGAGACTCATGGAAATCTTCTTGTCTTTATGGGTTCACAAATCAAAATGTGTTTATCACACACAGTAAAGTGACGAGTCAGAAATAAAGTTGTAGAGATTGTTTACCAGATATCTTACAAGGAAAGAGAGCTGTCTAATTGCAACAGAAGCAATTTTCTTGGGATGATTACAAGAATGCTTTAATTTACTGCTTCAAATCTCCAGTAATTGTTTTATTGAAAGTGGATTCTTAAAGATATTGAAGCAATTCACAGCATTGTATACAAATTAAGACAGATGATGCGCATTTATTTTATATTGATATTTCCTGTTTTCTAGATAAAATGATCAATGTGGTAAGAGTTTCATAAAAGAATGATTAAAGAAACTTTCCAGAAGCAAAGTTTTGTTTCATTGTTCTCTTCCTAACTCTTGTGATATAATTTATTGCAATGATATACGGTATGATGTTATAAGGAATAAACTGCACTGTTACATTTTAATATTAGAGGAGAATGTAATATTGATTTTAACATCCATTTTAATGCTACACCAAATGAAAAATTGGAAAACAATATTCAGTTATAATATATAAAGAATCTATATATTTTGGAACAATATAACATGAATGGAATATGTTATAAATAGGGATGATAGAATACCTCAAATATTTGGCTTTGCGAATATCCGACGAATAGGTGGCCACTATGCGAATATTCGATGCGCAATGTAAGTCTATGAGAAGTCCGAATAGTTCCGAATAGTTGTTATTCGGGTTTCCCATAGACTTAAGGGTGCTTTACATGCTGCGACATCGTCAGCAATCTCATTAGCAAGCCGTAACAATAAGACACGCCCTGGTTGCTTGTGCGATATCTTTGTATCACTCCTTGGTGGTCACGGAACGGTCATACAAAATGACTGCACAAACGTCGTCTCATCGTTCAGCGATTGGTAGAAGGTCTCTGTTGGTCGTGTGTTTGCCGTCACACAGAACTTTCGCACCAACAACAGAGACGTATTTATTGCCCTTAGACAACACCTTGTCATGTGTCTGCCTCGCCCCCATCACGCCCCTTCGTTCATACTGAGAATTCCTTCACAACACTCTCCTTACGTGATTGGTCATACTACACCTAAAAGTGCGCAGATGCGTGATTGTCGTGTGATGCTGTTGCCTTCATCCACTGTTCCTAGGTCGCATGTGTGACATCGTCCACGTCTCTAGCGATTTTGTGAGGAGTAGTTTTTCTCAATTAATGTCGTTGTAATGCATATCTTGGTCAATGTAGGAAATCTTGCTGTTAATGTGCTGTTGTTGTGGTTTGCTTTTCTTATCAACATCAATTTAAGGTTCAATGTACCATATTTTAATGTTTGATTTTGGAAACCATGATATTTAACATTTATTGTGTTTATGGTTTATGGTATTGTGAGGAAAAATATTATTGTTCAAATATGTTATGTAAATGGGTTATAAATTCGTATTAACCAATGACGTACCCAAATGCGTCGACGTCTGGAGTTGCGACGGGTATAGTTTTCCAACTCCTCCAATGCCATGGCCGCAGCGGCAACTGGCGTCGCACCTACGATGTTGTGGTCCTGTTCACAAAGCATGATGAGACTGTGATTTAAAAAAAGGTATGTGATAAGGTTTTTTTTTTAAAGATAGAAACAAAATCAAAAAAACAAGTAAATCCATTTAACGTGTGAAAAGTTACATTTCACAGGAATTTTATTGAAAAGTCTTAAATTACTTCTAAATCCAAGTGGTACATGCGTTATTAAATCAGTATTAAATACGTACCACTATAGCCACCCAAGAGTTTATACACCAATATGTATATGGGACGGAGCTTCTGTTGTAACACACACCAGTGCTCGGGTAACAATCCTGCACACACACTGGCATCCAGAACGGACGGGACTCACATGTCATCATGGACTTTTATTCACAGAGTGGCCAATGGTAACCTAGTTGCGTTGACCTATCAGGGTGATGGAGGCGTGATTCATTAGGTAACAACACGCATGGCCGCGTCGTTGCTGACGCACACAGGAGCGATATTGTTTGTCGGTTAAAGTGTGTCACACGTTCCGGCGTGTGCTGTGGCAGGAACGACAAACAACCTCGCTACTGACCAGACAACGATTTTTTGTAAATGAATGACGTGTCACAGACCAACGATTTTTACCTCTTTTGCGATCGTTTAAGTTCGCTCATAGGTGTTACATGCAACGACGTCACTAACTACGCCAAATGTTCGTCTCAAACACCGTGAGCCCGATGATATATCGTTAGCAATGTCGCAGCCTGTAAATAGCCTTTTACACTGCGCATCGAATATTCGCGAATAGTCGAATAGTGGTGACCTACCCGACAAATATTCGTGAAGCCGAATATTTGAGGTATTCGATCAGCCCTAGTTATAAACCAAGAATTCAGAAGGCTAGAATGTCATTCTGGGCTAAATTCATGTATTAAAAACAAAGGAATGTAAATTTGGGGTTTGAAACAAAGTATATAAAATTAGTATTAAAAATTAGTTATCGTGTCCAACTTTAAAGGCTAAGGTCCTGATTCTTTAAAATAATTTCATTAGTATTTTGGTGCATATTATAGCTCGGATATCTGTCCTAGAATGGCCATCATGATGCAATATTAAGATTAAATTGATCTACTGGCCATTGTCTCCTCCCTGATGAGTGCAATGAAATATGTTGGGAAGTCCAGGAGCTTGGATGATTGAGGTCAGAGGGTTGCCACCTAGGAGGGTATGGTGTGGCCATAACATGAGCCCCCCTCTGGTATATGGTGATAACACCTTTCTCTTTTATCATTACTTTTTGTTGATATGAATGAATTATCACTATGCTTATCATTGTCATTTCTGTCACTGGTATCACCCCCCCATTGAGATAGACATATTTGATACTTTGTTAGTAATAAATCTTTGAACCAAAGGTTTTGCTAAATGTGTGTGGTGTGGCTGGTTATTTTGTGTTGTAATCCCTATAAGGGTGTTATATCACATCGTGGAGGATAAAACCCACTTAATACTACACTGCATCAAGTACTCAGCAGTGAGGGACACTCACTTCAGGAGATTCTCCGATCTCTTCCCGAATTTCAGCTCCATGAAGGAGGAAGAGAAAACATATCCTGCTGGGGAAAGAGGAGAGTGAAGTGGAGATAGCAGCGCGGTATTTGAGCAAATGTCATAGACTTCAAGGAAGAGAACTATCATAAGTAGTGATGAGCGAGTACTAAAAAGCTCGGGTGCTCGAGGCTCGGGCCGAGCATCCCAAGATACTCGTGTACTCGGCCCGAGCACCGAGCCCAATGTTATCCTATGGGAGACCCGAGTATTTTTCTGAAATGACCCCCGGCAGCATGTAGAAACCCTAAAAATGTCACAAAAGTCTCAGAAGAGTGCTCAAATGACATGGCAACAGCATGGGGAAGATCCCTTGAAGCATTTATCACTCAAAAGTCACAGCTGTGAACAATTTTGTCCGCGTTTTACGCCATTTTTACGGACTCACCAGAAAACCTTCCAAAAGGACACCAAAATGAATTTTCATGGCGGAAATGTTAAGGGCACATACCCAATAGTGAGATAGAGCTGGTGTATGTTACTTTTGGAGATTACATGAAAGATTTTACATGAAAACATTGTGTGGCACTTCGATGTTCCTGAGAAGAGACGTACATGAAGGCCTCTTGAGTCTAATGTGCCCATTTTGAGGAAGTGGGTCTATTGTAGTATAGCCCTTTGGCAGGGCAGCCAAAAATTGGGAGGCTCCACGTTGTCCCTGGATAGAGACGTGCATGAGGGCCTGTAAACCTGAAGTGCCCATTGTAAGGAAGTGGGTCTATTGTAGTATAGCCCTTTGGCAGGGCAGCCAAAAATTGGGAGGCTCCACGTTGTCCCTGGATAGAGACGTGCATGAGGGCCTGTAAACCTGAAGTGCCCATTGTAAGGAAGTGGGTCTATTGTAGTATAGCCCTTTGGCAGGGGAGCCAAAAATTGTGAGGCTCCACGTTGTCCCTGGATAGAGAGACGTGCATGAGGGCCTGTAAACCTGAAGTGCCCATTGTAAGGAAGTGGGTCTATTGTAGTATAGCCCTTTGGCAGGGCAGCCAAAAATTGGGAGGCTCCACATTGTCCCTGGATAGAGACCTGTTAGGTTCTTAGTGCGTCCGTGCTTGCATTTAAAAACCGCACGTGTGTGCCTGTTGGTGGCAGCGTTCAGGTGCACTTGTGTGCGTTTTGCACAAACTTGGATATAACGCACAAGTCTAGTGAATACACATCAGCACAGCATTGCAAAATGCGCAAGGGCGTTGGCAACGAACAAGGAAGTGGACGTGATGGTGGTGCAGGCAGAGACCGAGGTCGTGTGCAAGCTCTAATTTCGCCACAACAAAGGGCCACATCTACTCGCTCGCACGTCCTGTCCCAAATTCTTGGGGACCGCAGCAGTACACCGCTCTTGAACCAAGACCAGTGTCAACAGGTTGTTAGTTGGATAGCGGATAATGCCTCCAGTCAGATTGGCACCACCACAAACACTCTGTCTTCCACACGGTCAAGTGTCAGTAGCCGTGATACTGCACCGCACATTTCAGAACCTGATCCTCCTTCCTACCACCAGGCCGAGTACACATCCACGGACATTACTGATCCCACACTTGGACACTTGGAAAAGCTGTTCTTGTTTCCATTCACACATTCTGGCCTCTCGCCAGCTCCTGTTGAAGTGGGCCATGACGAGATTGTATGTACAGATGCCCAAATATTTGAGCAGCCACGTTCTCACGAAGTTGGCAATGTGTCTCAACAAGGGGTGGACGATGATGAGACACAATTGTCAGGAAGTCAGGAGGAAGAGCAGGGTGCGGAAGAGGAAGACGACGTGGTGGATGATCCAGTAACTGACCCAACCTGGCAGGAGGATATGCAGAGCGAGGACATCAGTGTACAGGGGGAGGGAGGCGTAGCATCCCAACAGGCAGTAAGAAGCAGGGTGGTGGCCCCAGGCAGACGTCAGGCAACTGTTCCCCGGAACAACAACACGACACAAGGTGCCTGTACAAATGTTAGGTCTTCCCGAGTCTGGCAGTTTTTTAAGTTGGCTCCAGATGATTCTAAAAAGGCCATTTGCAACACCTGCCATGGCAGCATCAGCAGGGGTACAAAAACTAGCAGCCTGACCACCACCAGCATGATCAGGCACATGTCAGCCAAGCACCCGACTTTGTGGGATGTACAACAGAGTCGAGGAGCAGTGCTTGCTGATGTCACTGCTACGTCTTCGCTTGTTGTGCATGCGAGCCAATCCCCTGTCCATGCTGCCCACAAACAAGCCTCCTCCGGCCCTGCACCTGCAGTTGCCCACGCAGAAATAACACCATCATCAAGCACGTCCTTGTCCCAGCGCAGCGTTCAGTTATCCATTCAGCAAACCTTTGAACGCAGGCGCAAATACACTGCCAACGCCCCACATGCCACACTTCTAAATGCTAACATTTCGCGACTGCTTGCGCTGGAAATGTTGCCTTTTAGGCTGGTGGAGACAGAAGCATTCCGCGACCTTATGGCGGCAGCTGTCCCACGTTACTCGGTCCCCAGCCGCCACTATTTCTCCCGGTGTGCCGTCCCCGCATTGCATAACCACGTGTCACAAAACATCACACGTGCCCTGAACAACGCTGTTTCAGCCAAGGTCCACCTAACCACAGACACGTGGACAAGTGCTTGTGGGCAAGGCCGCTACATCTCGTTGACGGCACACTGGGTTAATATTGTGGAAGCTGGGACCCAGTCTGAGCGAGGGACGGAATACGTCCTTCCCACACCACGTTTTGCAGGCCCTACCTCAGTCAGGGTTTCACCCACACTCTACAGCTCCGGAATGTGATGCTCCTCAGCCTCCTCCTCCTCCTGCGCATCCTCATCCACTTTACCCTCCACACCAGTCCCAAGCTGGAAGTGTCGCGGGCGGAGGAGGGGACGCTGCGCTCTCCCACTGCTCGGGTCCAGCTACCGCTGCTCTACGGCTGCTGCTGCTCGGTGGCTCGAGCGATGGCCGGATCCCGGGGACTCGAGCGGCGCTCCTCGCCGGTGAGTGAAAAGGGGTGGTTTGGGTTTTGGTGATATTGTCCGTGACGCCACCCACGGTTGTGGTGATTGTGTGGACACCACCGCTGCTCTGGACGGGGATCCCGGGAGCCTGTGACAGGGAGCAGCTTTGTTGTTATTTCTCCCCTCCGTGGGTAGGAGGGTTGGTTGTCCCGGGGCCCGGTGATGGGGTAGAGATGGATGACAGGCGGGTTGCGGGGCCTGATGAGGTGCAGGGTCGCAGGGGCAGCGCTGTGCCGCACGGCACGGAGGTACTCACTCAGCCCAATGATGATGACACAGTTCACGGTAAAACAAGCGGCTGGATGGACGGGTCCCTCGGACGGCTGCAGTTGTTCCTCCCTGCAGGTTAGTGATGACTGTCTCTCCCTGCACCTAAGTTCAGTGTTGGTAGTGATGGGTTCCCACCGGTAACCCTCTCCCCGACCTGGATATGGGCCGGAGGAGCCCCTTCTGCCCACAGGCGCTGGCCCTGGGAGACGGTTGCCCTTGGCGGTGGCGGTGTCTCCCCTTCACGGTTGGACGGTTGTCTTCTATCGGGACTTGGCTGTTTGGAAACCCGGAGGTCCCCTTCACTAACGGATTTGGCAAATTCACGGCGACTCCAAGCCTTGCCGGGATCCGAAAGGCCCCTGCCAATGGTGCTGGCTTCTCTTTGTATACCGGTCCGGTACCGCCGGGTCACCACCCGTCCACGGTCCTTACGGCAGACTCCAATCGGCCTCCACTGCAGACGGTCACCACATCCTGCCAACGTTGCTGTCCTGTCCGGGCCACACACCCGGACCAACTTCAGGCTCTTTGCTGTCACTTTTCTCCTCTCTACTACTTTCCTCCTTCCACTTCCTTAGCTTAACTCTCACTGCCTGTGTTTTCCCTCCTCCAGGACTGTGAACTCCTTGGTGGGTGGAGACCAACCGCCTGGCTCCACCCCCTGGTGTGGACAACAGCCCCTGGGGAAGGCAACAAGGATTTTGTGTTTTGACTATGATGTGCCTGCAGGGAGTGTGGGGTGTGTAAGTGTTGTGCTCTGTGGCCCCTGGCTTGTCCAGGGCGACACAGAAGCACTGCAGCACTGCCTCGGCGAAGCGGCAACAGGCTGTGCTGAAGCTAATCTGCATAGGTGACAAACCCCACAATGCAGAAGAGGTGTGGACAGCTCTGAAACAGCATGCAGATCACTGGCTCACACCTCTGAACCTAAAGCCAGGAAAGGTTGTGTGTGACAATGGCCGGAACCTGGTGGCGGCTTTGAGGCGAGGCCAGCTGACACATGGTCCATGCGTGGCCCATGTGCTCAACCTCGTGGTTCAGCGGTTTCTAAAGTCATACCCAGAGCTGTCTGATCTGCTGGTAAAAGTTCGCCGCCTGTCTGCACATTTTCGAAAGTCACCTACTGCTTCAGCCGGCCTTGCCGGCTTTCAGCGCCATTTGCATCTTCCGGCTCACAGACTGGTGTGTGATGTCCCCATGCGTTGGAATTCAACTCTGCACATGTTGGTCAGGATATGTGAGCAGAAGAGGGCAGTTGTTGAGTACCTGCATCACCTAAGCCGTAGGGAAATGGGTCAAACTCCACACATAACACCTGAGGAGTGGAGATGGATGTCCGACCTATGTACCATCCGCCAAAACTTTGAGGACTCCACCAAGATGGTGAGCGGCGATGACGACATTATTAGCGTCACCATACCGCTTCTTTGCCTTCTAAAATGGTCTCTGCTCAAAAACAAACATGATGCATTGCAGGCGGAGCGCGATGAGTTGGAGCAAGAAACAGTAGTGGGTGTGGGTGATAACACACAGCCCAGCCTCGTCTCATCACAACGTGCAGTGGAGGACTATGACGAGGAGGAGGATGAAGACATGGAGCAACTCTCTGGCCAAATTGAGGATATGACATGCAGTCATATCCTCGGTTCAGCGTGGCTGGCCAGAGGACAGGGTAGATGATGAGGAGGAGGAGGAGGAGGACAGCATGTTCAGTCATCGTGTTGGTCAGGATACTGAAGTGATGGCTGTTAAGAGTCTGGCACACATGGCTGACTTTATGGTAAGCTGCCTGTCTCATGACCCTCGCGTTAAGAACATCTTGGCCGACAATCATTACTGGTTGGTAACACTGTTAGACCCACGCTAAAAGGAGAACTTTATGTCTCTTATTCCCGAGGCGGAGAGGTCAGGCAAAATGCAGCAGTTCCAGAAGGCCATAGTCACGGAAGTAGGCAAAGCATTCCCCTCACAAAACACTAGCGGCATAGGTCAGGAATCAGTGGACAACCAAGGCATACAGCCAAGAGGGGCACAAGTCCAATCCGCCAGAGGTAGGAGAACAGTCTTTAAGATGTGGGACAGTTTTCTCAGCCCCTCACATACCACAGCCCCTGAGGTGCGGGGTAGTGCCACAAGAAATCTTAAGTTTGCCCAGATGCTCAAGGAGTACCTTGCAGATCAAACAAGTGTACTCCGACATTCCTCTGTGCCTTACAATTAATGGGTATCCAAGCTGGACACGTGGCATGAATTGGCTCTCTACGCCTTGGAAGTCCTGGCCTGCCCTGCCGCTAGCGTTTTGTCAGAGCGTGTTTTTAGTGCCGCAGGTGGAATCATTACAGATAAACGCACCAGCCTGTCAACTGAAAATGCTGACAGGCTGACTCTGATCAAGATGAACAAGGGTTGGATTAGGCCAGACTTCACCACACCACCAGCAAATGACAGTGGAATTTAAAGTTTGTAACGGGAATTTGCCATGTACCTCCACTCACCCATGGTAACACACTTCTGGACTTTGGCTAATCGCTGGACTGCTCCTCCTTCTCCTCATGCGCCATCATGATGACCGTTACAATAGTTAGGCCGTTGTTTCAGGTATACCCCCAGTGGTAAATTTTTTCGCCCATTCTTTCAGAATGGGCATTACAACGACAGGAGACCCGCTCCTTTGCAATGGGAACAATGTTTTGAGGCCCTCATGCACATCTCTATCCAGGGACAATGTGGAGCCTCCAAATTTTTGGCTGCCCTGCCTAAGGGCTATACTACAATAGACCCACTTCCTTACAATGGGCACTTCAGGTTTACAGGCCATCATGCACGTCTCTATCCAGGGACAATATGGAGCCTGACGCTGCCACCGATTGCCACACACGTGTGGTTTTTAAATGCAAGTACGGACGCATTAAGAACCTAACAGGTTTTTAGGAGCGACAATTACTGAGAAGTCTGACACTATCAGACACTGCTGACTGACGTGTATTATTCACTAGACTTGTGCGTTATATAATACTTTGTGCAAAACGTGCACCTGTACGCTGCCACCGACAGGCACACACGTGCGGTTTTTAAATGCAAGCACGGACGCACTAAGAACCTAACAGGTTTTTAGGAGCGACAATTACTGAGAAGTCTGACACTATCAGACACTGCTGACTGACGTGTATTATACACTAGACTTGTGCGTTATATAATAGTTTGTGCAAAACGTGTACCTGTACGCTGCCACCGACAGGCACACACGTGCGGTTTTTAAATGCAAGCACGGACGCACTAAGAACCTAACAGGTTTTTAGGAGCGACAATTACTGAGAAGTCTGACACTATCAGACACTGCTGACTGATGTGTATTATACACTAGACTTGTGCGTTATATAATAGTTTGTGCAAAACGTGCACCTGTACGCTGCCACCGACAGGCACACACGTGCGGTTTTTAAATGCAAGCACGGACACACTAAGAACCTAACAGGTTTTTAGGAGCGACAATCACTGAGAAGTCTGACACTATCAGACACTGCTGACTGATGTGTATTATACACTAGACTTGTGCGTTATATAGTAGTTTGTGCAAAACGTGCACCTGTACGCTGCCACCGACAGGCACACACGTGCGGTTTTTAAATGCAAGCACGGACGCACTAAGAACCTAACAGGTTTTTAGGAGCGACAATTACTGAGAAGTCTGACACTATCAGGACTGTTTTAGACTGTGTACACCAGCCCCAGATATGATGAAGGCTGGTATACGGTCACCACTAGGAATGGCTATATACCCTGCCTGCCTGCCTGTATACTGCTACAATAGTCCTGACAAGGACTCTTCTGGTTACTAGCCTGTATTCCGACCTGGCTATACCCTGCCTGTATACAGCAACAATAGTCCTGAGAAGGACTCTGCTACTGTACTCCGACCTGGCTATACCCTGCCTGCCTGTATACAACTATAATAGTCCTGAGAAGGACTTCTGGTCACACTGTTTGCAGCCCTGCTATGGAAATAACTATAAAGGGCCGCACACCTTTCCCTTAAGCAGCAACACTCTCCCTGCACTGACTGTCTGGATGGCTGTGTGCAGAGCACAGCGCGCCCGCCGGTATAAAGGCTCGGTCACGCTGTGCAGGCCGGCCAATCACTGCAATTCCACAACTAACAGGGCTGTGGCATTGCAGTGGTCTGCCAGCCAATCCCTGCATGAGGGCTGGCTCTCAAAAGAGCGCCAACATGCAGGGATGAAGACCACGAGTACAGCACGAGTATTGCGAGATTACTCGGTCCCCGCTGAGTAGCCCGAGTACAGTGATACTCATGCGAGTACCGAGTAGTAACAAGCATACTCGCTCATCACTAATCATAAGCCATGGACTTCCATAGCCCCCACCCTAGATGTGCCCCCATAGTCCCCACCCTGGATGTGCCCCATCCATCCTTACTACAGTCCCCACCCATCATCCCCATAGTCCCAGTCCCTAGTGTACACTTGCTTTGGCAAAACTAATTTGTAGTTGGTCCTGCCAATAAAGCTTATTTGATTTGATTTGATTTATATATATCCCTAAGCTTTGTGTTGTTTTTAAATCATTTATCAAGCTTAGAATGGGATAGTTATTTCAGGATACACTCATCAACACACTCTTTCTCTGCTACGTTTTATTAAACTGTGCTTTGAACCAGGCTACATTTCCCCTGTGAATTCTTTTTGGGACATTTATGGCCGCTTATTAACAGTTTTTTGAAAACTAACTGTGTTTGGGGGTCCTCTTCCCCACACTATGGTCATTTCTCCTATGTGAATTCTCTCGGTGGGATATCCGCTGTTTTTTCTTCAATCCCTTACTTGTTTGTGCATGTGCTAAACCTTTTATTAGATTTAATAAAAGTTATGTTTTACAATTTTTGTCATGCACATATCAGTATTGCCCTGCTATTTCTTATCAAATTTTCTGGCCAAATACACCCTTTCATTATTTAGAATGGGATATACTCTAATATTTATAGCATAATTTAAATGATAAAGAATGAATAACTGAGAAGACTAAGGGTACCGTCTCACTAAACTACGTACCAGCGATTCCGACCATGATATGACCAGGTCAGGATCGCTGGTGCCTTGCTATATGGTCGCTGGTGAGCTGTCAATCAGGCAGATCTCACCAGCGACCAGTGACCAGCCACCAGCCAGCAGCAACTCGTGGAAACGATGCTGCGCTTGGTAACTAAGGTAAATATCGGATAACTAAGCAAAATGCTTTGCTTGGTTACCCGATATTTACTCTGGTTACCAGCACACACCGCTTAGTGCTGGCTCCCTGCACTCGTAGCCAGGGTACACATCGGGTTACTAAGCAAAGCGCTTCGCTTAGTTACCCGATGTGTACTCTGGCTATGTGTGCAGGGAGCCAGCACTGGCAGCCTGAGAGCGGCGTACGCTAGTAACCAAGGTAAATATCGGGTAACCAAGCAAAGCACTTTGCTTTGTTACCCGATGTGTACCTTGGTTACCAGCGTCCGCAGCTTCCAGATACATGCCAGCTCCCTGCTCCCTGCACATTCAGATCGTTGCTCTCTCGCTGTCAAACATAGTAATGTGTGCTTCACAGCGGGAGAGCAATGAGCAAAAAATGAACCAGCACTGTGTGTAACAATCAGCGATTTCACAGAAGGGGCCAGGTCGCTGCTTAGTGTCACACACAGCGAGATCGCTGATGAGGTCACTGATACGTCACAAAACCTGTGACTCAGCAGCGATCTCGCTAGCGATCACGCCATGTGAGAAGTACCCCTAAGGGCCACTGAAAGGCCAGAACCTTGAAATGGACACCAAGGCTCTGTAAACAGAGCTATTGATTTCTTCTAGCATAAGCTAGTTTTAATTTTTATACAAATTATTGCTGTTGATTAAAAGGCATCACCTTACTGTATGTGGATGATAAGGATGTGTAGTTGTGTATTATGATACCTGCACAGTAATTATGAAGATTGATTAGTCAGTGATTATACAGCATTATATAGAAATTATTTTTTTATCTATATATTGTGTATACTAACACACGCTGAATGATGTAATCACACCAAAGGGAATCTAATGTCATTGTGTCTCAGTTCCAGGTGCAGCTTCACACTAAAGCTTTGATGATTGCTAAAATACTTAATGATAGATTGAAAGAGAAGGGGACACCAAGCACTATAGTATCTTAACTGGTAGAGAAATTGATCAAGGGGAGCATAAAGAAGCTGCTCACCTACTGGGGTTTTTTAACCCACAACTGATGATTCAAGGTAGGACAGCTGCGCAAGTACCCTCAGGTCAGGAAATCCCACCATATAGAACGAGTGCTAGAAGGATAGGAGTAGTAGTCTGTGCTGCTAATATTAAAATAAAAAATCTAGGTTATGTAGTACAGGATAGAACTAGGGAGTTTATTTTGCAAAGGCATTTCGAAGTTGAAACAACTTCTTCATAAGAAACTTCCCTGTCCCCATGTTGGCTCACAATTAGAGTTGATTGAATGCGCCAAAATCCGGGACCGGCGGATGTCTGCCAGATTGAAAAAAAAATCTGGATCCGCTCAGGATTCCGGTGCCCATATAAGTCTATGGGGACCAGAATCCGGAAATTAAAAACGGTGGTGAAGGGGATATGTGGTAGGAGCGCGTGCGGTCTACTCACCCGAGCCTGTGTCATGGTGGCAAACTCCTTCCAGGTCACTCTTTTCCCTTCCAGAGCCGACAATTCAATATTCATATGGAATTTTAGAAAATAGCACTCACCAGATGTTGCTGTGCAGAAGATTATTTTATTCAAACGTGGAGGTTACATGTGTGTTTTGCCCGCCCACCGGTGCGTGTAATTGGTTGCAATAGACACGCCCCCACCCTGAGTGTCAGCGCGTCAGCTGACTGAAACCAACCACAGGCAGCAGGATGGCCGGTGGGCGGGGAAAGCAGTGCAAGTGTCTGCGGGTCAGTATGGAGAACGTGCATGTGTTTCAGAAATACATGCACGTTCCTATCAGAAGTGTGCATGGCTGTGCCGGTGATGCGCTGTCAGACTCGTACAAGTCTGACATGACATCAGCCGCCATAGCCTGCGCTATCTGAGCATGAGCATGCATGTACACAGAAACACATGCATGCTCCTGTCAGAAGTGTGCGTGGCTGTGCCATTGATGCGCTGTCAGACTCGTGCAAGTCTGACATGACATCAGCTGGCATGGCCTGCCATGCTCTGAGCATGAGTGTACATGTACCTAGAAACACATGCATGCTCCTGTCAGAAGTGTGCGTGGCTGTGCGATTGATGCGTTGTCAGACTCGTACAAGTCTGACATGACATAAGCTGGCATGGCCTGCCACGCTCTGAGCATGAGTGTACATGTACCTAGAAACACATGCATGCTCCTGTCAGAAGTGTGTGCTTAAATAAATTAAAAAGAAAAAACGATGTAAGGTCCCCCCTAATTTTCATCCCCAGTCATAATGAAGCCGGCTGGGGGCTGGTATTCGCAGCTTGCAATCCCCCCGGTATTGCCGCATCTATTAGATGTGACAATACCAGTGCTTTACTAGAGCGGTGGCAATCGGGGTAATAAGGGGTTAATAGCAGCGCACAGCTGCTACTAAACCCTTGGCTAGTGATAGCACAGGTGTCTATGACATACCTGCATCACACTACCCTGTAAATGAAAGAAAATAAACACAAACACAAAGAAAAATTCTTTATTTGGAATAAAGTACAAAATGCACCCTCCTTCACCTCTTTATTAACCCCAACACCCTGCAGGTCCGACCTAATCCACATGAGGTGCTACGCCACTTCAGCACTACTACATACAGCCAGCGGCCACAGTGCATGACCACTGGCTGTGCAGACAATGACTGAGCCGCGATGACTGCACGGCAGGCAGATACTGTTACAGGCTGGGGGCGCGTGTGCCTGCAACCAATCACAAACAAGAGGACGGCTGGTGGGCGGGGAAAACATGGAAAGCTGTGTGTATAGATACACAATACAGGAAGTGAATGCGCGACGAGTGTGCCGCCATGACACTGAGTCTCGGTAAGTACGAAACACTGTTTTATGCCTGTTTTTCTTTATTTTTCAATTATTTTTGCCAGTGCCGGATTCAGATTGTGCACCCAGAATTCTGAATCTGGGTCCAGCACCTGGAAATTTTTGAAACCGTGCGGATCCGGACTTTTACAGTTTGGATCCGCTCAGCCTTACTCACAATCTATCAGTATGTCTTTGAAGGGTGGGAGGAAACTGAAGAGCCTGGAGGAAACCCACAAACATGGGGAGAACACACAAACTCTTAGGTGATGTTGTCCTTGGTGGAACTTGAACCCAGGACCCCAAGGCTGCAGTGCTAACCACTGAGCCACCATGCTTCCCACAATATTAAGACAGACTTAAATAGTTTACAAGTTCAAAAAAAGGCACCAAAGAAGATTGAAACTACCCCTGAATGACATTCAGTATGTGATTGGATGGTTGTAAGTATCAATAAAGTATAGGAAACAGAAAAAAAAAGAGAAAGAGAAAAAGGGGTTTGTGACAATACCTACGAGTATATATATATATATATATATATATATATATATTCAGAATATATATATAAGTATGTATATATATATATATGTTTCCTATGCTTTCTTAAGATATATATGTAAATATATATATTTTTATATATATATATATATAAAAAAATATATGACATTTGCTAGATTGTATTTTGGGATGCTTTGCATCTAATAGTTTTTATTTACCTTATTCCTGCTTTCTATGATTGCTGATTATTAAGTATGTATATATTTTAGACATTTTTACACTCCTTGTTCTTTGCTGGGTTTTACTTCTTACTTCTATAATATACTTGGTAATGTAGATTATTTCTTTTTATTTACTATTACTAGTTATGCTTGTAGTTTGCCACATGTGTCTATATGATGTGCCCTCCATATTCTTCTGTTGATTAAATGTTATACTGTAAAGTATCTATTTTACATTTACAGTATATGATGTGCAATTTTTGCAGGAATTATGATGGTGTCATGCGTATAGCACACAGCGCTATGTAATACTTTCATGTGTAGGCTCCAACTTCTATATGCTGTTTATAACAGAATAATCATAATAGTTTGTTTAATTAAGACATTTTTCAGCTGCTTGTTGTAAGAAACATCAGACTACAGTATAAAAACAAAAAAAAGGATTAATACCCACCTTCCCACATCATAGTTCTAAAGAAAAACTGATATTTTCTATTAAAATGGCTGTGTTACTTTATTTTTAGCAAAGTACTCTATTACTTAATAAAATATGATAAGCAGCAAGGTTCAGAATAAAAGCAAATTCTTTACCTTAAGGTGTCTAGGTGTCAGGGCGAAGTATAATCAAATATGTATTGGGGCACGGAGAAGCACAGCCAACATGTAAGATATTGATGGAACTGTGCCTTTTCAACATTGCTTTCCATTGATGATTACTCTATGCATATTTGCCAATACTATATTAAGCTTCCTTCACACGTTTGTATAAAACACATTAGTGGAAAAACTGTTCCGGTGTCATCATTGTTTTGGATCAGTGTGTCATCCATGTGTCCATTTTTACCATCGGTGTTTCACCAGCGCATGTTCCGATATGTATAAATCACAAAAGCAAGGACCTGTGGAGAAAAAAGCGCATAGGGTCTTACCCTGATAAACAGGGGTTTATGAAGAGAGTAATCCTACTCACCGATCAGGGTTGTGACAGGCACAACTCCTGTAATCACATGTAATTGGATCAACGGCAGCAGTACCCCAAGCGGCAGATAACAGAGAGTGATAGTGGAAAGGGGCTTTTGAAAACCGCGCCAAAGATCTCAGATGTAATCTTGGATTAATGTATTTTTATTTTGGCATAGGTCTACGCGTTTCAGGAGGCTCTGCACCCTTCCTCAGGACCAGCAAGCACAAGATACATCAAATCTTATTTGATTTGATGTATCTTGTGCTTGCTGGTCCTGAGGAAGGGAGCAGAGCCTCCTGAAACGCGTAGACCTATGCCAAAATAAAAATACATTAATCCAAGATTACATCTGAGATCTTTGGCGCGGTTTTCAAAAGCCCCTTTCCACTATCACTCTCTGTTAACCGATTATGTATAAAGAAAGAATTAGATTGCAAAGCTTCTCCAATACTTTGCAAGTTTAAGCATGGGCAGCACACAGATGGCACAGAGACATAATTTGTGTGCTGTTTGTGTTTTTGACAGATCCTAAACATTTTTAGTGGCCCAAGTCATCCATGTTGCCGGTAAAAAATAGACTCATCTCTATGTGCTTTGCATGGGCCCACGGTCCATGTAAAAACATGGACATGTGAGCAGCCCCATAGAGTAAAATGAAGAAAACGGATACTACACGTACTGGAAACCAGGACATGTGAAGGAAGCCTTACTTTGGGGACTTAGAGTTTTTAGATGTAGCATGTATCAGAGTTAAGAAAGCTAACTCTGCCCACACCACTGATTTCTGTGTACATTGTCCATTGACAGTGAGCTGCTCAGCAGAGGAGAGGGTTTGGTCAGACCAGGGCTCACTTGCACTGTACACATGGCAGTCCTTATCTCTTGGTAATAAAACATTCATTATATGGAAACATCAGCCTAATTACTGACACATCCCTGAATTCAGTGTTTTAACCTCTACATCATCTTCTCCTCAGATTACATAGCAAAAACCTGCTGACAGATTCTCTTAATTGAAAATTGACATTTTGAGAACACTGTTCACTCCTGTTGTCATTGTTTTTTAAAAAAAATCAGAATAGCTAGAGGATTTTGTTCCCCCCTGAGTACCTCTTTGTAAAAAAAAAACAAACATATGGCACAATATATATATCCAACTATAAAGGAAAGTGCAGGAGTCTTCCCATTCCCAAAGCTACAACAAAAATTTACCAACCTGAACCAGTATATTCTTTTTGCATTCATCAATCCAGTGCGGTCTGATGGCATTTGTACCTAGAGCTTTACATATGTTTTAACTGGGTTCTCCAAGAAATGTAGTAAAATAAATAAACAAATTAAATAAATAATATACAATTATATATTAAACATTTTTCTAAATATCATTATTTAACAAAAAAGTAGTATGCTTTGTCTACTGCACTCTACCAGGACTTTAAACATGGCAACTTCCAGGACATGCAATAGGATGGACTTCATTAAAGAGGACAAACCACCAGGATTTTACGATATAACCTAAAGCCAGTGGTATACTAATACTAGGATGCTGATTCTAAACATACCTTTAGTTGTGAGAGCGGATGTATACATTGTGAAATACAGGCAAGTAAAGTGTGTGAAATACACTGTTACTTGATTGATAGGTGCTGGCCACATATTGGGTATCCATAGAGAAATTGCAAAACAAATTATTGTTACCCTAGTGAAAATGAAAAATTTGGGGCTCAATCAACATTTTTTTGAGGAAAAAAAACATAGCTTTAAATTTTCACAGGGCAAAGTTTTAAAATTCTATTAAGCCACCTGTGGGTTCAAGATTCTCACCACATCTCTAGATAAATTCCTCAAGGGGTTGAGTTTCAAAAATGTGATCCCTTTTCGTGGTTTTCACTATTTGGAGGCACATTAAGGGCTCTGCAAAAGTGACATGGTATCTGTTATGCATTCCAGGCAAGTTTGTGCTCCAAAAGTCAAACTATGCTCCTTTTCTGAGCCCTGCTGTGCATCCAAACAGTAGTTTTTCATCTCATATGGGGAATCCATGTACTCAGGAGAAATTGTACACCAAATTGAATGGTCCATTTTCTCCTACTCCTTTGTGAAAATGAAAAATTGGGGCTGAAGCAACAATTTTTGGGGATTTTTTTTTATTTTCGTTGCTCAGTGCTATAATGTTCTGTGAAGCACCTGTGGGTTCAAAGTGCTTCTTTAGGGGTGTAGTATCCAAAATGCAGTCACTGCTGGTGGGAGGGGTTCCTCTGTTTAGGCACATGAGTAGTTCTGCAAAACATGACATGGCGTCCACCATCTATTCCAGACAGTTTTGCTTTCCAAAAATGAAATAGTGCTTCTTCCTTGCCGAGCCCTGCTGTGCACCCAAATAGTTGTTTTCCACTATCGATGTACTCAAAAGAAATTGCACAAAAAAATGTATGGTTCACTTTTTCCTGTTACACTCCTGAAAATAAAAAATTAGGGCTAAATCAACATTTTTGTGGGGAAAAATAAAATGTTAAATTTTCCCTTCAACATTTCTTTAATTTCTGTGAAACACCTAAAGAGTTAATAAACTTTTTTAATCTGGTTTTAAACCTTTGAGGGGGTGCAGTTTTTAAAAAAGGTGTGACTTATGGATATTTAATGTCACATAAGCCCCTCAAAATAACTTCAATGTTATGTAATGCCCCAAAAAATGTTGGTTTTTTTTTTTTTAAATTTTGCTGGAAAAATGAGAAATTGCTGATAAATGTAAATACTTCTAACTTCCTAATGAAAATGTTTCAAAAATGATACTCAAAAATGATACTCATGTAAAGTTGGCATGTGTCAAATGTTATTTATTAACTATGTTGTTTGGTATAACTATCTGGTTTAAGGGCATACATTTTTCAGATTTTGTTTGCCAAATTTGCAATATTTCCATAAACAAATGCATATAATATTGAAAAAAGTTACCATTAACATGAAGCACTACATATCACAAAACAAATCTCATAATTATTACACTATATTGAAGTGTTCCAGAATTAATAACTCATAAAGTGACACTGGTCAGATTTGAGAAACGAGGCTCAGTCATTAATGTACAAGTGGTTCAGTCATTAAGTGGTTAAAGAAGAAAGTGAGCAAGTCAATATGCATTCCCAATATTACTGTATATTGTTAAGCATATTCATTAATAAAAAAAGGAAAATTAGTTTTTTTCTGGATTTATTGGATCTCTTCGAATATGTACAAAAATGCATATCATTGTAATTTTTTTAGTAATAATTCTGCAGATATCATGGTGAATATAGTTAAGGAATCTTCCTTTCTGCCCTAAGCTTATTGTTATGGTTCAGATTTACTCTGTTGTTGTATTGTGCGCCAATGGATGGGTTATTTCTCAGCCTCGGGTCCTCATTGGTGCTGGGAGGGGTCTGTTCACAGGAGCCTCATTCCGGGTGATTGCTCTGCTTCATTAGGGAGCAATCTCACCCGGAATGCCGCCAATCGTAGTTCCTGTTCTATAGCAAGTGCTTCTGACTCCTGTAAATGTACTGTTCTGATCTCGTCTCTCAACGCTGGATATTAGTTACCCTTTTCAGCCTGTGCCACTGACTCTAATGTTACTCCCGGGCTCCTGACCTCCAACTCGTACTTTGACCTCGGCTCCGCTTTCTTCCTGTGTTCCATACATGACCTTCTGGCTCCTGACCCCTGGCTTGTTTTATTACTCCTCTATTACTTGTATCTAGTGACACCTAATGATTGAGCATCACACCTTTTTTTTTTAGTCACTTACAGACTTGCTTGGAACGAGTGTCTATGGAGTAAAGAGGTGCATATTTGTTAGCAAGAGGAGTAACCTGAGTTATAGCACTGTATGCCAATATTGCACTAATGCCTCATTCAGAAATTGATTTTTCTTCTATGCAAAAACAGAAATTTTTCCTCAGTGTTTTGTATCAGATTTATATCAATGTTTGGTCAATGTGTAAGTTTTTGTCTTCACTGGGGCATATTTTTTATGAGGAATTTTTTTTTTCTAAGTTTCTCCTGCCCATTATATAGTAAAAGATTAATACTATGTGTAAAAAAGGGAGAGATAGGAAGTCTCCTCCTAATAAAACTATGGGGAGATAAGGTATGCACACCAGTGACTATGTAAGGGGAATACATGAAATAGCAGAAACTGCTGTGTGAATACTGACTTGAAAAATCCAATAGCTATATGTAAGAGTGAAAATGTGAAAAATGGAATCTGCATTACTGCCATGAACATATGAATCAAGAGAAATTTAGCTACTGAATTGATCAATGCAATAGAGCCCCAACACTACGCCAAAGTATTTCTCTACGTTGGGGTCCCTAGCTTGTGTGTGTCCTCTCATGCAGTTAAAAAACTTACCGTGCATGGGAAGCTGAGACCCAGGCTATTTATGCGTATGATATGGATTGGCAATAGGTGTGGTTGGGGAGGGTTCACAAACGAAAAACTACTAACAATAAGGAATAACGTTTGGAACACGATTCTAAGTCTGAACTGGGTGCAAAAACCTAAAAAAACATCACTATGGGGAGATAAGGTATGCACACCAGTGACTATGTAAGGGGAATACATGAAATAGCAGAAACTGCTGTGTGAATACTGACTTGAAAAATCCAATAGCTATATGTAAGAGTGAAAATGTGGATTTTTGCACCCAGTTCAGACTTAGGCTATGTCCGCACGTAGCTTCGGTGTACCTGCAGTTTATTCTGCACGTTTTCCTTCCCTTGGTTTTTGACCAAATGGCTTTTGACCATTTTTTAGCGCTAAAAACGCATGCGTTTTTACCGCGTTTTTAGTGCGTTTTTAGCGCTTTTTACCTGCGTTTTCACCTGCGTTTCTGCAGATGCGTTTTTGAGATCAAGACACTGAGAAATAAAGTTGAATTAGTCAAAAAGAATGAAAAAAGAGAAAAAAAGTATAAAATTAACTTTTAATAAAATTATATGGGAAATTATCATTTTTAATGTAATAATTAGAGATGAGCGAACCGGTCCCGGTTCGGCTCGAGGTTGGTTCGCCGAACGGAGCTCCCGTTCGAGTTCGGCTCGTCGAACGTTCGACGAACCGAACTCGAACTGCATAGGAAACAATGGCAGGCAATCACAAACACAGAAAAACACCTAGAAAACACCCTCAAAGGTGTCCAAAAGGTCACAAACAACTCACAACACATGGGAAAGTGACAAGGACATATACTCATGTGAAAACAAAAGAGCTGGACAAGGAAAAAGAGGAGGACACACAGATATATGAGTATATGCAAGGAAACATCGATTCCATTATTGTGCAACTTGAGCCCTGCTCATTTTAGGCTTCCAATCTTGATAAATTGCCTGAGCTCGCCACGTACGTCTTGGGGATCTTGTCGTGTCCTGCAGCCAGCGTTCTCTCGGAACCTGTCTTCAGTGCTGCTGGGGGTCTGCTGGCAGATAAGCACACGTGTCTGTCCACTGACAATGTGGACATGGCTCTCAGAGGACTTTTCTTCCCCTGGGTCAGCCAGGGGACGGGAAAGGCACGCGTATTTTTGAGAGTGCTTCATGCAAAGCATCTTTTTCTTTTTCAAAAGGGGGGGTCAACCGATGCCAGTCAAGTGGGGTGTGTGTGGCCCAGTTAGTGGCAACGAGGGAGACTGTGGTTGGAGTCCCCTCGCTGTGTTTCTAAAAGAACCAAGATGAACAAGTCATGGCTCTCAGAGGACTTTTCTTCCCCTGGGTCAGCCAGGGGACGGGAAAGGCACGTGTATTTTTGAGAGTGCTTCATGCAAAGCATCTTTTTCTTTTTCAAAAGGGGGCTCAACCGATGCCAGTCAAGTGGGGTGTGTGTGGCCCAGTTAGTGGAAACGAGGGAGACTGTGGTTGGAGTCCCCTCGCTGTGTTTCTAAAAGAACCAAGATGAACAAGTCATGGCTCTCAGAGGACTTTTCTTCCCCTGGGTCAGCCAGGGGACGGGAAAGGCACGCGTATTTTTGAGAGTGCTTCATGCAAAGCATCTTTTTCTTTTTCAAAAGGGGGCTCAACCAATGCCAGTGAAGTGGGGTGTGTGTGGCCCAGTTAGTGGAAACGAGGGAGACTGTGGTTGGAGTCCCCTCGCTGTGTTTCTAAAAGAACCAAGATGAACAAGTCATGGCTCTCAGAGGACTTTTCTTCCCCTGGGTCAGCCAAGGGACGGGAAAGGCACGCGTATTTTTGAGAGTGCTTCATGCAAAGCATCTTTTTCATTTTGAAAAGGGGCATCAACTGATGTCAGTCAAGTGGGGTGTGTGTGGCCCAATTAATGGCAACGAGGGAGACTGTGGTTGGAGTCCCCTCGCTCTGTTTCTAAAAGAACCAAGATGAACAAGTCATGGCTCTCAGAGGACTTTTCTTCCCCTGGGTCAGCCAGGGGATGGGAAAGGCACGCGTATTTTTGAGAGTGCTTCATGCAAAGCATCTTTTTCTTTTTCAAAAGGGGGCTCAACCGATGCCAGTCAAGTGGGGTGTGTGTGGCCCAGTTAGTGGCAACGAAGGAGACTGTGGTTGGAGTCCCCTCGCTGTGTTTCTAAAAGACCCAAAATGAACAAATCATGGCTCTCAGAGGACTTTTCTTCCCCTGGGTCAGCCAGGGGACGGGAAAGGCACGCGTATTTTTGAGAGTGCTTCATGCAAAGCATCTTTTTCTTTTTCAAAAGGGGGGGTCAACCGATGCCAGTCAAGTGGGGTGTGTGTGGCCCAGTTAGTGGCAACGAGGGAGACTGTGGTTGGAGTCCCCTCGCTGTGTCTCTAAAAGAACCAAGATGAACAAGTCATGGCTCTCAGAGGACTTTTCTTCCCCTGGGTCAGCCAGGGGACGGGAAAGGCACGCGTATTTTTGAGAGTGCTTCATGCAAAGCATCTGTTTCTTATTCAAAAGGGGGGTCAACCCATGCCAGTCAAGTGGGGTGTGTGTGGCCCAGTTAGTGGCAACGAGGGAGACTGTGGTTGGAGTCCCCTCGCTGTGTTTCTAAAAGAACCAAGATGAACAAGTCATGGCTCTCAGAGGACTTTTCTTCCCCTGGGTCAGCCAGGGGACGGGAAAGGCACGCGTATTTTTGAGAGTGCTTCATGCAAAGCATCTTTTTCTTTTTCAAAAGGGGGGGTCAACCGATGCCAGTCAAGTGGGGTGTGTGTGGCCCAGTTAGTGGCAACGAGGGAGACTGTGGTTGGAGTCCCCTCGCTGTGTCTCTAAAAGAACCAAGATGAACAAGTCATGGCTCTCAGAGGACTTTTCTTCCCCTGGGTCAGCCAGGGGACGGGAAAGGCACGCGTATTTTTGAGAGTGCTTCATGCAAAGCATCTGTTTCTTATTCAAAAGGGGGGTCAACCCATGCCAGTCAAGTGGGGTGTGTGTGGCCCAGTTAGTGGCAACGAGGGAGACTGTGGTTGGGGTCCCCTCGCTGTGTTTCTAAAAGAACCAAGATGAACAAGTCATGGCTGTCAGAGGACTTTTCTTCCCCTGGGTCAGCCAGGGGACGGGAAAGGCACGTGTATTTTTGAGAGTGCTTCATGCAAAGCATCTTTTTCTTTTTCAAAAGGGGGCTCAACCGATGCCAGTCAAGTGGGGTGTGTGTGGCCCTGTTAGTGGAAACGAGGGAGACTGTGGTTGGAGTCCCCTCGCTGTGTTTCTAAAAGAACCAAGATGAACAAGTCATGGCTCTCAGAGGACTTTTCTTCCCCTGGGTCAGCCAGGGGACGGGAAAGGCACGCGTATTTTTGAGAGTGCTTCATGCAAAGCATCTTTTTCATTTTGAAAAGGGGCATCAACTGATGTCAGTCAAGTGGGGTATGTGTGGCCCAATTAGTGGCAACGAGGGAGACTGTGGTTGGAGTCCCCTCGCTGTGTTTCTAAAAGAACCAAGATGAACAAGTCATGGCTCTCAGAGGACTTTTCTTCCCCTGGGTCAGCCAGGGGACGGGAAAGGCACGTGTATTTTTGAGAGTGCTTCATGCAAAGCATCTTTTTCTTTTTCAAAAGGGGGCTCAACCGATGCCAGTCAAGTGGGGTGTGTGTGGCCCAGTTAGTGGAAACGAGGGAGACTGTGGTTGGAGTCCCCTCGCTGTGTTTCTAAAAGAACCAAGATGAACAAGTCATGGCTCTCAGAGGACTTTTCTTCCCCTGGGTCAGCCAGGGGACGGGAAAGGCACGCGTATTCTTGAGAGTGCTTCATGCAAAGCATCTTTTTCTTTTTCAAAAGGGGGCTCAACCAATGCCAGTGAAGTGGGGTGTGTGTGGCCCAGTTAGTGGCAACGAGGGAGACTGTGGTTGGAGTCCCCTCGCTGTGTTTCTAAAAGAACCAAGATGAACAAGTCATGGCTCTCAGAGGACTTTTCTTCCCCTGGGTCAGCCAGGGGATGGGAAAGGCACGTGTATTTTTGAGAGTGCTTCATGCAAAGCATCTGTTTCTTATTCAAAAGGGGGGTCAACCCATGCCAGTCAAGTGGGGTGTGTGTGGCCCAGTTAGTGGCAACGAGGGAGACTGTGGTTGGAGTCCCCTCGCTGTGTTTCTAAAAGAACCAAGATGAACAAGTCATGGCTCTCAGAGGACTTTTCTTCCCCTGGGTCAGCCAGGGGACGGGAAAGGCACGCGTATTTTTGAGAGTGCTTCATGCAAAGCATCTTTTTCTTTTTCAAAAGGGGGCTCAACCGATGCCAGTCAAGTGGGGTGTGTGTGGCCCAGTTAGTGGCAACGAAGGAGACTGTGGTTGGAGTCCCCTCGCTGTGTTTCTAAAAGACCCAAAATGAACAAATCATGGCTCTCAGAGGACTTTTCTTCCCCTGGGTCAGCCAGGGGATGGGAAAGGCACGCGTATTTTTGAGAGTGCTTCATGCAAAGCATCTTTTTCTTTTTCAAAAGGGGGCTCAACCGATGCCAGTCAAGTGGGGTGTGTGTGGCCCAGTTAGTGGCAACGAAGGAGACTGTGGTTGGAGTCCCCTCGCTGTGTTTCTAAAAGACCCAAAATGAACAAATCATGGCTCTCAGAGGACTTTTCTTCCCCTGGGTCAGCCAGGGGACGGGAAAGGCACGCGTATTTTTGAGAGTGCTTCATGCAAAGCATCTGTTTCTTATTCAAAAGTGGGGTCAACCCATGCCAGTCAAGTGGGGTGTGTGTGGCCCAGTTAGTGGCAACGAGGGAGACTGTGGTTGGAGTCCCCTCGCTGTGTTTCTAAAAGAACCAAGATGAACAAGTCATGGCTCTCAGAGGACTTTTCTTCCCCTGGGTCAGCCAGGGGATGGGAAAGGCACGTGTATTTTTGAGAGTGCTTCATGCAAAGCATCTTTTTCTTTTTCAAAAGGGGGCTCAACCGATGCCAGTCAAGTGGGGTGTGTGTGGCCCAGTTAGTGGCAACGAGGGAGACTGTGGTTGGAGTCCCCTCGCTGTGTCTCTAAAAGAACCAAGATGAACAAGTCATGGCTCTCAGAGGACTTTTCTTCCCCTGGGTCAGCCAGGGGACGGGAAAGGCACGCGTATTTTTGAGAGTGCTTCATGCAAAGCATCTGTTTCTTATTCAAAAGTGGGGTCAACCCATGCCAGTCAAGTGGGGTGTGTGTGGCCCAGTTAGTGGCAACGAGGGAGACTGTGGTTGGAGTCCCCTCGCTGTGTTTCTAAAAGAACCAAGATGAACAAGTCATGGCTCTCAGAGGACTTTTCTTCCCCTGGGTCAGCCAGGGGACGGGAAAGGCACGTGTATTTTTGAGAGTGCTTCATGCAAAGCATCTTTTTCTTTTTCAAAAGGGGGCTCAACCGATGCCAGTCAAGTGGGGTGTGTGTGGCCCAGTTAGTGGCAACGAGGGAGACTGTGGTTGGAGTCCCCTCACTGTGTTTCTAAAAGAACCAAGATGAACAAGTCATGGCTCTCAGAGGACTTTTCTTCCCCTGGGTCAGCCAGGGGACGGGAAAGGCACGCGTATTTTTGAGAGTGCTTCATGCAAAGCATCTTTTTCATTTTGAAAAGGGGCATCAACTGATGTTAGTCAAGTGGGGTGTGTGTGGCCCAATTAGTGGCAACGAGGGAGACTGTGGTTGGAGTCCCCTCGCTGTGTTTCTAAAAGAACCAAGATGAACAAGTCATGGCTCTCAGAGGACTTTTCTTCCCCTGGGTCAGCCAGGGGACGGGAAAGGCACGCGTATTTTTGAGAGTGCTTCATGCAAAGCATCTTTTTCATTTTGAAAAGGGGCATCAACTGATGTTAGTCAAGTGGGGTGTGTGTGGCCCAATTAGTGGCAACGAGGGAGACTGTGGTTGGAGTCCCCTCGCTGTGTTTCTAAAAGAACCAAGATGAACAAGTCATGGCTCTCAGAGGACTTTTCTTCCCCTGGGTCAGCCAGGGGACGGGAAAGGCACGCGTATTTTTGAGAGTGCTTCATGCAAAGCATCTTTTTCATTTTGAAAAGGGGCATCAACTGATGTTAGTCAAGTGGGGTGTGTGTGGCCCAATTAGTGGCAACGAGGGAGACTGTGGTTGGAGTCCCCTCGCTGTGTTTCTAAAAGAACCAAGATGAACAAGTCATGGCTCTCAGAGGACTTTTCTTCCCCTGGGTCAGCCAGGGGACGGGAAAGGCACGCGTATTTTTGAGAGTGCTTCATGCAAAGCATCTTTTTCTTTTTCAAAAGGGGGCTCAACCGATGCCAGTCAAGTGGGGTGTGTGTGGCCCAGTTAGTGGCAACGAAGGAGACTGTGGTTGGAGTCCCCTCGCTGTGTTTCTTAAAGACCCAAAATGAACAAATCATGGCTCTCAGAGGACTTTTCTTCCCCTGGGTCAGCCAGGGGACGGGAAAGGCACGCGTATTTTTGAGAGTGCTTCATGCAAAGCATCTTTTTCTTTTTCAAAAGGGGGGGTCAACCGATGCCAGTCAAGTGGGGTGTGTGTGGCCCAGTTAGTGGCAACGAGGGAGACTGTGGTTGGAGTCCCCTCGCTGTGTCTCTAAAAGAACCAAGATGAACAAGTCATGGCTCTCAGAGGACTTTTCTTCCCCTGGGTCAGCCAGGGGACGGGAAAGGCACGCGTATTTTTGAGAGTGCTTCATGCAAAGCATCTGTTTCTTATTCAAAAGTGGGGTCAACCCATGCCAGTCAAGTGGGGTGTGTGTGGCCCAGTTAGTGGCAACGAGGGAGACTGTGGTTGGAGTCCCCTCGCTGTGTTTCTAAAAGAACCAAGATGAACAAGTCATGGCTCTCAGAGGACTTTTCTTCCCCTGGGTCAGCCAGGGGACGGGAAAGGCACGCGTATTTTTGAGAGTGCTTCATGCAAAGCATCTTTTTCTTTTTCAAAATGGGGGGTCAACCGATGCCAGTCAAGTGGGGTGTGTGTGGCCCAGTTAGTGGCAACGAGGGAGACTGTGGTTGGAGTCCACTCGCTGTGTCTCTAAAAGAACCAAGATGAACAAGTCATGGCTCTCAGAGGACTTTTCTTCCCCTGGGTCAGCCAGGGGACGGGAAAGGCACGCGTATTTTTGAGAGTGCTTCATGCAAAGCATCTGTTTCTTATTCAAAAGGGGGGTCAACCCATGCCAGTCAAGTGGGGTGTGTGTGGCCCAGTTAGTGGCAACGAGGGAGACTGTGGTTGGAGTCCCCTCGCTGTGTTTCTAAAAGAACCAAGATGAACAAGTCATGGCTCTCAGAGGACTTTTCTTCCCCTGGGTCAGCCAGGGGACGGGAAAGGCACGTGTATTTTTGAGAGTGCTTCATGCAAAGCATCTTTTTCTTTTTCAAAAGGGGGCTCAACCGATGCCAGTCAAGTGGGGTGTGTGTGGCCCTGTTAGTGGAAACGAGGGAGACTGTGGTTGGAGTCCCCTCGCTGTGTTTCTAAAAGAACCAAGATGAACAAGTCATGGCTCTCAGAGGACTTTTCCTCCCCTGGGTCAGCCAGGGGACGGGAAAGGCACGCGTATTTTTGAGAGTGCTTCATGCAAAGCATCTTTTTCATTTTGAAAAGGGGCATCAACTGATGTCAGTCAAGTGGGGTGTGTGTGGCCCAATTAGTGGCAACGAGGGAGACTGTGGTTGGAGTCCCCTCGCTGTGTTTCTAAAAGAACCAAGATGAACAAGTCATGGCTCTCAGAGGACTTTTCTTCCCCTGGGTCAGCCAGGGGACGGGAAAGGCACGTGTATTTTTGAGAGTGCTTCATGCAAAGCATCTTTTTCTTTTTCAAAAGGGGGCTCAACCGATGCCAGTCAAGTGGGGTGTGTGTGGCCCAGTTAGTGGAAACGAGGGAGACTGTGGTTGGAGTCCCCTCGCTGTGTTTCTAAAAGAACCAAGATGAACAAGTCATGGCTCTCAGAGGACTTTTCTTCCCCTGGGTCAGCCAGGGGACGGGAAAGGCACGCGTATTTTTGAGAGTGCTTCATGCAAAGCATCTTTTTCTTTTTCAAAAGGGGGCTCAACCAATGCCAGTGAAGTGGGGTGTGTGTGGCCCAGTTAGTGGCAACGAGGGAGACTGTGGTTGGAGTCCCCTCGCTGTGTTTCTAAAAGAACCAAGATGAACAAGTCATGGCTCTCAGAGGACTTTTCTTCCCCTGGGTCAGCCAGGGGACGGGAAAGGCACGCGTATTTTTGAGAGTGCTTCATGCAAAGCATCTGTTTCTTATTCCAAAGGGGGGTCAACCCATGCCAGTCAAGTGGGGTGTGTGTGGCCCAGTTAGTGGTGGCAACGAGGGAGACTGTGGTTGGAGTCCCCTCGCTGTGTTTCTAAAAGAACCAAGATGAACAAGTCATGGCTCTCAGAGGACTTTTCTTCCCCTGGGTCAGCCAGGGGACGGGAAAGGCACGCGTATTTTTGAGAGTGCTTCATGCAAAGCATCTTTTTCTTTTTCAAAAGGGGGCTCAACCGATGCCAGTCAAGTGGGGTGTGTGTGGCCCAGTTAGTGGCAACGAAGGAGACTGTGGTTGGAGTCGCCTCGCTGTGTTTCTAAAAGACCCAAAATGAACAAATCATGGCTCTCAGAGGACTTTTCTTCCCCTGGGTCAGCCAGGGGACGGGAAAGGCACGCCTATTTTTGAGAGTGCTTCATGCAAAGCATCTTTTTCTTTTTCAAAAGGGGGCTCAACCGATGCCAGTCAAGTGGGGTGTGTGTGGCCCAGTTAGTGGCAACGAAGGAGACTGTGGTTGGAGTCCCCTCGCTGTGTTTCTAAAAGACCCAAAATGAACAAATCATGGCTCTCAGAGGACTTTTTTTCCCCTGGGTCAGCCAGGGGACGGGAAAGGCACGCGTATTTTTGAGAGTGCTTCATGCAAAGCATCTGTTTCTTATTCAAAAGTGGGGTCAACCCATGCCAGTCAAGTGGGGTGTGTGTGGCCCAGTTAGTGGCAACGAGGGAGACTGTGGTTGGAGTCCCCTCGCTGTGTTTCTAAAAGAACCAAGATGAACAAGTCATGGCTCTCAGAGGACTTTTCTTCCCCTGGGTCAGCCAGGGGACGGGAAAGGCACGTGTATTTTTGAGAGTGCTTCATGCAAAGCATCTTTTTCTTTTTCAAAAGGGGGCTCAACCGATGCCAGTCAAGTGGGGTGTGTGTGGCCCAGTTAGTGGCAACGAGGGAGACTGTGGTTGGAGTCCCCTTGCTGTGTCTCTAAAAGAACCAAGATGAACAAGTCATGGCTCTCAGAGGACTTTTCTTCCCCTGGGTCAGCCAGGGGACGGGAAAGGCACGCATATTTTTGAGAGTGCTTCATGCAAAGCATCTGTTTCTTATTCAAAAGTGGGGTCAACCCATGCCAGTCAAGTGGGGTGTGTGTGGCCCAGTTAGTGGCAACGAGGGAGACTGTGGTTGGAGTCCCCTCGCTGTGTTTCTAAAAGAACCAAGATGAACAAGTCATGGCTCTCAGAGGACTTTTCTTCCCCTGGGTCAGCCAGGGGACGGGAAAGGCACGCGTATTTTTGAGAGTGCTTCATGCAAAGCATCTGTTTCTTATTCAAAAGGGGGGTCAACCCAAGCCAGTCAAGTGGGGTGTGTGTGGCCCAGTTAGTGGCAACGAGGGAGACTGTGGTTGGAGTCCCCTCGCTGTGTTTCTAAAAGAACCAAGATGAACAAGTCATGGCTCTCAGAGGACTTTTCTTCCCCTGGGTCAGCCAGGGGACGGGAAAGGCACGCGTATTTTTGAGAGTGCTTCATGCAAAGCATCTTTTTCTTTTTCAAAATGGGGGGTCAACCGATGCCAGTCAACTGGGGTGTGTGTGGCCCAGTTAGTGGCAACGAGGGAGACTGTGGTTGGAGTCCACTCGCTGTGTCTCTAAAAGAACCAAGATGAACAAGTCATGGCTCTCAGAGGACTTTTCTTCCCCTGGGTCAGCCAGGGGACGGGAAAGGCACGCGTATTTTTGAGAGTGCTTCATGCAAAGCATCTGTTTCTTATTCAAAAGGGGGGTCAACCCATGCCAGTCAAGTGGGGTGTGTGTGGCCCAGTTAGTGGCAACGAGGGAGACTGTGGTTGGAGTCCCCTCGCTGTGTTTCTAAAAGAACCAAGATGAACAAGTCATGGCTCTCAGAGGACTTTTCTTCCCCTGGGTCAGCCAGGGGACGGGAAAGGCACGTGTATTTTTGAGAGTGCTTCATGCAAAGCATCTTTTTCTTTTTCAAAAGGGGGCTCAACCGATGCCAGTCAAGTGGGGTGTGTGTGGCCCTGTTAGTGGAAACGAGGGAGACTGTGGTTGGAGTCCCCTCGCTGTGTTTCTAAAAGAACCAAGATGAACAAGTCATGGCTCTCAGAGGACTTTTCCTCCCCTGGGTCAGCCAGGGGACGGGAAAGGCACGCGTATTTTTGAGAGTGCTTCATGCAAAGCATCTTTTTCATTTTGAAAAGGGGCATCAACTGATGTCAGTCAAGTGGGGTGTGTGTGGCCCAATTAGTGGCAACGAGGGAGACTGTGGTTGGAGTCCCCTCGCTGTGTTTCTAAAAGAACCAAGATGAACAAGTCATGGCTCTCAGAGGACTTTTCTTCCCCTGGGTCAGCCAGGGGACGGGAAAGGCACGTGTATTTTTGAGAGTGCTTCATGCAAAGCATCTTTTTCTTTTTCAAAAGGGGGCTCAACCGATGCCAGTCAAGTGGGGTGTGTGTGGCCCAGTTAGTGGAAACGAGGGAGACTGTGGTTGGAGTCCCCTCGCTGTGTTTCTAAAAGAACCAAGATGAACAAGTCATGGCTCTCAGAGGACTTTTCTTCCCCTGGGTCAGCCAGGGGACGGGAAAGGCACGCGTATTTTTGAGAGTGCTTCATGCAAAGCATCTTTTTCTTTTTCAAAAGGGGGCTCAACCAATGCCAGTGAAGTGGGGTGTGTGTGGCCCAGTTAGTGGCAACGAGGGAGACTGTGGTTGGAGTCCCCTCGCTGTGTTTCTAAAAGAACCAAGATGAACAAGTCATGGCTCTCAGAGGACTTTTCTTCCCCTGGGTCAGCCAGGGGACGGGAAAGGCACGTGTATTTTTGAGAGTGCTTCATGCAAAGCATCTGTTTCTTATTCCAAAGGGGGGTCAACCCATGCCAGTCAAGTGGGGTGTGTGTGGCCCAGTTAGTGGTGGCAACGAGGGAGACTGTGGTTGGAGTCCCCTCGCTGTGTTTCTAAAAGAACCAAGATGAACAAGTCATGGCTCTCAGAGGACTTTTCTTCCCCTGGGTCAGCCAGGGGACGGGAAAGGCACGCGTATTTTTGAGAGTGCTTCATGCAAAGCATCTTTTTCTTTTTCAAAAGGGGGCTCAACCGATGCCAGTCAAGTGGGGTGTGTGTGGCCCAGTTAGTGGCAACGAAGGAGACTGTGGTTGGAGTCGCCTCGCTGTGTTTCTAAAAGACCCAAAATGAACAAATCATGGCTCTCAGAGGACTTTTCTTCCCCTGGGTCAGCCAGGGGACGGGAAAGGCACGCCTATTTTTGAGAGTGCTTCATGCAAAGCATCTTTTTCTTTTTCAAAAGGGGGCTCAACCGATGCCAGTCAAGTGGGGTGTGTGTGGCCCAGTTAGTGGCAACGAAGGAGACTGTGGTTGGAGTCCCCTCGCTGTGTTTCTAAAAGACCCAAAATGAACAAATCATGGCTCTCAGAGGACTTTTTTTCCCCTGGGTCAGCCAGGGGACGGGAAAGGCACGCGTATTTTTGAGAGTGCTTCATGCAAAGCATCTGTTTCTTATTCAAAAGTGGGGTCAACCCATGCCAGTCAAGTGGGGTGTGTGTGGCCCAGTTAGTGGCAACGAGGGAGACTGTGGTTGGAGTCCCCTCGCTGTGTTTCTAAAAGAACCAAGATGAACAAGTCATGGCTCTCAGAGGACTTTTCTTCCCCTGGGTCAGCCAGGGGACGGGAAAGGCACGTGTATTTTTGAGAGTGCTTCATGCAAAGCATCTTTTTCTTTTTCAAAAGGGGGCTCAACCGATGCCAGTCAAGTGGGGTGTGTGTGGCCCAGTTAGTGGCAACGAGGGAGACTGTGGTTGGAGTCCCCTTGCTGTGTCTCTAAAAGAACCAAGATGAACAAGTCATGGCTCTCAGAGGACTTTTCTTCCCCTGGGTCAGCCAGGGGACGGGAAAGGCACGCATATTTTTGAGAGTGCTTCATGCAAAGCATCTGTTTCTTATTCAAAAGTGGGGTCAACCCATGCCAGTCAAGTGGGGTGTGTGTGGCCCAGTTAGTGGCAACGAGGGAGACTGTGGTTGGAGTCCCCTCGCTGTGTTTCTAAAAGAACCAAGATGAACAAGTCATGGCTCTCAGAGGACTTTTCTTCCCCTGGGTCAGCCAGGGGACGGGAAAGGCACGTGTATTTTTGAGAGTGCTTCATGCAAAGCATCTTTTTCTTTTTCAAAAGGGGGCTCAACCGATGCCAGTCAAGTGGGGTGTGTGTGGCCCAGTTAGTGGCAACGAGGGAGACTGTGGTTGGAGTCCCCTCGCTGTGTTTCTAAAAGAACCAAGATGAACAAGTCATGGCTCTCAGAGGACTTTTCTTCCCCTGGGTCAGCCAGGGGACGGGAAAGGCACGCGTATTTTTGAGAGTGCTTCATGCAAAGCATCTTTTTCATTTTGAAAAGGGGCATCAACTGATGTCAGTCAAGTGGGGTGTGTGTGGCCCAGTTAGTGGAAACGAGGGAGACTGTGGTTGGAGTCCCCTCGCTGTGTTTTACATGCTTTTAGAAGGGCATGACATGGCTTGGAGGTTGATTTTCATCATCTGCAAACTGTTGGCTACCAAAATGCTGCCTTTCCAACAACTGTGGTTATAGACAATGAGGAACATACTGATGAAGATGAGACGCAGATACCCGATTGGGATGACAACTTAAATATTCGGTCAGGGCAAGAAGAGGCTCGGTCTGAGGGGGAGGGGAGTGCAAACACAACAATTGATGATGAAGTCCTAGATCCCACCTACTGTCAACCCACAGTCAGACACTCGAGGAGGTCAACAGAGGCGGTGGAGGAGGATGCAACCGACGTCGAAGTAACCTTGCGCCTTCCTGGACACAGTCGGAGCACTGGTAGCACGTCTACAACTGCATCCTCAGCCACCACTCTGCCTCTGAGCATTATTCGGGGTGGATCAACAGGTCGCATGGCCTCTAAGCCTTGCCTAGCCTGGTCCTTTTTTGACATAAAAAAAGATCGCCCTAATTATGTGATCTGTAACATTTGGCATGGTTATCTTAGTAGAGGTCAAAACCTCAGCAGTTTGACAACTTCTTCCATAAATCGTCACATGAATAAATATCATATGGCCTGGTGGGAAGCTCACCGTGCTGCAATGCGGCCTAGCGGAGCCAACCATCCACCGCCTGCCCCTTCCAGTGCATCCGCGCGCTCGTCATCTTCTAGGACTGTGGGGACAGCTGTCACACCTGTTTTTCCACCCACAACTTCCACCACTGTAACAGCAACAGGCAGTTTGCTTGGTAGGTCGTCAGTTGGTTTGGAAGGGGAAACAAGTGATTGTGTACAGCTCTCTCAAACATCGATAGCACCAACGTTGGATGAAGGCAACATCATGTCTCCGCCTGCACTTTCCTCACAAACCTGCATTTTTCCAGGGACACCCTACTGAACACCGTCTACACACAGCAGCCAGATCTCTGTCCCTCAGATGTGGTCAAATAAAAGGCCACTTCCTGCGACCCATGACAAAGCTAAGTGGTTGACTCTATCCCTCTGTAAGCTGTTGGCTACCGAAATGCTGCCTTTCCGCCTAGTGGACACACAGGATTTTAGAGACCTTATGTCTGTCGCTGTGCCCCAGTACCAGATGCCTAATCGCCACTACTTCTCTAAGAAAGGTGTGCCCGCGCTACACCAGCATGTCACACACAACATCACCGCTTCCTTGAGAAACTCTGTGTGTGAACGGGTGCATTTCACCACCGATACTTGGACCAGTAAGCATGGACAGGGACGTTACATGTCGCTGACTGGCCACTGGGTAACTATGGTGATAGATGGTGAAGGGTCTGCTGCACAAGTCTTGCCGTCCCCACGACTTGTGTGTCAATCCTCTGTCTGTCCAAGTTCCGCCACTGCTTCTGCATCCTCCACCTCATCTGGGTCCTCCACCTCCGCCCCAAGCCTGCCTGGTCAGGCCACCAGCGTTCTCACTGCGCAGAAGGAATCACGCAACCCTCATTACTATGCTGGCAGCAGAGCGCAACGGCATCAGGCGGTCTTTAGCTTGACATATCTTGGGAATAAGAGTCACACAGCTGAGGAGTTGTGGTCAGCTCTGCGGCCCGAGTTTAATAAATGGTTGTCTCCACTCAACCTGCATCCTGGTAAGGCCGTGTGCGACAATGCTGCAAACCTGGGTGCGGCCCTTCGCCTGGGCAAGGTGACACACGTACCTTGTATGGCTCACGTGTTGAACCTTGTCGTCCAGCAATTTTTAACACACTATCCCGGCCTAGATGGCCTTCTGAACAGGGCATGAAAACTGTCTGCTCACTTCCGCCGTTCAAGCGCCGCAGCTGAGGGACTTGCATCGCTCCAGAAGTCTTTCGGCCTGCCGGTTCATCGCCTGAAATGCGATGTGGCGACACGCTGGAATTCAACTCTCCACATGTTACAGCGACTGTGGCAGCACCGCAGAGCCATGGTGCAATACGTCATGACGTATAGCCTGGGCCAACGAGATGCAGAGGTGGGGCAGATCACCCTGATGGAGTGATCTCAGATCAAGGACCTATGCACCCTTCTGCACAGTTTCGACATGGTGACGAATATGTTTAGCGCTGACAATGCCATTATCATCATGACGATTCCAGTCATTTACATGCTGGAGCACACGCTAAACACTATTCGGAGTCAGGGGGTGGGACAACAGGAAGGGGAGGAACTACAGGAGGATTCATATGCGCAAGACACAACAACATCACCAAGGTCCAGACGTTCATCATCACCAACGCGGCAGGCATGGGACCATGGGGGACAGGGATCAACAAGGGCGCATGGTAGCAGGCGAGATGTTGAGGAAGGTGCAGGAGGACATGAAGATATGGAGGACGAACTGTCCATGGACATGGAAGACTCAGCAGATGAGGGGGAGCTTGGTCAAATTTCAGTTGAAAGAGGTTGGGGGGAGATGTCAGAGGAAGAAAGAACGGTTAGCACCTCTATGCCACAAACACAGCGTGGACTTGGTCCGCATGGCTGCGCAAGACACATGAGTGCCTTCTTGTTGCACTACCTCCAACATGACCCTCGTATTGTCAAAATTAGAAGTGATGATGACTACTAGCTTGCCACACTATTAGATCCCCGGTACAAGTCCAAATTTTGTGACATAATTCCACCCATAGAAAGGGACGCACGTATGCAGGAGTATCAGCAGAAGCTGTTACTCGATCTTAGCTCGGCTTTTCCACCAAACAACCGTGCAGGTGAAGGGAGTGATTCTTCCAGTTGTAACTTGACAAACATGGGACGGCCTCGTCATCTTCAACAGTCTACCCGTACCAGTAGGACCGGATCTGGTGCTGGTAACAGCAATTTTATGGAATCTTTTAATAATTTTTTTAGACCCTCCTTTGCAAGGCCACCAGAGACAACAAGTCTGACACATAGTCAACGGATGGAGAGGATGATACAGGAGTATCTCCAAATGAACATCGATGCAATGACTTTTCAAATGGAGCCTTGCTCCTTTTGGGCTTAAAATCTAGAAAAATGTCCAGAGCTCTCCAGTTACGCCTTGAAGATTTTGTCGTGTCCAGCTGCCAGCGTTGTCTCTGAACGTGTCTTCAGTGCTGCTGGGTGTGTGCTGACAGATAAGCGCACGCGTCTGTCCAGTGACAATGTGGACAGACTGACGTTCATCAAAATGAACAAGTCATGGATCCACAAGGAATTTACTACCCCTGTGTCATCCTGGGGAGAGTAAATGCTTGTGGATTTGGAATGTGCTTGATGCAAATCAAAACATCCTGTTTGCAACTAGGTCACAAGTGCTGCCACTGAATGGGTGGGTGTGTGTGGGGCACAATTTTTGGAAAAAAGGGAGGCTCCGCTTGGAGTAACCCTTGCTTGCTGTGTTTTTTAAAAATGATACAAGATGAACAGATCTGAAGGCAAGATGAAGGCAACATCATGTCTCCGCCTGCACTTTCCTCACAAACCTGCATTTTTCCAGGGACACCCTACTCAACACCGTCTACAGACAGCAGCCAGATCTCTGTCCCTCAGATGTGGACAAATAAAAGGCCATTTCCTGCGACCCATGACAAAGCTAAGAGGTTGACTTTATCCCTCTGTAAGCTCTTGGCTACGGAAATGCTGCCTTTCCGCATGGTGGACACACAGGATTTTAGAGACCTTATGTCTGTCACTGTGCCCCAGTACCAGATGCCCAGTCGCCACTACTTCTCTAAGAAAGGTGTGCCTGCGCTACACCAGCATGTCGCACACAACATCACCGCTTCCTTGAGAAACTCTGTGTGTGAACAGGTGCATTTCACCACCGATACTTGGACCAGTAAGCATGGATAGGGACGTTACATGTCGCTGACTGGGCACTGGCAAACTATGGTGAGAGATGGAGAAGGGTCTGCTGTACAAGTCTTGCCGTCCCCACGAGTTGTTTCAATCCTTGTTCTGTATGTAGAAGTTAATACACTGCTTCTGCCTCTTCAACCTCGTGTGGATCCTCCACCTTGGCGCAAACCCTGTGTGGTCAGGCCACCCTTCCAAGCAACTGCGCACAAGGACTACCACACACCTCCTTACTATGCTGGCAGCAGAGCTCAATGCCATCAGGCGGTCAAAGTTTTACTTTGAAATGTATGGGAAATGTGAGTCACACCGCTATTCCAGAGAATAGGAGTCAGGCAGGGTCAAAACATTAATTGAGGAACAGGAACAGAATGGGACGGCCAGGACTTAATCAGAAAACAAGCAGAGGTGAAATGCGGATCGGCCAACAAGGTACATAAACAGCAAGCAGGAAAAGTAGTCAGGTAACAAGCACACAAAATCATAAAACTGAACTGGGGGTAAAATTAACCAGAGGTTCATAGCTATGTCTGGCAGTGGTCTGCAGACAGGATGGGCATAAAAAAGGGTGTGGTGTCTTCCCATTGGTTGTAGCTGAATGATGGTATTTCATCTGTGAGATACCCACCAGCTACATTCAGCCAGAGATTCTGCATCTGTCAAGGTAATGCAGCCCAGTGGGTGAGCATAACCTGCGTCCACCTGCGCCGCTGGCATGGACTCCTCTCCCATCATCAGCACTATTCATGAAAGGAACACGTTGTAACCTGGCGACCGTAGTACAAATTGACGGAGCGGACTCCGTTGGTGACTTAACAGCCGTGTGCGGCAATGATGCAAACCTGGCTGCGGGCCATCGTCAGGGCAATGTGACACACGTGCCTTGTATGGCTCACGTGTTGAACCTAATTCTCCAGCAATTTTTAAAACACCATCACGGCCTACATGGCCTTGTGCAGCGTGCACGCTCGCTATGTGCTTACTTCCATCGTGCGTACACAGCAGCTCAACAACTTTCGTCGCTACAGAAGTCTTTAGGTCTGGTGGTTAAACGCCTGAAATGCGATGTGCCCACACGCAGGAATTTGAATCTGCACATGTTGCAGCGTGTGTGGCAGCACCGCAGAGCCCTGCTGAAATACGGTATGACATATAGCCTGGGATAACTTGATCAAGAGGTGGTGCAGATCACGCTGCTGGAGTGGTGTCAGATCAAGGACCTATGCACCCTGCTACACAGTTCACAAATGTCGACGAAGGTGTTTAGCACTGGCAATGTCATTCTCAGCGTGACAATTCTGGTCATCTACATGATGGAGCACACTGTAATTATTATTCGGAGTCAGGTGTTGGGACAAGAGGAAGGGGAGGAAGTACAGGAGGAGTCATATGCGGAAGGGATAACAAGATCTACGAGGTCCAGATGGTCAGCGGCACCTATGCGGCAGTCATGGTGAGGGAGAGGGATTAACAAGGGCGCATAGTATCAGCAAAAAGTGTTGATGAAAGTGCAGGAGCCCATGAAGAAATGGAGGACGAACTGGCGATGGGCATGGAAGACTCAGCAGATGAGTGAGAGCTTGCTCACATTTCGGTTGTGCGAGGTTGTGGGTAGAGGGCAGAGGAAGGATGCACGATTCTCACCTCTCTGCCACCAACACACCAAGGACTTGGTCCTCCTGGATGCACAAGACACATGAGCGCCTTCTTGCTGCACTACCTACATAACCCTCGGATTGTATGAATTTGAAGTAATCCTGAATACTGGGTTGCCACACTGTTAGATCCCCGGTACAAGACAAAATTTGGCGAACTAATTCCTGCCATAGAAATAGACGCACGTATACAGGAGTATCTGCAGAATGTGGTACGCAATCTTAGATCTACTTTTCCACTAAACACCAGTGCTGCACAGAGTGAATCTCAACACTTTGTCATGGATAGGAGGAAATGGTCTTTTACTTGTCCACATCGGAGGGACCGAGGGATGGCTGCTGTGCTGAGATGGCGTTGAGTACGGTGTCCCTGCACAGTTGCACTTTTGGTCATATCCCAAAATGAGTTGAAAAAGGACAGATGCTGTTGGAAAGGGGAACAGGTGTGTTGGAAAGGGGAAAAAAGTTTTGGTCCGTGGATTTGGTGGTTAAGCAACTGTAACATTTGCTGAAGAAACAACATCTGTTACAGTGGGACTGGCAGATTTGGATAAAGTGGTATATAATCTGTGACCGCTATATAACGAAAACTAATAAGAAAAGAAAGAGAAAGGTATATATCCCCATCAGCAGTCAGTGTCCACCGTGCTCCCAGTTGGAAAAGGAGAGGTTGGCAACTTGAAGTTTTGGTGGAGGATACAGAGCTGTGTGGCTATGAAACTAATAGTAGCCTGAACCGAGTTAGACGCCATTCGGATCTGGAGACTGGGAGCCCTGTTAGCGTCACAGGGTCCACATGCCCACCCAGCCCAGGAACTCCCTGTTAACAACACAGGGGCCATTGAGTACGCTGACCGTGTGCGTAGGGGCCACACCTGTGGACAGCAGGCGCATCAGCAGCAGCAGGCCTGTTAATGCCACTGGGCTGCACAAGCAGGACTGTTAGGACAGGAGCTGGTCTTAACCGTTCTGCGTTACCAACTGTGGTGGTGGCCTGCATCCACCACCCTATCCCTGCCTACCTCTGGCCTAAAGCCGCAATGGGTTCAACACATGGAGGTGTGGTCTTTCGGAGCATAATAGAAGACTGCGCACCTCCTTCTTGGCTCCAGCCCCTTTTATAACCTGGGTCCGCCCCAAACCAGGGTGAACCACAATGCACCTCCTGGAGACAAAAGTAGAGTGACACGTCATGAGTGGCATAACTAGCGTCCTATTTGGAAACGCAACTTCAATGATGACCTCATGGCTGCCATGACCCAAACACCTCACCAGTCATCGTCTGACCATCAATAATGCGGTGACAAGTCATAGGTGTGGGCCTCTGCAAGCCATTTGGGAGGACACCTGATGCCCTGTGGTCTATATGGGACCCCCACATCAGTGCCAGGGCCAAAGAGTTCATTACCGGACCTAGTCTCTGATGCAGGAAGTGCCTGAGCATGCTCAGTAGCATGAAATACAGTCTCTGAAAAAAGACTATCAGCTTTAGCATGGTGTCTAGGCACAAAACAGGACTTAGACCCGGCACGGAATGCAAGCACCTGTGCAAAGAGGCTTTTCACACTTAGTGTGGGAGCATGCGCTGTATCCCGAAAAGAAGACTTAGCGTCAGGAATAACACAGTCAGGCTGAGCATACTCACTACGCGAAACACTGTAATTAGGCTGCAGCTGGGGTAAATCAGCACACGCATGCGCACTAGCTGACTCTCCACACTTAGACGTGGAGGGGAAATTTGTCTTGGAGATGCTATCTATGAACAGAAGGAAAAGCTAAAGGAAGCCTGACTTTCTATCCCTCCGAATTATGAAATGCAGCAATGAATTCCATGAGTTTGCTATAACATTAGCGTAGCAAAATGTGCATGAGGGTGTGATGTAGAGGTGCTAGAAATAGCTTGTCACCAGTGGGGCACTAATGGAATACAACAGCCAGTTCTATGATGCCACTAAATGGCAGTATTTTGTGCTATCATTATAGCTTATTAAAAACAGAGCAGGAGGTTGTCATGCAGAGGTGCTGCACAAAGATTTGCAGTAGTGTGAATAGACAAAAGTACAATAGCCACGTTTAGGATACAACTAGGTACAGTGAGTGTTTGCTAGTATAATGGCTGAGTTTAAAAAAGATTGAGTGTGCAATGCAGGCAGACGTGCTGCAAATATCGTTCCAATACTGTGAATAGACAAAAGTACAATAGCCACGTTTAGGATACAACTAGGTACAGTGAGTGTTTGCTAGTATAATGGCTGAGTTTAAAAAAGTTAGAGTGTGCAATGCAGGCAGATGTGCTGCAAATAACGTTCCAATACTGTGAATAGACAAAAGTACAATAGCCACGTTTAGGATACAACTAGGTACAGTGAGTGTTTGCTAGTATAATGGCTGAGTTTAAAAAAGTTTGAGTGTGCAATGCAGGCAGATGTGCTGCAAATAACGTTCCAATACTGTGAATTGACAAAAGTACAATAGCCACGTTTAGGATCCTACTAGGTACACTGAGTGTTTGCTAGTATAATGGCTGAGTTTAAAAAAGTTGTAGTGTGCAATGCAGGCAGACGTGCTGCAAATATCGTTCCAATACTGTGAATAGACAAAAGTACAATAGCCACGTTTAGGATACAACTAGGTACACTGTGTGTTTGCTAGTATAATGGCTGAGTTTAAAAAAGTTAGAGTGTGCAATGCAGGCAGACGTGCTGCAAATATCGTTCCAATACTGTGAATAGACAAAAGTACAATAGCCACGTTTAGGATACAACTAGGTACACTGAGTGTTTGCTAGTATAATGGCTGAGTTTAAAAAAGCTTGAGTGTGCAATGCAGGCAGACGTGCTGCAAATATCGTTCCAATACTGTGAATAGACAAAAGTACAATAGCCACGTTTAGGATACAACTAGGTACACTGAGTGTTTGCTAGTATAATGGCTGAGTTTAAAAAAGCTTGAGTGTGCAATGCAGGCAGACGTGCTGCAAATAACGTTCCAATACTGTGAATAGACAAAAGTACAATAGCCACGTTTAGGATACAACTAGGTACACTGTGTGTTTACTAGTATAATGGCTGAGTTTAAAAAAGTTAGAGTGTGCAATGCAGGCAGACGTGCTGCAAATATCGTTCCAATACTGTGAATAGACAAAAGTACAATAGCCACGTTTAGGATACAACTAGGTACACTGAGTGTTTGCTAGTATAATGGCTGAGTTTAAAAAAGTTTGAGTGTGCAATGCAGGCAGACGTGCTGCAAATAACGTTCCAATACTGTGAATAGACAAAAGTACAATAGCCACGTTTAGGATGCCACTAGGTACACTGAGTGTTTGCTAGTATAATGGCTGAGTTTAAAAAAGTTTGAGTGTGCAATGCAGGCAGACGTGCTGCAAATAACGTTCCAATACTGTGAATAGACAAAAGTACAATAGCCACGTTTAGGATACAACTAGGTACAGTGAGTGTTTGCTAGTATAATGGCTGAGTTTAAAAAAGTTTGAGTGTGCAATGCAGGCAGACGTGCTGCAAATAACGTTCCAATACTGTGAATAGACAAAAGTACAATAGCCACGTTTAGGATACAACTAGGTACACTGAGTGTTTGCTAGTATAATGGCTGAGTTTAAAAAAGTTAGAGTGTGCAATGCAGGCAGACGTGCTGCAAATAACATTCCAATACTGTGAATAGACAAAAGTACAATAGCCACGTTTAGGATACAACTAGGTACAGTGAGTGTTTGCTAGTATAATGGCTGAGTTTAAAAAAGTTTGAGTGTGCAATGCAGGCAGACATGCTGCAAATATGTTTACAATAGTGTGAATAGACAAAAGTACAATAGCCACGTTTAGGATGCCACTAGGTACACTGAGTGTTTGCTAGTATAATGGCTGAGTTTAAAAAAGTTTGAGTGTGCAATGCAGTCAGACGTGCTCTGCAAATGTCTTTGCACTAGTGGGACTATAGCAAAGTCCAATAGCCACGTTTAGGATGCCACTAGGTACACTGAGTGTTTGCTAGTAAAATTGCTTAGTTTAAAAAAGTTTGAGTGTGCAATGCAGGCAGACGTGCTCTGCAAATGTCTTTGCACTAGTGGGACTATAGCAAAGTCCAATAGCCACGTTTAGGATGCCACTAGGTACACTGAGTGTTTGCTAGTAAAATTGCTTAGTTTAAAAAAGTTTGAGTGTGCAATGCAGGCAGACGTGCTCTGCAAATGTCTTTGCACTAGTGGGACTATAGCAAAGTCCAATAGCCACGTTTAGGATGCCACTAGGTACACTGAGTGTTTGCTAGTATAATGGCTTAGTTTAAAAAAGTTGGAGTGTGCAATGCAGGCAGACGTGCTCTGCAAATGTCTTTGCACTAGTGGGACTATAGCAAAGTCCAATAGCCACGTTTAGGATGCCACTAGGTACACTGAGTGTTTGCTAGTAAAATTGCTTAGTTTAAAAAAGTTGGAGTGTGCAATGAAGGCAGACGTGCTCTGCATATGTCTTTGCACTAGTGGGACTATAGCAAAGTCCAATAGCCACAGATAGGATGCCACTAGGTACACTGAGTGTTTGCTAGTATAATGGCTTAGTTATAATGAGTTGGAGTGTGCAGAGGACAAGAGGGTACAGTGGCAGGATTGTGGTGCTCTGGGTAGAGGAATGGAAGCCTGCCTTTCTATTCCCTCCTAATGGTGAAATGCAGGGAGGAAATCCCTGACCTTGGCTACACAGACGCTGTTGCTGTTTGCAGGACCTGTCACCTATGGCTCTCTGACCCTGCCGGTTTGAGCCCTTAAAAGGACTGCTATAAAGTGCTCTCCCTAAGCTGTCTAACACTGTGTATGCAGCGCATACAGCTGTATCGGCTATAGGACTCAGGAGGACGGAGCTGCGACAGTGATGTCTGACACTAAAGACGCAGAAGAGATAATGGCGTCCGGACGGGCAGATACTCGTTTTTATAATGCAGGGACATGTGACATGGACATCCTATCACACATGCCGTTGCTTCTCTGGCTCAAAGTCCACTTAGCTGTGTGTGTGTCTGGGATTGGCTGACATGCTGGCCCGCCCCACAAGACGCGCGCGCTTAGGGAAGGAAGACAAGAAAAAAAAAAAAAAAATGGCGATCGCCATTATAGAAACAGCAGTGATCTGAAGGCGCTGTTCACACACACTATACACTGAAATGTGATAATAGTGTGATTCACAGAGTGACTTACACTATTACAGCAGAAACCAAGCTATGATTTAGCTTGTTTTTTTGCTGCTAGAACCGTTCTCAAACGTTTCTAGAACTATCGAGCTTTTGCAAAAAGCTCGAGTTCTAGTTCGATCTAGAACAGGCCCCAAAATCACTCGAGCCTAGAACTGGAGATCCACGAACCACGAACCGCGCTCAACTCTAGTAATAATAGTGGTTATGCACATTTTAACAGAAAAATAGCTAAAGTTTATTAATTTTTTACATTTAAATTTTCGGTTATTGTGTGTGTGTAAAGGAACATTAGAACCCATTAATTTTTGCCCAGAAAAGCATGCGTTTTTGGAGCCAAAAACGCAGTTGAAAAGCAGGTAAAAAGCATGAAACACGCAGGAATTGTGATTTTGGTTGCTTTTTGCCATTTCTCATTGACTCCAATGTTAAGGAAACGCTGCAGAAATGGCAAAAACACCTGACATGCTGCTTCTTTTTCAGCATGGTTTTTGACCACAAATATGCAAATTAAACGCTGCAGAAAAAAAAGCAAAGTGCAGACAGGATTTCTGCTTTTCCCATAGACTTTGCTGGAAATCAAAAACGCATGCGTTTTTGCCCAAAAACGCTACTGCCAAAAACGCTGCAGAAACGCGGTAAAAAACGCAACGTGCGAACATAGCCTTAGAATGGTGTTCCAAACGTTATTCCTTATTGTTAGTAGTTTTTCGTTTGTGAACCCTCCCCAACCACACCTATTGCCAATCCATATCATACGCATAAATAGCCTGGGTCTCAGCTTCCCATACACGGTAAGTTTTTTAACTGCATGAGAGGATACACACAAGCTAGGGACCCCAACGTAGAGAAATACTTTGGCGTAGTGTTGGGGCTCTATTGCATTGATCAATTCAGTAGCTAAATTTCTCTTGATTCATATGTTCATGGCAGTAATGCAGATTCCAATTTTCACATTTTCACTCTTACATATAGCTATTGGATTTTTCAAGTCAGTATTCACACAGCAGTTTCTGCTATTTCATGTATTCCCCTTACATAGTCACTGGTGTGCATACCTTATCTCCCCATAGTGATTTTTTTTAGGTTTTTGCAGCCAGTTCAGACTTAGAATGGAGTTCCAAACGTTATTCCTTATTGTTAGTAGTTTTTCGTTTGTGAACCCTCCCCAACCACACCTATTGCCAATCCATATCATACGCATAAATAGCCTGGGTCTCAGCTTCCCATACACGGTGAGTTTTTTAACTGCATGAGAGGACACACACAAGCTAGGGACCCCAACGTAGAGAAATACTTTGGCGTAGTGTTGGGGCTCTATTGCATTGATCAATTCAGTAGCTAAATTTCTCTTGATTCATATGTTCATGGCAGTAATGCAGATTCCAATTTTCACATTTTCACTCTTACATATAGCTATTGGATTTTTCAAGTCAGTATTCACACAGCAGTTTCTGCTATTTCATGTATTCCCCTTACATAGTCACTGGTGTGCATACCTTATCTCCCCATAGTGATGTTTTTTTAGGTTTTTGCACCCAGTTCAGACTTAGAATGGTGTTCCAAACGTTATTCCTTATTATTCCTCCTAATGAAATACCATTGGATAAAATGAGTGTGATTTCTAAAATCTCCATCAAAAGCTGCAATTTTTCTTGCCTTCTTTGACCTGGTGGGCCTTTAAATAAAATGCAATATGTCAATTCTTTCAGACTTTTTACCTTACTTTTTTCATGCAGAAAAAAAATATGCACAAAAAAGATATGTGGGAATATACATTAAGATTCGTTAGTCTAAAGGCCGCTTTACACACTGTGATATCGGTCCCGATATCTCTAGCATGGGTACCTGCCCCCATCTGTTGTGCGACACTGGCAAATTGCTGCCCGTGCCGCACAACATCGCCCAGACCCGTCACACATACTTACCTGCCCGGTGACGTCGCTGTGACCGGCGAACCGCCTCCTTTTTAAGGGGGTGGTCCATGCGGCGTCACAGCGACGTCACTGAGCGGCCACCCAATAGAAGCGGAGGGGCGGAGATGAGCGGGACGTAACATCCCGCCCACCTCCTTCCTTCCGCATAGTGGCCGGGAGGCAGGTAAGGTGATGTTCCTCGCTCCTGCGGCGTCACACGGAGCGATGTGTGCTGCCGCAGGAACGAGGAACAACTTCGTTACTGCTGCAGTAACGATATTTGAGAATGGACCCCAAGTCACCGATGAGCGATTTTGCACGTTTTTGCGACGATGCAAAATCGCTCATCGGTGTCACACGCAACAACATCGCTAATGCGGCCGGATGTGCGTCACAAATTCCGTGACCCCAACGACTCCGCATTAGCGATGTCGTAGCGTGTAAAGCCCCCTTAGGCTGGACTCACACGAACGTATGAAAAAACGTTCCCATTATCGTGTGCGATAGTCGTGCCATAGTGATCCGTGTGGTCTTCCGTGTGTACTGCGTGTGTAATGCATGTGTCAAACCTTCATCCGTATTACAGTCCGTGTGCAGTCCGTGTGTAATACGTGTGGAATGCACTTTTTAACCTTTAAATTGACATTTAACATATGTTGTCAATGTTTTTTAATTGGGCTCATGAGTAAGTTGTTTGGGCTAACAAATAAATGAACGGCAGAACAATGAGACAGTTGGACTCCTACACATTACACTGTCCAACTGTGTTTTCAGTCCTGTGTACCCATTGTGTCCTGTCCTTTGGAGAAATGTCTTTGCATCTTACTTTCAACACAACTGAAAGAATTTTATACCATTGGTTATTGTCCAGAGAGTTTGGCACGCAATACCCAGAAGAACATGTTCAGCTGAGGCGTCGTCGCTTTTGGGTCCATCCTCTACTATGCAAACGATACAGCAGAGGACATTTCAATCGTCTTTATATTGAGTTAAGGAGAAATGAAGACAAATTCCACGCTTACACCCGCATGACCATAACTACCTTTGATCGTTTGTTAGATGAGATTAGGCCAATGATCACATACCAGGACACAAATATGCGTTGTGCCATATCTCCTGAGCAACGTTTGCTAATCACTATAAGGTATTTTTTTTTTATTTTAAAATAATGTTTTATTTTCAAATTATTGACAACACTTAAATTTATTAAAATTCTCCACTTTTTCCCTTTATGATATAGATTCCTTGCAACTGGATTATCCTATTCTGCCTTACATCTTGAATTTTTACTTGGCAAATCTACTATTTCAATCATTGTAAGGAAAACATGTCATGCCATTTGGGAGAAATTACAACCTCTAGTGATGGCAGAGCCAAGTGTTGAAGATTGGTACCGGATAGCAAATGGCTTTTATGAAAAAACACAATTTCCTAATTGCATTGGTGCCATTGATGGAAAACATATACGTGTTAAAAAGCCACCAAACTCAGGAACACAATATTTTAATTACAAACAATATTTTTCTGTTGTTCTACTGGCCATAGCTGATACTAATTACAATTTTGTGGCTGTAGATATCGGTGCGTATGGTCGAACAGGAGATTCCAGAATCTTTAATAATTCAGTCATGGGTCAGAGACTAAGGTCCAATGATTTGTCTGTACCACCCCCGCGTCTATTGCCTGGCACATCTGACACACAGGCACCTTTTGTAATAGTAGGTGATGAGGCCTTCCAACTTCGTAGAGAAGTCCTTAGGCCTTATCCACGTCGTGTTCTGGATAACAGACGCCGTATTTTTAACTATCGATTAACCAGAGCACGACGTGTTGTTGAATGCGCAGATGGCATCCTGACAGCCAAATGGAGAGTCTTGATCACACCATTGCAATTGAGTGAAAACAATGTCAACACCATTATAAAAGCATGTGTTGTGTTGCATAATTTTGTCAGAAAATATGATAACATTGAAGATAACATTACATCTTCAATGGAAACAAATGAAACACATGGCAGCCAAGTCATGGCAAGAAACATACGTGCCCCTTCCGCCATACGTGTGAGAGAAATTTACACAAATTACTTTGTTTCACCAGAGGGTGAAATAGATTTGCCCCAACATGTTTTGATTGAGCATGTAAACATGACCTAGCCCTAAATTTAATGTTAAATAAATTTGAAATAAGTTGTTCATGTCTAAAAAATACATATTCATTGTTGATGAAAACAAACTTTTCATTTATTTGGCATAAATAATGCTTTCAGAACTTAACTTGCCACAACTATGTGTGAAAATGACCAAACATTTTTGATTTCTTTAGATTAGCTTCATATTATTTTTAGAAAAAAAACATTGTTTTTTATTTGTGCAAAAAACATAGTGCTTTCATATTTGCTTTATATGGAATAAAATTTAACAAGAAACATGTAACATACAAACTAATATGCTCATAAATTCTGATATGTGTGTGGTGAATGTGGAATGTTAACATTCAGTGGCTGGTGTGTTGATATGTTTGAATTTGGTGTGATGTATTGATTTCTTTGTTGACTATGGGCTGATCCTGATGCTTGACCATGTTGTTGTGCATGATAGGGCATATGTTGAGGCAAATTAGAACCTTGATGAGGCCTTACAAAATTCCAGGATTGATTACCGTGTTGGGCACCTGATCCAGGTGGCTCAATTACATGAGTGCCATAGGTAATTGGTTCACTAGAAACATGTTGAGCAACAAAAGTGTTGTGTGGTACATATTGTTGATGTTGGGATTGGTTTGGTGTTGGTTGTTGCTGTATTGATTGTAATGTTTGTGTTTGAAATTGTGATGGATGCATTACTGTTTGTGTATTGGTTTGATTTTCAGGTTGTGCTTGCTGCCTACCTGCATTATCAGGTTGTGGCATTCTCAGCTGATTATTATTTGACTGTTGCCATTGTTCTAGTGAATTAAACACTATTTGTGGGTTGTTTGGTGAGGTACATGCATCTATGACGATTTGCATGGCTGCTCTAGCACAGAGACGCACTTCTCTTGGAATTTGCCTAAGATAGTTTGCCATACTTCTTGTGAATGCCTCCTCCCCATCATCAGAAACAGTGCGAGATAGATATTGTAAAACTCCATTATCTACCTCGCGCCGTGTATTGCTGATGGGGAGTTCTCAAAGTCGTCGTGGTCTGCGTGACACTGCCAGGACAACAGGGGAGTGGTCTAAAGTCACTGTAGGGCTGCTGCTCTGTTGTTGAACTTCCTCATCAGGATTATGTAACAATGCTGGTGTGTTATTGAAATCTTGCGATTCATTATCATTGTTTAGTGGATTTGCCAAAGAGGTGCCCTCTTCTCTCTGCTGCGCTGCTTGTTCAACTTGTGCCTCAGATTCTGATGTTGACCGACTTCTTAAATTACTGTCTGTTCTGAAATATTATAAATAAAGAATCTTAATTACAAGCCTTTTTATTTTTAGTTTAAAGTAATATATATGTTTACTTACGGCCTTAAATCCATTATTGGTGCCAAAAAATTTAAACGATCAAAATATATATATTTTTTTTTCCGCTGTGCCTCAGATCCACTACGACATTGCTGTTGCCTTTCCCGTCGGTATTGATCCCGGCAACTACGCCAGCGCCGAGTTACATCAGACACTATATAATGGAGAAACCACATACATAAAAATTTATCTTAACATACATTTTTGACATGTGTGATATAAAACATCTCCAAATTGATTTTGACATTTGCACTTACTTATCTCTTGACGAACTTCAGAAGATGACTCATTATAAATGGGAAATAATTGTTGACATATGTTTATCCAGCTGGCATCACGCCTATCATGGTCACAGTAGCCTGGGTGTCTTGTATCCCAAATTTCAGGCCTTTCCTGCACCATCACCAGCAGCAGCTCTACATTGATGTGCCTGGACATGTTGTCTGGAAGTTGTCCGTGGAGGCTGAACTTCCTGTTTGTTTTTTTTTAACACATGCACACTGAATTTATATGATGTAATTTCCTTTTTTTTCTTTTAAACTCGAATCAAAATTGCACAGCATACGTGAAACACACGGACGGTCCGTGTGTGTTACGTTTTTTAATCGCACCCATTGGCTTTCATTGGCGATTCTCGGCCGTTTCACGCATGAATACGCAGCATGCTGCCGCTTTTCTCGCATCCAGATTCTGGATGCGAGAAAAGCTGACCAACAGCTCGCACTCATAGAATAACATTGGTCAGAGTTTAATGCGAGAAATTCTCGCATTGCTCTCATCCGTATTTGTTGCTCGTGTGAGCGTACCCTTAAGCTGATAATGTGTAAAAATTTGACAGTTTTAATTAAACTGTCCCATTGTTTTTATTTCACATTTTTAAAAAAGCTTATTTTTAAGTAGTCTAAATCTAGTGATTAATGAATTTTCAGATACAGGTAAAGAATGAAAATAAAGACACAAATGTGTAGAATTACAGATGGAACATGCATAAAGCCAAAATCTTAATCTCCAAATTAAAGGTAACCTGTCAGGTGCAATATGCACCCAGAAGCAGTAGCAGTTCTGGGTGCATATTGCTAATCCCTGCCTAACTGTCCCTGTATACACTAGCATAGATAAAGAGATCTTTAGAAAAAGTATTTCTAAAGATCCCATATGATATTCTAATGAGACCAGGGACTAGTCGTTGGTTTCCTTGACTAGTTGGTCCCCTTAGCATGTGAGCATGTCCCTGTGGGCGTGCTAACATGCTAATGAAAGCACCGTGTCACAGGATGGTCGTGCTCACCTCTGCTACCATTACATCCAACTCCTGGATTTCTGCTCAGTGCACATGTTCAGTGACTTTTGATCATGCGCACTATGAAGTCAGGTGTATATGTCCTGGCTTCAAACTCGTGTAGTACGCATGACCGGAACTTCCGGGATCATGCACACTGAGCTGAATTCCTGGAGTCAGAAATGATGGCGGTAGAGGTGAGCACGGCTATCCTCTGACTCTGCGCAATCATTAGTATGTTAGCACACCCACAGGGGTCTGCTTACATGCAAAGGGAGCCGACTAGCCAGTGGATATCACACCCTTGTGACTAGTCGCTTGCCTCATTAGCATATCATATGGGATCTTTAGAAATACTTTTTCTAAAGATCTCTTTATCCATGCTACTATAGGCTGGGACTGTTAGGCAGGGATTAGAAATATGCACCCAGAACTGCTTGTGATTCTGGGTGCATATTGCACCTGACCGGTTCAATTTAATTTAAAAAAAAACAAAAAAAAAAAAACAATACTGCCAAAGAGAAAAATGAGTTGTAGATTTCCATTGACCAGAGTTATTTAGGAAAACTTGCTTCTACCTTATCTGCAAAGTTTAGCAATTCATTTGTTTTACACCCTAAAGGCAAGCATCCAGGCTTCTAAGAAGTCAGCACTATGCCTTGAGTTTTGACAAATTGGGAGTCACAAGGTAGCCTCAAGCACTTTGCATTTATGTTAATTTTGTTAAAACCCTTCATTGTGAACTTTGATCTGCACACTGCCTTAGAGGAACGCAGGGACACCGGCAACACAAGAACATGGATTCTCTTTAGTTTTCAAAAATAGTCCAAATCTGTCATTGTTAAGAAATATATTTTAGGCAGATTTGTTAAATGCGTGTATTCACCTTGTAGGGGAAGATTTTTGTACAAAGATCTATTTCTTCTGAGGACATTTTTCCTTTTAAAATAGATTGTATGCTATATCTCGCCAACTGGTGTTTCAGCAGAATTAATTTTATACTCGTCTGAAGGGCCCTAGAGTGCTCATTAAGGACATTTTTAGAGTCTCTTGGTGCACGGCTGGTAATAATATGTAGCTGAATCCATGTTTCAACATGCTTTTTAGCAATTCTTTTATTTTCAATTTTCAAAATTGATTTCACTGCTATGTATTATTTATGTTGAAAGAGCTATAAAAAGTAAACAATAATAATAGTAGTAAAACTTAAATATTTACCCGAAATATGCATTCTCATCTGTACTTCATCTTTTTTTATTATTTTTTTTTAATTTTTCCATTATATGTGCAATATTCTAAAACTGATGTCTCCAGTGTATATGATCTGAAATAAGCTTTATCTTGTAATTAAGTTTTTTCTGAATAAAGCCTCATAGAGACATTCGATTTCCTGACATGAGAAAAACTGACTAATTTTCATCTGCGATATTCAGAGTTTAATCAGATTTTTATTAACAATTTGGTTAGAGAGTCATCAGTTTTTTTTCACTGATGAGTGATAAATAAATCGTCTCCACCTTCCCCTATCCATCAGTCAGTGAATAATAGAAATCACACTGATTGCATCTGACTGGTGTCAGACTTTTTAACTGGTCAATAGACTTGTATTGACGATTTTGATCCTTGGATCAATATGGAACATGTCTCTGTGATTTTTCAAGGACCACTCAGTCCAAAAAACAAGTTGACATGTCAACATCTCCATAGACTATTACAGGTACAAATGCTGTCCATGAAAAATACTGATAGCACTCGTGCAGGAAAAACTGACGTGAAAAATAGTAAAAACACATAAAAGTTCAAATAACCCCCTTCTTGCCCCCTTAAAAAGAAAGAAAATAAAAGAATAAAAATTCTTAAAAACAATATCAGAAAAAATAATGTTATAAGTAGAGTTGAGCGCGGTTCGCGGTTCGAGGTTCTCCAGTTCGCGGTTCGAGTGATTTTGGGGGCTGTTCTAGATAGAACTAGAACTCGAGCTTTTTGCTAAAGCTCGATAGTTCTAGATACGTTCAAGAACGGTTCTAGCAGCAAAAAGCAGGGCTTTTTACAGCTACAGTGTGCAGGAGCCATCGCTGGCAGCCTGCCAGAAGCTGGTAACCAAGATAAACATCGGGTATCCAAGCAAAGCGCTTTGGTTAGTAACCCGATGTTTATCCTAGTTACGTGCAGGAAGCCCAAACTTCCCCGCTCAGCTCGCTCCGCCCCCTCCTGCACGCGGCATGTACACATACATACATACACACACACACACACACGTCCCCAGCCATGCAGTCCACGACACTGACGTCCTCCTGGCACTCTGCACACATGGTCCCGCTCGGCTTACCTGCGGTGATGAAGTCCCGACCTCAGCGCTGTCACTGTCCTCCATGGCCACCGCTTGTCACATCACCTTCTCTCGCGTCCGACCCGAGACTGACTAGCGGTGACGTCACGGGCCTCTCACGATACTTGGCTGTGAAGGCGGCGGTCATTGAACTCAGTGACAGGTGCTGTCAGCAGTGCAGGAGATCAGCGAAGGTAATGAACCTCGCTGACAGCAGTACTTGTCATGCCCTGCAGTGACCTGGGCTGACCCATTGATGTTAGCTCAGGTCACTGCACTGCTCTCCCAGCCAATGGGGAACATCCTGCTCTTCATTGACTGGGACAGTGTGGATCGTCATGGCAACCCCTTGGATAACATCAGACCTGGATTTGTTTTTCTTTCTAATAAATTGGTTAAAGAGGGAATGTATTGGGGAGTATTTTTTCAAATAAAAATGTGTTTGTCGTCTATTTTTTTTTATTACTGACTGGGTTGGTGATATCGGGTATCTGATAGACGCCTTACCTCACCAACCCCAGGGCTTGATGCCAGGTGACATTACACATCTGGTATTAACCCCATATATTACCCCGTTTGCCACCGCACCAGGGCGCGGGATGAGCTGGGGCGAAGCACCACGATTGGCACATCTAATGGATGCGCCACTTCTGGGGCGGCTGCGGCCTGCTATTTTTAGGCTGGGGAGAGTCCTATAACCATGGACCTCCCTAGTCTGAGAATATCAGACCCCAGCTGTCTGCTTTACCTTGGCTGGTGATCCAATTTTGGGGGGACCCCTACGTGTTTTTTTTTAATTATTATTTATTTAATTTAAAATAACAGCGTGGGGTGCCCTCAGTTTTGGATTACCAGCCAAGGTGAGGTTGCCAGCTGTGGTCTGCAGGCTGCAGCCGTCTGCTTTACCCTAGCTGGCTACAAAAATAGGGGGAACCCTACGTCATTTTTTTTTTTCATTTTTTTGGCTAAATACAAAGCTAAGCACCCCTTAGTGCCACATGAAAGGCACCAAAGGGTGCAAAATTACAAAATGTAGGAGAGTGGGACATTATGTGTCTTTCTGCCATTATAATGGCAGAAAAGACTGATATGAAGTGCACAAGCACAAGAAAATCACCAGAGCGCTCTACGCTGTGAAAAGCAGTAGAAAATGGCACTGGAGTGAACATGTGACCGCCTCATGTAGGATGAAGCTATGGATCCTGGGTAAATTTATGCATTTACCCTCCTTCAGTTTTTTTGCAGTACACAAAAAAAACGGAAGGCACACGGATGACAAACAGATGACATACGGACCGTCTACGGAACGGAAACGGATGCCACACAGATGCACCCGTGAAAAAAAACGGACTGTTTTTTGCAGACCGCAAAAATGGATCGGTCGTGTTAATGTAGCCTTATTCTGATCTGCCGTTTATAAACAGCAGGCAGAAATAAGTGAATAACGCCCCCCAGCGTCAGAAAATCTTCGGGGTTTCAGGGCTAGCTGAGACCCTGGAGATCATGATTCAGGACGGATTTTCCGGTCCCCGCTCACGTGATCACAGGTATACACCGTACACCGATGATCACGTTACAGTAAATGACAGCGCCGGTAAAAAATTATTTATCTCCCATCTGGCATGAACAAACATGATAAATCTCCTCCCCGGTCCCCTCCGGTCCCCCGGTGTCGCCAAAGTGCCCCCCCCTGATGCCCTCCCAGAAATCCAAGATGGCCACGAGCACAGCAGCGCGCCGGCCGCATTCACCCTACTCCTCTGATTTCTGTCGCATGTGCCATGACACATGCAACAGAAAACTCCTCCCCAGGCCCTGCCAGGTCACCCCCTATAACCCCACCGGTGTTCCCCGGTGTCCCATGGTACCTGTGCAGCGTTGATCCCCCCACGGCCCTCTCCTTCACAATAGACGCTGCCGCATGCACAGAGCGGCTGTCAGCTCAGCTTCCTGTGTTCAGACACAGTGAGTGGTGGTTATGCATCTGTAAGCTAAATGGGCGGCACGGTGGCTCAGTGGCTAGCACTGCAGTCTTGCAGCGCTGAGGTCCTGGGTTCAATTCTCACCAAGGACACAATCTGCAAGGAGTTTGTATGTTCTCCCCGTGTTTGCGTGGGTTTCCTCCGGGTACTCCGGTTTCCTCCCACACTCCAAAGACATACAGCTCTATGGAATTAATAACGCTATATAAATGAATAAATTATTATTATTACTGCAATGCCCTGCTCATGAGGTAAGGAACATAATTGATCAGGAGAGCTATATACTACATTTACAAATGGAGGGATTTGCTTTTATAGTTTCCCTGCTGAATGACTACCAAACATGAGAGTCCGTTATACGCCACAAGAAAACACATCTAAATAGCGAGCTCTGTTGTTAAGTATTCATTCAGCTGGATAACTGGACTTAAAGGGGTATTCCATCTCCAAGATCCTATCCCCAATATATAGTAGGTGGAATAGCAATAATATCAGCAAATACCAATATTTGGAAATGTAGAATAGTTCTCCTGATTAGGCATGCCCTTACCTCATGAGCAGGGCATTGCAGCTTTGGTAGCAACCATTACGACATGGACTCTGCTGCTGTGGACCCTGGGAGAGTGAGTGCAGATTCATTGCACCCACACTCCTCACATGAAGGGTCCGCACTCCTAGAAAATGGGGGATATGTTCCCTGAGTGTCTCCTGCCCATATTCTAGACGGTCCAGAGTCGTCGTGGGACCCCTTTATTTTTTTTCTTACAATAAATTGGTGAAAGAGGAAATGTTTTGGGGACTGTTTTTTCAAATAAATTTCTTTTGTCGATTTTTTTTTTTGTTAGTACTGACAGTTTATGATGTTGGGTATCTAATAGACGCCATGACATCACAAACTGCTGGGCTTGATCTCAGGTTACTTTACAGCTAGTATCAACCCGATTTATTACCCCATTTGCCACTGCACCAGGGCACGGGATGAGCTGGGGTGAAGCGCCAGGATTGGCGCATCTAGTGCCTGCGGCCTGCTATTTTTTGGCTGTGAAGGCCCAATAACTATGGACCTTCCCACCCTGAGAATACCAGACCACAGCTGTCCGCTTTACCTTGGCTGGTGATCCAATTTGGGGGGGACCCTACTTTTATTGTGTAATTATTAATATTTATAAAATAATTATAAAAAAAGGGCCTGGGGGGACCTCCACATTGGATCCCCAACCACGGTAAAGCTGCCAGCTATGGTTTTCAGGCTACAGCCGTCTGCTTTACCCTAGCTGGCTATCAAAAATGGGGGGACCCAACGTAATTTTTTTTTAACTATTTTTTAAATAGAAAAAATTAATGGGCTTCCCTGTATTTTGATTGCCAACCAAGGTAACGGCAGGCAGATGGGGGTGGCAACCCATAGCTGTCTGCTTTATCTGCGCTGAGAATCAAAAATACCGTGGAGTGCTACGTCATTTTTTTTAAAGATTTATTTTTACAGCACTGTGATGTCCAGCAATCAAAATACAGGGAAGCCCATTTTGTTTTTAGTTATTTAAATAAATAATTAAAAAAAAAATATATGGGCTCCTGCTGCATTTTTTGTATTGCTAGCTAAGGGTAATCCAAGCAGCTACTGGCTGCTAACCCCCACTGCTTGGTGTTACCTTCACTGGCAATGGAAAATCCAGGGAAGCATTTTTTATTTTTTTGCCAAAAAACTACAAAAAAAGGACGTGAGCTTCGCCATATTTTTGTATGCTAGCCAGGTATAGCAGACAGGTGCTGGAAGAGTCTGATACAGCGCCAGAAGATGGCACTTCAATGAAAGTGCCATTTTCTGAGGCGGCTGCAGACTGCAATTCGCAGCAGTGGGGCCCAGAAAGCTCAGGCCAACCTGTGCTGCGGATTCCAATCCCCAGCTGCCTAGTTGTACCTGGCTGGACACAAAAATGGGGCGAAGCCTACATCATTTGTTTTCTAATTATTTCATGAAATTCATGAAATAATAAAAAAAGGGCTTCCCTTTATTCTTGGTTCCCAGCCTGGTACAAATAGGCAACTGGGGGGTGGGGGTAGCCGTAACTGCCTGCTGTACCTGGCTAGCATACAAAAATATGGCGAAGCCCACATAATTTTTTCAGGGGGCAAAAAACTTCTGCATACAGTCCTGGATGGAGTATGCTGAGCCTTGTAGTTCTGCAGCTGCTGTCTGTCTGTATGGAGAAGAGCAGACAGCAGCTGCAGAACTACAAGGCTCAGCATACTCCATCCAGGACTGTATGCAGAAGTTTTTTGCCCACCAAAAAAATGACGTGGGCTTCGCCATATTTTTGTATGCTAGCCAGGTACAGCAGGCAGCCACGGGCTGCCTCCAACCCCCAGTTGCCTATTTGTACCCGGCTGGGAACCAAAAATATAGGGAAGCCCGTTTTTTTTAATTATTTCACTTATTTCATGAAATAATTAAAAAACAAATGACGTGGGCTTCGCCCCATTTTTGTGTCCAGCCGGGTACAACTAGGCAGCTGGGGATTGGAATCCGCAGCACAGGTTAGCCTGAGGTTTCTGGGCGCCTCTGCTGCAAATTGCAGTCCGCAGCCGCCCCAGAAAATGGCACTTTCATAGAAGCGCCATCATCTGGCGCTGTATCCAACTCTTCCAACAGCCCTGAAGCCGGGTGGCTTGTTGGGTAATAATGAGTTAATACTAGCTCTGTTTTACTAGCTAGTATTAAGCCAGAGATTCTTAATGTCAGGCACGTTTGACCCGGCCATTAAAAATCTCCAATAAAGGGTTAAAAAAAGACACCACACAGAGAAAAAATACTTTAATAGAAATAAATACACAGACACATTAGAGACTCCATCTTTATTACCCCCTGTCAGCCCTCCACGATCCATGGTCTTCTGTCTTTCTCGTTCAACAAATGCAGCTCTGCTCCATCACTGCTGCATGGGGGAAGACACTGCTGCTCCCCGTGCAGCCTTCACTCCGTGAAGGCTGCACGGGAAGCAGCGTGCAGCCTTCACTCCGTGAGTGATCAGTGCTGCTGGCTGTCAGCGGTAACAGCGGTAACGCTGACAGACGCGTTACCATAGCAATGGTGCTCCCGGAGCCGCGGTTAGCGGTGACGTCACCGCTAACTGCGTTGCTATGGCAACGGTGATCTCCGTTAATGACCGGCTGTGTCAGCCGGTCCCTATTGGAACGGGAAGTCGACCGTGTGCTAGAGCATGTCGCCGGTACACGGCGATACACAAATGTGCACCGTGTACCGTAGAGATGCACTCGCAGGTCCTACATGACGCGTCATAGTCATGTGACCAGTCTGTAGCCAATGAGATAATAGCCACGTGACTGGTCACATGGCTATTTTGACGTCACGATAGATCCTGCATCACTGCTGGCAGTGCTGGTAGTGCTGGTCACCGGGAGGATTCAGCGATCATCGGATGAAATAGCGGCAGGAGACAGAGTGCAGGAGGGATCGCGGGGACCGGTAAGTGTTATGGCAATGTTTATTAACTGTATGTGTACATTTATAATGCGTTTTTATGTGTTTGTGATTGCCTCCCATTATCTCCTATTGGTTCAAGTTTGGTTCGTCGAACGTTCGCCGAACCGAACGCGAACGAGACCTCAAGCCGAACCACGGCCAGTTCGCTCATCTCTAGTTATAAGCAATCAAAATGTCATATCTATCCCAAATTGGTATCATTCAAAACACAAAAAATAAGCCTCCACACAGCAACATCAATCGGAAAATGAAATCCTTATGGGTCTTTGGGTCTTGGAAAATAATGACACAACCCCCCTACCCAATTTTTTTTTTTGCAAACGTTTAATTTTTTTCCACTAAACTAATTAAAAAAAAACTAGGGAAGTTTGCTATTGCCATAGGAGAATAATATTGTGAGGTCATTTTTACTACAAAGGCAATTCGCAAAACAAAAACCAGAATTATATTTTTTTCCCACAATTTTTCCAAGTTTGGAATTTTTTCTCCACTTTACAGTATTCTATGTGGTATAATGAATGGTGTCATTCAAAAGTATATCTTGTCCTGCAAAAAACAAGCCCTTGTAGGTCTTTGTAGACAGAAAAATAAAAGAAAGTTATAATATAGCTCTGAGAAGAGGGGAAGGAGAAAAAACACAAAAATTAAAATTGGCTGGGACTTGTAGAGGTAAAAGAGGCAATCATGAAGTGGCAAGTAGGATTACACTGCTAATTTATTTATGAGCATTGCAATATATTAAAAATATTTTAATTTTTTTTTTTTATATCTACAAGTAAAAATTATATTTTATCGCATCACCGATCCATATTTTATGGATTATACTATGTCCTCACAATTTTTATGAATGAAGGTTAGTTTGTTTACATCTTGTTTGTTTGTTTACATCTTTATACCTATCCCTATTTTATGGATTATACTATTTAATCACAATTTTTAAGAATGAAGGTTTGTTTGTTTACATCTTGCTTGTTTACATCTTTTTACCTATCCCTATGATATGGATTATACGATTTCATCACAATGTTTTTGAATGAAGCTTTGTTTTAACGTATTTTTATTAAAGGGTTTACAAAATAAAGAGGGAAAGAGGGAAGTCGATGCATCAAAGAGAAAGTAGTTTACAAATTGTGATATCAAATGTATTTGTTTAAAAAAGAAATATGTGAAGATGGGTGAAAACGAGGGGAGGAAAGAAGGAATGAGGGAGAAGGGAGGAGGAAAGTGTTGCAATTTTATTAGGAAATAAGGGATAGTGAGAGGGAAAAAGGAGGGAAAGAGGGAAAGGGAGAACATCCATGTAAAATTCTATGTCTTAAAAAGACACAACGAAACTTATATAAAAGCAAACTGTAATTAATTTGAGATACCTTAGAAATGTTGCAAAATAATAGATGACCTTAAATTAAAATTTATTTTGTTAGAGAAATTTTCATATTTTTAAGAAATAAATAATCAAAAGGCAGTGATCTCATGTGAGACCTTCTCGGAATCTGTCCCAGGGATTCCATTGTTTGAAATATAATGGAAATCGATTGTTGACAATGGCGTAATGTCTCTTGAAATTTTTATGTAGAGCTACTGATTCTATAATTTGAGTGATTGCAAGGGAAGAGGTTTTTTGCCAATTTGCTGCTATAATGTTTTGGTTGTTAGGAAAATGTGAAGTATTAAAGGTCTATAGATTGGATCAATTAATTTTGTATTTAAAGAAAGGAGAGCTAAAGATGGAGTAATAGGTATATTTACTTGAGTAATTTGATAAACCAGTCTTGAAATATCTAGCCATACATTTTTCAAAACTGGACACCCCCAGAAGAGATGCAAAAGATCACCTCTCATGCCACAATTCCTCCAACACATGGGTGAAATGTTTTTATTAAATTGGTAAATTCTCACTGGGGAAAGATACCATCTTGTTAATAACTTAGTATGCGTTTCCAAAAGAAGAGCACTAGTGCTTGCTGAGTGAGTTGCTTTTAGTGCTGTTTGCCACTCCTCTGGAAAAGTTTGTTTAAGATCCCTTTCCCAGTTGAGAATTAACCTCGATTTCTCGAGACTATGGTCTCCAATGAGGTATTGGTATATTAGTTTACTACTCCAGACTGTTTTATTATTAGGATTGCAAAATAGTGGGTCAATTATTAATGGAAGGGGATACTTATTAGAAATTAGTTTCCAAATTGACTCTCTAAAGGTCAAAAAGGTTTTAAAATTGGGGTCAGGGATTTTGTGGTTGATTTTTAAGTCTAAAAAGGAAATATAGTCAGAGCCATCATGCAAGTCGCTTAATACTTTCAGTTTACAGTTATGCCATGAGACTGGGACTTTTGAATTTGAAAGAATTGCAGGAAATTGCAAAGAAAATTGTTTGATCATTTCATATTTTGATTGTTTGGTTGTTTTAGTTGCTAACATTTTGCACGCATGTAATGTGGCTACAATGGTAGGAAAATCATGAAGTTTTAAGAATGGGGAGGATAGGTGAAGAAGAATTAGTTGTTTAAGTGGGCTATAATTATTGAAGAACAACTCTAGATCTACCCAAGGAAGATTATAAGATTCCTTAATCCAATGCTGGCTCTGTTTGACGAGATTTGTGATGTAGTAGCTGTGTAAATCCGGGAGCCCTATACCTCCTCTACTCCTATGCTTAATGAGTAAGGATTTAGAAATTCTGGCTTTTTTATTCTTCCATATGTAGTTATTTAGTCTTGTTTGAACAGAGTTTATGTGTTTAAGGGGAAAAATCAGAGGAATGGATCTAAATAGGTATAACATTTTTGGAAGAAAAATCATTTTTTATGTTGTCAGTCTCCCCAGCCACGAAAGATTCTGGTTTTGGGCATTATTAATATCTAATTTAATTACTTCTATTAATCTATTAATATTTGTTTCAATCATGATTTGGGGTTGTTTCATAATTTGTATTCCCAAATAATCAATAATGGAGTCTTCCCATAAAAAAGAGGAATAGGATTTAATTTGGTTAGTAGTTGTGGAGTCAAGAAAGAAGGGGAGAAGGCATATAATTTATAATAAGATATTTTAGAATAGTTATCTAGGATGGTAATCACTTCAGGAATAGAGGAAGTTTTTTAGTGGTATCACTGAAGGATCTTCTCATGTCCATTGTGTATTTGGATAAGTCGATAAACACTTTGAGGTGCCGAAAGGGTTCTGGCAATGGTCCGTTGTTCCTTATGTAAGACATTACTTGTTCTTTAGTAGAATAAAAATGCGATCTTAGGATTACGTCTCTGGGTATGTCAGCAGCTAATGATTTGGGCTTTGGAAGGCAATGTATTCGGTCAATCTTTAAGTCCAAATCCAATAATGTCAGAATCACTGCCTTCAGTAAGCGTTTAGCATAACTGTCCAGATCCTTGTTTAGGACAGACTCTGGCACTCCTCTCAGTTTAATATTATTGCGCCGAGACCTGTCTTCAATGTCTGCCACTTTACGTTTAAGTGTTTGGACCTGTTTTTGAAGGTCAATGTGACCTTTAGATAGTTCCTCCACTTTCTCTTCAACACTATTGATTTTGTCTCCATATTTATCCAGCCTATTGTTTATTGCCAAAAGGTCCTCTTTCAATCCCTTTGTTTGGGTTTCTAGGGCTTCATGTATATTTTTGTTGAGTGTGGAGATCAAGGAGACCATAAGGGATTCTAGATTGAGCCTATCTAAGCTTTGAACAGCTCCTAATTTTGATAAGTCCTCAGACGATATAAGGGGTTGGGAATATGAGGCTTGTTCCAACCTTGGTCTCTGTTTATCTAGAGGTGACGAAATAGACTCATCACTTGATCCCAATTGTGAGACATTAGGATCATTTATGTAGGAATCAAATTTGTCATTCATGCCTTTCCTCTTATTGGTTCCTGGTTTAAAAGTGTCCATATCATCAGTATCAGGTATAGTATCTTTGTTGAATTGTATTGAATGAAGCTTTGTTTACATCCGGTTTGTTTGTTTACATCTTTTGACTTACCCCTATTGAATGAGTTATACTATTTCATCACTATGTTTATGAATGAAGGTTTCTTTGTTTACTTCACTTTTTATACATAAAACATATTTAAAATCTCCCTAATGCCATAGTTTATATATTTTAAAGGACCTTCTTCATAGATATAATAGCATAGAATGTGACGTCTAAAACATTAGCAATAAAAAAAATTATTTTGCACTAATTTTGATCTTTCATTGACTTGAACCAACAGTCACCGGATGGGTTTACAAATACCTTAAAAATATAACTAAATTGTAAAAAGTATTTGAGGTACTCAGATGACATTTGTGTTTATGTTTTGCAAATCTCTAAATGCAGCTGAACAAATTATAACTAAAATAATAGGAAATTTGACATTTGGGATGAAAAATCCAAATTGTTATGTAATTGAAAAAAAAATATTTGAGCAGTCCTAGTAACATGATTTACTTTCAGTGTGTGCAAACAATATAAATATGTATTGTCTTTATTTATTACTACATTTCCATTTTGCTTGTCTTATTTCTATTTACAGTATTCTAGCTAATTCACTGAGCTAACATTGAATAATTTAAAATAAGTAAAAAAAATATGTATCCATTTAGCACAATAAAGAAAAACTATTTGTCATGAAATTGATGTATTGTTGCATATCTGGTCACTATTAATGAGGATTTATATGTTCAACAGGTGTCAGTTTAGAAAATTGTGTTTTTCAGTTAATATTGGTAACATGTTAGGGTGAAGTCATTTGATGTTCACTTCGTGACAGTAATGCAGCCGTGATGCTACTGAGGAAACCAGTGACCCGGTGGTATTGTGGTTTGATTTTGCAGATGAAACAGCTGATTCATCAGCAAAACTGTGCAAAAATACTAATGGGTTTGATCTAAAACTGTATGAAACGCTGTGATACAGTACGAAAGTTGTATCAAACACAGAGGTGCCTGGGAACTACCCCATGGAAAAGCAATGAGATCAGTTATTCCATCAGTTTCTATCTAACATTTTCTTAAAATGCTGAATATACGTATATAGTTATATATATATATACACATACAGAAATAGCTGAAAGTGTTGTCACCCTTAAAAATGTTTCAAACACGTATTTATTACAGGAAATTATTGCAATTACACATGTTTTGTTATACACTTCCTTTGTATGTATTAGAGCAACACAAAAACACTGAGGAAAAAAGGCAAATTGGACATAATTTCACTCAAAACTCTAAAAGTGAGTCAGAAAAAATTGTTAGCCCCTAAATTTAATATTTGTTTGCACACCCTTTGGAATTAAATAACTGCAATTGATCACTTCCTATAACCAGCAAAATGCTTCTTACACCTCTTAACTGCTCCAGGTCTCTCATACTTGAAGGGTGTCTTCTCCCAACAGCAATTTTAAGATCTCTCCACAGGTGTTCAATGGGATTTAGATCCAGACTTCTTGCTAGCCACTTTAGAACTTTCTAGCACTAAGTGTCCATCCATTTATGGCTGCTTCTTGAAGCATGTTTGGGATCATTGTCTTGCTGGAAGACCCATGACCTAGGACATAAACCCAGTTTTCTGACACTGAGAACTGCATTTGACTAGAAATCCTTTGGTAATCTTCAGATTTCATGATGCATTGCACCCAGTCAAGGCACCCAGTGCCATCAGTAGCAAAACAACCCCAAAACATCTTTCAGCCTCCACCACATTTGACTGTAGGTGCTGTGTTCTTTTAGTTGTAGGCTTCATTCCATTTTGTTAAATAGTAGAATGATGTACCAAAAAGCTCTATCTTAAGGCCGCTTTACACGCTGCGATATCATTACCGATATCGATAGCATGCGTACCCGCGCCCAACGGTTGTGCGACATGGGCAAATCGCTGTCCGTGGCGCACAACCTTGCTCAGACCCGTTACACTACTTACCTGCCTAGCGACGTCACTGCGCCTGGCAAACCACCTCCTTTCTAAGGGGGGCAATTCATTCGGCGTCACAGCGACGTCACTAAGTGGGCACCCAATAGAAGCGGATGGGTGGAGATGAGCGGGACGTAACATCCCGCCCACCTCCTTCCTTCCTCATTGCCAGTGGAGGCAGGTAAGGTGAGGTTCCTTGTTCCTGCGGTGTCACACAGCGATGTGTGCTGCCGCAAGAACGACAAACTACATCGTACACGCAGCAGCAACGATAATTGGGAATAGGGGGGCATGTCTCCGTTTTTGCGATGATGCAAAATCGCTCATTGGTGTCAAAAGCAGCAACTCGCTAAAGCGGCCGGATGTGCATCACAAATTCCGTGACCCCCAACGAGATTGCTTGAGCAATGTCGTAGCGTGTAAAGCGGCCTTTAGTCTCATCTGTCCATAAGATGTTTTCCCAGAAGGATTTTGACTTACTCATGTAAATTTTGACAAACTGCAGTCTAGCTTTTTTAGGTCTCTGTGTCAGCAATGGGGTCCTCCTGGGTCTCCTGCTACAGCATTTCATTTGATTCAAATGACAGATAGTTTGTGCTGAAACTGATGCAACCTGAACCTTCAAAGTACAGCTTAAATTTCTTTACCACTCAATTGGGGCTACTTATCCACTATCGGAAACATTCAGTGTTGCAACCTTTCATCACTTTTTCTCTGCTGTCCACGTCAATGGAGATTAGCTACAGTGCCATGGATTCTTCATTGGATTCTTCATTACTTTGAGCACCGTAGACTGTTACATCTCGTGGCTCTCCTGAGGCAAGGACTGAGGCAGTCTCCCATTCCTTGCCTGCCACGAGCACTCCTGCTCAGCAGCGCCAAAGGTCTGCCAGACTGCGCAGTGTGCAGGAGATACCTTCTCAGAGAGGCAGCAGAAGGGTGACACCTAGTGGTTCTCCTGTTACAAGGAGTGAAGCGGTCTCCCATTCCTGGCCTGCCGCAGACTCTCCTGCTCAGCGGCCCCGAAGGTCTGCGAGGCTGTGCAATGTGCAGAGGTTTACTGCTCAGGGCAGCAGTGAGATTCCCGTTATCTCTGGACATTGTGAGACCGAGGATCCCGCCTCTATTTCCCAGAGGCAGGAGGGTGAGCATGTGCAATGCGTGGTGGGTCCTGATTCGCTCACTGACGTCACACGGCTTGATGACAAGGCTGGTGACGTGGTGAATCCTGACTGGCCAGGCTGGGACGTCGTGGACCCTGATTGGGTCAAGTCCGTCATCTCCGCCTCGCGCCCGCCCTCGGGTGGAGCTGCACCTCCTTAAAAGCTCCCCCTGCCATCATGGCGGCGCGCGACCGTCCTTCTATGTTTGGATGTCTGGCAGCGTGCTGCCACGCCACTGCTCAGGCATTACTGTCTCTTGTGGGCTTGGCCCTTGCTGCTCCGGCAGTACCTCGTTTGCAGGCCGTGTTCCTGCCTTGCTGCTCCGGCAGTACCCCCGTCAACAGGCCGTGTTCCTGTCCCAGGTGAGCTCCTCAAGTCTCCATTGGACTCACCTGGTTATTGAAAGCACACGTGCGTGGGCACCTCTGTGCTACCCTCGTGCCATATTCTCGTGACTTCCACTGGCACACGTGCGTGGGCACCTCTGTGCTTCCCCGTGCAACAGGTACACCGAGCCGTGAGATCTGTGCCATACAACCCTCAGGGGTTAGGGCAGATCGGTGTACATAGATCGTCTGTGACATTCCAGACGATCGCTAGCAGCAACCCGCTCACTCTTCACCCACCATAGCGGCGGTCCCTTACACCGCACAGTGGACCTTGACCGGCGGAAGCAGTCCATTTCCCATCTTGGCACGCTTCCCCGGGTCCCCCTCGTAACATTACGGTCGGGCCAAAGGTCTGGCTATGGCTGAAGAGCAGCAGCAGTTGCTGCGTTATGTGCAGCAGTTGGAGTCACGATTGGCAGCAGTGGAGCAGTCTTCCTCCGATAAGACTACTCTGACGACAGTCGCCACCCAGGCGGCTACCCAGGCTGTGCTATTGGGCGGAAGGTCTCCTCGCCTTGCGCTTCCAGAGCGCTTTAGCGGCAACAGCTCTGAGTGCCGTGGGTTTATAAACCAGGTTACCACCTACTTAGAGCTGTCCGCGACTCTTTACGCTACCGAGAAGGCGAAGGTAGCCTTCGTCCAGTCCCTGCTCACAGGGAGAGCGCTGAAGTGGTCCACGCCGTTGTGGGAGCGCGGAGATCGTGTGGTGAATAACTTAGCAGCTTATCTTGGGGCCATGAGAATGGTGTTCCTCGGGCCTCAAGTCACCCACGATTCCGCGCTGCGCCTCCTACGACTTCGGCAAGGGTCTGCTTCAGTCGGGGACTTTGCTGTAGACTTTAGGACACTGGCCGCAGAGCTGGACTGGCCGGATAAGGTCCTTGTCCCTGTGTTTTGGGAGGGCCTGGCAGGGTTTGTCAAAGACGCACTGGCCACACGTGAGGTGCCTGCCACTTTAGAGTCCTTGATTCAGGTTGCCTCTCGCATAGACATCCGCCAGGCGGAGCGAAGGCTCGAGGTCTCTTCAGCACCCACGTCTTCTCGGCCTAAAAAGCGTCTGACTCCCGTCTTCCATCAGACAGGTCCCCCAGCCAGTCCTGTAGGCGACTCCGTGGAGTCAATGGAAGTGTCCAAGGTGGTCTCCTCTGCCCCAGGTTCTCGGTCTTGTGTCATCTGCTTTTCCTGTGGGCAGAGGGGACACATAGCTACCCTATGTCCCAAACCGTCGGGAAAAGACAGCGTCTAGTTTCTATCAGAGGGGGGACTCTAGACGCTACTTCTCCCTCTAGGTTGACTATCAGCGCCCAGTTGCAGTTCGGCACTACTCTCTTCTCTGCCCTGGCTTGCTTGGACTCAGGCGCTGAAGGCAATTTCATCTCGACCTCCCTGGCAACCCGATACTCAGTTCCCCTGGTTCTGTTGCCCAAGCCACTCAGGGTCCGGGTAGTCGACGGGTCCATACTACTCGATCCTATCACCCAGATCACCATCCCTCTCAGGATGGATGTACCACCGGGACACCATGAGCAGGTGTCCTTCCTGGTGCTTCCAGGGGGGACGGATGAGATCCTACTGGGTCTTCCCTGGTTGAGACAGCATGCTCCTATACTCAACTGGGCAACAGGGGAGATCTCATCCTGGGCAGGATCCTGTAGAGAGCACCTCGTGACTACCGAACCACCCGTTACCATTAGGTCGGTTGGGTCCTCAGGGAATACTGAGGGGCCGGGTTTACCGACACCTTATGAGGCCTACAGGGATGTCTTTTCCAAAAGGGCCGCAGATACTCTTCCTCCCCACCGGCCATATGATTGCCGAATAGACCTGAAGCCAGGCTCTGAGCCCCCTAGGGGCAGAGTGTATCCACTCTCTGCTCCAGAGACGGAGGCTATGTCCAAATATATTCAGGACAGCCTGGCGAAGGGGTTCATTCGCAAGTCTATTTCACCGGCTGGTGCAGGGTTCTTTTTTGTGCAGAAGAAGGAAGGGGATCTGCGCCCCTGTATCGATTACAGGGGATTAAATGCAATCACAATCAAGAACAAATACCCTTTGCCCCTCATTACTGAGCTATTTGATCGATTCCGCGGGGCAAAGGTCTTCACAAAGCTGGATCTACGCGGGGCGTATAATCTAGTGCGAGTCCGAAAGGGCGATGAGTGGAAGACCGCCTTTAACACCAGGGACGGTCACTACGAGTATCTAGTAATGCCCTTCGGACTCTGCAATGCCCCCGCCGTATTTCAAGACTTTGTGAATGACATTTTCCGGGATTTGTATCTTTCCGTGGTTGCATACCTGGATGACATTCTTATCTTCTCCCCCGATCTTACCACCCATCGGAGGGATGTCATCCGAGTACTTAAGAGGCTCCGCACCCATTCGTTATATGCTAAGCTGGAAAAGTGCGTTTTTGAACAGGAATCCTTGCCGTTCCTGGGGTACATAGTGTCCAGTCAGGGGTTAGCAATGGATCCGGGGAAGTTGGAGACAGTGATGAACTGGCCTGAGCCCCGCTCGCTGAAGGCGATCCAGCGATTCTTGGGGTTTATCAATTATTATCGCCAGTTCATTCCCAACTTCTCGACGGTGGCAGCACCCATCATTGCCCTTACCCGCAAGGGCGCTAATCCCAAAGCATGGACACGGGAAACGGTAGAGGCATTTCACACTCTCAAAACTCACTTCTCCAGAGCTCCCATCCTTCATCGTCCAGACAGCTCCAAACCCTTCCTACTGGAGGTAGACACCTCTTCGGTCGGTGCAGGTGCAGTCCTGTACCAGAAAAACGAACGAGGAAGGAAACATCCGTGTTTCTTTTTCTCCAAGACCTTTTCTCCGGCCGAGAGGAACTACTCCATAGGGGATAGGGAGTTACTGGCGATGAAACTAGCATTCCAGGAATGGCGGCATCTCCTGGAGGGTGCGAAGCATCCATTTGAGGTTTTTTCTGACCACAAAAACCTCACATACCTCCAGACAGCACAACGCCTGAACCCAAGGCAGGCCCGTTGGTCTTTATTCTTCTCCCGGTTCCGCTTTATTATCCGCCACCTGGCCGGTGAGAAGAACGTACGGGCCGATGCCTTGTCACGTTGTATGGTTGTGTTGGAGGAGGACGAGGAGGAGCCTCGTCTTATACTACCCCCGGACAGCTTGAGGATGGTCACTCCCACTTCTTTGGACCAGGTGCCACCTGGCAAAACCCTCGTTCCCCCTGAACTACGGAACGAGGTGCTATCGTGGGCCCATGCCTCCAAGGTCGGGGGTCACTTCGGGGTCAAAAGGACCAGAGACCTGGTGACCAGGCATTATTGGTGGCCGAGACTACCCCAGGACATACAGGAATATGTGGGAGCCTGTATGTCGTGTGCTCGGAATAAGCCGTCCCGGCAGAGACCGGCAGGTCTTCTTCACCCACTGCCAGTGCCGGATCGTCCCTGGGAAGTGGTAGGGATGGACTTCCTGGGAGATCTGCCCAAGTCAGCAGGGCACAGGGTCGTATGGGTCATCACGGACCACTTCTCTAAAATGGTCCACTTGGTGCCTCTCCCACGACTCCCGACGTCACGTGCTCTCGCCACCTTGTTCATTCGGCATGTATTTAGGTTGCATGGCATGCCTGACAAGGTGGTGAGCGACCGGGGTCCCCAGTTCGCGTCTCGCTTCTGGAGAGAGCTCTGTAAGCTCCTGCAGATAGAGCTGAACATCTCCTCCGCATACCATCCCGAGACCAATGGACTAGTGGAGAGGACTAATCAGACCTTGGTAACTTACCTCCGCCATTTTATATCCGCGCACCACGACAACTGGGCTAACCTCCTTCCTTGGGCCGAATTTGCCATTAACAATTCGGTCCATGACTCCTCTGGCCAGACTCCGTTCCTACTCAATAACGGACAACATCCCAGAATCCCGGTTCCGATGCCCATTACGTCACCCGATACTAGAGTGGAGGATTGGGCGACCAAGGCCCGGGAGATCTGGGATGACACCCAAGAGGCTCTTAAAAGGGCCAAAGACCGGATGGTGACAACGGCTGATGTTCGCCGCCGCCCTGCACCATCCTTCGCCCCTGGTGACCTAGTATGGCTGTCCTCTAAGAATGTTAACCTACGGGTACAGGCAGCCAAATTCGCCCCTAGGTATCTGGGTCCGTTTAAAGTACTACAGCAGGTAAACCCAGTGGCATATCGACTCCAGCTCCCTCCACGCTGGGCTATAGCCAACACCTTTCACGAGTCCCTCCTGAAACCCGTACGACTTAATAAATTCTCGGGGTCCCTGCCGGCTCAAACCGACTCCCCGTCCGACGACCCTGAGGTGGCAAAACTTGTGGAGACAAAAGTCATACAGGGCAAGAGGTACTACCTCGTGGAGTGGGCCGGCCGTGGTCCGGAGCATAGATCCTGGGAGTTGGAGGATCATATCCGCGCTCCGGGTTTGATAGCGGCCTTCGAGCACGGACAGGGGGGGGGGCCTAGACGGTCAGGTAATGTTACATCTCGTGGCTCTCCTGAGGCAAGGACTGAGGCAGTCTCCCATTCCTTGCCTGCCACGAGCACTCCTGCTCAGCAGCGCCGAAGGTCTGCCAGACTGCGCAGTTTGCAGGAGATACCTTCTCAGAGAGGCAGCAGAAGGGTGACACCTAGTGGTTCTCCTGTTACAAGGAGTGAAGCGGTCTCCCATTCCTGGCCTGCCGCAGACTCTCCTGCTCAGCGGCCCCGAAGGTCTGCGAGGCTGCGCAATGTGCAGAGGTTTACTGCTCAGGGAAGCAGTGAGATTCCCGTTATCTCTGCACATTGTGAGACCGAGGATCCCGCCTCTATTTCCCAGAGGCAGGAGGGTGAGCATGTGCAATGCGTGGTGGGTCCTGATTCGCTCACTGACGTCACACGGCTTGATGACAAGGCTGGTGACGTGGTGAATCCTGACTGGCCAGGCTGGGACGTCGTGGACCCTGATTGGGTCAAGTCCGTCATCTCCGCCTCGCGCCCGCCCTCGGGTGGAGCTGCACCTCCTTAAAAGCTCCCCCTGCCATCATGGCGGCGCGCGACCGTCCTTCTATGTTTGGATGTCTGGCAGCGTGCTGCCACGCCACTGCTCAGGCATTACTGTCTCTTGTGGGCTTGGCCCTTGCTGCTCCGGCAGTACCTCGTTTGCAGGCCGTGTTCCTGCCTTGCTGCTCCGGCAGTACCCCCGTCAACAGGCCGTGTTCCTGTCCCAGGTGAGCTCCTCAAGTCTCCATTGGACTCACCTGGTTATTGAAAGCACACGTGCGTGGGCACCTCTGTGCTACCCTCGTGCCATATTCTCGTGACTTCCACTGGCACACGTGCGTGGGCACCTCTGTGCTTCCCCGTGCAACAGGTACACCGAGCCGTGAGATCTGTGCCATACAACCCTCAGGGGTTAGGGCAGATCGGTGTACATAGATCGTCTGTGACATTCCAGACGATCGCTAGCAGCAACCCGCTCACTCTTCACCCACCATAGCGGCGGTCCCTTACACCGCACAGTGGACCTTGACCGGCGGAAGCAGTCCATTTCCCATCTTGGCACGCTTCCCCGGGTCCCCCTCGTAACAGTAGACATTCAGATCTCTGGAGATGGACTTGTCAACTTGAAATTGTTGATATATTTCAACAATTTTGGTTCTCAAGTCCTCAGTCAGTTCTTTTTTATTTTCCTTCTCCATGCTTAGTGTGGCACACACAGACACACAATGAGTCAACTTCTCATCATACGTTCAGGTGTGATTTTCATATTGCCCACACCTGTTACTTGGCACAGGTGAGTTTTAATGAGCATCACATGCTTACATCAAAGTTGTTAACCCACAACTTTTGAAAGGTGCAAACAATTTTGTCAGGCCCATTTTTGAGGTTTTGTTTGAAGTGATGTCCAATTTGCCTTTTTTGTTATGTTCCAATAGACAGCAAAGAAAATAAACATGTGTATGAAAAAATATGTGTAACTGCAATAATTTCATAGGAGAAATACTTTACTTTATGGAACAATTTTAAGGGTGCCAACACTTTCTGCAATTAATGTGTGATAAATCCATCAATCAATCAATCAATCATCATCATCATTATCATCATCATCAATCAATCAATAATATGTGATACATATAAATATATGTGTATATATATATATATATATATAAATATATATACAGCATATATATACATATATGTATATATATATATATATATATATATATATATATACAGTACAGACCAAAAGTTTGGACACACCTTCTCATTCAAAAAGTTTTCTTTATTTTCATGACTCTGAAAATTGTAGATTCAAGACTGAAGATTGAAGACATCAAAACTATGAATTAACACATGTGGAATGAAATACTTAACAAAAAAGTGTGACACAACTGAAAATATGTCTTATATTCTAGGTTCTTCAAAGTAGCCACCTTTTGCTTTGATTACTGCTTTGCACACTCTTAGCATTCTCTTGATGAGCTTCAAGAGGTAGTCACCGGAAATGGTTTTCCAACAGTCTTGAAGGAGTTCTCAAAGATGCTTAGCACTTGTTGGCCCTTTTCCCTTCACTCTGAGGTCCAGCTCACCCCAAACCATCTTAATTGGGTTTAGGTCTGGTGACTGTGGAGGCAAGGTCATCTGGCGTAGCACCCCATCACTCTCTTTCTTAGTCAAATAGCCCTTACACAGCCTGGAGGTGTGTTTGGAGTCATTGTCCTGTTGAAAAATAAATAATGGTCCAATTAAACGCAAACTGGATGGAATAGCATGCCGGTGCAAGATGCTGTGGTAGCCATGCTGGTTCAGTATGCCTTCAATTTTGAATAAATCCCCAATAGTGTCACCAGCAAAGCACCCCCACACCATCACACCTCCTCCATGCTTCATGGTGGGAACCAGGCATGTAGAGTCCATCCATTCACCTTTTCTGCGTGGCACAAAGACACGGTGGTTGGATCCAAAGATCTCAAATTTGGACTCATCAGACAAAAGCACAGATTTCCACTGGTCTAATGTCCATTCCTTGAGTTCTTTAGCATAAACAAGTCTCTTCTGCTTGTTGCCTAGCCTTAGCAGTGGTTTCCTAGCAGCTATTTTACCATGAAGGCCTGCTGCACAAAAGTCTCCTCTTAACAGTTGTTCTAGAGATGTGTCTGCTGCTAGAACTCTGTGCGGCATTGACCTGGTCTCTAATATGAGCTGCTGTTAACCTGCAATTTTTGAGGCTGGTGACTTGAATAACTTATCCTCGACAGCAGAGGTCACTCTTGGTCTTCCTTTCCTGGGGCGGTCCTCATGTGAGCCAGTTTCTTTGTAGTGTTTGATGGTTTTTGCCACTGCACTTGGGGACACTTTCAAAGTTTTCCCAATTTTTCAGACTGACTGACCTTCATTTCTTAAAGTAATGATGGCCACTCGTTTTTCTTTACTTAGCTGCTTTTTTCTTGCCATTATATAAATCTAACAGTCTATTCAGTAGGACTATCAGCTGTGTATCCACCAGACTTCTGCACAACATAACTGATGGTCCCAAACCCATTTATAAGGCAAGAAATCCCACTTATTAAACTTGACAGGGCACACCTGTGAAGTGAAAAGCATTTCCGGTGACTACCTTTTGAGTAAGCATCAAGAGAATGCCAAGAGTGTGAAAAGCAGTAATCAAAGCAAAAGGTGGCTACTTTGAAGAACCTAGAATATAAGACATATTTTCAGTTGTTTCACACTTTTTTGTTAAGTATTTTATTCCACATGTGTTAATTCATAGTTTTGATGCCTTCAATGTGAATCTACAATTTTCAGAGTCATGAAAATAAAGAAAAACTCTTTGACTGAGAGGCTGTGTCCAAATTTTTGGTCTGTACTAATATATATATATATATATATATATATATATATATATATATATATATATATATATATACTTAAAATATGTATAATAGATATATATATATATATATATATATATATATATATATATATATATATATATATATATATATATATATATATATACAGAAATCTGTTCCAGTTTGAAATTTATATTACATAGAAATTATATGTATGGTTGCCAATATACATATCTGTTTGCCAAATTTAACATTTTTAAATATACCTTATTTTTTTCTATAGTCAGGTAAGAAAAGTAATGGAATGGACTAATTATTAGTTTGACACATGCTACTAAATAAATAGCTTAGACTAGCAAATTGAAGTGTTAAATTTTTTTCTGCTGTACAACGTTCTTTGTTTTATTTGCCTCAGTTACACAGACTATTAACATTCTATTTAATTTATTTGAAGTTCAGTACAAAGCCAATTATTAGCAGTGAGAAACCCCACATACCACAAGGCAGGAAACATTAACTGTATCTCATTAGAACATTATGTACAAAACCTGACAATTATTGATGAGCTGTAAGAGTGTAATCCAGGTCAGGATTCTCAAATATGTGAAACACATTCAAAACCAAGTAAAAAAAATCATGTTGTTTTTTTAATTATGGTCAGCTTATCAGCAGTCACTAATAAAAAAGAACAGCCAAAGACATAAAAAGAATCATGAGTGAATTAAGAAAGTGTTTACTTTTTGTATTTTTTTTATCTATTCACGTAAAAGATTTTAAATAGTAATGGGCGGACCTGGACTTTAAAAGTTCAGATCTGCGCAGGTTACCTAGTTTCAGTGCACCAATCCGAGGCATCTAGTTCTCAGTGAACTCCGGGTAGTTATCTGGATCCAGTCACCTGGGAAATTAAAAAAAAGAAGGATGAAAGAAAGAAAACAAGAATAAAGCAGGTGCGTTATACTTATCAGTCGCCTGCGCATCTGTAGCACTACTTCTGGGGCCATTCATTAACCTCATGCATATGCACTGCTTCCCCTGCCCACCAGCAGTCCCTAAATCTGTGATTGGTTGCTGTCAAACTGCACCCCCACTCTGTGTGACAGCATGGCTGACTGCTTGCAATCACACATGCTGTCTGTGTATGTATAATGGTATAAAAATAAATAAATAAATGAAAAAATTGGTGTAGGCTGTGTAACAAAATAAACGGGACCCCATACAGCTTTTTTTTAAAACTTATTTAAATAAATAACTTTAAAACCAGCATGCAAAGCTCCCCCCCAATTTTAGCCATAATAAAGCCGACAGCTGGTATTCTCAGGCTGGGGAGGCCGAGGGTTATTGGGCTCCCCAGCCTAAAAATAGCAGCCTGTAGATGCCCAAAATTGTCACATCAATTAGATTTGACAATCCTAGCACTTTACCTGGCTCATCCCAATTGCCCTGGTGCAGTGGAAATTCTGGTAATAAGAATTTAATGACAGCTCACAGCTACCACTAAATCCTAGATTAGTAATGGGAGAAGTCTATGAGACCCCCATTGCTAATCTTTAAGTGGAAAGAAATAAGCAGAAACACCAACAAAAATTCTTTATTTGAAATAAAATACAAAAATCTCCACCCTTTCACCCCTTTATTATCGCCAAATACCAAGTTCCGACTTAATCCACACAAGGCATCACGATGACTCCAGCTCTGCTACATACATACTGAAAACAGAATGCGTGGGCACAGAGCATGTCCGCACGCTGTGGGCTTCAGACAGAGACTGATCTAGCTACAGCGCTGAGTGGTGACATCACTCAGTTTATCTGTGGTCATAGCTGGAGGTTCCCACTTTACCCCAGCTTTAACTGCAGGTAAAATGACCTCAGGTGCCCTCATTAAATTCAGTAACCTCACCTCACCTGCATCTCCTAGCAGAAAATTACGTTTTTTTTGCCAAAATATGCAGATTTGGTGCTGAAATTTAAGCACCATATTCCTGCACCAAATCTACATCTTCTTTCAAAAAAACTGCATCAAAACCACATCCTAATGTTTTGATGAGATTCTTTTTCCGCAAGATGCAGATTTGGTACAGGAATATGGTATGTAAATTTCAGCACCAAATCTGCATCTCTTGGCAAAAAAATGTGGTTTCTGAACCTGTGTTTCATGAGGTCACCTGGGGTTGGTTTACTTGTGGTCATAGCTGGGGTACCGTGGGAATTTCCAGCTGTGACCACAAATAAATTGAGTGACATCACTGCTCATCAATGTAGCTCAGTCAATCTCTGACTGAAGCCATAGTGTGCGAACATGTTCTGTGTCTATGCACTATGCCTTCAGTATGTATGTAGCAGACCTGGAATCATTGTGGGAACTCATATGGATTATGTTGAAACAGGGTGTTTGGGGTTAATAAAGGGGTAAAAGAGTGTGTTTTTTGTATTTTATTTCAAATAAAGGATTTTTTTGGTGTTTGTGTTTATTTCTTTTCACTTACAGATTAGTAATGGGGAGGTCTCATAGATGCCTTCCAATTACTAATCTAAGGCTTAGTGGCAGCTGTGAGCTGTGACCCCTTATTACCCCGATTGCCACTGCACCAGGGCATGCATTCACACGTCCAATTTTTCCACGTTCAAAAAAAAACCAGACCAATTATTCTGATCAGACTCTGCTCCGACTTGTGGAGAAACTAAAAACAATTATCCACCTTCTGCATATTCTGACAATCCATGAAAATTGAACCTATTGACATGTACTGGAAATCCTCAAATCCAAATTTGACATATCATCATGATTTTCTGCAGACTTCTTATTCCATGAAAAATCATAGACGTGAATGACCCCGTAGACTATCACAGATACGATTGATATCCATGCCATCCACAGATAGCACTCATATGCAAAAATTAGATGTGTGCATGAGGCCATAATATGTCTAAATTAACCCACTGGATGATCATTTATTGTTCATGACAAAAAGCATATGTTCAATACTAGAAAGAAATGTATGCAATCTGTATTTCATTTTAATTAAGAAAGAAAGAAAGAAAAAAGTAAGAAAGAAAGAGAAAGAAAGTCTGAATGAAGAGGCTTCTGTGTAGTGTAGTTTTGTTTCTGATAACATTGACTAAATTATTAAAATCCTGACTGTAACTAGTAATAAATTTAACTGTAGATTGATGTATGTTTTTATTTGATTGTTTCTTATCATGAAATAGATTGTTGTCTTTGGTTTTCGTATCGGCTTTGATTTTTGCCTTATTTAGTAAATGATGGTTATATCCTCACTGGGTTAATCTCTCAACTATGTTACAGCATTTTTTGTCATACTTACCTTTATCATTACATATTCAATTAGCTCTAATGTATTCACCATCAGGTATCTTATGACATGTTTTGGATGAGAGCTCAATGCATGTAATACTAAATTCCCAGCTATTGTTTTTTGTAAAAAATAGTGTGAATACATGTAGTATCAACGTCTCTCAAGAACATTTCCAAAAAAGCCAGTGTCTGACAAATAGCGCCATGGATAAGTCAGCATGTATCAGTTGTCAGGTTCCTTTTAAATGTATCTTTTTTTCTAAAATGCCGCAGTGTTTTAATTTAAAACATGTCTGAATGAAATAACAGAGCTGGATTCATGCTGCCTGTTGTTAGGCAGCGTCAGTCTATCAATCACCTGCCAGGTTCACTCTACAGATATAAAAATATTCATAGAAAAATGGGAGTCATGGTATTTCCAGCGCATGATCTGTATTCAGGCGGTTATCTCCCTTCATAAAATAATACACTTAATTTGTATAGATATACTTAATATATAATTGTAGAAATAGTAGGACATAAATATCATAACATATAATGTAAACTTAGGGCCCACTGCTTGGCTAGCCATTTAAGAGCTTGAAGTTGAATGAATAATGACATAGCCCCTTCCTCACCTGACCTAAACTATATTGAGAATTCTCACTTACCTGCTGACATAAAGCCTGGGTGTTAGTAATGGAAAGGTGACTACCAGAGAACCCCATTACTAATCCAATAAGTAAAAAGAAAAAACACATAAGAATACTTTGTTCTAAGAAACACTTCCTTACTATTTCCCTGGTTCAACAATTTAGTTGTTAAAAAATATCTAGGCAGGTCCGATGTAGTCCAGGGAATCTGATGTATTCCACAAATTGAAACCTGAAAAACATAATGAGAAATAAAAACAAGACACTGTCCCTCTTCACCAGTTTATTAGAAAGCAAAGTTTCCACGTAGGTTTGACATAGTCCAGCACTTCCACAACATTCCCCGATTCCATCGATAAAAGGCTAAGGATCATCGTTCTGTCTCATGCTGCGTTCTGAGAGATCCCACACTTCTGAGGAGCAGTGACATCAGTAAAGTTACTGCTCTTCACAGTCACAATGTGATATAAACCTCTCTATTACTAACACAAGGGCTTGATGTCAGCTGTGTTTTGGACAATTCTCAGCTGAGATCAACCCCAAATACCATTACCTCAACTGCTAATGCACCAGGGAGATGTACGTTTATACTATGTACTGTACGTGGCTTGTGAAATTATATATCTGCAGGATGTCTATCTTTGCAAATTTGTTGGCATACGGATGTCTTATGGATGCTAGGTGAGGAAAAAAATCGCCCACTCACATGACACTTGTCCCAATTTTTAGGATGAGAATTGGAGTGATTTTTTTTATACGCTAGTGAGAGCATACCCTGAATCTTATATCTGGTGAGACTCAGAGAATTTACAAGGATTTTACGAGGAAAGTACATCATTTTAGTATACTGAATAGATTTACATTCCTGTGGCCTCCAGCTAAAAACAGGAAGAGAGAGTAAAGTAAACCTTTCCCAGCATGGTAACAAGAGATGTAAATATGTTTGGATTCTGTCATGCATTGCTGATATTACATCCTAGGAAGTGTTCTGTTCATAGCAGTCACAATTCCTCTCTGTCATGTTTAAAGCACCTTCTTAAGGTAAATATTGAATAGTCAGGTCAGCATACATGGTGATGCAGTGTCAATAGCTTCTGAAAGAAGGTACCGCATAGATAACAGGATTTATAAACGAACAAAAAACACAAAGTTGCTTATGCTTACCCATTCAACCAAATGTCAAATTGAGTCCTGCAGCCTTAGGCGGGCTTTGCACACTACGACATCGCAGGTGCGATGTCGGTGGGGTCAAATCGAAAGTGACGTACATCCGGCGTCACTTGCGATGTCGTAGTGTGTAAATCCTAGATGATACGATGAACGAGCGCAAAATCGTCGTCATCGTATCATCGCTGCAGCCTCCGACATTTCCATAATGCCGGGGGAGCGACAGGTACGATGTAGTTCCTCGTTCCTGCGGCCGCACACATCGCTGTCTATGAAGCCGCAGGAGCGAGGAACTTCACCTTACCTGCCTCCCGGCTGCAATGAGAAGGACGGAGGTGGGCGGGATGTTTACATCCTGCTCATCTCCGCCCCTCCACTTCAATTGGCCGCCTGCCGTGTGACGTCACTGTGACGCCGCACGACCCGCCCCCTAAGGAAGGAGGCGGGTCGCCGGCCAGAGGGACGTCGCACGGCAGGTATGTGCGTGTAAAGCTGCCGTAGCGATAATAATCGCTACGGCAGCTTTCACTATATATCGAACGTGCGACGGGGGCGGGACTATCGCTGCAGCATCGGTAACACATTGTTCCCGATGTCGCAGCGTGCAAAGCCCGCCTTAGGGTCCTGTTACACGTTTGACGCACCAGCGATTTGACCAGCGATCCCACCTGGCAGGGATCACTGGAACGTCGCTACATGGTCGCTGGAGAGCTGTCTATCAGGCAGATCTCCAAAGTGATCAGAGATCAGCCATGAGCCACCAGCGATCCATGTAACAATGTCTCCCTGCTTACTAAGATCAGGCGCTCGTTGGTGTCCCGCCGTCAAACACGCCGATGCGTGCTGCACAGTAGGAGACCAATGAGTAAAAAATGGTCCTGATCGTTTTGTCACGATCAGCGACCTCGCAGCAGGGGACTGCTCGCTGCTGCTTTTCATACACAGCGATATCGCTAGCGAGGTCGCTGATACGTCACAAAACCTGTGACGTTTTAGCGATCTTGCTAGCGATATCGCTGTGTGTGACGGGGCTTTAGACCATATAGTCAGTAGGCAGTCATTCCAATAAACTGTAATCTTATTAGCAAACTCTCATTAAAGGTAGGATAAAATTATAAAAATGTTATAATTGGAATTACTGTATACTTCAAAATGTATATTTATTTGTTCACAAGATATGTGTATATGTGTCTTTCTCCCAGAGACACATCAAGAGTCCAAAAAGCCCTATGCAAAATTTAGACCTGGGCCCCCACCTGCAGAGGTATGGGCCATTGTAGCATTCTAAATCCTATAAAGACATACATGTTTCCCCTCACTCATAATGTAATAATGTCTATCCATCCTGTAATCGTGTTATGAATCCTGCACCCCTTCCTGGTATAATGTCTCTCCAGGGCCCCTTCTAGTAATAATATCTGCCATCCTGCACCCCTTCCAGTAATAATGATTCCAATTATTTTCTCCTTTTAGTAATAATGTTCAACATCCTGTGTCCCTTCCAGTTAGAATCTTTCCCATTATGATATAATTTCTACCATTCTGGGCCCCTACATGGTATAATATCCCCCAACCTGGGCCCCTTCCTGGTATAATATCCCCTACCATGGCCCATTCCAGTAATAAAGTCTACCATCCTGGGTCCCTTCCAATAATAATGTCCAGCATCCTTGTATATTGTGCACCATGTTGGGCTCCTTCCTGGTATAATGTCTCCCATTTCAGTATGAAGTCCTAATCCAGTTTGTTTTGCAATAACAATGTTCCCATCCTGGGTCCCTTGCTGCTATAATATACTTTCTTTAGGCTCCATTCTGGTAATAATATCAACCATTCTGCCCCCCTTCCAGTAACAATGTCTTCTATCCTTGATTTTATATTTTGATAGATCGGGCGTTTCTGAACGCGGCGATACCAAATGTGTGTATATTTTTTATTTTTTTAACCCTTTAATTTTCAATGGGGCGAAAGGGGGGTGATTTGAACTTTTATGTTTTTTTGTTTTTTTTTTAATTTTTTAAAACTTTTTTTTTATTTTTTTTTTTTTAATTTACTAGTCCCCCTAGGGGGCTATTGGGATCAGTAATCCGATCGCTCTCACTATCTGCTGATCACAGCTACACAGTTGTAAACAGCAGATACGTGCACTTCCTGCTTCCCTGGCCTCCGTTGAAAGCAAAAGTGAAAGTAGTTCATCTCTAGCACAGGAGTCATCACATGACCATGTGCTACCATGACAACCATCGGAAGTCACGTGATCATGTCACAAGGCTTCCGGTATCGGGCGGTAAGTAAAACTTTACCGCGATCGCGTTTATAATGGCGCTGTCACATATTGACAGCGCCATTACAGGGGTTAAACGGCACGAGCAGATAACGATTCTGCTCGTGCCTAGCAGGCACCCATCTCAGCTGTGAAAATCAGCTGAGATGTGCGCCGATCGCGGCATGCTGCTGCTGGCAGACCGCGGGCAGTAACGTTATGACCGCTAGGATGTAATTTTATGGCCCACGGTCATTAAGGGGTTAAAGAGCGATGGTTGCCACAATTTGTTCATTCCCTGTCGCACTTCAGCTCCACCCTCTTCGTTGGAGTAGGGTAAAAATGGTGTGAAAACATGATAAGTCTACATTTTTGTGCATATATACAGTTGAAACCAGACATTTACATACACTATCTAAAAAGACACATATGAAAGTTTTTATCCTTATCTGATATGAAATCAGAATAAACCTTTCCCGTTTTAGGTCAATTAGGATTAAATAATTAATTATATTTTCCAAATGACAGAGTATGTTTTAAGGCACATACTTAATTACTTTCTGCAAAGTCAAAACTTTACATTCATTTCATTACTTTTTGGTACGATTGCTCATAAGCTCCTCACAATAGTTAGTAGAAATTTGGGCCCATTCCTGATGACAGAACTGGTGTAACTGAGATATGTTTGTAGGTCGCCTTGCTCATACCTGCCTCTGCCTTTTCTGCTTTGCCCATAAATTTTCAATAGGATTGAGATCAGGGTTTTGTGATGGCCACTCCAAAACATTGACTTTGTTATCCTTAAGCCACTTTGTAACCAGTTTGGCAGTATGCTTCGAGTCATTTTCATTTGGAAGACCCATTTCTACCAGTCCCTCCTGCAACAAAATAACCCCACAACATGGTGCTGCCACCCCGAGTTTCACAGATGGAATAGTGTTATTAGGTTTTAAAGCTTCTCCCTTTTTCCTCCAAATGTAACGATGGTCATTATGGCCAAACATTTCAATTTTAGTTTTGTCAGACCACAGAACTTGCCTCCAAAAATTAAGATCTTTCTTCCCATGTGCATTTGCAAACATTAATCTGGCTTTTTTATGTTTCCTATGTTATAATGGCTTCTTCCTGGCAGAGTACTCTTTAAGCCCATGTTGATACTCCATTCGTTTCATTGTGGATAATGACACAGCCTTACCAGCTTCCACCAGCATCTTCACAAGATCTTTTGATTTTGTTCTTGGGTTGATATGTACATGTCTGACCAAAGCACGTTCATCTCTGGTACACAGAACCTATCTCCTTCCTGAGTAGTATGATGGCTGGATATTCCCATCTTGTTTGTACTTGCATATAATTCTTTGTACAGATGAAGAAGGTACCTACAGGTATCTGAAAATTGCACCCAAGGATTAACCAGACTTGTGCAAGTCCACAATTCTCTTCCTGAGATCTTGGCTGTTTTCTTTTCACTGTCCCATGATGCTACACAAAGAAACAGTGTTTTTCAGGTGTGCATTAACATACCTCCACAGCTGTGTCTCTAATTAACTCAGATGTTGATAATAAACCTATGAGTCGCTTCCAAGGACATGACATCATCTTATGGGCTGTCCCATATTGTTTAAAGGCATAGTACTCTTAGTGTATGTAAACGTCTGACTTTGTAGAAAGTAATTAAAATTCTTTAAAACATTTTCTCTCTCTCTTTATTCTATCACTTGGCAAATATAAATAATTTTGGTTCCTAATTGACCTAAAATGGGAAAGATTTATTCTGATTTCATGTCAGATAGTGAGAAAAACATGCATATTTGTCTGTTATACATAGTGTATGTAAACTTTATATTTATATATATATAAATTTATTTTATTTTGTTCTCCTAATACATATGTATTGCTAATTGTTTAGTTGATCAAAATAAATATACTTCTGTTATGCAATTTTACTAACAACAATAGTTACACTTCTTAGCAGCAAAATAAAATGTTAACAACTGTTTTAGTAAATATGTAATCAACAAGCAAATATATAATCTAATGAATTGATCCCTTATTTAAAATTTTTAGACTTTGAATAAACCATTGGGTCAGTATTGAAGATTTCTTTCATATTTTGCTTTGCTTCATTTACCAAGAACAGTTAATGATTTGCTTTATTATAACCCATTTTTAGAATTAGGTGCATGGCTTACAGAAGGCAACAGATACTTGTTATTAAAAAATCAATTTCATGCATGACTAGTCGATCTTCTAACTCTCTTGCTACATGTTACTGTGAACTCATCTGTGTTTACCCAGCTGGATGGTAAAGATTTTGCTGAAAGTGGACCCTCATGTGCCACTAGAAAAGTAGAATTCTTGATTTCCCTTATTATTTCTCCATAGAACATCTGGTATTTTTAAGCCACAAGAGATAATGAAATTCCACATGCAATAAACATTCCCTGCCCATATTTTTTTATTTATTTATACTTATTGTATTTTATTGAGCACCGCTTCCAATAATATGTGCTGTAGCATTATCTCCTTTATTAAAATTTATGAAAAAAAAGAACTAATACAAAAATACAATATCCTAACTTCAGTGTAATTTTTTGCATCATTTTTTTCACCATACCATAAAAAAGCAATAAATCATTTCACAATGCATCATAGAAACTGATATTGCAAAAAATGACTAAGCAAAGATTTTTTTATAGTCTGTTTTATTTTTACATTGTAAAAACTACACGGTACAAGAAATAACATTTTCTATATAAATAATGTCAAGAAAACATATTGTTATTTAAAGTACAGGTCAAGGTAAAATAATAGTTTTGCCAGGAAAATCATAGTGGAAAACATAAAGGAAACACCTACTACAAAATGTCAAAAGCAATAGTAAACCACTTAAACTCCTGTATTTTGAAAGAAATAATAAAATGAAGTCCACTCGAAGGTGGTAAGAAAGAAGCAAATAGTTATCACAGCAGACTTACAATACCTAATTTTTATAGTCTGGATAAAAAAGGATATTTGATAAAAATCTTCAAGGTATGTGCCCTTGGTGAGTTTGTCTTACGTTTTGACACTGTGTATTTTCGCTACATCAAACCACAGCATTTTACAGTACAAGCAAAGTGGATGGGATCATTAAAAATCTCATGTCCACTGTGCTTCTTTTTTATGCTGCGCAAATTCCCCTGTTGTGCATTTTTCAAATTGCCAACATGTCAATTTCTCTTGCGGGTACACTGAGTTTTTTGTATGGAATATCCCCTAAGACTTGCATTAGATGTGGAAAATCCGCAGGTAAAAAACGCACACGCGTTTTAGTGTGTTTTCACACTTGTAATCCACACCTAAGAATAGCAATACCAGGAAGTTTCAAAAACAAAGTAACAATATTTATAGCATGACACACCAAACAGGCAAAAAATTCAGTGTAAAAAACACACAAATACACAAGGAAAAAAACACAAGTAAACTAAAGTTCAGAAATTTTGCTGTACTAAAAACGCAACAAACATTGATTGTTGGAACATAGCCTTAAGGCCCATTTACACACAACGATATCGCTAAGATATCGTTGGGGTCACGTTGTTGGTGACGCACATCCGGCCTCGTTAGTGATGTCGTTGTGTGTGACACCTTTTCGCGATCAGTAATGATCGCAAAAAGGTGTCAAATCGTTCGCTGTGTACACGTCGTTCATTTTTAAAAAATCACTCCTCGTTTGGAATGCAGATTGTTTGTTGTTCCTGCGGCAGCACACATCGTTATGTGTGACACCACAGGAACGAGGAACAACATCATACCTGCGGCTGCTGGCAATGAGGAATGAAGGAGGTTGGCAAGATGTTCCGGCCGCTCATCTCTGCCCCTCCGCTTCTATTGGGCGGCCGCTTAGTGACGCCGCTGTGACGCCGACCGAACCTCCCCCTTAAAGGAGAGATTGTTCGGCGGCCACAGCGACGTCGGTGAACAGGTAATTGCGTGTGACGCTGCCGTAGTGATATTGTTCACCCCGTGACGCGCCACCAACGTGGGCGGGTTCTATCGCTCGCGACATCGCTAGTGATGTTGCAGCATGTAAAGCCCGCTTTAGACTATAATCTTACAGTATTTTAAGGGAAAACCATATCTTTTTAGAGCTTTTGGAAGAGCTTTTCTTTTAAAAAAGATGAGTGTTTTAAGGGGAAACCATATATTTTTAGAGATTTTTTTGGAGGAGCTTTTCTTTCATGAAATTATTTTGAAAAGGTTTGGTGAGTTTTTTTTCCTCTTGCTCTTTTTATCCTTTTTATTTGATGGTGCTTAGTTCAAGAAAATCATCTAAAGTTAAAGGCATTCTTCAAGAATGAGATGAAATGGCATCACTAATATAATTCAAACTGGAGCCAATCCTAGTCAAGTCCGGTTGCAGCTCCCTAGACCTGTGTTTCAAGTGACAAGAGCTGTATCACACATAACTGAGTTGGCCAAAAACAGGACTTTTATATGTGAAGACATGTTCTAACCATGTTATCCTCACTGAGGAGATTTGCAGACTCATGCTGCACATATGACTGCTTTATACCAGTTCATGGAGACTAAAGCTGGGTTCACACTAAGCGACAGCGACAACGACGTCGCTGTTACGTCACCATTTTCTGTGACGTAACAGCGACCTTGTAAGTCGCTGTTATGATCGCTGCTTAGCTGTCAAACACAGAGACGCAGCAGCGATCATAACGTCGCTGTGCTACATGTGCAGAGAGCAGGGATCCGCGCTTAGCGCTGGCTCCTTGCTCTCCTAGGTACAGTACACATCGGGTTAATTAACCCGATGTGTACTGCAGCTACATGTCACAGTGCAGAGAGCAGGGAGCCGCGCACACTGCTTAGCGCTGGCTCCTTGCTCTCCTTGCTACAGTATACATCGGGTTAATTACCCGATGTGTACTGCAGCCACATGTGCACAGAGCAGGAGCCGGCACTGGCAGAAAGGGCGGGGCTGGTAACGAAGGTAAATATCGGGTAACCAGGGAAAGGTCTTCCCTTGGTTACCCGATGTTTACGCTGGTTACAGCTTACCGCAGCTGCCAGACGCCGGCTCCTGCTCCCTGCTCGCTTCATTTCGTCGCTCTCTCGCTGTCACACACAGCGATGTGTGTGTCACAGCGGGAGAGTGACGACCAAAAAATGAAGCTGGACATTCAGCAACGACCGGCGACCTCACAGCAGGGGCCAGGTCGTTGCTGGATGTCACACACAGCGACAGCGACGGGACGTCGCTGCAACGTCACAGAAAATGGTGACGTAGCAGCGACGTCGTTGTCGCTGTGTGTGACACCAGCTTTACTGTGCCTAACTGGAAAACAAAAGAACAGTAAAGAAGATGTACCTGGAGATAACCTCCTCACAAGTCTCCACCCACTGTCCTCAATGAAGAAGAGATTTACTTCTTCACATACTGTATGTCCTGCTTCTACCCGCCGACTGACGTATGTGTGATAGAGATCTTGATAGTTTAAACACAGGTCTTATGAGCTGTATGTCTTCAGTTTGCAGCCCATACAGACATGTTACAAAGAAGGGCTGCAGTTTTAATTATTCCAGAGATTCAATTTTATTTCATTCACAGTGAACCCCTTCATGTTCAAGTGAGATTTTAACCCTGTGTATTTTTGCTGCACATGAAATACATCATCTTAAAGTTTTAGCAAAAAGGATGAAACATGTAAAAAATTCATGCCCACTGTGCTTTTTTCACATTACATAAACTGACCTATGATACATTTTTATAAGCCACAACATATTAATTTCAATTGCAAGTATTCAAGGATTTTACCTATAGAATTTCATAAGATGAGGAAAATTTGCAAATAAAAATGCATGTGTTTGAAAAAAGCAGGTAAGCTGCATGTGACTACACACGTGTGCAGAATTATTAGGCAAGTTGTATTTTAGAGCATTTTTTTATTATTGCTCAAGAACTATGTTCTCAATCAAACCAAAGACTTATAAATATCAAAGCTTAATATTTTTGGAAGTTGGAGTGCCTTTTTTTTAGATTTGGATATCTTAGGAGGATATTTGTTTGTGCAGGTAACTATTACTGTGCAGAATTATTAAGCAACTTAATAAAAAACAAATATATTCCCATCTCACTTGTTTTATTTTCACCATGTAAACCAATATAACTGCACAAAATTTAGAAATAAACATTTCTGACATGCAAAAAAAAAACCTAAAAAAAATTATTGACCAATATAGCCACCTTTCTTTATGATGACACTCAACATCCTACCATCCATAGATTTTGTCAGTTGCTTGATCTCTTTACGATCAACATTGAGTGCAGCAGCCACCACAGCCTCCCAGACACTGTTCCGAGAGGTGTACTGTTTTCCCTCTTTGTAGATCTCCCATTTTATGAGGGACCACAGGTTCTCTATGGGCTTCAGATCAGGTGAACAAGGGGGCCATGTCATTATTTTTTCAACTTTTAGACCTTTACTGGCCAGCCACGTTGTGGAATAGTTGGATTCATGTGACAGAGCATTGTCCTGCATGAAAATCATGTTTTTCTTGAACAATACTGACTTCTTCCTGTACCACTGTTTGAAGAAGTTGTCTTCCAGAAACTGGCAGTAGGTCTGGGAGTTGAACTTCATTCCATCCTCAACCCGAAAAGGTCTCACAAGTCCATCTTTGATGATACCAGCCCATACCAGCACCCCACCTCCATCTTGCTGGCGTCTGAGTCGGAGTGGAGCTCTCTGCCCTTTACTGATCCAGCCTCTGGCCTATCCAACTGGCCCATCAAGAGTCAATCTCATTTCATTAGTCCAGTAAACCTTTGAAAAATCAGTCTTAAGATGTTTCTTGGCCCAGTCTTGACATTTTATCTTGTGTTTCTTGTTCAAAGGTGGTTGTTTTTCAGCCTTCCATACATTGGCTATGCCCCTAAGTATGGCACACCTTGTGGTTTTTGATACTCCAGTAACGTTGCAGCTCTGACATATGGCAAAACTGGTGGCAAATGGCATCTTGGCAGCTTCACGCTTGATTTTCCTCAATTCATGGGCAGTTATTTTGCGCCTTTTTTACCCAACACACTTCTTGCGATCCTGTTGGCTATTTGCCATGAAACGCTTGGTTGTTCGGTGCTCACACTTCAAAGGTTTGGCAATTTCAAGACTGCTGCATCTCTGCAAGACATCTTACAATTTTGAACTTTTCAGATCCCGTTAAATGTCTCTTCTGACCCATTTTGCCAAAGGAAAGGAAGTTGCCTAATAATTAAGCACACCTTATATAGGGTGTTGATGTCATTACACCACACCCCTCCTCCCAGACTTGAATAAGACAAGGAAAATCTGCAGGTAAAAAATGCAAGCAAATCACACATGATTATATTAGGCTACATTTCCACAATGAGCTTTTAGTGAATTTTTGATGTTGCAGAACTTCTGTACCATTTCTGGTATTTAATATTGAGGCTAAATTAACATTTTTGTTGCAAAAAGTAAAATGTTCATTTTTTCCTTCCACATTGCTTTAGTTACTGTGAAGCACCTGAAGGGTTAATAGCCTTCTTGAATGTGGTTTTGAGTAGCCTGAGGGGTGTCGTTCTTGGAATGGTGTCACTTTTGGGTGTTTTGTGTCATGTAGACCTTTCAAAATCGCTTCAAATGTGATGTGGTCCCTAAAAAAGTGGCTTTGTAAATTTTGTTGTAAAAATGATAAATTGCTCATAAATTTTGAACCCCTATAACTTCCTTAAATTATTTTTTTTTCCCAAAATTGTTCTGATGTAAAGTAGACATGTGGGAAATGTTATTTATTAATTATTTTGTGTCATATGTCTCGTTAGTTTTAGAGCATAAAAATTAAAAGTTTGAAAATTACAAAATTACAAAATTTTCAAACTTTTCGCGAAATTTCTGTTTTTTTCACAAAGAAACGCAAAAAATATCAGCCTAAATTTACCACTAACATGAAGCCCAATATGTCACGAGAAAACAATCTCAGAATCACCGGGATCCGTTGAAGCGTTCAAGAGTTATAATCTCATAAAGTGACACTGGTCAAAATTTCAAAAAATGTCCTGGTCTTTAGGGTCAAAATAGGCTTGGGGCTGAAGAGGTTAATTTGTCGTCACAGATAAGATCATTTATTCGATCGCATGTAATTTGTATATATGTTTTAGTTATATTTAATGATTGATTAAGTCTTGTTCTCCCTTACCCTCTACCTTAATTTTTCCTTCCTCCTGTCCCTTTTTCCCTAATTAAATTACACGACTTTCCAAAGCCCAACCTTTCCTACATCCTTCCCATCCCTATCTTATACCTAACCCTTAATAGAAGCCTTAAGACATACAAGTCTTTTCTTTTGTTACCTATGTTGTATTCAATTATATTCAACTATGAAATAGTATCAAATTCCTCCTCCCTCTTTCCCCTGCTTAATTATTGAAAATAAAAATATTTGAAAGCACAGACTGGAGTACATTTCTGTTTAAGGCTAATGGCAGTTGAGAGATATGTTTATGTTATTAAAAAGTGTATGGTTCTTAATGGATTTGGTGCATCTTACTCCAACATACACTTCATCAAGACTAGCATTCAAAATATCAGTCTAGATAAATTTGACCCCTGGTCAAGACAATCTTAAGTTTAGACAGTATTATCAAACAAGCATGAACCACTAAATTTGGCTTATGTTAACACTGCATAGTCTAAGTTGGCAATCAAAATTAAACTGATTAGATATATATGGCCAAATGTATTTAGTTTATTTATTTTAATCAAATATATAGCCCCATTAATTCTACAGCAGTTTACCAAAGTATTTCATTTCCCAGAGGATATTTCCATGGCCTGTAAGTCTCCTTACACGGACTTGTCAGACATTTTACTTTCCACAAGGTAAAACATCCCCTCTTAGACACCCTTTTCAGGTCTAGCTCACTCAGCCAAATCAGATCTCCTGCTTTGCACTGAGGAGGGGCAACACCCCAAAACCCATTTCTGCAAATGGAGTTTCTGGTTTGCCTTCTCATCCAAAGCCATGTGTCAATACTTGTTAAAAGGGCAAAATTGACTTTTAGAATTCCTACACCCAATAGGTAGTGTCAGAGATCAAGTCCTCCTCCTTGTGAGGAGGCTCTTTGCATTTTTTGGTAGGTGATTTTTAATTAATGATACAGACTAATAACATTCTTAGAACATTTTAATAATTACTTATTTTTTTAGAAGCTGTCAATGTAATTAATGTTTCTTTACTTATTATCAAAAACATGAAATCCTTTGTGAAAGAAAGATTATTTTTTTCCCAAATATTATAATTGAAAGAATCATAGTTATTATTCCCAGTGATAACTGAAAAAAAAATAGAATACAATCTCATTTGTAAAATTCTGGTTATTATGATTTTTTTTATGTAAAATAAATAAATGAAGAAAATCAGTCCATGTGTATTACATACTAAAATTAAAAGTAAAGCCAAAGGAAAAAGGGGCAACAGTATTTACCTGCCCAGGTCACATACACTAATGCATTAATAGGATGTAGAAGCCCACATTGATAAAGATAGATGCAACACAGGTGAAAAATATAGATAAGACAATCATAACCTACAAATTCATGGTGGGGTGCACTTACACTACAGTTCAAAAGTTTGGGGCCACTCAGACAATTTTGTCTTTTCCATGAAAAATCATACTTTTACTTATCAAATGAGTTGTATAATGAATAGAAAATATAGTCCAGACATTGACTGGGTTAGAAAAAATGAATTTTACTTGAATAATAATTTTCTCCTTCAAACTTTGCTTTTGTCAAAGAATGCTCCCTTTGCAGCAATAACAGCTTTGCAGACCTTTGGCATTCTAGCTGTTAATTTGATGAGGTAATCTGGAGATATTTCACCCCAAGCTTTCAGAAGCCCCTCCCACAAGTTGGATTGGCTTGATGGGCACTTTTTGCATACCATACGGTCAAGCTGCTCCCACAACAGCTCAATAGAGTTGAGATCTTATGACTGGGCTGGCCACTCCATTTCAGATAGAATACCAGCTGCCTGCTTCTTCCCTAAATAGTTCATGCATAACTTGGAGGAGTGCTTTGGGTCATTGTCCTGTTGTAGGATGAAATTGGCTCTAATCAAGCGCTGTCCACAGGATATGGCATGGCGTTGCAAAATGGAGTGATAGCCTTCCTTATTCTAAATCCCTTTTTACCTTGTACAAATCTCTTACTTTACTAGTTCCAAAGCAATCCCAAACCATCACATTACCTCCACAATGCTTGACAGATGGCCTTAGGCACTCTTCCAGCATCTTTTCAGTTGTTCGGTGTCTCACAAATGTTCTTCTGTGTGATCCAAACACCTCAAAATTAAATTTGTCTGTCCATAACATGTTTTTCCAATCTCCCTCTGTCCAATGTCTGTGTTCTGTTGCCCTTATTAATCTTTTCCTTTTATTAGCCAGTTTCAGATATGGCTTTTTCTTTGCCACGCTTCCCTGACGGCCAGCATCATGGAGTCTCCTCTTCACTGTAGACGTTGACACTGGCGTTTTGCAGGTACTATTTAATGAAGCTGCCATTTGATGACCTGTGAGGTGTCGATTTCTCAAACTAGAGACTCTAATGTACTTGTCTTGTTGCTCAGTTGTGCAGTGGGGCCTCCCACTTCTCTTTCTACTCTGGTTAGAGCCTGTTTGTGCTCTCCTCTGAAGGGAGTAGTACACAACGTTGTACTAAATCTTCAGTTTCTTTGCAATTTCTTGCATTCAATATCCTTCATTTTTAAGAACAAGAATAGACTGTTGAGTTTCACATGAAAGTTCTCTATTTCTGCCCATTTTGAGAGTTTAATGAAACCAATGAATGTAATGCTCCAGATTCTCAACTATCTCAAAAGAAGGTCAGTTTTTTAGCTTCTCTAATCAACAAAACTGTTTTCAGCTGTGCTAAGATACTTGCACAAGGGTTTTCAAGGGATTTCTAAACATCCATTAGCCTTCTAACACAGTTAGCAAACACAATGTACCATTAGAACACTGGAGTGGTGGTTGTTGGAAATGCGCCTCTATATACCTATGTAGATATTGCATTAAAAACCAGACGTTTGCAGCTAGAATAGTCATTTACCACATTAACAATGTATACAGTGTATTTCTGTTTAATAATTTAATGTTAGTTTCATTAAAAAAATGTAATTTCCTTTCAAAAATAAGTAAATATCTAAGTGACCCTAAACTTTTGAACTGCAGTGTATATATCTAAAAAAATATATATTATTCTCCGTGCTGCTAGATACTCTTCTGGCTTTGGCTCAAAACAATGTTTTAAAAAAAAAAAAAATTGCAATGGAATTTTTTTTTTTTTTTAAATAATCACTGGAGCTAAAAGAATACTTCAAAAATAACTTTTTCGAGAAAAATATCTTTTAACTTTTTTATGCTTGTCCTATTTTAGTTTCTGAGAAAAACCTCATCATTTGGGGTTCACAATGATTTTTGTTTTTATTTAACTCGCCTATGTGATTGCCCGAGCAATTTTTTCTTACTAATGTTATTAATACCAATTTTAAGCATCAAAAGGTTTGCATTTAAGCCCTTGGTGTCATCAGCTTTATACTTGTATGGCAGATATGTGCATTTACTGTGTGGAGTAGGCTCAGGAGCTGGTCCCGCTCCATACAGTATGGGTGGCAATTGAGTTATACAGTTTAACATTAAAAATGCTCCTGTCAATCATCTCTTCCCATCGCCAGGTTCTCACTTGCATAACAATGGAAAAGAAGAAATCAGGCTGTTGTATGGACCACAATATAATACTAATAAGTTCTACTGTCAACCTCACAAAGAAAAATCTAAGCTATTATACAGTGCTTTCAACTGTAAAAAGTTATGGTTCTCAAAATATGGTGGCTAAAGCCATTTTTTGCGCTTAATGTACTAATACAAAAACAAACTATGTAAGTTTTGTATCACCATAGTCACACTGACCTGTAGAACAAAGGTATTTTTAACACAAAGTAAACACAATAATAACAAGATCCTAAAAAAAAATAACAATGTCAGAATTGCTGGGGTTTTTTTCAATTTCACACCTCTTGGACTTTTTTCTTTTTTAGTAGATTATTGTATATAGTAAAATGAATTGTCATCCAAAAGGACAACTAATTTCTCAAAAAATACAATGCCTTTAAATGGTTATGTTGTTGGAAAAATAAAAGGCTATAATTTTTGGAAGATTGGGAAAAAAACAACACCAAAAAAGTGTCTCCAGAAATTTAGTGCTATAGTTTTCTTTTGTTTTTTTTGAGAACTACAAAAAAAAGGGCTGACAGAAATGAGAAAAAAGAAACTCTCTTTTACAGAGGACTTCAAAAAGACCCATTATTCACTCAAGTGAATAAATGCAAATTAATATAAATGGATTCCTTAAGTCCTTTCCATGGTGCGTATTCTGAAGCCAGCACTTTGGGAACCAACAAAGCCTGTTCGTTCTATGGGATTTGTTCTGCAATGGAATTACAATGAAAGCTACAAAGATCACGGTACTTCTGCAGGCGGTCCTCCACTCCTCAGAGCATCTCAACATTCTATATGCAGAGCGTTGGAAAAAGATTTTACATTGAGATGATATTTGTTATTTCTCTGTTGCAATCAAAGAGCCTGTTTGTAGTAATACCAAGTTACATAGATATAAACATACAACATTAAAATTAAGCCATAGCTCATAATTAACCTCTAAGCACCATATACTTAATGACAACAAAGCTATCCTCCGGAGAAGATCAGTAAGAAATATTACCTGAGACTGACAGTAGTGAAACATCCTTATCAAGGTCATGGAGTTTAGGAACAACAAACAGCTTTCATTACTATTACTTGTTTAGCAGTGCTCAGCACAAAGTCTCTAAAACTATCTATACTAATAAACTGAGTTATAGTATGCTGTAAGTCAATGACCCTCTGGAGAACCAAGTGATTTCTAACATAAAGTCTGCATAATTCTGAGATGCCTTTCATGAGAATACATCTTTTAAGTTTAATACTCCATGCTGCTAAAATTGAATCCTTCAATTCTCCAAGGCATAGTCCAAGTAAGTAAGCACAGGAGATATGAGACATAAACCTAATTTGGTAATGTTGGAAAATACCTTTGTCACTGTATTATACAGGCGGTATTAGTTATTAGTTAAGAGCAGTCAAACATTGCAAATACATTATTACATACAAAGGTAAGGCAAGAGAGGCATCCGTGGATGGAAACATTGTTCCACTGGAGGCTAACTTGGGAAAAAGCTTCATAGACTTCTATCATATATTATTGGTAATGTTTAGAAAAACTCGTTAAGGTATTGTCATGATTCACGTATGACTCTGCTTGTGCAGAGTCATTGTATGTGTTTGTTTTCCTGCTGTCTGCATTCTCCGAGGTTAGGTCTGATCGGAGGAGCCTATTCTTTTCTAACTCGTTCTGGGGGTCACACTGCCTTATCTTGGAACTGTTTTCCTCGGTACGGCCCCAGTGATAGTTCCTGCTCTGCAGTTTGCACTTCTGGTGAATCTGTTCTGATCCTGCCCGCTACCAAGTACTGACCTCCATCCTTCCCATCTTGTCTTACCTCCCTGTCTCCTTAACCCGCTCTCTGCCTTGTTATCCCATCTCCACTCCCTCCTTTATATTTACTTGTCCTCTTGGTTTCCGACCCCGGCTTACTATCTGACTATGACTCTAGTCCCCTCCGGCTCCTGACTATACCTCCTGACTTTCTGACCCTTGGCTCTCACTTGACTCCGGCTTTGCTTACCCCTCTGTACCTACGTGACTTCCCGGCACTGACCTTCAGCTTGATCAATCATAATATTGCATCCTTCCGCAGATGTTAGTGGCATCTAGTGGGCTTGCGCCTAACTACACTTAGAAGCACTACATTCTGCCTGAGTACCGGCTCCCCCTTGTGGTAGCACCAAAGGTATGCTATAAGAAACAGAAAGACAAAATACAATATCTTTAAATGGTAAAAATATTCTGAATTGAAGTTGCAATGTGTTTAAAAGGGTTTTCTTGCCTTCTGACATTGATAACCTATCCCTAGGATAGAATAAGAGCTTTCGCCAGATGTAAAAAGTGAACGACAGGCATTAATGGTTTAACACTAGAACTACTGAGGTAGTCATTTTGACTACTTTGCACCATGTATTTCTATATAGGTGTCACGAATCCAGTAGTTCTAGTGTTAAATTTCAAAAGGTGTAAGAAAATTTCTGTGTGCTACTTCTATATACAGGAGAAATGCATTTTTTGTTCCATATTAATTATTAATAGTAAAGGCTTATAATACTGACAAGCGTTTCCATGTTTCCTTGAAGACAACGATATTTTTACTAACTTTCTGCATTCATACTATTCAAGACCAACTTTTACTTTCTCTGTACATTGCACAGTCATGGGTAAACCTTTGTTTTGGACTTTTAATAATGACAATTTTTAAAAAGTTGGAAATAATATTATCTGTACATCAGCTGGGGGCAGATTTCAAATAGGATCACCACATTGTTTCCAATTTAAAATATAACAAATCGTAACAATGCGTAATTTACAGCAGTTATACAGAAGTGACTGTCTATGCTTCAGTTTATTTTTAAATTCTGTACAGTTCAATAATTTTCCTATAGCAAGAGTGGTTTAGGACTGTCAATAAAAAATGACATAAATCTTAACTTTTACTTGGTGCAATTAAAAGTGATAATATCACTAATAAAACCATGAACATAAAACACAAACACCCAGGTTAATGGTCTCTAAGCTCAAATGGGCCACGGGCCTGGGCTGGGCACAAAACAAATTTTACAGGTCCCTATGATATGAGCTAACAAAAGTAGCTATATTCATACTACCTCTCAATAGCAACCTCATGAAGGAACCGCCTCCTACAGTATACCATTGAGTTTCTTAAAGTCAGGACCTACAGTGGACCTATTACCATTTCATCATAGGCTCAAATTTAATTTTACACCTTACAATGATCACTGATCACATAAATATGGAACGGTCTCACCATTTGCGGGCTTCATCAGTACCATCAGACAGGGATTAGTTAACCCCTTAACGACCGCGGGCAATAAAATTACGTCCTAGCGGTCATAACGTTACTGCCCGCGGTCTGCCGGCGGCAGCATGCCGTGAACGGCGCACATCTCAGCTGATTTTCACAGCTGAGATGTGTGCCTGCTAGGCACGAGCAGAATTGTTATCTGCTCGTGCCGTTTAACCCCTTAAATGGCACTCTCAATATGTGACAGCGCCATTATAAACTTTTACTTACCGCCCAATACCGGAAGTCACGTGACGCGATCACGTGACTTCTGGTAGTTGTCATGGTAGCACAGGGTCATGTGATGACTCCTGTACTACACATGAATTGCTTTCACTTTCACTGTGCCCGCGGCCCAGTGAAAAAGAAAGTGAGCGTATCTGCTGTTTAAAGCTGTGTAGTTGTGATCAGCAGATAGTGCAGAGCGATCGGATTGCTGATTGCAATAGCCCCCTAGGGTGACTAGTAAAATAAAAAAAAAGTTAAAAAAAGTTTTAAAAAACAAAAAAACCTAAAAGTTCAAATCACCCCCCATTCGCCCCATTGAAAATTAAAGGGTTAAAAAAATAAAAAATATACACACATTTGGGATCACCGCATTCAGAAATGCCCGATCTATCAAAATAAAAAATCAATTAATCTGATCAGTATACAGCGTAGCGGCAAAAAAATTCCAAACGCCAAAACGACTTTTTTTGTCGCCACAACTTTTGCACAAAATGCAATGAGGCGATCAAAACGTAGCATCTGCACAAAAATGGTACCGTTAAAAATGTCAGCTCGAGACACAAAAAATAAGCCGTCACTGAGCCATAGATCCTGAAAAATGAGAACGCTATGGGTCACGGAATATGGCGTAAAACGTGCGCCACTTTTTTCAAACAAACTTCCAAATTTTTTTTTAACCCCTTATATAAAAGTAAACCTAAACATGTTTGGTGTCTACGAACTCGCACTGACCTGAGGCATCACACTCATACATCAGTTTTACCATATAGTGAACACAGTGAATAAAATATCTCAAAAACCATAGTGCTATCGCACTTTTTTTGCAATTTTTCTGCATTTGGAATTTTTTTGCCATTTTCCAGTACACTATATGGTAAAACTTATAATTTCATTTAAAAGTACAGCTCGTTCTGCAAAAAAATGACCCCTCACATGACCATATTGACTGAAAAATAAAAAAGCTACGTCTCTCAGAAAAAGAATGGCGAAAAAAAAACCGGAAAGCGAAAAATCGGCCGGTCGTGAAGGGGTTAATGGATACGGGCAAGCTTACTCTCCACTTGCTTACCACCCGAATTCCCAACATCTGGTATTCAATATACGGCAGACATCACGTCACTCCCAACGCGTTTCTTTTCCATATCAAAATCTTCAGGGGAGCCTATGTAACAATTTCTGAAAGCCTTGTCAGCTATATCTATAATTTTCCTCCCTCAACAATATAACACTTACTATTTACCTAGTTTTCACTGACTCACACATGCAGACAATCCATGTGATTTACCCACTCCTCTTTCTGATTTCCCATCATCCCACCTCTGTCATTTCCCCTACTGGTTACAATGTTTGTGCAGCATTGTCACAATCTCAAGTATCAGACATTCATGATATTAGTTTTTCTCTCCCTTGCTTGAATCATTACCTCTATCAACATGCCCACTGTGCATCGCTATGTATATTCTCTGTGTGGTGCCTATTATACTCATGCATGTACACTTCAGTCTTTGATAAAAAGATTTTCCCGTTAATCCTTTTGTTTCGAACTAATGAAAAGAAACCTACTGGAAAGTTGTAGACAACTCTTTAAAGTTTCTTCTAAAACATTTTGAAGATTTCATATAAACCCACTTTCTGTAGGTCTAGTAAAGTTGATGACTAAATGCAGTTAATAAGGGTTACTTGTTTCCAAATGGAAAGAAAAACAAATACAATTTATTTTAAATATCTCATTATATTTAAAATGCTCATTATTTACATATAATGCAGGTCATGTATAATTGATCTTAACGTCTCTATACATAATAGTGCTATGAATTGAAAATGAACTAAAAATAGCTATAAAACTGTGCAGCTGCGTCTTGATCTGAAACACTGATAGTTTCTGTAGCCAAATGTACTAACAATATGTCCTTTAGAGAGAATATAAAAGAAAACAATTCTGGCATTATATTGGGTGAGTTTTCTAGGGTATGATTTTGTTGTGTGAAATGAACCACTATAAGAGAAGAAAACTAATGAACACAGCTATCCTGTGTGCCAAGATGTTGCGGAATTAGCCAAGTTTCATTATTACATTAAATATGAAGCCCTAAAAAAAATACATATTTAGTTAAAAACAAATATACTGTATATATAACCTAATCAAGTCTTATACTTGCACATATTCATTGTTAGGTTTTCTGCTAACCACTACTATAGCCATATTAACCGTCCATCTAGTAGATTTATATGCTCTTTTTTTAGTGTCCAACGTTCAAATTAGTTGCAATACCATATTACGGTACATGGTTTTCATTTGGGCTAAAGTAGAAAGTTCTGCTAATTCTATCATATGCTGTCACTAGTACAAAATTATATCTGCAGTTGCCAACCGTTTACTGCCATGTGCAGTGGACCTGAGTGGATAAGAGCCAATGCTGTAACGTATCTTATAAGAAACTACATGGAAATATCTGGCATAATCATACAAAATTGTGGTGGCTGTCAGTTTAGTCCTCAGAAGTCGGAGGTGCAAGGAAAATTACAGTATTACATGTCTGACATGTCTACTAGAGAATTACTTTATAACAGAAGATCTTTGTGTGGCTCAAAAGAAAGGAGCTTGATCAGGGGACTTACTTTATGATGACTACAGTCCCTGACAGAAGTTCTGTCGCTTATCCATGTTATGTAAATAAAAGCTTATAACCTGACTTTAAAATCATCCATTGGTTTTATAAATTACTCTTATAAAAGCTGAAACCCTCCCAAATTTGGTTTAGGTTATGAAAATAAAGTTGCTGCAAAGCTGAAATACTTTCTACCACCAAATTTAACTGTTTTCTGGGTCCATATGGGCTCCAGTAGGTCTCCTGCAGTATTTGCGGCAGCTGGCAGCTGTGGTGTAATTCAACTGAAGATACATCAGAGAAATCCACCTTCTGCCACTTTTCCAGCACGCTGTGGGACTTGGCAAATGCCCCACGGTTTTTTAAATGCCTTTTTTTAGTGCTGGCTTCTGGGCACTGATTCGACCATGGGGGCCATTTCGAGACAGAATCCTTCAAACTGTTCTAGTTGACACAGGGACTTGAGGTGACCAAGCCTTTTGGAGCTCTGCTGCAGTGGAAGAAAGGCTGGCTTTGGATTTACTAACTAACAAACATTCCTCCTGAGCAGTTGTCTTGCGAGGTCTGCCGGACCTGGGCTTGTCAAAAACATCTCTCCAAATCCAGTCTCTTCAAATCTTTTTTTAATTCTTTGTACTTGACGCTGAGACACATTAAAGGTGCCAGACACCTCTGCAGTGGATCTGTTCTTCAGCCTCTTGATAATTAAGGCTTTGGTCGCAGGGTGGATTTTTGGCATGTGGTCAGAGGTCAAGTTGCAGTTCAACTGAAGGTCTAGGGTGCTGGGTTTCTTTTTATACACACCCACTAATTAACCGATCATTTAGTGAGCACAGGTGAGGATGTAAACTAGGATTGGGTGCATTATATGACAAGGCGACAAAACTTTTGTCTTGCTAATTTTGACCTTTCTATGTTCATGAAATGATTAATATTTCAGCTTTGCAGCAACTTTATTTTCATAACCTAAGCCAAATTTGGGAGGGTTTCAGCTTTCAAAAAAGTAATTTATGAAACCAATGGATGAATTTAAAGTCAGGTTATAAGCTTTTATTTACATAACATGGATAAGTGACAGAACTTCTGTCAGGGACTGTATGTCATGTCTTTTTAGGTCTGCAGCCATTATTACATTTTGTGTCTAGCTCAACATGAAAAACTTGGTGAAGGGTCATCTTTACAGGAGTTTTCAGATTAACAAGGTTCATTTTAATCAATAGATCTTGGAATAATAATAAGTTCCACAATTGGATGTGTTTACAAATGTTCCTGTGCTGAGATAATCTTATGTACAGTGGGGAAAAAAAGTATTTAGTCATCCACCAATTGTGCAAGTTCTCCCACTTAAAAAGATGAGAGAGGCCTGTAATTGACATCATAGGTAGACCACAACTATGAGAGACAAAATGAGAAAACAAATGCAGAAAATCACTTTGTCTGATTAGGCAAGATTTTTATTTTTTTTAAATAATGGTGCAAAGTAAGTATTTGGTCAATAACAAAAGTAGATCTCAATATTTTATTATATATCCTTTGTTGGCAATGACAAAGGTCAAACGTTTTTTGTAAGTCTTCACAAGGTTGGCATACACTGTTGGTGGTATGTTGGCCCATTCCTCCATGCAGATCTCCTCTAGAGCAGTGATATTTTGGGCCTGTCGCTGGGCAACACGAACTTTCAACTCCCTTCAAAGGTTTCTATGGGGTTGAGATCTGGAGACTTTCTTGGCCACTCCAGGACCTTCATATGCTTCTTACAAAGCCACTCCTTCATTGCCCTGGTGGTATTCTTGGGATCATTATCATGCTGAAAGACCAAGCCACATTTTATCTTCAATGCCCTTGCTGATGAAAGGAGGTTTGTACTCAAAATCTCACGATACATGGCCCTATTCATTCTTTAATGTACACAAATCAATTGTCCTGGTCCCTTTGCAGAGAAACAGCCAAAAGCATGATGTTGCCACCCCCATGCTTTACAGTAGGTATGGTTTTCTTTGAATGCAACTCAGCATTCTGTCTCCTCCAAACATGAGGAGTTGTGTTTATACCAAATAGTGCTTCTTTGGTTTCGTCAGACCATATGACATTCTCCCAATACTCTTCTGCATAATCCAAATGCTCTCTAGCAAACTTCAGATGGGCCTGGACATGTACTGGCTTAAGCAGAGGAACACGTCTGGCACTGCAGGATCTGAGTCATTGGCTGCATAGTATGTTACTGATGGTAGCCTTTGTTACAGTGGTCACGGCTCTATGTAGGTCATTCACTAGGTCCCCCTTGTAGTTCTGGGATTTTTGCTCACCATTCTTGTGGTCTTGTATGTCTTCCATTTTCTTATTATTGCTCCCACAGTTGATTTCATCCAACCAAGCTGCTTGCCTCTTGCAGATTCAGTATTCCCAGCCTGGTGCAGGGCTACAATTTTGTTTCTGGTGTCCTTCAACAGCTCTTTAGTCTTCACCAAAGTGGAGTTTGGAGTGTTACTGTTTGAGGTTGTCGACATGTGTCTTTATACTGATAACAAGTTCAAACAGGTGCCATTACTACAGGTAATGAGTGGAGGACAGAGGAGCCTCTTAAAGAAAATGTTACAGGTCTGTGAGAGCCAAAAAGTTTGTATGATTTTAGGTGACTAAATACTTATTTTCCACCATAATTTTCAAAAAAAATCTTGCCAAATCAGACAAGGTGATTTTCTGGATTTGTTTTCTCATTTTGTCTCTCATAGTTGTGGATTACCTATGATGTGAATTACAGGCCTCTCTCATCTTTTTAAGTGGGAGACCTTGTACAATTGGTGGCTGACTAAATACTTTTTTCCACACTGTATGTGCCCCTACTATGTACTATGTCATGGTCGTGTCTGACCATACAGGAACATGGTCTGATCATGCTATATCTCCTGGGCAGGGGAAGGGAGGAAGTAAAAATGTATGCAGACATTACAGCACTGGATTGCAAATAATTATTTCTTTTAACCCCTTAATGACCGAGCCAATTGTGACCTTAATGCCCAGGCCAAATTTTATAATTCTGTGTCACTTTATGGGGTTATAACTCTGGAATGCTTCAATGTAACCCAGTGATTTTGACAGTATTTTTCTTGACAGATTGTACTTCATTATAGTGGTAAATTTAGTAGGATATCTTTTGTGTTTCCTCTCGCACCCATTTGGGAGCCCGACAATGACCAACAATCAGACTAATAAAAGTTAATGTCCTGTATAGAGACTAAGTAAAAAAGTAAAAGAAAAGTTAATTTAAAATAATATATTAAAAAATCCAAAAATAAAGAACAAAAAATTGAAAAAAACTATTATACCAATAAATAGGTATTTTTATATAAAAAAAAATGTAAGCAACAAAAGTAAACATATTTAGCATCGCTCCGTTTGGAACAACCAAACTGTAAAGCTGGCACGCTAATTAACCTCTTCTGTAAATACCGTAAAAAATAAATAGAAAATAGCAAAAACTATGTGTTTTCATCATACAGCAGACAAAAAGTAGAATAAAACACGATGAAAAAGTCATATGTAAATAAAAATGATAATGCTGAGAACGTCATCTTGTCTTGCAAAAAACAACATGCCATACAGCTCTGTTGGCAAAATAAAAAAGCTATAGATCTCAGATTACAGCAAAGCAAAAACTATTTGTTTCTAATGGTCTAAAAGCAGCTAAACATAAAAAAGTAAGTAAATGTGCTGTAATCATACTGACCCGAACAATAAATGTGTCTTATCAATTTTATGATGTAACCCTCCCCCCAAAATCCCCTCAAAAGCCAATTCCTGAATTGCTGTTTCTTCTTGATTATGCCTCACAAAGAGTGGAATAGAGTGTGATTTAAAAATATTATGTAGCTCAAAATGATACCAATAAAAATTCCAACTAATCCTGCCAAAATATAGCCTTTACATGACTCTGTGAAAAAAAAATAAAAAATTATAGCCTTCAAAATTTGATGATGGAGAAAAGCTTTATTTTGTAAAAAAAAAAACAAAACAAAACATTTTTAGTGTGATATTAGCTAAACCTAAAAAAAACTATATACTGTAAATCTGGTATTGCTGTAATCGTACTGACCTGAGAAATAAAGCCGCCTAATCACTTATACTGTAAGGTTAACGGCATAAAAAAATAAACAAATAGAGACAATTCTTCAAATGCTGTTGATTTATTATTTCCCTCCCAAAGATCTCAGTCAGTCTCAGTTCACAATTATCCTGCAATCTACATTAAGCACTTACACTGGGGTTTACGTGTAAATACATAATTCAAACAAAATTCCCAATAGGAAATTCACTGTAATGTTAATGAAGCAGAGGGAGTCACTTTGACCTCTCATTAGGTCTGTGGTCCTGTGGTGTTAACCTTTGTAGGTCTTTTTAGGAGTGAACAAATTAAGTCAACAACAGTTTTGTGCACCTTTGAAATTTACGGACACTGCTGAACAAAGTCCAAACGGAGTCTGATTTATCTCTGCTGCCTCTTTAGAGAATGGATCCATTTGGGGTTTCACCTGAATCACATATTTCATAGATGTAGATGGAAACCTTGATGTAAGTGCTCAGCAGAAAGCTGAACACTTAAAGTAAAAAGGTGAACTGATCTAAAATATTCTGTTCCTAAAATTGCCACCAATAGCATTCAACTCAACCCACAAATAAACAAGACCCCACTCAGGTGCATCATCTGTCAATGGAAATTAGGAGGCTTCCACGTTAATGGTAGCACAAAGGTTCTGGAAAAGTGCTATGGCTCCCCTCAAAAAAAGAAATCCAGCGAACTCTGCACTCTTAAATTTAAATGCCCCATTCCATTCTGAGGACCAGAATGTGCCTAAACCACAGTTAACGTTTACATGTTTTGCATAGTTACAGTGAGGAGAGGCTGCTTAATTTATGAGGTGTGTGTCTCAATAAGCATGAGCTCGGAATAATGTGCGTGCACTACAAGGGCTTATTTGCAATTTTTAATTCTGCAACGTTCACTATGTTTGAGTCCATCAGTGTTTTCCAGTGGCAAAATCGTCACTACTCCTGTAGATGAATTCCCAGACGGCTGTACATTTCAAAATATGGTCACTTGAAGGTGTTTCTGCTGCTCTGGCACTTAGGGTCTCTGCAAATGGAGTTCACAAACTATTCTACTTGTAGGAAAATCTATGCTCCAAAAGTCCAATGGCCCTACTTTTGTTTTCAGCCCTACCATATGGCCAAACAATACTGTACAGTCACATATGGGGTATTGCCATGCTCAGAAAAAATTGTGTAATACAGTATGGGGCCTTTTTTACCTATTTCTCTTGTAAAAAATGGAAATATGGGGCAAAAAAACCATTATAGTGGTTAATAGGTAATTATTTTTTTCTTCACCACCCAATAGTAAACATTTTATGACACACTTGTGGTGTCAATATGCACCCCTAGATGGATTCATTGAGAGATATAGTTTGTAAAATTGGGTCACTTGTGGGGGATTTCTGCTATTCTAACACCTCAGGGGCATTGCCAATGGGACATGGCACCTGCAATTTCAGCTAATTCTGAAGTGACACTCCTTCCCTTTTGAGCTTTGCACTGTACCTCAATAGTACTTTTTGACCACATATGGGCTATTGGCGCACTTAGGACAAATTGTGTAACAAATGCATGGTTCATTTTCTCTTATTACTCTTTTTGAAAATTAAATCTTTGGCACCAAAACAACATTTTAGTGTAAAAAATGTTGATTTTTTTTTTTTTATTTTCACAGCCCAATGTTATACAATTCCATGAATCACATGAGGGTTAAAATTATTCCCTACACTCCTATATAAATTCCTTGATGTGTGTAGTTTCCAGAATGGGTTCACTTGTGTTTTTTTTTAATGCTTTAGCATGTCAGGGGATTTTCAAAGGTGTCCGCAATATATTCCAGCCAAAATAGCTCTCTTTCCCTTGAGAACCTTGCCATGCACCCAAACAGCAATTTTCCACCACTCATGGCATATCGACATACTTCCCCTTGTTGATCTTGAGGTAAGATTCTTGCTTGGTGTGTGAGAGGTCTGGGAGCTTTTCATTAGTGCACCTCTTGGTGACCATGTTGGAGTCTGGCAATGAACTGTTGGGCTACAATAAGTTGTTGGGTCAAATCCTAGATAATGCTTAAATGCATTCTTTGGAGGAAGAACCCAGGTGCTTTATTCCTTTATTTCGATTAGCATATTCTCATTAGCACAAGGAAGTACAAGAAGCAATGGGATGAAACTAAAAGGAAGGAGATACAGATTAGACATTAGGAAAACTTTCAGACAGTGATCGCAGTCAGAGAGTGTAACAGGCTGCCACGAGAGGTAGTGAGCTCTCCATCAATGGAAATCTTCAAGCGGAAACTGGATAAACATATAGCTGAGATGGTTTATGAAAACCTGCACTTGCAGTGGATTGGACCTGATGGCCTCTGAAGTCCCTTCCAACTCTATCATTCTATGATTCAAGAGAAATTGCACAATAAATTGTATTGTCCACTTTCTCCTGTTAAATAAAAAAATGGGGTGAAAGCATTTTTGGTTACAACATGTATTTTTTATTGTTACGGCTCAACGCTATAAAATTCTGTGAAGCACTTGTGGGTTCAAGGGGCTCACCGCATATCTAGACTTATTCATTGAGGAGTATAGTTTCCAAAGTGGGGTGACTTGTTTGAGGTTTCCACTATTAAGGCACATCAGGGGTTCTCCAAATACGACATAGAGTTTGCTAACGATTTCAGACAATTTTGTGCTCCAAAAGTCAAGCAGAGCTGGTTTCCTTCTGAGCCCTTTTGTGAGCCCAAAGAGTAATTTTCCACCACATATGGGGCATCAGCGTAATCAAGAGAAATTGCACAACAAATTATATGCTGCATTTTCTTCTGTTACCCTTGGAAAACTGCAAAACTTTTGTGGGGAAAAAGTACAATTTTCATTTTTTCCTTCCACATTGCTTTAATTCCTGTGAAGCAATTAATAAACTTCTTACATGTAGTTTCAGCACTTTGAGGGACGCAGTTTTTAAAATTGTTTCACTTTGGGTTATTTTCTGTCATATACGTCCCTCAAACTCACTTCAAATGATAAATTGCTGATAAACGTTTAACCCTTCTAACTTTATAACGACAAAAATTTGTTAAAAAATGGTGTTTATGTAAAGTAGACATGTGTCAAATGTTATTCATTAAGTATTTTGTCTGATATGACTCTCGTTTAAGGGCATAAAATTATAAGTTTAAAAATTCAGATATATTCACAAATAAAAGTGAATTTTTTTTACCTAATGTTACCCTTAATATGAATTACAATGTGTCACAGTAAAACAATCTCAGAATCACTGGGATGCATTGAACCATTCTAGAATAATTACTGCATATTATGAAACTGGTCAGACTTGAAAAAATTGGCTCAGTCAGGAAGGTGAAAATTGGCTCGGGGTTAAAGGATTGTCAACTCTTCCGACAACCCCTTTTCAATCACTGATTCTCCCCTATGTAAAGTAATAGCCTGTACTCACCTCTGGTATCAGGTCTGTTATGTCACGCGTGCCCCGAAGACACTATCTTTGGATGTAACTGACACCCAAAATATGTGGAAGCGTGCTACTTCTCTTTGATTGTGTTATATACAAAAAAGCATGGCTGGTTGGTAAAAACTGTGCATGACTTGTAACAAGTACTGCAGCTAAAATGAACTAAGCTACAATGCCAGTCACAGCCAATGGACAAGAATGGAGCTTTTTCTGGATGAAAATCATGCTATTGCACTATAGTAAAGCAAAACTTGTCTGAAGTCCTGAGGTTGTTACATTTCTGGATTTATATTTAAGTTATTTTGTGTTTTTAGCAAACCCCACAATTTTATTTTTCGATAGTTCCTGTATTAAGTGTGGCCAGAGCTTAATGTCAACTCTAAAATACGGGTTTGAAGACTGCTAACTGTGCAGGCATTTTTTTTAAATCTAATTTTAACATTGTGTCTTTACCACATGAGAGATCAGTAAATGTAGTAACTTCTGTACTTTCACAACTGACCTTGATCTTGTCCTACAAACCAGCATGATTGATGTGCTGTTTTGCCACATGGTACTTCTGCACATAATAAATGTCTTTCCATACATGTGCAATAGTATATATCAAAGTATTATCTGATCTGGTCATTGAAAATCACATCTTAAAACAGTCAATTGCACCCATGCAAAAAAATGATTAATATTAAGATCCATTGTTTATTATACCTATGAATGAATGTTACATTACAGTTAAAATATATCTTTGTACCTTGTTCGCCAGTAGATAGAAAAAAATGTTTAAAAGAACTGAGAGTCCTCAGTGGTTGATACCTTTTAATGGCTAACTGAAAAAATGGTAGTGTTAGCAAGCTTTTGAGACTACTCAGGTCTCTTCATCAGGCATGGTATAACACAAAATCTGAAGAGTCACATATTTATACACAACAAGACATAGAATAGTGCAGTAAATAAGACAAGTTATGTGAAGCAAAACTATCAGTATGGGAAGAGGACAAACAGTTGTGGCAGTAAATATTGGAGCAGTTCATAGATAAGGAGTATGAAAGTTTTATTGTTCTCTGATTGAGGTCTGGTCCCGAGTTGTGATGCCCCCATATGCTCTGAGGAGCACATTTCTTAATTGATGTCAAAATACATAAATCCATGTTACACATTCATTCCTGTTTGAATGTGTCAAAGGTCGTCATAAGTTTGTATTCCCAGACTCTTCTGTCTCTCTGGGATTTGAAGTTTCTCAGAGAGACAGAAGAGTCTGGGAATACAAACTTATGATGACCTTTGACACATTCAGAGCAGGAATGAATGTGTCACATGGATTTATGTCTTTTACATCAATTAAGAAATATGCTCCTCAGGGCATCTAGGGGCATCACAACTCGGGACCAGACCTCAATCAGAGAACAATAAAACCTTCACACTCCTTATCTATGAAATACGCCAATATTTACTGCCACAACTGTTTGTCCCCTTCCCATACTGATAGTTCTGCTTCACATAACTTGTATTATTTAATGCACTATTCTATGTCTTGTTGTGTATAAATATGTGACTTTTCAGATTTTGTGTTATATTCAGCCTGAAGAAGAGACCTGAGTAGTCTTGAAAGCTTGCTATTACCATCTTTTCAGTTAGCCATTAAAAGGTATCAACCACTGACGACTCTCAGTTATTTAAGGATTTTTTTGAATGTTACATTGTAATTTCACCAATATGCAAAATACATGGTAGATTTAATCAGCACACTTTATTTGCTATATGCATTGGAAACATTTTAGCAGCTGCTTGTCTTATTTCTCTGCTTCCTATGCAGATATGCAGCAGTGGGTGTTAATAGTATTATATTCATCTTTACAGTAAAGGGTGTTTGCCATGGGGTTTTTAGAAATTAGGCTTTCTAAGAAATGCATACTCTCAAATATATTCCAATTATCCACAATATTACTTGCAAATGAGGGAGTGAGGCTCATACTTTTCTGTATCATTGATGGTTAACAATGACTTTGACATACAACAGTAGCTATAATATGCAATCATTTTCATTAACCACATTATTCCTTCTTACTGCATTAATCTCCTTAACTATATTATAATTACTTTTTTAATGGAAGCCTTTTCTGTATACAAGTAATTTAATATGGAATATAAATCAAAAAAGCGGCATTTTGCTAATGGAGCAAAACATTTGCATTGGAACTTAAATTTGGGCCTAAATGATTGTACAAAAGATCAAGGTGAAGGTTTGAGGTTTTTAATAATTTGTTTTGTTAGAGACAGTTAATATTAAGAAAAAAAAAAAAAGATATAACTAAACACATTGGGTATTTAAAGGGGACATCCAGACAACATGATTTTCTGATTTCTCATAGAGCTATGTGAGAAAATAATTTTGCTGTAATCTTAGACTATTATTGATTTACACGATTAAAGGATTATGCAGAGGGAACAAACGACGTTAGTACTGCCTAGAGATTTCTGTGGTTAGCTATATCAAAAATTTGGAAAATTGTTTAGGACAAAATGTGTTTTTGTATTTTTTTCAACCAAAGGAACCAATCACAGTTCACATTTATTTTTTAACAGTAGAATAGAAAAGGAAAGCTTTATTGCGGCTGGTTGTAAGGAGCACCAAAAACATTTAGAATTAACTTAACACGAGTCAAGGTAAAAGCTTCAAGAAATTTAAACCAAGTCTGTAAACAAAGTTGCTCTCTAAAATATAATGTCATCAGCACCTTTACTTATGCAATCTGTTTCACCTTGACTGACAAATTGTTGTTTTAATTCATATGAACATGAGGCCTAAAGGGGTTCTCAAAAATGTATTAACATAAGTAAAATAAACTACTTTTAAATATTAATAATTTTTCTAAATATCTATATTTAGCAAAAAGACATTCTTTATGTAGTGCACTGTAAGGATTTTAAAGATAGCCAGTTTCATCTGGTAGTGTGCAGCTGTCCTAAGACGGACTATGTGAAGAGCAAAACATATGCACTTACTGCAACGCATTTAAACTGTCAGGCTGACTAAGATGTTGTTCATTGGCAGTGAGCTAAAGAAAGTTGTTCATCTTCTCCTTTAGGGGTACTTTGCACACTACGATATCGCAAGCCGATGGTAGCGATGCCGAGCGCGATAGTCCCCGCCCCCATCGCAGCTGTGATATCTTGTGATAGCTGCCATAGCGAACATTATCACTGCGGCCGCTTCACATGCACTTACCTGCCCTGCGACGTCGCTCTGGCCGGCGAACCGCCCCCTTCGTATGGGGGTGAGTCGTGCAGCGTCACAGCGACGTCACACGGCAGGCGGCCAATAGAAGCAGAGGGGCGGAGATAAGCGGGATGTAAACATCCCGCCCACCTCCATCCTTCCGCATAGCCGGCGTGAGCAGCAGGACGCAAGTAAGGAGATGTTCCTCGATCCTGCGGCTTCTCACACAGTGATGTGTGCTGCCACAGGAACGAGGAACAACATCGTACCTGTCGCTGCCGTGACATTATGGAAATGACCGACACTACACCGATGATACGATTTCAACGCTTTTGCACTCGTTAATCGTATCAAAAACGATTTCCACACTCCGATGTCGACAGCAATGCCGGATGTGCATCACTTTCGATTTGACCCCACCGACATCTCAGCTGCAATGTTGTAGTGTGCAAAGTACCCCTTAGTCTGGCTCCACTTAGTGTCCAATCAGTTTGACTGAACAGAACAATGCCAGACAGGATTCTGATCTGACCTAAAATATGTCTTGAGCAGATGTTCTTTATGCAGCCTGTCCTACTAATGGCCTCTGAACTCTAGAAAGGGTGCACATTGATTTATGGTAGCTGCCATCTTTAAAATCCTTACCAAAGCAGGATACAAACAATTATAAAAATTGACCATGCTGCTGGTAAGAAGTCTCTTTATTCTTTGAAGGTTCTTTATTATTCACTATGATGTCTCAAGGCCATATTAGCATCTCATCATTAGTGTAAAAAACAAGTGGTAACAAACACTGGAATATGGAGATATTTGTAGTCCAAAATGGGTGCCAAGAGGTATAAGGTAACATCTACTGAGGGATTGAAACTCAAACTAAAAAAGAGGGCAGGAAGACAGGAAGAAAGAAAAGTGTGCAGAGTAAAATAAATCACATAAAGAGTTAATAAAACACTTAAGAAAAAAGAGTGTTTACCAGAAAATTAAACGTTAGCCGTATCAGTAATGAAAGCGTGCTCAAGGTGATTAAGAATGAATAAAAGGATATGTGAAGGAAGTAGGATTACAACCCGGCAAAAGGATAAAATATAAGACAGAAGGGTAGCACTAACACATAGGCGGGCTTTGCGACATCGCAAGCCGATGCTGCGATGTCGCACGCGATAGTCCCCTGTTACACCTCGTGGCTCTCCTGTGGCAAGGAATGAGACAGTCTCCTTGCCTGCCACGAGCGCTCCTGCTCAACAGCGCCGAAGGTCTGCCAGACTGCGCAGAGTGCAGGAGAAACCTCCTCAGAGAGGCAGCACGAGAGTGACACCTAGTGGTACTCCTGTTGCAAGAGATGAGGCGGTCTCCCATTCCTTGCCTGCCGCAGCTCCTCCTGCTCAGCAGCCTCGAAGGTCTGTGAGGTTGCGCAATGTGCAGAGGTTTGCTGTTCAGGGAAGCAGTGAGACTCCCGTTATCTCTACACATTATGAGACCGAGGATCCCGCCTCTATTTCCCAGAGGCAGGAGGGTGAGCATGTGCTATGCTTGGTGGATCCTGATTCGCCCACTGACGTCACACGGCTTGATGACAAGGCTGGTGACGTGGTGAATCCTGACTGGCCAGGCTGGGATGTCGTGGATCCTGATTGGGTCAAGTCCGTCATCTCCGCCTCGCGCCCGCCCTTGGCTGGAGCTACACCTCCTTAAAAGCTCCTCCTGCCATCATGGCGGCGCGCGACCGTCCTTCTATGTTTGGATGTCTGGCAGCGTGCTGCCACGCCACTGCTCAGGCATTATCGTCTTCTGTGGGCTTGGCCCTTGCTGCTTAGGCAGCACCTGGTTTGCAGGCCGTGTCCCTGCCTTGCTGCTCCGGCAGTAGCTCCTTTGACAGGCCGTGTTCCTGTTCCAGGTGAGCTCCTCGAGTCTCCACCGGACTCACCTGGTTATTGAAAGCACACGTGCGTGGGCACCTCTGTGCTACCCTCGTGCCATATTCTCGTGACTTCCACTGGCACACGTGCGTGGGCACCTCTGTGCTTCCCCGTGCAACAGGTACACCGAGCCGTGTGATCCCTGCCATACAACCCTCACGGGTTAGGGCAGACCGGTGTACATAGATCGTCTGTGACATTCCAGACGATCGCTAGCAGCAACCCGCTCACTCTTCACCCACCATAGCAGCGGTCCCTTACACCGCACAGTGGACCTTGACCGGCGGAAGCTGTCCATTCCCCATCTTGGCACGCTTCCCCGGGTCCCCCTCGTAACATTACGGTCGCGCCAAAGGTCTGGCTATGGCTGAAGAGCAGCAGCAGTTGCTGCGTTATGTGCAGCAGTTGGAATCACGATTGGCAGCAGTGGAGCAGTCTTCCTCCGACAAGACTACTCTGACGACAGTCGCCACCCAGGCGGCTACCCAGGCTGTGATATTGGGCGGAAGGTCTCCTCGCCTTGCGCTTCCAGAGCGCTTTAGCGGGGACAGCTCCGAGTGCCGTGGCTTTATAAACCAGGTCACCACCTACTTAGAGCTGTCCGCGACTCTTTACGCTACCGAGAAGGCGAAGGTAGCCTTCGTCCAGTCCCTGCTCACAGGCAGAGCGCTGAAGTGGTCCACGCCGTTGTGGGAGCGCGGAGATCGGGTGGTGAATAACTTAGCAGCCTATCTTGGGGCCATGAGAATGGTGTTCCTCGGGCCTCAAGTCACGCACGACTCCGCGCTGCGCCTCCTACGACTTCGGCAAGGGTCCGCTTCAGTCGGGGACTTTGCCGTACACTTTAGGACACTTGCCGCAGAGCTGGACTGGCCGGATAAGGTCCTTGTCCCTGTGTTCTGGGAGGGCCTGGCGGGGTTCGTCAAAGACGCACTGGCCACGCGTGAGGTGCCTGCTACTTTAGAGTCCTTGATTGTGGTTGCCTCTCGCATAGACATCCGCCAGGCGGAGCGGAGGCTCGAGGTCTCTTCAGTACCCACGTCCTCAAGGCCTAAAAAGCGTCTGGCTTCCGTTTTTCACCAGACAGGTCTCGCAGCCAGCTCTGTAGGCGACTCCGTGGAGTCAATGGAGGTGTCCAAAGCGGTCTCCTCTACCCCAGGTTCTCGGTCTGGTGTCATCTGCTTTTCCTGTGGGCAGAGGGGACACATAGCTACCCGATGTCCCAAACCGTCGGGAAAATACAGCGTCTAGTTTCTATCAGAGGGGGGACTCTAGACGCTACCTGTCCCTCTAGGTTGACTATCAACGCCCAGTTGCAGTTCGGCACTACTCTCTTCTCTGCCCTGGCTTGCTTGGACTCAGGCGCTGAAGGCAATTTTATCTCGACCTCCCTGGCAACCCGATACTCAGTTCCCCTGGTTCTGTTGCCCAAGCCACTCAGGGTCCGGGTAGTCGACGGGTCCATACTACTCGATCCTATCACCCAGCTCACTATCCCTCTCAGGATGGATGTACCACCGGGACACCATGAGCAGGTGTCCTTCCTGGTGCTTCCAGGGGGGACGGATGAGATCCTACTGGGCCTTCCCTGGTTGAGACAGCATGCTCCTATACTCAACTGGGCAACAGGGGAGATCTCATCCTGGGCAGGATCCTGTAGAGAGCACCTCGTGACTACCGAACCACCCGCTACCATTAGGTCGGTTGGGTCCTCAGAGAATACAGGGGGGCCGGGTTTACCAACACCTTATGAGGCCTATAGGGATGTCTTTTCAAAAAGGGCCGCAGATACTCTTCCTCCCCACCGGCCATATGATTGCCGAATAGACCTGAAGCCAGGCTCCGAGCCCCCTAGGGGCAGAGTGTATCCACTCTCTGCTCCAGAGACGGAGGCTATGTCCAAATATATTCAGGACAGCCTGGCGAAGGGGTTCATTCGCAAGTCTATTTCACCGGCTGGTGCAGGGTTCTTTTTTGTGCAGAAGAAGGAAGGGGATCTGCGCCCTTGTATCGATTACAGGGGATTAAATGCAATCACGATCAAGAACAAATACCCTTTGCCCCTCATTACTGAGCTATTTGATCGATTCCGTGGGGCAAAGGTCTTCACAAAGCTGGATCTACGCGGGGCGTATAATCTAGTGCGAGTCCGAAAGGGCGATGAGTGGAAGACCGCCTTTAACACCAGGGACGGTCACTACGAGTATCTAGTAATGCCCTTCGGACTCTGCAATGCCCCCGCCGTATTTCAAGACTTTGTGAATGACATTTTCCGGGATTTGTATCTTTCCGTGGTTGCATACCTGGATGACATTCTTATCTTCTCACCCGATCTTACCACCCATCGGAGGGATGTCATCCGAGTACTTAAGAGGCTCCGCACCCATTCGCTATATGCTAAGCTGGAAAAGTGCGTTTTTGAACGGGAATCCTTGCCGTTCCTGGGGTACATCGTGTCCAGTCAGGGGTTAGCAATGGATCCGGGGAAGTTGGAGACAGTGATGAACTGGCCTGAGCCCCGCTCGCTGAAGGCGATCCAGCGATTCTTGGGGTTTATCAATTATTATCGCCAGTTCATTCCCAACTTCTCGACGGTGGCAGCACCCATCATTGCCCTTACCCGCAAGGGCGCTAATCCCAAAGCATGGACACGAGAAACGGTAGAGGCATTTCACTCTCTCAAAACTCACTTCTCCAGAGCTCCCATCCTTCATCGTCCAGACATCTCCAAACCCTTCCTACTGGAGGTAGACGCCTCTTCGGTCGGTGCAGGTGCAGTCCTGTACCAGAAAAACGAACGAGGAAGAAAGCATCCTTGTTTCTTTTTCTCCAAGACCTTTTCTCCGGCCGAGAGGAACTACTCCATAGGGGATAGGGAGTTACTGGCGATGAAACTAGCATTCCAGGAATGGCGGCATCTCCTGGAGGGTGCGAAGCATCCATTTGAGGTATATTCTGACCACAAAAACCTCACATACCTCCAGACAGCACAACGCCTGAACCCAAGGCAGGCCCGTTGGTCTTTATTCTTCTCCCGGTTCCGCTTTATTATCCGCCACCTGGCCGGTGAGAAGAACGTACGGGCCGATGCCTTGTCACGTTGTATGGTTGTGTTGGAGGAGGACGAGGAGGAGCCTCGTCTTATACTACCCCCGGACAGCTTGAGGATGGTCACTCCCACTTCTTTGGACCAGGTGCCACCTGGCAAAACCCTCGTTCCCCCTGAACTACGGAACGAGGTGCTATCGTGGGCCCATGCCTCCAAGGTCGGGGGTCACTTTGGTGTCAAAAGGACCAGAGACCTGGTGACCAGGCATTATTGGTGGCCGAGACTACCCCAGGACGTACAGGAGTATGTGGGAGCCTGTATGTCGTGTGCTCGGAATAAGCCGTCTCGGCAGAGACCGGCAGGTCTTCTTCACCCACTGCCAGTGCCGGATCGTCCCTGGGAAGTGGTAGGGATGGACTTCCTGGGAGATCTGCCCAAGTCAGCAGGGCACAAGGTCGTATGGGTCATCACGGACCACTTCTCTAAAATGGTCCACTTGGTGCCTCTCCCACGACTCCCGACGTCACGTGCTCTCGCCACCTTGTTCATTCGGCATGTATTTAGGTTGCATGGCATGCCTGACAAGGTGGTGAGCGACCGGGGTCCCCAGTTCGCGTCTCGCTTCTGGAGAGAGCTCTGTAAGCTCCTGCAGATAGAGCTGAACATCTCCTCCGCATACCATCCCGAGACCAATGGACTAGTGGAGAGGACTAATCAAACCTTGGTAACTTACCTCCGCCATTTTATCTCCGCGCATCACGACAACTGGGCTAACCTCCTTCCTTGGGCCGAATTTGCCATTAACAATTCGGTCCATGAATCCTCTGGCCAGACTCCGTTCCTACTCAATAACGGACAACATCCCAGAATCCCGGTTCCGATGCCCATTACGTCACCCGATACTAGAGTGGAGGATTGGGCGACCAAGGCCCGGGAGATCTGGGATGACACCCAAGAGGCTCTTAAGAGGGCTAAAGACCGGATGGTGACAACGGCTGATGTCCGCCGTCGCCCTGCACCATCCTTCGCCCCTGGTGACCTAGTATGGCTGTCCTCTAAGAATGTTAACCTACGGGTACAGGCAGCCAAATTCGCCCCTAGGTATCTGGGTCCGTTTAAGGTACTACAGCAGGTAAACCTGGTGGCATACCGACTCCAGCTCCCTCCACGCTGGGCTATAGCCAACACCTTTCACGTGTCCCTCCTGAAACCCGTACGACTTAATAAATTCTCGGGGTCCCTGCCGGCTCAAACAGACTCCCCGTCCGACGACCCTGAGGTGGCAAAAATTGTGGAGACAAAAGTCATACAGGGCAAGAGGTACTACCTCGTGGAGTGGGCCGGTCGTGGTCCGGAGCATAGATCCTGGGAGTTGGAGGATCATATCCGCGCCCCGGGGTTGATAGCGGCCTTCGAGCACGGGCAGGGGGGGGGCCTAGACGGGGGGGTAATGTTACACCTCGTGGCTCTCCTGTGGCAAGGAATGAGACAGTCTCCTTGCCTGCCACGAGCGCTCCTGCTCAACAGTGCCGAAGGTCTGCCAGACTGCGCAGAGTGCAGGAGAAACCTCCTCAGAGAGGCAGCACGAGAGTGACACCTAGTGGTACTCCTGTTGCAAGAGATGAGGCGGTCTCCCATTCCTTGCCTGCCGCAGCTCCTCCTGCTCAGCAGCCTCGAAGGTCTGTGAGGTTGCGCAATGTGCAGAGGTTTGCTGTTCAGGGAAGCAGTGAGACTCCCGTTATCTATACACATTATGAGACCGAGGATCCCGCCTCTATTTCCCAGAGGCAGGAGGGTGAGCATGTGCTATGCTTGGTGGATCCTGATTCGCCCACTGACGTCACACGGCTTGATGACAAGGCTGGTGACGTGGTGAATCCTGACTGGCCAGGCTGGGATGTCGTGGATCCTGATTGGGTCAAGTCCGTCATCTCCGCCTCGCGCCCGCCCTTGGCTGGAGCTACACCTCCTTAAAAGCTCCTCCTGCCATCATGGCGGCGCGCGACCGTCCTTCTATGTTTGGATGTCTGGCAGCGTGCTGCCACGCCACTGCTCAGGCATTATCGTCTTCTGTGGGCTTGGCCCTTGCTGCTTAGGCAGCACCTGGTTTGCAGGCCGTGTCCCTGCCTTGCTGCTCCGGCAGTAGCTCCTTTGACAGGCCGTGTTCCTGTTCCAGGTGAGCTCCTCGAGTCTCCACCGGACTCACCTGGTTATTGAAAGCACACGTGCGTGGGCACCTCTGTGCTACCCTCGTGCCATATTCTCGTGACTTCCACTGGCACACGTGCGTGGGCACCTCTGTGCTTCCCCGTGCAACAGGTACACCGAGCCGTGTGATCCCTGCCATACAACCCTCACGGGTTAGGGCAGACCGGTGTACATAGATCGTCTGTGACATTCCAGACGATCGCTAGCAGCAACCCGCTCACTCTTCACCCACCATAGCAGCGGTCCCTTACACCGCACAGTGGACCTTGACCGGCGGAAGCTGTCCATTCCCCATCTTGGCACGCTTCCCCGGGTCCCCCTCGTAACAGTCCCCCCCCCGTCGCAGGTACGATATCGTGTGATAGCTGGCATAGCGAAAATTATCGCTACGCCAGCTTCACATGTACTCACCTGCCCTGCAACCGTCGCTCTGGCCGGTGACCCACCTCCTTCCTAAGGGCGGCCAATAGCAGCGGAAGGGCGGAGATGAGCAGGATGTAAATATCCTGCCCACCTCCTTCCTTCCGCATATCCTACGGAAGCCGCGGTGACGCCGGTAGGAGATGTTGATCGCTCCTGCGACTTCACACACAGCGATGTGTGCTGCCGCAGGAGCGAGGAACAACATCAGACCGTCGCGTCAGCGTTATTATGGATTACGCCGATGCTGCACCGATGATACGATTACGACGATTTTGCGCTCGTTAATAGTATCATCTAGGCTTTACACACTACGATGTCGCATGCGATGCCGGATGTGCGTCACTTTCAATTTGACCCCACCGACATCGCACCTGCGATGTCGTAGTGTGCAAAGCCTGCCATACAGCCAAGTTAGTCATTGATAATGGAATTCTTACAATCTGTAATACAGGGTAATATTGTGTACAGAGTTAGCCAGAAAAATCAATTGAAATACTATGTCCTAAGAATGACAAAAGTATTTTAGGAGTGATACCTTTTATAGGCTAACCAGAAAAATTATATTAGCAAGCTTTCAGAGCACAAAGGCTCCTTCTTCAGGCAAATTACAAATGAATTAAGGCCACGTCTCACTAAGCGACATCGCTAGCGACATCGCTGCTGAGTCACGGTTTTGGTGACGCAACAGCGATCTTGCTAGCGATGTCGCTGTGTGTGACATCCAGCAACGACCTGGCCCCTGCTGTGAGGTTGCCGGTCGTTGCTGAATGTCCTGGACCATTTTCTTCAAAGGTGATGTCCTGCTGGGCAGGACGCATCAGTATGTTTGACACTGTGTGAGAGGGTCCCAATGACAGCAGAGATCGTTATACTGCGACCTGTATCGTTACTGAGTCGTTGGTAAGGTCTGACTGTGTGACATCTCACCAGTGACTTCCCAGTGACTTACCAGCGATCCTTATCAGGTCGCATCATTTTCGGGATTGCTGGTAAGTCGCTAAATGTGATGGGGTAAAAGGCCCCGTCACACTAAGCAACATCGCTAGCAACATCGCTGCTAACGAACAACTTTTGTGACGTTGCTAGCGATGTTGCTGTGTGTGACATCCAGCAACAACCTGGCCCCTGCTGTGAGGTCGTTGGTTGTTGCTGAATGTCCTGGGCCATTTTTTAGTTGTTGCTGTCCCGCTGTGAAGCACAGATCGCTGTGTGTGACAGCGAGACAGCAACAACTAATGTGCAGGCAGCAGGAGCCGGCTTCTGCGGAGGCTGGTAACCAATGTAAACATCGGGTAACCAAGAAGCCCTGTCCTTGGTTACCCGATATTTACCTTTGATACCAGACTCCGCCGCTCTCACTGCCTGTGCTGCCGGCTCCTGCTCTGTGCACATGTTAACCCGATGTGTGCTGTAACTACATGTGCACAGAGCAGGAGCCTGTGCTGCCGGCTCCTGCTCTGTGCACATGTAGCTGCAGGACACATCGGGTTAATTAACCCGATGTGTGCTGTAACTAGGAGAGCAAGGAGCCAGCGCTAAGCATTGTGCGCTGCTCCCTGCTCTCTGCACATGTAGCTACAGCACACATCGGGAAATTAACCCCATGTGTGCTGTAACTAGGAGAGCAAGGAGCCAGCGCTCAGTGTGCGCTGCTCCCTGCTCTCTGCACGTGTAGCTCCGTGCGGTGGTAACCAAGGTAAATATCGGGTTGGTTACCTGATATTTACCTTAGTTACCAAGCGCAGCAGCTTCCACGCGGCGCTGGGGGCTGGTCACTGGTTGCTGGTGAGCTCACCAGCAACTTGTGTAGCCACGCTCCAGCGATCCCTGCCAGGTCAGGTTGCTGGTGGGATCGCTGGAGCGTTGCAGTGTGACATCTCACCAGCAACCTCCTAGCAACTTACCAGCGATCCCTATCGTTGTTGGGATCGCTGGTAAGTTGCTTAGTGTGACTGGACCTTTACTGAGACCAAAACACAACATTTAAAGGAATGTTACAATAGGACATGGGAAAGATGATGCCTCTTAAAGATAAGCCAAGAAAATCAAATTAAGTTTTTTCTTAGAAATGCAGATGAGTTGGAAGTGGTCTGTTCAGATCACTTCTGAAGTTCTTCTGGTGGAGGTGTGAAGTGTGTCCATGTAGTGAGTCATAAAACTAGGTGTTAAACTGAGTCCTTTTGTTAAAGATCCAAGCATCCTTATCAGTTTGAATTCCTAATTTTTTCTCTCTCTGTTATCTTTAAAATTACCTTTCAGTATTAGTACTTTTAAATCTGTCATACTGTGTCCCTGTCTAGAGAAATGTTTTCCCACAGGCATGTCCAGTTCATTTTTTATTGTGTGCCTGTGTAGATTCATCCTTGTTTGTAGTTTTTGTTTAGTTTCCCCAATATATGTTCCTCCAGGGCATCTTGTGCACTGTATCATGTATACCACATTGGAGGATGTACATGAAAAGAGGTCCATGATCTTGTAGTTCTGATTTGTGTTGGCTATGTGGACCATATTTGTTGGTAAAATGTGGGTAAAGGTTTTGCATTTCTTGCCATTACAGGGGAATGTGCCCGTCTCTGATGGTGATGAGAGGACACTTCTAACAAGGAGATTCCTTAAGTTAGGGGGCTGTTTGTAAGTGGTAACTCTGTGAATATTACTTTCAGTCTGTGGTCCCTGTGGAATATGGGTTGAAGATCAGCACCAATTTTCCTTAGGATGCTCATGTGGGGATTATATGTGGCCACAAGCAGTACCCTATTGTTATCCTCCCTCTGTTTGTAATCCAGGAGGCTGCTTCTTGGGATCCTTGTAGCTCTCTGGATCTGTTCATCTATTACCAGTGGATGGTATCCTTGTTGTAGGAATTTATTTCTCAGGGATAGCAGATGTAGTTTTCTGTCCTCACTGTCTGAGCAGATCCGGATGTACCTCAGAGCCTGACAGTAGATGATGGATTTTTTTATGTGTCTTGGATGAAAGCTGTTCCACCTCAGGTATGCCGGACGTCCTGTAGGTTTATGATAAACTGACGCTTGTATGGTATTGTCTTTGATGTATATGGTTGTATCCAGAAAATGAATTTGGGACTTTGAGAAGTTGAGGGTGAGTTTGATTGTTGGGGGGAATTTGTTGAAGTTGTTGTGGAAGGTGATCAGATCATCATTTGAGCCTGTCCAGATTATTATCAGATCATCAATGTAGCGGAAGTATGCTAGAGGTTTAATAGCACAAGATTCCAAGAATTCCTCCTCTAGTTTAGCCATAAACAGGTCAGCATATTGTTGTGACATTTTGCTTGCCATAGCGCTGCCCATACACTGTGTCCTTATCTAATTAGACTGAAGAAGGAGCCTTTGTGCTCTGAAAGCTTGCTAATATAATTTTTCTGGTTAGCCTATAAAGGTATCACTCCTAAAATACTTTTTCATAGTACTTTTTGACATAGTATTTCAATTGATAATGGAGTTCTGTATATTTCTGTAGTTGGACACCTATTTTCTTTCTTTTTTTTCTTGGAGAACCCCTTCAAGAACTTCCTATCTCTATTCTAACTACATAGCTATTAACTTGCAAGTCAAGCAGACGAAGGTAAGGCTGGGCAGAGAATAGAGCCAGGGAGGCAGAGGCTTGGAAAAAAAGCTTTGACAATTCCAAAAACACTTACAGAGTTGCATTTAGGTTTTCTGGCACATGGGACAAGAATTGCTACCTCTCACTCAAGCAGATGAGCAATTGTCATGTGAGAAGTCATATGCAATTTGCTTACTTAAAGTCACATGCCAACTAGCTGCCCTTCCTAATTATCTGAATTTTCAGTGAGAAACTACAGCTGCTGATATGTTGAGTGAAGCACAAGGAAAAGGTAGTTGTCATGTGACTGTAAGTATGAAAATCACATGAGTAGTCATATGATAGCTGCTGGAAACAGCAAGCTGAGCTGAATCTCGATAATGAGTATATTACACAATGTTTGGAGTGACATGCTACAGTGCTTAATTTTTTAATTAAATGTGTTGCCCAGGATTGTGATGGAAGTCTGCAGACACTCTAGGTGACTACAAACTTGAATTCTTACAGCACTCATTTTGCATCCTCACACACTCCCACCCACTCACCATAATGTCTCCTTACATAATTACTCCATGACTCTGTATATGTTACGGGGGCTGCCTGATTATGAAAAACAAAGGGATATCAGACAGTCAGGGTCCACCGTGCAAAGTCTCTGCTGCAGTGTATGGCAGAGGATATGTTAAAGTGTGAGGAAAAGTATATACGTGTGCCGCTGTAAATAGTCGTAGCACAAGTGCAGAGTGCAATACCTCTGTTAAACTCATAGAGGAATATAGGTAGGAAATAAAGCAATTCCTCCCTTACTTGGAGGGTGTGTGGTATGGTCTCTGTTAAAGGTCACAGAGAAAAGACAGTGAGTGTGAAATGGCACCTACCTAGGTCCATTCCTCTAGCAGTGCCAGGAGACGGGCAGCAGCGTAAGCCGCACAAAACTCCTACCTGCATTCGGTCCACTAGTGTGCGAGGACGCGAACCACTAGATATGGCACCTGCCTAGGTCCGCTCCACTAGTGGTGCAAAAGAGACGGACAGCAGCACAAGCCGCACAAAGCTCCTACCTGCGTTCGGTCCACTAGTGTGCGAGGACACGAACCACTAGATATGGCACCTGCCTAGGTCCGCTCCACTAGTGGTGCAAAAGAGACAGACTGCAGCACAAAGCCGCACAAAGCTCCTACCTATGTTCGCTCCCCTATTGTGCGAGGATACGAACAACTGCCAGACGCAGTATAAGGAACGTTACCCTAGTGGCAACGTCCACCTACGAGTAGACCCACAAGGCCCAGCCTGACCATGTGCCTCAGGCACCTGCCTATGTCCGCTCCAATAAGGTGCGAGGATACGGACTGCTGCCGAAGCTGTAAGGTATAAGAATGCTACCCTGCCGGTAGCGCTCACCTAGCATAGACAGACAGATGCCTAGAGGGACGTGCACAGAGCGTCTACTCTCATGCATGAACCAAGAGGACTGAGCACTGGGCGGCGACTCTGACTCTGACTCCATCCAAGATGGAGGACACCAGAGCCAATCCGCTGCCAGAACGACAGCAATGACGTCACGCTGGCCTATCACCGAGCAAAGCGTCACAAGCACATGACCAGTGACCAATCGGCATAGAAGGTGTCAGAGACATGTGACCACGTGTCACAAGCACATGACCAGCGGCCAATCAGCTTAGAAGGTGTCAGAGACATGTGACCTCGTGTCAGCGATGATGTCAGCCGCACATGTGCAATGGCTCCAAAATAGGACTTAGTCTCCAGCGCTTGCACATGTGCAGTAGCAAGAAATCCGAACATAGTCTCCAGTGCTCGCACATGTGCAGTAGCAAGAAATCCGAACATAGTCTCCAGGGCCACAGCAACCGTAACAGTATACTGTCACCTCCAACATCCTTCTTTCCTCATAGTGTTTCAGATGATCTGATCATGCTGCTGTCATCGCCCTAACCTGGAAGTCGTGGCTGTTAGTTCTTCAATTTTATTTGTATGTGCAATTGATTGGCCAGGAGCTAGCATATTACACCTTCTCTAAGGTGGCTCTCAAGTTGACATCTGGTGGAAAATGCAGCCAATGGTGAGAAAACAAATTTCAAATCTTATAGAGAAATCCTTTATATCCATCAGTTTTATTTTTTTTAAGAAGTAAATAATTATAAATAATTTAAAAACTTCATGAAAGAGCAGAGTTGTGTTATTCTGGTGATGTGTGAGACATTGGAATCATTAGATGTTAATGATTGTGACAATGATGGAATGAAAAAAAATGGTTATAACACAGACTTATGGAAAATGTTGCTAGCTGATATGTTTGTGCATGTTAAAACATTAGTGTGTACACCTGCCATTTATTCCAAATAAGTCTACCTTCTTCAATAAGATGTTGGAGTTCTGTCAGCAATTACTGTATCGGTTTTACTTTGAAGAAAAAGCTGCTGTTTACTTATCACACATTCTTTTTCTCAAAATTTTGCAGTTTAACTTGATTTTGGAAGACAGCCAGTGTCTATACATAGAACAATCACTCGTTTTTTATCCTAACCATTTTAGATTGTATACAGTAGGCGGTACTGAAACTTAGTCTGTGCCAGAACACATTTATGGCACAGATCCCTGAGTGTCAGTAAGAATGGGAAACCAGGTCATAAAAACTACTAATAAAATTAGAAATTTCCCTAATAGTCTTTTAGAACTTTCAGAGGTGAAAATCAAATTAAGAAGACAAAACAAAAAAGCAACGCCCCTCGTTAAAAAAAAAACAATGTTCTTCTCAAATCCCACCCCAAGTTTTTTTTTTAGCATTTCTAGCTCAGGTCTAGGTACAATGAACTATTTGGGATATATATACAAAAAAAAAGAAGTTTCTCAGCTCACCTTCTCCTGTAGAGGGTCTATCGCGCAGACACTGTGATGCCAGACAGAGCAATTAGGAGAAAAAAGGTGGAGATCCAGCAACCGACCTTCTAAAAATGCAAAACTTTATTATCTAGATATTAAAAATGATCCCAAGGTGGCAGTGCAAAAAAACAGAGAACCAACAGATGTCAAAAACAGACGCATTTTGGATATTATTCCTTATTCATTGTTTGAAACGCGTTTGTTTTTTACATCTGTTGGTTCTCTGTTCTTTTGCACTACCATCTTGGGATAGTTTTTAATATCTGGATAATAAAGTTTTGCATTTTTAGAAGATCGGTTGCTGGATCTCCCCTTTTTTCTCCTATTGAAGATATATAGGAAAATAAATGTTAAAACATAGAAAAGTGAAAATATAAAAAATATCAAATACATTTTAATGCCATTATGATGATTTCTAATAAAAAAAATTAGGTAGTGTTAGAAAAAATAAATTTTATTTACTACAGTAATTAACATACTATAAGCCTAAAGGCTACTTTACACACTGCGATATCGGTCCCGATATCGCTAGTGTGGGTACCCGCCCCATCTGTTGCGCGACACGGGCAAATCGCTGCCCGTGCCGCACAACATCGCGCAGACCCGTCACACATACTTACCTGCCCGGCGACGACGCTGTGACCGGCGAACCGCCTCCTTTCTAAGGGGGCGGTTCGTGCTGCGTCACAGCGATGTCACTGAGCGGCCGCCCAATAGCAGTGGAGGGGCGGAGCTGAGCGGGACGTAACATCCCGCCCCCCTCCTTCCTTCCGCATTGCGGCCGGGAGGCAGGTAAGGAGAGCTTCCTCGTTCCTGCGGCGTCACACGGAGCGATGTGTGCTGCCGCAGGAGCGACGAACTACATCGTTACTGCTGCAGTAACGATAATCGAGAATGGACCCCCATGTCACCGATGAGCGATTTTGCACGTTTTTGCAACGATGCAAAATCGCTCATCAGTGTCACACGCAGCAACATCGCTAATGCGGCCGGATGTGCGTCACAAATTCCGTGACCCCAACGACTCCGCATTAGCGATGTCACAGCGTGTAAAGCCCCCTTAAGAGCTGGGCCAGACGGTAATGTTTTCAGTCAGAGTGCGATGTGACAAAACATCTCAGATAAATGTTAACTTAGGGAGCCAATCATGTCAGATTTTTTTTCTCAGACAGACACTGTTCAGGTGGGATCCAATATTTGGCTCGCACTCGGCAATTCAAGTCAATGAGTGCATGGAAATCATCAGACTGCGCTCGGATGACAATTGTTTTTCTCCATCTTCTCCTCACAGTGGGCGCTGTTTCCCTCATTCAAGAGAATCGGATCAAACGCTGACCAGAGTGACTTAAACATAATTGGCCTCATTCTCTCAGCTGAAAAAATCCACAGCCATCTGTCCCTGCCCTAACATGCATTACAAAGGCTGAAATGTTCCTGGTCCAGAAATACTAAAATAATCCAGACCTAAACTGGTTAAAGATACAAATTGTCATTTTAGGAGAAAAAAGAAGTTGAACTTTAGGCTATGTGCCCATGCTGCGGAAAATGCGCGGATTTTGCCGCGGATTTCTCGTGGAAAAGCCGCGGATTCCCCGAAAATCTGCAGCTCAAGCACTTCCCAGCCATTTCTATGGCATTTTGGAAATGCTGTGCCCATGCTGCGGATTTTTCCACAGCGGATTTCGTGCACATTTTGATTCGGAAAAATCTGCAACATGTCAATTATTGTTGTGGATTTTCATCCGGATTTTGGCTTTAAAATTGGGAAAAAAAAAAAATCCGCACCAAAATCCGCATCAAATCCGCGGCAATTCCGCGGTAAATCCGCGGCAAATCTGCACCTTTGAAAAGGTGCGGATTTTGCGGGAAAGCTGCGGATTTTGATGCAGAAAAATCCGCAGCTACATTCTCCCGTGGACACATAGCCTTAGATTCATTTTACAAAAACAATGTTTACTTACCACAATAATTAGGGCTTATTTAGACAGGCCAATAACTCATTTAAGGATTAATTCTTCTTTTCTTGAATAATGACCTTTATTAACAGGCCGGCAATCACACGACGAATGACCGAACTCTCGTTCATCGAGCAACATGATGTGTAAACTGGTTTAAAAAGCATTATTCTTGGCAGCATATTTTCCTGTGTAAACAGTACATGTGCTGTAGATAAAATGCTGTCCTATGGGCATAGAATGACTGTATTAACGATCGTATTATTTTAATAACCATTTTGTGTGTATGGCAGTACAGTCACCAATAAATGACCTCCAGTTAACTTACATATAACTGATTGGAATCTGTTTAATGGCCATTGTCAGAATCAGGAGCGGACACTGAGAGCAAAGGGTCCCCGTGCAAGAATTGTGTATGGCCTCCCTCCACTCCCTGAGGCAAAAAGTCACCTCTTGGACATGCAGAGCAGCATGTCCCAAAGAGTGTATAGTGCAGCGACGTCACTGAGAAGAGGCCGGTGCTGGACACCAGAGAGGAGCGGTAGGTGAGTATATTATCACACTCACACTACATCACATGCACATACCCACATTTAGTGAATACAAATTTTAATGGGAGGCTTCTTTAACAATGGTAAGGTTGTTACAAGAAAAAAAAATTACCTCTCCATTCTTCCCCATCTATGCTCCCACTTTAACATATTGTTCCCCTACTTCTCTATACTATCCCCCTATGCTCACACTTATCCATACTGCACCCTATGCTCCCACTTATCTATACTGCTCCCCCTATGCTTCCACTTATCCATACTGCCCCCTATGCTCCCACTTATCCATACTGATCCCCCTATGCTCCCACTTATCCATATTGATCCCTCTATGCTCCCACTTCTTCATACTGTCCCCCTTACACTCCCACTTATCCCTACTACCCCCTATGCTTCCACTTCTCCTTACAATTCCCCCTATGCTCCCACTTCTCCATACAATCCCCCCCATGCTCCCACTTATCCATACTATTCCCCTTATGCTGCCACTTATCCATAATGCCCCCCTATGCTGCCATTTATCCATATTGCCACCTATGGTCCCACTTATGCATACTGTGCCCCCAAGTTGATACTTCTCCATACTGTTGCCCCCTTCTTCATACTGTTCCTTCACTTCATAATTCTGTGCCCCCCATTTTCCATGTGGTCCACCCACTCCACGCTGCTCTCTCTCACACTGTCATTCAGTGTGTACTCACAGTCTCTGCAGTCTGATGCAAAGTCATTGCAGCCTCAGTGGCACAGCGGTAAGCAGTGATGGCCATTACAAAATCACTGCTATGCAAAGCGTGCTGATAGCAGTTCCAGGCACATAGCAGTGACATTTAATGGCCGCCGGCCTATTAAAGGCCCCTCACAAACATGCGCGACCTTTGATAGGCCGGTGGCCATCAAACATCACTGCTATGTGCTGCATGCTGACGTCAGTGCTCGGTGCATAGCAGTGACGTTTGATAGCCCATATAGGATCGTTCAAACAACCGTGGTTACGAGTGGTGGACCCCCTCTATATCAAGAACAGGGGGCCGCCGAGGACCCAGAGCCCACGATGTCTAGGCAGGCCAGTCAGACCCTGGTTGTGAGAGGGGGCCCTCTCCCCTCTGGGCCCTTGTGCAGCCGCACCGACTGCCCTGGCTATATGTTTGCCATTGGTTAGTGTGTCGAAAACCAGCATTAACACTTTCTTAATGCAAAGTCATACCAAATTCTTACAGAATTACACATTATAATTTACTTATATATAGAATGCAATTTTTCTTTGCAAATTAAAACTTGTTTTGTTAAATACAGTAAATTGTGTATGATTACACATTTTTTTCCTAGTTCAACTGATAACTTTTAGCAAGTTGCATAGATTCTCCTATGAAAGGTTAATTTTCTCTACAATGACCTTGTACATATCTCAGTTATTCATTCAATTCTGATGAGTGAACTGATGCCCAATTCCATGCCCTGAATAGAAAAAAGAACCTGATTAATGACTCATGGCAAATGGAGTAATGACTCCCAAAATATTCTTAGCCTCTTTATAACTTGGTATACTGTATGTTTCATTTAGATATCCCAGGTCCATTGAAGTTGCATATTTCTACAATTCTTAATATAATACAATTTGGGCAATTACAAGGTGAATAACTTGAACATATACAATAAAGTTTGCCTCCTGTATTACTTTGAAGGATTCTTATCTCGTACTCTTTGCATCAATCATTTGTATATATATGTTCTATTTGTTAATGCACAATGCTGCCAAGATGCTGGAGGCAAATTTCTATGTATGGTATTTAGTGCTCTGCTAGAAAAGAGATCAGGCCGGTCTGAATCTAGAGGAGTGATGGAGTGAAATGGTCAGAACTTGGTTGTAAAAAGTGCTACATATAATGCATAAAGCGAGAAGATTTCCAATATGGAGCAGGAGACACACAAGAATTAATATGGAGATCATAGTCAGTTATATACTGTATATAATGATTTGGATTAAACAAACTATACATATTTGGTTTGCTTGTACAAGAATAGCATTTCAAAATACATTTATTACATTTTCAAATACATTAATGACATTGAATTACAAATAAAACCATTGAAATATTTAAGTTTGTACTGTGTCTGACCATTTTTTTTAGTGTATAAACAGTACAATTAAAAGCTGCTGGATGTGTTATGGTACCACATGAATGACAAATATATGCTAAAACATATTCAACCTAAGGTTCCATGCACATTACATTTTAAGCCTATATTAGAAGAATATGTGGTGGGGTTCACCTGACATGCACTTCAAAAAATTGAAAACTGAGATGTATCTCAAAGTACAGAGGGCTAAATCTCTATTAAGCTCAAATTATATTAGTCTTAACCCTTTGTTTTCCCTATCTAACATTTCAAACCTCTCTCCTCCCATTGGACTGCAATCTGCTTGTATTGCCTTGATTTGTCTCTTCAACAACCTCTTACACAATAATAATAATAATAATAATTAGTCACTTATATTGCGCTATTAATTCCATAGCGCTAACAGTGTCCCCATTGGGGCTCACAATTTAAGGTCCCTATCTGTATGTCTTTGGAATGCAAGAGGAAACCAGAGAACTTAGAGGAAACCCACGTAAACACGGGGAGAACATGCAAACTCCTTGCAGATGTTGTCCTTGGTGGGATTTAAACAAAATAGAAGACAAATAATTAAGCATCATTGCACATCAATTTGAAGAATAAAATGAGGCAAGATTCTAGACTCACAGCGCAGAATTGGAAGCAACTCAACTGCAACGCAGACTTATTACTTAAAAACAGTCTGCATTTACTTCTGCTAAATGAACCACTTCACTACAGTATAAAACAAAAATTTGCCAGCTTACCATTGTCCGTGTAAACTTGTGGAATGCTTGCAGAAGATTAGTAAATTAGAGTCCGCAAGGAAACAGGCTAGGAGCCAGCCACTCAATCCGGAAATAAGAAAAAAAACGCAAAATCCTTATCTTCAAGTAAAAAATATATAAACTTTATTTCACAATTCCATTAAAATCCAACATTTCAGAGTGTGGGGTAAAATGATGGGGGTGATAGTCACACCGGACTACGCGTTTATGCGTTAACTCACGCCTGCCTCATGGCCCAACAGGCCATGGACCATGAGGAAGACGTGAGTGAACGCTTGAGCGCATACTCTGGTGTGATTATCACCGTGGAATGATGGATTTGAATGGAATTGTGAAATAAAGTTTATATATTTTTTACTTGAAGATAAGGCTTTTTTCTCACATGTTTTTCCGCTGGAGTTTGCATTTTTTTTCATGTTTCCGGACTTCACTACAGTCACACCTTTCCTGTTTTAAAAAAAATTATTAACATTTTGAACAGCCAACTCTGGTGTCCCTTTAAACATCCCTACATCTCATATAAGGACTTTGCCATGTATTTTATACCAAGTTGAACAACATAGGCAACTGCTTCAATCTACAGTTTCTCCACCACTCTACACACTTATACAGCCCTCTCCCTCCATAACTTGCTTAAACAAATTTTTGGGAAAAATCCTGAAAATCTTACAAATTTGAATTTCAAAAGACCAACTCATCTTTACTTTCAGCTCTTTGCTCTACAGTACAAAAGCTGGAAAAAGATAAAACAAAAATAAAGAGTATTTTTAGAGTATTCAGTTGCACTCTTAAATGCTAAAGCATGCAGACCATGAATGTAAGAATATAGACATGCATCACTGCTTAAGGAAATCTAAGAAACAAGGATCTAGCATACAAAAATGGCCATTTCTATAGCTGCCCAGTAGCCATGGCTCGGCATATCTCATATACTGGGTATCTACTCTAATGCCTCTGTCTTGGTTAAAATGCTCCTGTGTATGGGCAAGTAGGAACCTGCTATTAGAAAATAAAATCACCTGTAGCTAATGGGGGAAGGGTGCACAGTTAGAAGGCATGATTCCATAATCTGGACCAAAAAATCAGTCTGCATGTTGGGAGTGCCATCAGTTTAGATTATGGAGTCATGACGTCTGACTGTGCACCACTGTTGTGGGAGTATCATGGTTTGGTGCTGCATGAGTGCTGCCGGCTGTGGAGAGCTACAGTTCATTGGGGGTTCTATGGATGTCAACATGTACTGTGACATATTGAGGCAGAGCATGATCCCCTTTCTTCAGAAAGTGGACAGCAGGGCAGTATTCCAACAAGATAACGACCCCATAAACACCTCCAAGATGGCTACTTAATTGCTAAAGAAATTAAGGGTAAAAGTGATGGACTGACCAAGCATATATCCAGACATAAACCCTTTTAAGCATCTGTGGGACATACTCAAATGGAAAATGGAGGAGCGCAAGCTCTCTTATATCCACCAGCTATGTGATGTCTTCATGGAGAAGTTGAAGAGGATTCCAGTGGCAATCTTTCAAACTCTAGTGAACACCATGCCTAAGAGAGTTAAGCCAGTGATTACAAATAATGGTGGCTACACAGAATTTAATAATTGACCATAAATTGTCAATTTTCACTTAGGGGTGTACTCACTTTTGAGTTATTTAAAGGGCACACCAAATTAACACATTTATGCACACTGTATACTGTCTACTTTACAAATTGCCTACTTTGGACACATTTTACGAAGAGATCAATTACTTGTGAAGGACATCATAGTCAGAAGTGTATTAAGAACAAGGCAAATAAGAAGACCAGCAGCCCGATGGCTTGATTCAAGCAAAACAATGGTGGATGGAGAAGACCCTGGCCAACCTATTTTGACTTGTACAAAGATGATCATTCATCCATCAAGTCACCATGGCTTGGGATCGAGCTGAAGGTTGTTAATAAAATAAAGCAAGAACAATAGGGCTTGTATTCTTTGACAACATTAACTTATCATCTACCAAGTTTCACAGCTTGGAAGCTGAATTTACAAACTCTGCTTGAGACAGTAAGATATGTGATTAGTTGTTATTTACACAAGTAAGAGCATACATCAGTTAGGGGAGAATGACCAATCATGTTTTACTGTATTGGCCCATGTTTAGGATGAAAGGTAAAGCCTAAAGAGAAGTGACATTTTTAAAGTGCTACTAAACTGTATTTTATAATAGAATAAAAATAAAATAGTTATAGCTGTCGGTAAAGGAAATCTGAATTTAACAGAAAGGGGAGGCAGACCTTTTTTAAATTAAACCCCAATTTAAAGGTGTTGCATCGTATTCATTAATGTGTAAAAATTCAAAGAGCTTGTAAAACAATCTAAATTATTAAAAATAATTTCTGCTCACAAGAATGGAGGGATTTTTATTTATTTATTTAGTTATCATCTCGTTCCCAAAGTCAGTGTCATGCCTCAAGATTTGATTCAGTGACCTTGTGCCGTGTGGTCAGTTTCCTTCTCCACTGAGACACAGCATGGTCAATACCTTACCATGTGCTCATTATTCCAGCCACCTGTTGTGGTCTCCTAGTTTTGCAACTATGGTTATTTCAACCTGTGCAGTTGACACCAGGGACTGTGCAGATGGGAATATTAGTGTATACAGGGACCAGTTAGCTCCAGCGATCCCACCAGCAACCTGACCTGGCAGGGATCGCTGGAGCGTCGCTACATGGGTTGCTGGTGAGCTGTCAAACAGGCAGATCTCACCAGCAACCAGTGACCAGCCCCCAGCCAGCAGCGACGCTTGGAAGCAATGCTGCGCTTGGTAACTAAGGTAAATATCGGGTAACCAACCCGATATTTACCTTGGTTACCAGCGCATACCGCTTGGTGCTGGCTACCTACACTCCTAGCCAGAGTACACATCGGGTTAATTACCCGATGTGTAGTCTGGCTATGTTTGCAGGGAGCAGGGAGCCGGCACTGACAGCGTGAGAGCGGCGGACGCTGGTAACGAAGGTAAATATCGGGTAACCAAGGAAAGGGCTTTTTGGTTACCCGATATTTACATTGGTTACCAGCGTCCGCAGAAGCCGGCTCCCTGCTCACTGCACATTCAGTTGTTGCTGTCTCGCTGTCACACACAGCGATGTGTGCTTCACAGCGGGAGAGCAACAACTAAAAAATGGTCCAGGACACTCAGCAACAACCAGCGACCTCACAGCAGGGGCCAGGTTGTTGCTGAATGTCACACACAGCAACATCGCTAGCAAGTCGTACCTCAGCAGCGATGTTGCTAGCGATGTTGCTTAGTGAGACGTAGCCTTTAGAGATGGGCTTTATGTACCCATGTTGGAAATCTCATGTGCATAACAGTCAGCAGGCAATTTAGAGCTGTCCGATCTGTGAGGCTAATTGTACAAGCTGTTTTATATACAAACTGTAAGTACCATGCCTGAATCTGGCTAGATCACTGGATCAGGCCAGCTTTAGAGCCCCTTGCTTCTCTAATGCTGCAGAGGCAAAGCTGCCTTTACTAGTAGCATTGGACAGCCCACAGTTAAGGCAATGGCTCAGCTATTCGGCCCTTCAGCAACCAAAAAGCTGGGATGCTGGGGAGAATTTCTCTCTCACAATCCATTTTTACAGAGTTTAAAAGGAGAGGGGTATTAGTGTGACTTTTATATTTCATTGTCATTAATGTCATTAAAATGTGGCAGACAATTTTATTTGAGGGTGCAATATTATGATTTGCCTACATTATAAACAAATTGATTTGTACATTGCAATATTTCTAAATACCTTTGTTACACCAGTGACAAGAACCATTATGCATTCAAATCTAGCATTGTACAATGGGGAAATGATCTAGAATTTATTTGTTTTCTCATTCATGTGTTCAAATATTAAAATGTATGCAGTCTTCTTAGAAAAGAACATTCTTCTCTGCTACTTCAAATGACATGATTAGCTGTTCCGCTTGTTCAATATGTCATCTTATTGCTTTTCAGAATGATAGAATCACATTTTTTCTCTCTAATGTGTTTGAAATCTCAGATTTATGTTATTTTTTGGATAAAAATGTTTTAGCTTCTTGTCAGATTTACAGCACTTCAATGCCTTCAGTTAGCTTCCAAAAATGATCTTTCATAACTCATTCCATATTCCTACTAAAACCTACTTTTTCTCTTTCATTTTCACAGTGGTTGGTATTATCAAATATGTTACATTAGGTTAAAACACAACATGCTGCTTGAATTGCAATTGTTTTTTTTATTTGTTTTTTTATGTTGTTTTGTACAAAATAAAAGTACATGGTATGGTTAAATCAGGAACATTTTGTAAAGTGACATCAGCCGTATATATTTAAGTGTAAGACCTCATGCAAAACTATGGGGCACTGTCCTTCTGCGAATAATGTCTCATGCCATATCGGCCTGACCAATGAATCGCAGCGTACTGCCCTTGAAAGTGAGTCTCGGCTCACACGCACCTATCCAAATCTATGAGTGTGTGTATGAAACATCGCACTGCACTCGCATGTAATCTGACCTCAGTGCGATGTACACAGAGGCGTGAGGCGGAGGAGGTGAGGAGAAAGTGCTCCTTCCCTCTTCTCTGCAGCTGTGATCCGATTGCAAGATCGGATCACAGTCGCATGACCCTTGGCTGACGCTCGCAGCAGAGCAAGCGTCATTAGCATATCGCTTCCATTGCTCTCGCATTGGAAGCCATGCGCAAGTGGAACCAAGCCCTAATAGTAAGTATTCTCCAGGTAAACACGGTTCACTGGTTTATTTAATCTGTTACTTGATTAGCATACAGGTTAGTTATTAAGATCATCAAGATCATCAGGGATCTCTTAAACCCTGTGGACACTATCTAGGTAGTTAATTGGATCTGCAAGGGTCTCCAAAACTCTATTGACTGTCCAGCATGGCTTTGATTTTGCTGCAAACTTGCCATAGATTATACATTATACATTGCAAATCTGCACCATAATAAACATTATCAGCAGCATGACCTAAAACCTACACATTTTTTTACCACTTAATTTACTTTAGAGAACCCCACATGTATAATATTGTACCATTCATTGTTGCAATTTTTAGTGCTGAAACACATTGTTAATCTATCCAAAAACCTCAACAACTGAATGTACTGTTATACTCAGGCACTGATTTAACCCTAGAACGCATAACTGGGGCCTCACATGCCTGCTAAGTTACTTGTTTTCTATTTTCTGCAAGATTATTTTAGTTAGAATTTTAAAACTCTAGGTATTCTTCAGGTATATAGTAATTTCCAGTTGTTCATATATTTTTGTGTTCTAGGCATTTCGGTAAAACAACTCTTTTTTGGGACTACCCCATATTCACATACCTGGGGCCTTTTAGGCCTGTACTTGGTTTACATGTGATCCTCATTCTTTTTGTCTGTACAGTTGCTGGCGAAGACTTTGTCTTTATCTTGTCTTACTTTGTCTTTGAACTTTTGATGCCTACCATGATGGAGCGAAGCAACACAAAATGCTTGCCAAGGCAAATTACGGAAGCTATGATCCGATGTGGTATACATTTTGAGGAACATCCAGAGCCAAGAGAAAAAAAAAGAAAGTGCTGTTATATTTGTCCAGCAAAGAAGGAAAGGAAATCTGAGCGTTTCTGTACTACTTGTGGACAAAATGTCTGCAAGGAACATTCTTCCGCAAAAATATGTGAAAATTGTTGGGGTAATCAGTAATGTTGAAAAGGAAAAGTTTTTGAAATAAATATTCCTGCACCATGTTTACTACAACTTTTATATAAAAAACTTTTAGACAAAAAAATGTTATATATATATATATATATATATATATATATGTATATATATATACATATATATACAGTCAGGGCCAGAAATATTTGGACAGTGACACAAGTTTTGTTATTTTAGCTGTTTACAAAAACATGTTCAGAAATACAATTACATATATAATATGGGCTGAAAGTGCACACTCCCAGCTGCAATATGAGAGTTTTCACATCCAAATCGGAGAAAGGGTTTAGGAATCATAGCTCTGTAATGCATAGCCTCCTCTTTTTAAAGGGACCAAAAGTAATTGGACAAGGGACTCTAAGGGCTGCAATTAACTCTGAAGGCGTCTCCCTTGTTAACCTGTAATCAATGAAGTAGTTAAAAGGTCTGGGGTTGATTACAGATGTGTGGTTTTGCATTTGGAAGCTGTTGCTGTGACCAGACAACATGCGGTCTAAGGAACTCTCAATTGAGGTGAAGCAGAACATCCTGAGGCTGAAAAAAAAGAAAAAATCCATCAGAGAGATAGCAGACATGCTTGGAGTAGCAAAATCAATAGTCGGGTACATTCTGAGAAAAAAGGAATTGACTGGTGAGCTTGGGAACTCAAAAAGGCCTGGGCGTCCACGGATGACAACAGTGGTGGATGATCGCCGCATACTTTCTTTGGTGAAGAAGAACCCGTTCACAACATCAACTGAAGACCAGAACACTCTCAGTGAAGTAGGTGTATCTGTCTCTAAGTCAACAGTAAAGAGAAGACTCCATGACTGTAAATACAAAGGGTTAACATCTAGATGTAAACCATTCATCAATTCCAAAAATAGACAGGCCAGAGTTAAATTTGCTGAAAAACACCTCATGAAGCCAGCTCAGTTCTGGAAAAGTATTCTATGGACAGATGAGACAAAGATCAACCTGTACCAGAATGATGGGAAGAAAAAAGTTTGGAGAAGAAAGGGAATGGCACATGATCCAAGGCACACCACATCCTCTGTAAAACATGGTGGAGGCAACGTGATGGCATGGGCATGCATGGCTTTCAATGGCACTGGGTCACTTGTGTTTATTGATGACATAACAGCAGACAAGAGTAGCCGGATGAATTCTGAAGTGTACCGGGATATACTTTCAGCCCAGATTCAGCCAAATGCCGCAAAGTTGATCGGACGGCGCTTCATAGTACAGATGGACAATGACCCCAAGCATACAGCCAAAGCTACCCAGGAGTTCATGAGTGCAAAAAAGTGGAACATTCTGCAATGGCCAAGTCAATCACCAGATCTTAACCCAATTGAGCATGCATTTCACTTGCTCAAATCCAGACTTAAGACGGAAAGACCCACAAACAAGCAAGACCTGAAGGCTGCGGCTGTAAAGGCCTGGCAAAGCATTAAGAAGGAGGAAACCCAGCGTTTGGTGATGTCCATGGGTTCCAGACTTAAGGCAGTGATTGCCTCCAAAGGATTCGCAACAAAATATTGAAAATAAAAATATTTAGTTTGGGTTTGGTTTATTTGTCCAATTACTTTTGACCTCCTAAAATGTGGAGTGTTTGTAAAGAAATGTGTACAATTCCTACAATTTCTATCAGATATTTTTGTTCAAACCTTCAAATTAAACGTTACAATCTGCACTTGAATTCTGATGTAGAGGTTTCATTTCAAATCCAATGTGGTGGCATGCAGAGCCCAACTCGCGAAAATTGTGTCACTGTCCAAATATTTCTGGACCTAACTGTATATATATATATATATATATATATATATATATATATATATATATATATATATATATATATAGATATATATATAGATATATATATAGATATATCTATATAAAGTTTATTTGAGATGTGAATATTTCAAAACATTATAATTATGTGCATTAAACAAGAAAAAGTACTTACACTGGCTTAAAACACCCAATATATGCACTCTATAAAATTCTTTATATATATATATATATATATATATATATATATATAGATATATCTATATATATATATATATATATATATATATATATATATATAAAGAATTTTATAGAGTGCATATATTGGGTGTTTTAAGCCAGTGTAAGTACTTTTTCTTGTTTAATGCACATAATTATAATGTTTTGAAATATTCACATCTCAAATAAACTTTGAAAAGTATTTCTATTTGAGTTACTCCATGTTATTTGCACACAGGCCTTAAAGACCCCAGGTATGTAAAAGTGTAGATTTCTATGTTGTGCGTTCTAGGGTTAAATTACATCATATCTTAGGATGGCTATTAATACAAAAATTTTGACAGAATCTACATTCAAAAGTTTGTTTGCAGCAAACATTTCAATTCACACATTTATTGAATATCTAAAGTTTATGTACATTTCTTCCAGATCATCGTAAAACTATTAAACAATTTGATTGTTTAATAGTTTTAAGATTGAAACAACTCAATTGAGATATAATTCCTTTGAGTTTAATATATAACTTAAGATATTGAAAGGCAAAAATTCCATCAAGAAGGTGCTAATTGCCCCCAAAAGATTATAAAAATTCATTACAGCCCACAAATATGGCAATCATGCTAGATCCCTGACTTAACGTCATCACAGTGTATATTCCCCATAACTATGGATGAGCGAAACTGTAACGTTCGGGGTTCGTAACGAACACAGACTTTTACCTGTATGTCTGGTTCCTGTTCGGGTTTCTCATCTAAATAAAGCTTATAGAAAGGTTGCAGAGCAGCCAATCAGCAATCTTTTCCAGTGTGGGCACTTCAGGCCCCATCATAGCCATGTCAAATATTTGTATGGCTATGACTGGCCAAAGCACCATTGTAAAAAAAAAAAAATGACGTGAGCTTCCACCCTCTTTTTGATAAGTAGCACTAGTAATAAGTAGCTACAGGCTGCAACTTCCAGCTGTCAGCTTTACCATGGCTGGTTATCACAAATAGAGGGGATCCTCAGCTGGTTTTTTTAAATTGTTTAAATAACTAATTTTAAAAAATGTCGTAGCATCCCCCCATGTTTTTATAACCAGCCACAGTAAAGCTGACATGTGGGGGCTGGTATTATCAGGGTGGGAAGGGACATTGTTATTGGCTCCTCCTAGCAAAACAATTCTAGCCTTCAGCTGCCCCACAATTGGCACATCCATAAGATGCACCAGTTCTGGTACTTTATTTGGCTCATCCCAATTGCCCTGTTGCGATGGGATTCAGGGTAATATATGGGGTTGATGACAGCTGTGATTTGTCAAAAATCATAGCTGCCATCAAGACCTAGGTTAGTAAAAGGGAGGTGTCTATAAAACACCCATTACTAACCATGTAAGTCAATAAAAATAAACACACAAACACCAAAAAAATCTTTATTCTGCAGGGGTGGACAATGCGACAGCTCATTATAGCTTCTGGGAAACACTGCTGGATTGCTGAACTGCTGTGCAGCCATGTCCTGCAATGCATCATCTGGCAGTTGGTACCGTGACCTCCAGGGAACTCAGTGATGTCACTGCTTCTCACAGCCAGGTCCAATGCTGTTGTCAGTGTTTCCCAGAGGCTGAAGTGAGTGGTTGCATTGTACACCACTGCAACCTGTTGATCTACAGTAGAAGGATCGTTGTGGATGTCATGTGGAATACATCACACCTGCAGGGGTGTTTTGGGTGTTAATAAAGAGATAAAAAAGTTTGTATTGTTATTATTGTTTGTATTTCTTATTTTAAAAAAAGGATTTTCTGTGTGTTTTTTTAGTTTTTTAGATTAACAGGTTAGTAATGTGGGCTTAAAGCTGGGTAAAGAACCAGAATTGGCGCATCCTATGGATGCGCCAATTCTAGGGTGGTTGTCGGATAATATTTTTAGGCTGGGATAGGCCCATACCAGTCTCCACCTGTCAGCTTTACCATGGCAGGATATAAAAAATAGGGGGATCTTACGTTGTTTTCTTAAATTATTTATTTAAATAATTTTAAAAGTCTAGAGTGGAATTCCCTATATTTTTGATAACCAGCCACAGTAAATCTGGAAGACGTAGTCTGTAGCCATTTGTGTTACACTCGCTAGTTATTAAAAATAGAAGGGACCCCACACTATTTTTTTCAAATGATTTATTTCTTTTTACATTACTATACAACAAACAGACTGCAACCAATCATAGACACCAACATAGAGGGCAAGGGGAGTTTCTAGCAGTCTGCAACCAATCACAGATGCTGGTACAGAGGGAGGGCTTGGGAAGCAGTGAACATACATGAAGCTTAATGAGCGGGTCAGAAAAAGAGTCTGACTGTAGTGTTTTCTTCTGGGAAATCTATTATGTAGACCTGTCAAGCTCTTACCCCTATTTAGCTTCCTTTTACAGGCCCCTTGACCTTACCATGACCATTTTAAAGCACAGAAATTCTCACCCCCATTGACTTGTATGGTGTTCATTATCCGGGGTCAAGTCCAGGTCAAGTTTGGTTCACAAACCAAACTTTTTTTTTAGCCTGTGCACATTTAGCGAACCCGAATATCCACGTATTCACTCATCTCCAGCAATAACCTGTAATAATATATTTATTAAAAAAGGCACCCAGTCCATCCTTGAATTTGTTTAGTGAATTGGTCATTGAAATATGCTGTGGTAGAGAGTTCTATAGTTTCTTTGCTCGTAAAGTATCGCCATCTGTGATGATGATTAAACCTTTTTTACTGTAGATGCCCCCTTAGCATTGTTGAAAGATGATTAGAAAAATATCTGCACTGTCTATTTAAATATTTGTACATTAACCCCATAAGTATTTTTCAAAACTAAACAATCTCAAATGTCCTAATTTTTTTTTGGTATTGCAATCAACCCATTTAATAACCTTGGTTGCACTTCTCTGCACTTACTTTAGTTCAGCTTTATCCTTTCTACACACTGGAGCCCGAAATTGTACACAGCATTCTAAGTGTGATTCCATAGGTTTTCTATTGGATTCAGATCTGGAGAAAGTTCAGGCCACTTCCATATGGGGTACCCCAGTCTCCAGCAGTCATTCCCTAATGATGTAACCTTGATGAGCAGGAGCATTGTCATGTATGAAGCTGAAATTAGGCTTGTGTTTTTCATGCAGAGGCACAATGACTGGATTAATTGATATTATTAAAGATGTAGGGGCTTGTCACTGTACCATGCATAAAGTGTACAAGAAAAATGAAAAATCTCACAGTTCACAAAGTTGTCCAGGTTGTAGTCCCAGTTTTGGCTCATGTAGGGTGCAGCCCACCACAATGTAATCCAAGGAAGGAGAGGGAAGGGTTTTCCAGCGAAGATAAAAGTGTCCCAAAAAAAATTATTAAAACATGTCTTTATTAATTAGCTTAAAAAAATTATAGAAAAAACATCATAAGAATATGAGACAAACAGGGGGGAGGGGACTACTCATTTCGTTAAGTAAACTTCATCATGGTCACAGTCTTCTGTCAGGAGATGCAGCTCTTGATCAGATTCATGCAAATCAAGCAGATTTGACCAAAATCTGATCCCAGGTCTCTTCTACAAGATCCCAATGTTGGTGCATACTGGTTGACTCACTTGAGTATGTATCCAGATTTTTCTTCAACTCTACCCACAAGTGTTCAATTGGTTGAGGTCTGGGGATTGTGGGGGGTCAATAAAGTACTTCTGCTTCATTGCAATTGAACTAATTCTTCCCCAATCTTGACATATGCTTCAGGACGTTTTCCTGGTGGACAACTCTGGTGTCATCCTTTTCCTCCAGAAAACTTGACAGTTCCTTCAATTTCTCAATCCCCTTTCTTTCTTGTTTTTTTCCACACCAATTTGCACCCATCAGAGCCCAGTCTATTAACTTTCGTCTCATTAATCCAAATCATCCATTTACAATCTTCTACCGTTAACTTTATCATATTTTTTTGGAAACTTGCCGATGATTCTTACAACAATACTGAAGTCGGGGTTTCTTTACCTTTTTTCATGTCACCACTCCTGATTTGTGCAACATGCATTGTACAGTGCTTACATTGACATCTGTGATCTCCCCTCCACCACTGGGTTTATTGCACTATAACTAATATAGACCTTGTGATGAGCTGAAATGTTGACGCTGATATTTTGCCTGGACATTCACCTCTTTCCTTTTGAATGGATGGGATTTATTTTCATATTCTTACAACTGTCATGTCACTCACATGATGCAGTTTGTCAATTTCTTGGATGAGAGATCATAATCTATAAGCTCAATAAAGCTGTTTCTTTCTCCTTGGAAATCTTCTTGATGGCTGGTCCTCAATTCGAACCAGTGACATTCTCTTGGGAATCAACCTAATAACACACTTAGCTATTAGGGAAAATGAGAACAGGTTGTAATTTGTAGTGAACAAGAAAAAAAAAGATTTTTCAAATACCTGGAGCTAAACAGTAATAATGCAGTGGCGTGACAAGAATCTGTATAACTAATCATATGCTAGATAGTTCCAAGTCAAATATATGTATGAGAAAGCCAAGATGATTGTCTATAAACTGATGGTAGTCTAAAGTGGGATTTACACGCTGCGATCTCGCTAGCGAGATCGCAAGCGATTGTACCCGCCCCCGTTGGTTGTGCGACATGGGCAAATTGCTGCCCATGGCGCACAACCTCACTTAACCCCATCACACGCACTTACCTGCTTAGCGACGTCGCTCTGGCCGGCGAACCACCTCTTTTCTAAGGGGGCGGTTCATGCGGCTTCACAGCGACGTCATATGGCAGGCGTCCAGTAGATGCGGAGGGGCGGAGATGAGCGGGACGTAAACATCCCGCCCACCTCCTTCCTTCTGCATTGTCGGTGGAGGCAGGTAGGAGATGTTCGTCGCTCCTGTGGTGTTACACACAGCGATTTGTGCTGCCGCAGGAACGAGGAACAACATCGCTAATGAGAGGTAAACGATTTTTTGTTTTAGGACGACCTCTCCGCAGCAAACGATTTTGACCGCTTTTGCGATCGTTTAAGGTCGCTCATAAGTGTCACACACACTGCGATATCGTTAATGACGCCGGATGTGCGTCACAAACACCGTGACCCCGACGATAATTCATTAACGATATCGTAGCGTGTAAAGCCTGCTTAACACTCAAAGCTGTAGTTGATGGTGAGATATGGAGCCTGCAAGTACAAAACTGAAAACACTGTTAACCTTCTGCTTGTCATTGTATGTATAAAATAATGCAAGAAATGAATATGGTATTGCAAAAAAACCCCCAGCAAACCTGGAACCTGGTCTCATTCTAACTCAATTACGGACTTGGTGAATTCTAATTAGTACATTAAATGTAGCACAGTCTAATTTCAGATTTTTAGTTTCGATCCAAATTTTTTTGGATACATTTCAATTTGCTTCACCAATCTTCATTTTTTTGGCCTTCTTACAAGACTCCTGCAGACTTTCTACTTGGAAAGGCTCAGCACAGGAGAAGACATGTGGAGATTTACTGACTTGTGCACCTGGGAGTGAGTTCTGAGGAATTATATCTTGAGATCAGATGCAGAAGTGAAGAGCAACATGTTTGAAAAGCAGCATTAGGCTACTGTTATATTACAGTATTTTGCTTCAATGTTTGTAAGTAAATTCAGGAATGGAATGTAAATATTAATGGAAATAGAGTCATCGTTTTGTGTCAGAAATTACTCCAAGGTGTGACTTTGAAATATACGTTACTGTAGGAAGGGGAAGTGACCACAGAGACTTTAGGAAACACACCTTACAAAGCAATATGTATATTATAGCATTATATTATGTATATATGCTTTACACAACTCGTACACACTTAATCATATTCAAATTAAAATGCAGAAACATCAGTAACACTTTTGTTGCCTAAAACCTCCAAATATTAATGAGAAAGTATAATTAAAATGGTAGACCTCATGGCCCACGTATGTGGAGGCACATAGTCTTATCATATCTCTGGTTATATCACAAGTGGAGAGCAAAAGGCACCATAGGGTCTTAACTGGTAACACAAAGGTCACAGACACCTATTATGTGCTCACCTTTTGACAACACCAGCTGCAGATACACGTGGAGATGAAGAGTATAAACTGATCAAAACATGATTTGCTCTGTTCTGTTGTAGAACTTAATCCAGGGAAAAAAGTCCAAAACACTCAGATACAAAAAAGTGTTGTTTATTTGACACATTTTGAAGCTGTCCAACTTCTTCATCACGAGGAACAACAATCAAATCACAATTGTGTTTTCTCCTGAGGAAGAAGATGGATAGCTTTGAAACACATCTGATAAACCACATTTCTTTTACCTGTGTGTCTTGGACTCTTTTCCATGGATCTTATTGAGGTCTGGTTCAGAGTTGTGATGCCCCTAGATGCCCTGAGGAGAACATTTCTTAATTGATTTAAAAATACATAAATCCATGTGACACATTCATTCCTGCTTTAATGTGTCAAAGGTCATCATAAGTTTGTATTCCCAAACTCTCCTGTCTCTCTGAGATTGAAGTTTCCCAGAGAGACAGAAGAGTCTGGGAATACAAACTTATGATGACCTTTGACACATTTAGAGTAGGAATGAATGTGTCACATGGATTTATGTCTTTTACATCAATTAAGAAATGTGTTCCACAGTGAATCTAGGGGCATCACAACTTTACGTAACTACTGTAACTAAGATAAATTACGTATTCATCCATTTTAACTCTTGTATGTCAGCTGATTTGTACAGCTGACGTGTGCCTAGCAGGCACGAGCAGATTCGCAATCTGCCCGTACCTGTTAACCCCTTAAATGTTGCTGTCAGAATGTGATAGCGCCATTATAATTGCGGTCGTGGTTAAATTTTACTCACCGCCCGACACGGAAAGTCACGTGACATGATCACGTGGGTCCGATGGTTGTCATGGTAACACAGGGTCATGTGATGACTCCTGTAACTCACATGACTCACTTCCTGTTTCACACGGCCGAGAGCTGTGTGAGACAGGAGATGAGCATATCTGGTGTTCACAGCTGTTTAGCTGTGATCAGCAGTAGAGTTGAGCGCGGTTCGTGGTTCGAGGTTCTCCAGTTCGCAGCTCGAGTGATTTTGGGGCCTGTTCTAGATCGAACTAGAACTCAAGCTTTTTGCTAAAGCTCGATAGTTCTAGATGCGTTCGAGAACGGTTCTAGCAGCAAAAAAACCAGCTAATTCCTAGCTGGCTTTCCGCTGTAATAGTGTAAGTCACTCTGTGACTCACACTATTATGACATTTCAGTGTATAGTGTGCGGGAACAGCGCATTCAGATCACTGCTGTATGTATAATGGCGATCGCCAATTTTTTTTTTTTTCCTTGTCTTCCTTCCCTAAGCGCGCGCGTGTTGTGGGGCGGGCCAGCATGTCAGCCAATCCCAGACACACACACAGCTAAGTGGACTTTTAGCCAGAGAAGCAACGGCATGTGTGATAGGATGTCCATGTCACATGTCTCTGCATTATAAAACCGGACATTTTCCTCCAGCACGCCATTATGTGTCTTTTGCGTCCTTGGTGTCAGACATCACTGGCGCAGCTCCTATCGCCGATACTGCTGTAAACGCTCCATACACAGCGCTGGACAGCTTAGGGATAGCACTTTCTATCAGTCCTTTTAAGGGCTCATACCGGCAGGGTCAGAGCCATAGGTGACAGGTCCGTGAAAACAGAGTTTAACAGCTACACAAGATGACAGCATCTGTGTAGCTAAGGTCAGGGATTTCCTCGCTGCATTTCCCCATTAGGAGGGATAGAAAGGCAGGCTTCCTTTCCTCTACCCAGAGACCCACAACCCTGCCACTGTACCCTCCTGCCCTTTACACACTCCAACTCATTGTTACTAAGCCATTATACTAGCAAACACTGAGTGAACTTAGTGGCATCCTAAACGTGGCTGTTGGACTTTTGTATTGTCCCACAAGTGCAAAGATATTTGCAGCACGTCTGCCTGCATTGCACACTCAAACTCATTGTTAATAAGCCATTATACTAGCAAACACTGAGTGAACTTAGTGGCATCCTAAACGTGGCTGTTGGACTGCTGTATTGCCCCAGTAGTGCAAAGATATTTGCAGCACGTCTGCCTGCATTGCACACTCAAACTCATTATAACTAAGCCATTATACTAGCAAACACTGAGTGAATTTAGTGGCATCCTAAACGTGGCTGTTGGACTTCTGTATCGTCCCACAAGTGCAAAGAAATTTGCAGCACGTCTGCCTTCATTGCACACTCAAACTCATTGTTACTAAGCCATTATACTAGCAAACACTGAGTGAACTTAGTGGCATCCTAAACGTGGCTGTTGGACTGCTGTAATGCCCCAGTAGTGCAAAGATATTTGCAGCACATCTGCCTGCATTGCACACTCAAACTCATTATAACTAAGTTATTATACTAGCAAACACTGAGTGAACTTAGTGGCATCCTAAACGTGGCTGTTGGACTTCTGTATTGTCCCACTAGTGCAAAGATATTTGCAGCACGTCTGCCTGCATTGCACACTCAAACGCATTGTTACTAAACCATTATACTAGCAAACACTGAGTGAACTTAGTGGCATCCTAAACGTGGCTGTTGGACTTCTCTATCGTCCCACAAGTGCAAAGATATTTGCAGCACGTCTGCCTGCATTGCACACTCAAACTCATTATAACTAAGCCATTATACTAGCAAACACTGAGTGAACTTAGTGGCATCCTAAACGTGGCTGTTGGACTTCTGTATCGTCCCACAAGTGCAAAGATATTTGCAGCACATCTGCCTGCATTGCACACTCAAACTCATTATTACTAAGCCATTATACTAGCAAACACTGAGTGAACTTAGTGGCATCCTAAACGTGGCTGTTGGACTTCTGTATTGTCCCACTAGTGCAAACATATTTGCAGCACGTCTGCCTGCATTGCACACTCAAACTCATTGTTAATAAGCCATTATACTAGCAAACACTGAGTGAACTTAGTGGCATCCTAAACGTGGCTGTTGGACTGCTGTATTGCCCCAGTAGTGCAAAGATATTTGCAGCACGTCTGCCTGCATTGCACACTCAAACTCATTATAACTAAGCCATTATACTAGCAAACACTGAGTGAATTTAGTGGCATCCTAAACGTGGCTGTTGGACTGCTGTATTGCCCCAGTAGTGCAAAGATATTTGCAGCACGTCTGCCTGCTTTGCACACTCAAACTCATTATAACTAAGCCATTATACTAGCAAACACTGAGTGAACTTAGTGGCATCCTAAACATGGCTGTTGGATTTCTGTATTGCCCCAGCAGTGAAAAGATATTTGCAGCACGTCTGCCTGCATTGCACACTCAAACTCATTATAACTAAGCCATTATACTAGCAAACACTGAGTGAACTTGGTGGCATCCTAAACGTGGCTGTTGGACTTCTGTATCGTCCCACTAGTGCAAAGATATTTGCAGCACGTCTGCCTGCATTGCACACTCAAACTCATTATAACTAAGCCATTATACTAGCAAACACTGAGTGAACTTAGTGGCATCCTAAACGTGGCTGTTTGACTGCTGTATTGCCCCAGTAGTGCAAAGATATTTGCAGCACATCTGCCTGCATTGCACACTCAAACTCATTATAACTAATTTATTATGCTAGCAAACACTGAGTGAACTTAGTGGCATCCTAAACGTGGCTGTTGGACTTCTGTATTGTCCCACTAGTGCAAAGATATTTGCAGCACGTCTGCCTGCATTGCACACTCAAACGCATTGTTACTAAGCCATTATACTAGCAATTTATGCTGCCAGTTTAAGGGCCGTAGTTGGATTGTCAGGGATCATTATTCTTTATTATTCTGCTATTAATAAAGCTAGACCACCGCTGCAATCCACACCACCTCTCAATTTTTACTACCACATTTTAAGTGCACAATCTTGTCGCAATCAACATGAGTGGCAAAATGACAGATGCTGGTGGAAAGGGGAAGAGGCGTGTTGGAAAAGGAAAAAAGGGTTTGTCCGTGGGGAAGGTGGCAAAGCTCCATTAACATCTGCTGAAGATAGACCATCTACCAACAAAAGCAAGATGTCTACTACTTACCGTGGACAATCCGATGTGCTCCCTTTTTTACGGACACGAACAACAGGAACAAAGGTAGATGATGGCCAAAAAAGGAAAATGCTTGCATGGATCTCAAGTGGTCCAACAAGTGCCCTCTCAGCCACCTCAACTACCGCATCCAAAAAACACCAGTCCTCTGAGTTGTCGTCCCAATCAAACTTGCTTTCTCCCAGCTCTGAAGTCTCCATCAGCCCTGCACAGTATGGTGGAAGTGAGATGGCTGAGTCAGCGGAGCTGTTCAGTCACACTATAGCCTGGGAATCAGAGGTCTGTTCCCAAGCTACAGTGAGTACAGACCAGGAAATGGTCTGCAGTGATGCCCAGAACCTTTGTGACTCTGATTCAGGCCGTGAGGACCAAGTTTCAGAGCATAATGTTGACCCTTTGTCACAAACTGTAACACCTGTGGTTATAGACAATGAGGAACATACTGATGACTATGAGACGCAGATACCAGATTAGAATGACAACTTAAATATTCGGTCAGGGCAAGAAGAGGCTCGGTCTGAGGGTGAGGGGAGTGCAAACACAACAATTGATGAGGAAGTTCTAGATCCCACCTACTGTCAACCCACAGTCAGGCACTTGAGGAGGTCAACAGAGGCGGTGGAGGAGGATGCAACCGACGACGAAGTTACCTTGCACCTTCCTGGACAGAGTCGGAGCATTGGTAGCACGTCTACAACTGCATCCTCAGCCACCACTCTGCCTCTGAGCACTAGTCGGGGGGGGGCTCAGCAGGTCGCATGCCCTCTAAGCCTTGCCTAGCCTGGTCCTTTTTTGACATAGCAAAAGATCGCCCAAATTATGTGATCTGTAAAATTTGTCGTGATTCTGTTAGTAGAGGGCAAAACCTCAGCAGTTTGACAACTTCTTCCATAAATTGTCACATGAATAAATATCATATGTCCCAGTGGGAAGCTCACCGTGCTGCAATGCGGCCTAGCGGAGCGAACCATCCACCGCCTGCCCCTTCCAGTGCATCCGCGCGCTCTTCATCTTCTAGGACTGTGGGGACAGCTGTCACACCTGGTTTTCCACGCACAACTTCCACCACTGTAACCGCAACAGGCAGTTTGCTTGGTAGGTCATCAGTTGGTTTGGAAGGGGAAACAAGTGCGTGTGTACAGCTTTCTCAGACATCGATAGCACCAACGTTGGATGAAGGCAACATCATGTCTCCGACTGCACTTTCCTCACAAACCTGCATTTTTCCAGGGACACCCTACTCAACACCGTCTACACACAGCAGCCAGATCTCTGTCCCTCAGATGTGGACAAATAAAAGGCCATTTTCTGCGACCCTTGACAAAGCTAAGAGGTTGACTTTATCCCTCTGTAAGCTCTTGGCTACCGAAATGCTGCCTTTCCACGTGGTGGACACACAGGATTTTAGAGACCTTATGTCTGTCGCTGTGCCCCAGTACCAGATGCCCAGTCGCCACTACTTCTCTAAGAAAGGTGTGCCCGCGCTACACCAGCATGTCGCACACAACATCACCGGTTCCTTGAGAAACTCTGTGTGTGAACGGGTGCATTTTATTACCGATACTTGGACCAGTAAGCATGGACAGGGACGTTACATGTCGCTGACTGGGCACTGGGTAACTATGGTGATGGATGGTGAAGGGTCTGCTGCACAAGTCTTGCCGTCCCCACGACTTGTTTGTCAATCCTCTGTCTGTCCAAGTTCCGCCACTGCTTCTGCCTCCTCCACCTCATCTGTGTCCTCCACCTCCGCCCCAAGCCTGCCTGGTCAGGCTACCAGCGTTCTCACTGCGCAGAAGGAATCACGCACCCCTCATTACTATGCTGGCAGCAGAGCGCAACGTCATCAGGCGGTCTTTAGCTTGACATGTCTTGGGAATAAGAGTCACACAGCTGAGGATTTGTGGTCAGCTCTGCGGTCCGAGTTTAATAAATGGTTGTCTCCACTGAACCTGCAGCCTGGTAAGGCCGTGTGCGACAATGCTGCAAACCTGGGTGCGGCCCTTCGCCTGGGCAAGGTGACACACGTACCTTGTATGGCTCATGTGTTGAACCTTGTTGTCCAGCAATTTTTAACACACTATCCCGGCCTAGATGGCCTTCTGACCAGGGCACGAAAACTGTCTGCTCACTTCCGCCGTTCAACCGCCGCAACTGAGCGACTTGCATCGCTCCAGAAGTCTTTTGGCCTGCCGGTTAATCGCCTGAAATGTGATGTGCCGACACGCTGGAATTCGACTCTCCACATGTTACAGCGACTGTGGCAGCACCGCCGAGCCCTGGTGCAATACGTCATGACATATAGCCTGGGCCAACGAGATGCAGAGGTGGGGTAGATCACCCTGATGGAGTGGTCTCAGATCAAGGACCTATGCACCCTTCTGCACAGTTTCAACATGGCGACGAATATGTTTAACGCTGACAATGCCATTATCAGCATGACAATTCCAGTCATTTACATGCTGGAGCACACGCTAAACACTATTCGGAGTCAGGGGGTGGGACAACAGGAAGGGGAGGAACTACAGGAGGATTCATATGCGCAAGACACAACAACATCACCAAGGTCCAGACGTTCATCATCACCAACGCGGCAGGCATGGGACCATGGGGGACAGGGATCAACAAGGGCGCATGGTAGCAGGCGAAATGTTGAGGAAGGTGCAGGAGAACATGAAGAAATGGAGGACGAACTGTCCATGGACATGGAAGACTCAGCGGATGAGGGAGACCTTGGTCAAATTTCAGTTGAAAGAAGTTGGGGGTAGATGTCAGAGGAAGAAAGAACGGTTAGCACCTCTATGCCACAAACACAGCGTGGACTTGGTCCGCATGGCTGCGCAAGACACATGAGTGCTTTCTTGCTGCACTACCTCCAACATGACCCTCGTATTGTCAAAATTAGAAGTGATGATGACTATTGGCTTGCCACACTATTAGATCCCCGGTACAAGTCCAAATTTTGTGACATAATTCCAGCAATAGAAAGGGACGCACGTATGCAGGAGTATCAGCAGAAGCTGTTACTCGATCTTAGCTCGGCTTTTCCACCAAACAACCGTGCAGGTGCAGGGAATGAATCTCCCAGTTGTAACTTGACAAACATGGGACGGTCTCGTCATCTTCAACAATCTACCCGTACCAGTAGGACTGTATCTGGTGCTGGTAACAGCAATTTTATGGAATCTTTTCATAATTTTTTTAGACCCTCCTTTGCAAGGGCAATAGAGACAACAAGTCTAACATAGTCAACGGCTGGAGAGGATGATACAGGAGTATCTCCAAATGAACATCGATGCCATGACTTTGCAAATGGAGCCTTGCTCATTTTGGGCTTCAAATCTTGAAAAATGGCCACAGCTCTCCACTTACGCCTTGGAGATTTTGTCGTGTCCAGCTGCCAGCGTTGTCTCTGAACGTGTCTTCAGTGCTGCTGGGTGTGTGCTGACAGATAAGCGCACACGTCTGTCCAGTGACAATGTGGACAGACTAACGTTCATCAAAATGAACAAGTCATGGATCCACAAGGAATTTACTACCCCTGTGTCATCCTGGGAAGAGTAAATGCTTGTGGATTTGGAATGTGCTTGATGCAAATCAAAACATCCTGTTTGCAACTAGGGCACAAGTGCTGCCACTGATGGGGTGTCTGTGTGGCCCAATTTTTTGAAAAAAGGGAGACTCCGCTTGGAGTAACCCTTGCTTACATTGTTTTTTAAAAGGAGCCAAGATGAACAAGTCATGGTTCAGCAAAGACTTTGCTACCTACCCCGGTGTCATCCTGGGGACAGTTAAGAATGGCGTATTTTTGAATGTGCTTGATGCAAATCTAGCTGTAAAGTGTACAACTAGGGCACAAGTGCTGCCACTGAATGGGTGGGTGTGTGTGGGGCCCAATTTTTGGAAAAAAGGGAGACTCCGCTTGGAGTCACCTTGCGGTGTTTTACATGATTTTAGAAGGGCGTGCCATGCCTATATCTGTGTCTCGTCCTCTTTTTCCTCGTTACGCTCTTTTGTTTTCGCATGAGAATTTGTTCTTGTTACTTTCCCATGTGTTTGTGTTGTGTTGTGAGTTGTTTGTCACCTTTTGGACACCTTTGAGGGTGTTTTCTCTGTGTTTTTATGTGTTTGTGAATGCCTGCCATTGTTTCCTATGCGGTTCGAGTTCGGTTCGTCGAACGTTCGACGAACCGAACTCGAACGGGACCTCCGTTCGGCGAACCGACCTCGAGCCGAACCGCGACCGGTTCGCTCATCTCTAATCAGCAGATATGCAAGATCGATCAGACAGCTGATCCTTAGTCCCCTAAGGCGACTAGTAAAATAAAAAAGTACAAAAACAGTTTAGAAAAATTAAAAAAAAAAAAAACCAACCTAAAAGTTCAAATCACCCCCCTTTCGTCCCATTGAAAATTAAAGGGTTATAAAAAGAAAAATATACACACATTTGATATCACTGCATTTAGAAATGCCTGATCTATAAAAATATAAATTCAATATTCTGATTGGGTCATGACGTAACGGCAAACAAATTCCAAATGCCAAAATTACATTTTTTGGTTGCGGCAAATTTTACGCAAAATGCAATAACAGGGGATCAAAACATAGCATCTGCACAAAAATGGTACTATTAAAAACATTAGCTCAAGATGCAAAAGGTAAGCCATCACAGGGCCGCAGATCCCAAAAAATTATAACGCTATGAGTCGTGGAAAATGGCGCAAAACGTGCACCATTTATTTTGGACACATTTCTAAAAAATGTTTTAACCCCTTAGATAAAAGTAAATCTATACATGTTTGGTGTCTACAAACTCGCACTAACCTGAGGCATCACACAAACACATCAGTTTTACCATATAGTGAACACAATGAATAAAACATCTCAAAAACTATCATGCAATCACACTTTTTTTTTTGCAATTTTTCACTTTTTGAAATTGTTTTGCTGTTTTTCAGTTTACTATATTGTAAAACTAAAAGTTTTATTTAAAAGTACAACATGTACTGGAAAAAAACCCCCTTAAATGGCTCTTATTAACAGAAAAATAAAAAGTTACGGCTCTCGGAAGAAAGGCGGAAAAAAAAAACAAAAGCGCAAAATCAACCGCTCATGAAGGGGCTAAATAATTTAATCAAATTTGCTTATTTTCCTGAGAAATTCAATATGCTGAGAACTTAATGTTCCGTATTATGCTTTGGTGTCTCAGTAAACCCCAAGGAATAATTAATATAAGATGTAAAAAATTGAAAGGAAAACATACTCATCTCGTGGCAAACCTCTCTGCTGACTCAGCATCATACTGTCAGCCATTCTGTCCTTGCCGCATCTTCTAAGCTTCACCACAATCTCTGAATCCCCAGGCCTCCTCACCCTAGCCCAGGACTTTTGGCTTCGCTAACTCCCGGGAGAGTTCTGTGCAAATGATCACAACACCATGCATTATATTTGCTATGACCTTGCACATGCATATGCAGAACTGACTCGGGCCGCTTTCTAGCCTGAAGTTCCGACCTAGAGTGATGGAATACAGGGATTTCAACGCTTATGAAGGTGATAAAGAGATGATACAACTCAAGGACCAGACAAGTGACAGTGAAGAGCTGAGGGTCTGAAGAGGAGAGTAGTAAGGTGAGTATAAGTATTTTTTTTTAACTTTGAATGACACCATTCATTTTACCATATATTGCGCTTAAAGATGGGAAAAAATTCCAAGTGGGATGAAATGATTAAAAAAATGGGATGGGCTTTGTTTTTACAGCACTCATTGTATGGTAGAAAAGACCTGGAAACATACAAAGATATTTTTGTTATAAAGGGTCAAAAAAATCAGAAAATTATAAGAAAAATATTTTGGCTTGTGTTAATATTTTTCAAAACTCGTTATGTTTTTTTTTCTATTAAAAGCTTTTTTTGTATTATTCATATTTTTAATTATATCATTTTGGATAATAGAAAATGTTTTACATTTTGATCACTTTTTATTGCATAATTTTCAAGGATGTGTATTGACCAAAAAACTGCTCTTCTAGCATTTTGACTTATTTCCTCTTTATGGTATTAACTGTATGGGTTATTTAATTTTAGATTTTGATTGACTAAACCATGCAAAGATAAATAAAAATGAAATAAATATTTTTGTATTTCTGTTGTCTGTCTTTATTTTTAATAGGAGAAATTGTATTGATTTTATATTTGTGAAATACTTTTTTTACCCAGTTTTGAAGTCCGCAAAAGAAACCTGTAGTTACAATAATTTAATTTCTTATTCTACATGCTGCAATATAAACATATTGCAATATGTAGTGTAAATAATGGTCTCCTATGACAGTCAGATTGTAACCGGCCTTCCCATGACTACTAAAATGGTAGGTGTAAGGGCCTTGAGTATGCCTCTGACTGCCATTGTGACCCATTGGTTCCCCACAAATAATTTAAATACTATTAATAAAGAATGTCAGTATCATCTAAATCGGTTGGGCAATTAATTTTCCCATGGGGCAGCATGAGAAATTGGGATGGTTTTAGAGGGCCAGACTAATATAATTAACTCAGTTCTACCTAATATACTACATCACTACACCAGCTCCATATACTACACCTGTAATAAACTACACCACTACACCCCCCATACTACACCTGTAATAAAATACATCACTACTCCCCCCTATACTACACCTGTAATATACTACATCGCTACACCCCCTATACTACACCTGTAATATACTACACCACTACATCACTACACCCCCCTATACTACACCTGTAATATACTACATCCCCAATATACACCTGTAATATACTACACCCCATATATTACACCTGTAATATACTACATCACTACACCCCCATATACTACACCTGTAATATACTACACCCCTATATACTACACCTGTAATATACTACACCACTATACCTCGCCATATACTACACCTGTAATATACTACATCACTATACCCCTATATACTACACATGTTATATAATACATCACTACACCCCTATATACTACACCTGTAATATACTACATCACTACGCCCCCGTATACACTTGTAATAAACTACATCACTACACCCCTATATACACCTGGAGTAAACTACATCACTACACCCCTATATACACCTGTAATATACTACATCACTACATCCCCATTTAATACACCTGTAATATACTACATCACTACACCCTTATATACACCTGTAATATACTACACCACTACACCCCTATATACACCTGTAATGTACTACACCTATAATATACTACATCACTACACCCCCATTTACTACACCACTATATACAACACCCCATATACTACACCACTATATACTACACCTGTAATAAAGCTACATCACTACACCCCATGTACTACACCACTATATACTACACCACTATATACACAACACCATATACTACACCTGTAAAACTACACCCCCAGTATTAGTCACCAGTCCCTCCCACCCCCATTGTTCCCTCATCAGCTTATTAGTCACTACTTACCTCTCCCTTGTTATTGTCCCCATCCTCAGGCACCTCCGTACAGGCCCCCCGCTGAGCTGTTCCTTCTCTTGTATTGACCCTGGCTGCGCCGATGCTATTCTCCAAGGGGCCCCCGCCGCTGCTTCTCTCCGTGAAGGCCCCCACTGTGCCGCTTCTTCTCCTGCCTGGCGGGAACTTTTGAAATGACACACGCCGCGCAGTACTACTGACCACATCAGAGCACGCGCGTGTGTCACAGAGAAAGTGCCTGCAGGGAACAGAGAAGAGGTTCCTGCGTTGCGCTGCCTGCACTGACTGTGTGGAGCTGCAGGATCGCTCCCTGCCCGGCACGCATTAGCTTGGCTCTACTGCACCGGCTGAAGATGGGCAGGCTGGTCACAGACAGTAGGCGGGCTGGATGTGGCCCGTCGGCCGCCCCTTGCCCAGGTCTGATCTAAATGGTTAACAGCAGTAATTGGGTCTCAGCTCCAGCCAATGATGTTAGAGGCAGATACTGGCTATGTAACACAGCTGACATCTACTATGTATGGGTCATGCTCAGTTCCACACACCCTGAATGCTCCTAGACAGATATGTTTGTCATATAGTATCAACTGGTTAAAGTGCCATATGAAATCCCAATGGGAATTTTTGAAAATCAAATGCTCCAACTTTGCCAAATTTATGAAAAAAAAATAATTAATTAAATCTTTAAGAACACATTAAAAAAATCTAAGGAAAACAGGACAACTGTGCCTCTAATAAAGGGACAAGTATTTAGTATTTTATTATAATAAATGTAGATGTTTACCGTACATATGACATATTGATTTTTTTTATTTTTTTTTAAGCAGATGAATATAACTAAACAATATTTGACAGAAAATAAAAAAATAATTAAAATATAGATTCTACAGGTTATATAGTGTGGTAAATTCATGCTACACATTTAAGTGTGGGCTTAAACTTCATGACAGGTGTTTTCTTGCCTCGTCAAATTTTCCTCATAAATGTAACATTTAATGTAAATTAAATAAGAATCTGTCTGAAAACTGAGATGCTAAATTTGAGTAAAATTGTTAGCTGCTAGATAAAAAAACAGTCAATCCTATAAATAGCATCATTCTCCTATCGCTATGTTGGCAGTTCTGTCGGGAAGACGACACTTGGCGAGTTGCAGGAATATCTGCTTTTTTAAAGATATGATGATATGAAATGTTATTAACTTCTCAAGGACTGCAACTTAGATTTGGTGTTGGAAGTGTTCTTTTTTGGTGCCTAGACCAAAATAAATCATATTTTTTAAGGAGATCAGATCTGTATATATATATATATATATATATATATATATCTCAAACAAATGAATGTTCCCAACCAAGTAGTAAACTATGGTAGCGGGAATCTATCAGTATGATCAACCCTCTTAAGTCATCTATGTTGCCGAGTAGGTCATGGAAAGTTTAATATAATGATTCCCTTAATCTGCAATATGATGTTTTATTCAAGAGTAATCCGCATTTTTATTAATGTGTAAGTAAAGGCCCCATCACACGCAGTGATATCGCTAGCGATATCGCTAGCGAGCGTACCTGCCCCCGTCGTTTGTGCGTCACAGGCAAATTGCTGCCCGTGGTGCACAATATCATTAGGAGCCGTCACACAGACTTACCTGCCTAGCGACGTTGCTGTGGCCGGCGAACCGCCTCCTTTCTAAGGGGGCGGTTTGTGCGGCGTCACAGCGGCGTCACTAAGCGGCCGCCCAATAGAAGCGGAGGGGCGGCGATGAGCGGCCGTAACATCCCGCCCACCTCCTTCCTTCCTCATTGCCGGCGGCTGCAGGTAAGCTGTAGTTCGACGTTCCGGAGGTGTCACACATAGCGATGTGAGCTGCCTCGGGAACGACAAACAATCTGTGTTCTCAACAATCAATGATTTTTTGAAAAGGAACGACTTGTTAACGATGGACGATTTGGTGAGTATTTTCCATCGTTAGTGGTCGCTCGTTGGTGTCACACGCAACGACGTCGCTAACGATGCCGGATGTGTGTCACAGAATCTGTGACCCCGGCGATATATTGTTAGATACATCGCTGCGTGTGATGGGGCCTTTACTTGTTAAGATTGATTGGCTGAACATGGATCCCCTTGAGAATCTGCCTCCAGGGATTATTTTAAATGAAAGGGGACATTACCAGTTTGAGACATGTAATGACAGTTGATGCTCTTAATCTTCAAGTCTCACACTGGTAACACCACCTTTAATTTAAAGCACTACTCCAGTGTTTTTTTACTGCACTGATGAAGTGGTACTTTAAGGCTATGTGCGCACGTTGCGTTTTTTTCCGCGTTAACTCTGCGTTTTGAACTGCAGCGTTTTAGTGCCAAATTGCATGCGCTCTGCTTCCCCAGCAAAGTCTATGAGAAGTCCGAAACTTCAATGCGCATGCTACGTTTTTAAACGCAGCATTTTCGATGAAGAAGGTGGTTGGAGCTGGACAGAGACCAAATAAATAAATGAGTGATTCCATAATTTTTTCCCCCTGTTTGGTTTTAAAAAGTAACCGTTACTGGCTAGCACATTAAGTTTTCACAATCTTTTTAAGTGTTTCTTAAAGCTAGAAAGTTGCCATTTGAAATGACTTTAGTTTGGTGCCATGTCTGTGATCTGCTTTTTTTTTAAACAAAAGTAAACAACTGAATGAACATCCTCAGAGGCAGGTGATTCCATAATTTTTGCCAGGGGTTGTATATAAGAGCTTGCTGGTGGTGGCCACAGTTTATATGGGACAAATCTGGTAACAGGTTCCCTTTAAGCATGGGTTTCAAGTCTGCTAAAATTGCTGCAAATTTCTACTTTGGGACTTAGAAACAACAAAAAATAAAGATTAGCAGCATAACTATTTGATGCATAAAGAAAAACACAACACACAATGACTGCACAAGTGGATTTTCAGTGGGTAGATAAACCTGTCATTTTCCAGTTATACAAAAGTTTTATTTTTTCCATTTTTGCAGTTTTTATGCATAAAAAAGTTTAACTCAGAGTCAAAAGTTGTAAGTTTGACTATGTAGAAAGTCATTAAAGCACATATTTTATTGTATAATCAAGCTGTCATTCTGATTCAGCTCTTTTTATCAGGTTGCTACTTTAAAAAAAAAAACAGAAGAAAAACATCTTAGAACAAAAGAACAAAAATTAGCAACTGCCTAAGGCTAGGTTCACATTTCCGTCAATTTGTATCAGTCACAATCGGTGGCTCTGGTAAACAACGGAATCCATTTGGCGGATTCCGTTGTTCCCATATTCTTGTATGAGCGGCGGATTGTGACTAATGACGCTGCGTTGCTTCCTCCGCCCGACTGATTAGTCGTGGAACGGCTGACGGTCGGGCGGCAGGAACACAGCGTGTAGCGTTTTTTGAGCAGCAGAATTCTTTTGATTCCGCTGCGCATGCTCTCTCTCGTCGGCCGAATGATCAGCTGATCACCTGGCGGCCGGCTTCTGTGAGCGATCAGCTGATCGCCTGGCGGCCGGCTTCTGTGAGCGATCAGCTGATCGCCCGGTGGCCGGCTTCTGTGAGCGATCAGCTGATCACCCGGTGGCCGGCTAATGTGAGCGATCAGCTGATCACCCCGCAGCCGGCTAATGTGAGCGATCAGCTGATCACCCGGCAGCCGGCTAATGTGAGCGATCAGCTGATCACCCGCCGGTCGGCTAATGTGAGTGATCAGCTGATCGCTCTCTCTCACATTTTCCAACGGAATCAGACAATGAATTCTATTCTTGTAATCCGTTGTACAACGCATCAGTCAGAAGCGTCAAGCAACGCATGTGACTGATGCAAAACAATGGAAATGGAAATGGAAATGAACCTAGCCTTAGTGTAAATGGAAGGGTTTTATAACATTGATTTTGCTAAGTATCTAGTTGCTAGCAGTCATCTGTAGATTTATGACATTACTAGAAGGATGATTTTTGCAGCAGTGCCAGCAAGTCATGTTTTTATGGAATGTTTTTTGCTTATCTGCCCTGCCGCCCTTGAAGCCCACTGCATGTTTCCATGTGCCTCTACTCTTTGCTTTTCCTATCATACACATTACTGTAAGCCTGCTTCACTGTGAGTCAGAGACATATTGATAGGGAATTCTAATTGTGAGCGCCAATGAGGACAGTGATAATAATCTCACAAATAGAGTTGAGCGCGGTTCGCGGTTCGTGGTTCTCCAGTTCTAGGCTCGAGTGATTTTTGGGCTGTTCGAGATCGAACTAGAACTCGAGCTTTTTGCTAAAAGCTCGATAGTTCTAGATACGTTCGAGAACGGTTCTAGCAGTAAAAAGCAGGGCTTTTTACAGCTACAGTGTGCAGGAGCCATCGCTGGCAGCCTGCCACAAGCTGGTAACCAAGATAAACATCGGGTATCCAAGCAAAGCGCTTTGGTTAGTAACCCGATGTTTATCTTAGTTACGTGCAGGAAGCCCACACTTTCCCGCTCAGCTCGCTCCGCCCCCTCCTGCCCGCGGCATGTACACATACATACACACACACACACACACTCTCACCCCTCCCCCCCCCCCCCGCTCGGCTTACCTGCGGTGATGAAGTCCCGCCATCCCGACCTCAGCGCTGTCACTGTCCTCCATGGCCGCCGCTTGTCACATCACCTCTCGCTTCCGACCCGAGACTGACTAGCGGTGACGTCACGGACCTCTCGCGAGACTTGCTGTGAAGGCGCCGGTCATTGACCTCAGTGACAGGTGCTGTCAGTGTGCAGGAGATCAGCGCAGGTAATGTACCTCGCTGACAGCAGCACTTGTCATCCCCCTGCAGTGACCTGGGCTGACCCATTGATGTTAGCTCAGGTCACTGCACTGCTCTCCCAGCCAATGGGGAACATCCTGCTCTTCATTGACTGGGACAGTGTGGATCGTCATGGCAACCCCTTGGATTACACCAGACCTGGATTTGTAATAAATTGGTTAAAGAGGGAATGTTTTGGGGAGTGTTTTTTCAAATAAAAACGTGTTTGTCGTCTATTTTTTTTTTATTACTGACTGGGTTGGTGATGTCGGGTATCTGATAGACGCCTGACCTCACCAACCCCAGGGCTTGATGCCAGGTGACATTACACATCTGGTATTAACCCCATATATTACCCCGTTTGCCACCGCACCAGGGCGCGGGATGAGCTGGGGCGAAGCACCAGGATTGGCGCATCTAATGGATGCGCCACTTCTGGGGCGGCTGCGGCCTGCTATTTTTAGGCTGGGGAGATTCCAATAACCATGGACCTCCCTAGTCTGAGAATATCAGGCCCCAGCTGTCTGCTTTACCTTGGCTGGTGATCCAATTTTGGGGGACCCCTACGTGTTTTTTTTTTAAATTATTTATTTAATTTAAAATAACAGCATGGGGTGCCCTCAGTTTTGGATTACCAGCCAAGGTGAGGTTGCCAGCTGTGGTCTGCAGGCTGCAGCCATCTGCTTTACCCTAGCTGGCTACAAAACTAGGGGGAACCCTACGTCATTTTTTTTTCATTTTTTTGGCTAAATACAAAGCTAAGCACCCTTAGTGCCACATGAAAGGTACCAAAGGGTGTTCCACTTTTTCTCCATTTTTTTCTCCACTTTTTCTCCACTTTTTCTCCACTTTTTCTCCACTTTTTCTCCTCTTATGCTCCACTTTTTCTCCACTTTTTCTCCACTTTTTTCTCCACTTTTTCTCCTCTTATGCTCCACTTTTTCTCCACTTTTTCTCCACTTTTTCTCCTCTTATGCTCCACTTTTTCTCCACTTTTTCTCCTCTTATGCTCCACTTTTTCTCCACTTTTTCTCCACTTTTTCTCCTCTTATGCTCCACTTTTTCTCCACTTTTTCTCCTCTTATGCTCCACTTTTTCTCCACTTTTTCTCCTCTTAATCTCCACTTTTTCTCCACTTTTTCTCCACTTTTTCTCCTCTTATGCTCCACTTTTTCTCCACTTTTTCTCCTCTTATGCTCCACTTTTTCTCCACTTTTTCTCCACTTTTTCTCCTCTTAATCTCCACTTTTTCTCCACTTTTTCTCCATTTTTTCTCCACTTTTTCTCCACTTTTTCTCCACTTTTTCTCCTCTTATGCTCCACTTTTTCTCCACTTTTTCTCCTCTTAATCTCCACTTTTTCTCCTCTTATGCTCCACTTTTTCTCCATTTTTTCTCCACTTTTTTCTCCACTTTTTCTCCTCTTATGCTCCACTTTTTCTCCACTTTTTTCTCCACTTTTTCTCCTCTTATGCTCCACTTTTTCTCCACTTTTTCTCCACTTTTTCTCCACTTTTTCTCCTCTTATGCTCCACTTTTTCTCCACTTTTTCTCCTCTTATGCTCCACTTTTTCTCCACTTTTTCTCCATTTTTTCTCCACTTTTTCTCCTCTTATGTTCCACTTTTTCTCCACTTTTTCTCCTCTTATGCTCCACTTTTTCTCCACTTTTTCTCCACTTTTTTCTCCACTTTTTTCTCCACTTTTTTCTCCACTTTTTCTCCTCTTATGCTCCACTTTTTCTCCACTTTTTCTCCACTTTTTCTCCACTTTTTTCTCCTCTTATGCTCCACTTTTTCTCCACTTTTTCTCCTCTTATGCTCCACTTTTTCTCCACTTTTTCTCCACTTTTTCTCCACTTTTTCTCCACTTTTTCTCCACTTTTTCTCCGTTCTTTTTCTATGGTCAGTCTACCCATTAGCTCTGCCATGCATACTGTAGCTCTACACCTACTGCACATGTTACTTTATGATTGACATCTCTTTCGTACCAGAGCTGTCTAAGCCTACTCTGACCCCATATTTGTCATTACTATATTGTCCTTGTACTGTATTATGACATTTGTATCATGTGTTTCATTTCTTGCTGTGTTGCAATTTTTTTGCTGCATCCCAATTGTACCTCTACATTGTTTGAGTTTATGTTATTGTTCTCTCACTCTTATGTGATACTGATTATTGTCATTTTTCATGATTACATGCAGATAAGTCCAATCTGACGAAGGCTCAGGCCGAAACGTCATTTGTAACTTGTTTTGGACAAAAACATATATGCTTATGAAAAAAATGTTTTCTTAATACGGACCAATAAAGAGTGATTTTGCATTACTATCCATTGTGACTTACTGACTTAGTCTGGGAGATATAGAGTGCCGAGGTTACTCACTAATTTTATCTATTATTACCTCTGAGCACCTATATACCAGTGAGCAGAGCTTCCTCTACAGTAGTTCTCCTGATTAGGCATGCCCTTACCTCATGAGCAGGGCATTGCAGCTTTGGTAGCAACCATTACGACATGGACTCTGCTGCTGTGGACCCGGGGAGAGTGAGTGCAGATTCATTGCACCCACACTCCTCACATGAAGGGTCCGCACTCCTAGAAAATGGGGGATATGTTCCCTGAGTGTCTCCCCCCATATTCTAGACGGTCCAGAGTCGTCGTGGGACCCCTTTATTTTTTTTCTTACAATAAATTGGTGAAAGAGGAAATGTTTTGGGGACTGTTTTTTCAAATAAATTTCTTTTGTCGATTTTTTGTTTTTGTTAGTACTGACAGTTTATGATGTTGGGTATCTAATAGACGCCATGACATCACAAACTGCTGGGCTTGATCTCAGGTGACTTTACAGCTAGTATCAACCCGATTTATTACCCCGTTTGCCACTGCACCAGGGCACGGGATGAGCTGGGGTGAAGCGCCAGGATTGGCGCATCTAGTGGATGCGCCACGTCTGGGGTGCCTGCGGCCTGCTATTTTTAGGCTGTGAAGGCCCAATAACTATGGACCTTCCCACCCTGAGAATACCAGACCACAGCTGTCCGCTTTACCTTGGCTGGTGATCCAATTTGGGGGGGACCCTACTTTTATTGTGTAATTATTAATATTTATAAAATAATTATAAAAAAGAGCCTGAGGGGACCTCCACATTGGATCCCCAACCACGGTAAAGCTGCCAGCTGTGGTTTTCAGGCTACAGCCGTCTGCTTTACCCTAGCTGGCTATCAAAAATGGGGCGACCCAACGTCAATTTTTTTTTTTAACTATTTTTTAAATAGAAAAAATTAATGGGCTTCCCTGTATTTTGATTGCCAACCAAGGTAACGGCAGGCAGATGGGGGTGGCAACCCATAGCTGTCTGCTTTATCTGCGCTGAGAATCAAAAATACCGCGGAGCGCTACGTCATTTTTTTAAAGATTTATTTTTACAGCACTGTGATGTCCAGCAATCAAAATACAGGGAAGCCCATTTTATTTTTAGTTATTTAAATAAATAATTAAAAAAAATATATATGGGCTCCCGCTGCATTTTTTGTATTGCTAGCTAAGGGTAATCCAAGCAGCTACTGGCTGCTAACCCCCACTGCTTGGTGTTACCTTCACTGGCAATGGAAAATCCAGGGAAGCATTTTTTATTTTTTTTGCCAAAAAACTACAAAAAAAGGACGTGAGCTTTGCCATATTTTTGTATGCTAGCCAGGTATAGCAGGCAGGTGCTGGAAGAGTTGGATACAGCGCCAGAAGATAGCGCTTCTATGAAAATGCCATTTTCTGAGGTGGCTGCAGACTGCAATTCGCAGCAGTGGGGCCCAGAAAGCTCAGGCCAACCGGTGGTGCGGATTCCAATCCCCAGCTGCCTAGTTGTACCTGGCTGGACACAAAAATGGGGCAAAGCCTACGTCATTTGTTTTCTAATTATTTCATGAAATTCATGAAATAATAAAAAAAAGGGCTTCCCTTTATTTTTGGTTCCCAGCCGGGTACAAATAGGCAACTGGGGGTTGGGGGCAGCCGTACCTGCCTGCTGTACCTGGCTAGCATACAAAAATATGGCGAAGCCCACATAATTTTTTCAGGGGGCAAAAAACTTCTGCATACAGTCCTGGATGGAGTATGCTGAGCCTTGTAGTTCTGCAGCTGCTGTCTGTCTGTATGGAGAAGAGCAGACAGCAGCTGCAGAACTACAAGGCTCAGCATACTCCATCCAGGACTGTATGCAGAAGTTTTTTGCCCACCAAAAAAATGACGTGGGCTTCGCCATATTTTTGTATGCTAGCCAGGTACAGCTGGCAGCCACGGGCTGCCTCCAACCCCCAGTTGCCTATTTGTACCCGGCTGGGAACCAAAAATATAGGGAAGCCCGTTTTTTTTTAATTATTTCACTTATTTCATGAAATAATTAAAAAACAAATGACGTGGGCTTCGCCCTATTTTTGTGTCCAGCCGGGTACAACTAGGCAGCTGGGGATTGGAATCCGCAGCACAGGTTAGCCCGAGGTTTGTGGGCGCCTCTGCTGCGGATTTCAGTCCGCAGCCGTCCCAGAAAATGGCGCTCTCATAGAAGCGCCATCATCTGGCGCTGTATCCAACTCTTCCAACAGCCCTGGAGCCGGGTGGCTTGTTGGGTAATCATGAGTTAATACTGGCTTTGTTTTACCAGCCAGTATTAAGCCAGAGATTCTTAATGTCAGGCACGTTTGACCCGGCCATTAAGAATCTCCAATAAAGGGTTAAAAAAAAGACACCACACAGAGAAAAAATACTTTAATAGAAATAAATACACAGACACATTAGAGACTCCATCTTTATTACCCCTGTCAGCCCTCCACGATCCTGCTCTTCTGTCTTCTTTCTTTCTAGTGTAGTAGTAGTGACGATTGTAGTGAGGAAGGATGAGATTCACCAGCTCATCACTTGGGGCTGGGGAACCTCCATCCTAACTACAATGCTCACTACAATCGGGAAGCAGCGTGCAGCCTTCACTCTGTGAGTGATCAGTGCTGGCTGCTAGCGGTAACGCTGACAGACGCGTTACCATAGCAACGGTGCTCTCGGAGCCGCGGTTAGCGGTGACGTCACCGCTAACTGCGTTGCTATGGCAACGGTGATCTCCGTTAATGACCGGCTGTGTCAGCCGGTCCCTAACGGAACGGGGAGTCGACCGTGTGCTACAGCATGTCGCCGGTACACGGCGATACACATATGTGCACCGTGTACCGGAGAGATGCACTCGCAGGTCCTACATGACGTGTCATAGTCATGTGACCAGTCTGTAGCCAATGAGATAATAGCCACGTGACTGGTCACATGGCTATTTTGACGTCACGATAGGTCCTGCTTCTCTGCTGGCAGTGCAGGTCACCGGGAGGATTCAGCGATCATCGGATGGAATAGCGGCAGGAGACAGAGTGCAGAAGGGATCGCGAGGACCGGTAAGTGTTATGGCAATGTTTAGTAACTGTTTGTGTACATTTATCATGCATTTTTATGTGTTTGTGATTGCCTCCCATTATAGCCTATACGTTCGAGTTTGGTTCGTCGAACGTTCGACGAACCGAACTCGAACGGGACCCCCGTTCGTCGAGCCGACCTCGAGCCGAACCGGGACCGGTTCGCTCATCTCTACTCACAAAAGCACTGCAGAGTTACCCGTTCACCCCCCAGTCTGTTTTCACCTTCCTGACCAGGCCAAATTTTAGATTTCTTACAACGTCACTTTATGAGATAATATCTCTGAAACGCTTTGATGGATCTCAGTTCCAGCATTTTGAGATTGTTTTTTGTGACACATTGAACTTTATGATTTTGGTAAATGTAGGTTGATTTATTGTGTTTATTCTGAATTTTGGTGAAAAATTTGCAATTTTCAAACTTTTACGATTTATGGTGTTAGAAAAGATAGTTATATTACAAAAAATGGTTAGTAAATAAATCTACCACATGCCAACTTTACATCCTTACCATTTTTTAAACTATTTGTTTTGTTAGGAAGTTAGAAGGGTTAAAAGATTATCAGTAATTTCTCATTTTGCCAATAAAATTTACAGAATTTTTTTAGGGGAATAAATCACATTTAAATTGACTTTCAGTGGACTATGGGACATAAAATACCCAAAAGTGACACTATTTTAAAAACTGTACCCCACAAAAGGCTCAAAATCCTATTCAAGAAATGTATTAACCCTTTAGGTGCTTACAGGAATTAAAGCAATGTTGAGGGAAGAAAAATGAAAATTTTACTTTTTCCCACAAAAATGTTTCTTTAACCCCAAACTTTATGTTATCACAAGGGAAACAGGGAAAATGGATTATGCAGTTTGTTGTGCAATTTCTGTTGAGTACACTGATACCTCAAATGTGGTAGAAAATGACTATTTGTGTGCATGGCAGGTCATGAAAGTGAAAAAGAACCATATGATTTTTGGAACGCAAAATTTGATGAAATAGATAGGAGGCGCCATGTTGCATCTGCAGAGCCCCCAATGTGGCTAAACAGTGTAACCCCCATAATTGACCCGATTTTGGAAATTCCATCCCTGAAGAAATTGATCTAGAGGTGTGGTGAGCACCTTGAACCCTAAAGTGCTTTACAAAATTCTATTAAAATGAGCCATGAAAAAAAAAATCACAATTTTCCCACAAAAATGTTTTTTTTAGCTACAAATTGTTCATTTTCACAAGGGTAACAGGAGAAAATGGATGGTTAATTGTTTTGTAATTTCTCCTGAGTATACCAATACCACATATATGATGGAAATCTAGTGTTTTAGTGATTGACAGTGGTTGTAAGGGAAGAAGTGCTCTTCAAGTGAACTTACAGCAAGGTTTCCATGTAGAGTTCTGAAACATGTGATAGAGATGAAACCCCCGATGGATCCATTCACTAATGTGGAAGGGGAAATTTACCCTATTTGGTCTCTATTTAGTGGTGTCTGGCTTTTCAGAAGTGCACAAACCTGTGGCCAACCACACTTTTGTGCACACCTAATAACACGTCTAAAAGAGGGATGTCACTGGATCATAGGCCAGACAGTCCACAGTGTCTCCATCTACCTCATCATAGGGAATCGTCCATCAGGAATTCTGTCAGAATCACATATTTCAGAGATATACACAGAAACTCTGGTGTAAGCGCTCAGCACAGAGTGCAAGATAAATGTGAGATGAGCATTACTGCGATTGTTAGGAGATCGAATAAACAAATCAATAGCAGGCCAAGAATTGGTTTTATTTCTCTTTTACTTTGTTCTTCATGCAGTATAAGTAGTTAGACAACTTTATTCTTCTTGTTGGTGCAATGACAGCGATACCAGATTTATATCGTATTTTATGTTTGACTGCTATCACACATTAAAAAAAAACGCATTTAAAAAAAAAACAATCCAAAAAACATTTTTACACAGCCATATTTTGAGAGCTATAATTTTTTAGTGATTCTTCCGGAAGGTTCATGTGAGTGCTTGTTTTCTGTGGGACGAGTTAACATTTCTATTGGTATCATTTTCGGGCATATAACATCTTTTGATTGCTTTGTATTCTGAATTTTTAGTAGTCATAATAAACAACAACTAGCCATTCAGGAACTGTTTTTTTTTATGTCATTTAGTATGTGCTAAAAGAGATAATAAAGATTTATTCTTTGGGTCAATATGATTACAGTGATACCATACTTATATAGGTTTTTTTGTTTCCTTGGTTTTACACAATAAAAACTATTTTATAGAAAAAATAATTGTTTTTGTGTCATTATATTCTAAGAGCTGTAACATTTTTATTTTTCTGCTGATAGAGCTGTTTGGTGGCTTGTTTTTTGCAAGACAAGACGTTGCTTTTAGTGATATCAGTTTTATTTACTTTTGTCTTTGTAATCACGTTTTATTCCACTTTTTGTTTACCGGTTTTATGAAACTGCATAGTTTGTTGCATTTTTTTATTTTTATTTTTTTACGGTGTTCACTGAAGGGATTAAAGTAGTGTGACAGTTTAATAGGTTGAGTTGTGCCAAACGTGGCGAGACCAAATATGTGTACTTTTTTGTTTATTTTTTTTTTACTGAAAATTACGTATTTGGTATATTATTTTATATATATTATTACTTTTTATATTTTTACACTTTTTTTTTACATAATCTTTCTATGGGACTTTAACTCTCAGTATTCTGATTGCTGACAGAAGCCTCTTAGGGCAGTGTCACACGCTACATCGAGCGATATGTCATCGGGGGTCACGGATTCTGTGACGCACATCCGGCATCGTTAGAGATATCGTAGCGTGTGACAGCTACGAACGACTGTGAACGAACAAAAATACTCACCTTATCGTTGCTCGTTGACACATCGTTCATTTTCATAAAGTCGTTCCTCCTTCTGCACGCCGGTTGTTCGACATTCCCGAGGCAGCACACATAGCTCCGTGTGACACCCAAGGAATGACAATCACAGCTTACCTGCGTCCCGCCGGCAATGCGGAAGGAAGGAGGTGGGCGGGATGTTACATCCCACTCATATCCGCCCCTCCGCTTCTATTGAGCGGTTGCTGTGTGACGTCGCTGTGATGCCGAACGTCCCTCCCCCTTCAGGAAGAGGATGTTCGCCGCCCACAGCGAGGTCGTTCGGGAGGTAAGTACGTGTCACGGGGGTAAACGACTTTGTGCGCCAGGGGCAACAAATTGCCTGTGATGCACAAATGACGGGTGCAATCGCTCATGCGATCGCCCAATATATCGTCCCGTGTGACGCTGCCCTTAGGCTATGCTCCTGTCATGGTCTAAACGCTTACCCTAGCTGGCTGATCTAGAGGTCTAGAAAGTTGCAAGTTAAACATAAAAAATATGGAGGAATGTGTGCCCCACTACCTATTTATATTAATCGCATGGGTATCCATTGTATTAGGGACTACAAAAAAGAAACAAAAAGACTGTGTTATTTATTAGAACATAGACCTAGTTAGGAACTAGGTAGTCCATAATATAATGTATCTTAATTGACAAATTAACGCAAAACGCTGGTTTAATATAAAAAATAACTTTTATTTTGCCACTTTAAATTGCCATGGAGCAAAGGAAAAAAATCTTAAAATGACACACCCTTGGGTTTAATCCAGCTGTGGTATTTATATTGATATTATTCACTTTTTTTACACCCTAAAAATAGTCAGACATAGACCAATGTTGAATAGATTGAAAATTCAATGACTGAGCTCCTAAATGAATTAATATGACATATATTGTTATTTAAATATTCAGGAAAGCTAGACTATGAATAAAAAAGGTTGGCCTTATGCTGTATACTGGTAGGCTGTCTGCAGTTCATCCCTCCTGTGCATGCATTAAAGGGGTTGTCCACTGATTTTAGTTTGATGGCCAATCCTTAAAATGGGTCATCAATGTGACCGCCGGGACCAAGAACAGCTGATCGGCGTGGGTGTGGGATGTCGAACACCGGACGATCAGTTGTTCTTAATCCCGGCGGTGACGGCAGCCAGCCAGAAATGTTCAGTTCTGGTGCTGCTCCATTTTCTGATAGTGGCAGTGGTATAGTACTGCATATTCACCTTCAATTCTAATCAATAGGAGGTAGATGTGCCATTCCCAGCAATGTCCACTATCAGAAGATGGGGCAGCTCCAGAACTGAGCATTTCTTGCTGCCTGCTGCCACTGCTGGGACCAAAAACAACTTACCGATGAGGTGCAGGGTGTTGAACCCCGGCTGATCAGACATTGATAACCTATCCTAAGGATAGGCCATTAATTTAATGGTAAGGGACAACCTCTTTAACCTTCGTCCGGCTGAATAGGTACAATTGTAACTATTCCGTTTTAAAATTGCAATAATTTTTTTTTTAGAAAAGCCATAGAGGGCCGAAATTTCGTGACATCTCAGCAGTTTTGGTCCAGAATAGATTGGCCAAATTTCAATAATGTCACGCTCCCCGGGTCCTCTGCTCCGCTCCCCGGGTCCTCAGCCCCGCTCCCCGGCTCACCTGCCACGCTCCCCGCTCTCCAGCCTCCGGTGCCCGTCCTTCCCAGGCCCCCTGGTCTCCGATCGCGGCGCCCGACGGCTTCCCAGGTCCTGGCCGGCTCCCCTGCGTCCTCTTCTCAGCCTCCTTCCCTGGCTTCTGGCACCCGGGCTGCGCGCATGCGCATTAGGGCGCGCACGCGGTCACTGACCCTTTCTTAAAGGGCCAGCGTCCATTAACAGGAAATGAGGCTAAACAGGTACAGGGTATAAAGGGGTGTATTGTCCAAGGAGGCGGGGCCTGATCTTCGTGTTTTCCAAGCTAGGAGTCAGGTCTCCTTGTGTCGTCTTGCCATACTCACGTATCTCTCTTCTAGAGCTGATCCTGCCTCGCCATCCGGTCCTGCTGATTCCCGAACCCCGCACGCTGTCCGTCTGCCATCTGACAGTCCGTACCATCTCGGATCCCTGCGGTGACCAGTCATCTCGCTCCAAAGGTTCCGGACCCCGCCTGACATCATCTCGGCTTCCGAACCTGAGCTACGTCACCCGGACTACCATCTGTGACTCCGTGGTCCCAGGGACTTCTTCGTTACACTCACTTGCACGGACTGTTCTACTGCCCATAGTGCTTCAGCTACCGGACTCCTTACCACCATCTTAGAGTTCGGCCCAGTGGATCCACCTCCTGGGTCTGCCCGACCGCCTGGCCCTGACAGTAAGATCAGGCCATGGATCCCGCTGCAGCACTAGCGGCCTTGCAAGAGGAACTCCAACGCCAGCGTGAAGTCCAGACCCGCATGCTGAACTTTATGACTTCCGTGGACACCCGCCTGACCACGCTACAAGCGGCAGTCACGTCTTCAACATCCCGAGCCGCCACTAGTCAAGCCACGTCCCCCGCTCCCGTGGCTGCCTCTTCGGATGCTTCCAGACTGCGTTTGGCCTCACCACCCCGGTACGCCGGAGATCCCAAGACCTGCAGGGGGTTTATAAACCAATGCTCCCTCCATTTCACACAGCTGCCACATCTGTTTGCCTCCGACCAAGCCAAGGTCGCCTTCATCATGTCTCACCTGGAGGGCGAGGCACAGGCGTGGATGAACCCGTTGTGGGAGAAGGAGGACCCTATGACCAAGGATCTTCAAGAGTTCCTGCAGGCCTTTCGCAGCACCTTTGACGAGCCGGGACGCGCCTCTGCGTCTGCTTCATCCCTTCTCCGCTTACGTCAAGGAACACTGACGGTGGGCCAATACGCCATCCGTTTCCGCACTTTGGCTTCAGAACTCGGGTGGAATAATGAGGCCCTAACAGCCGCCTTATGGGAAGGACTCTCGAGTCGCATCAAAGATGAGTTGGCGGGTCGTGACGTGCCCTCCACCCTAGATGCCCTGATTGCCCTAGCAACTCGAGTGGACATTCGTTTTCAGGAGCGCTCCAAAGAGCTGTCTCGTGAGAGACGTCCGGTACGGCATTCCTCTCCTCCACAGAAGCCCTCCGTACCTCAGTCATCAACAGCTGGGATTCCCGTCCACGAGCCCATGCAGATCGACCGAGTACGGCAGTCTGAACAACGTCGAGCAGAGCGGCTTGCCAATGGTCTCTGCTTTTACTGCGGAGAGGGCACACACCTCCTACGCTCCTGTCCGGAAAGGCCGGGAAACTCCAAAGCCTAGGGTTGGTAGGAGAGGCCACCCTAGGTGCTGGGACTCTCTCAGACCCGGTTATGTGGACTGTGCAAGTGTCAACGGGAGAGACGCGCTTCACGGCTGAGGCATACCTCGACTCTGGAGCAGCAGGCAATTTCATCCAGCAGGCCACGGTGGACAAGCACCAGCTGCCTGTTACTCTACTCAAGAAGCCCCTAGTGATTGCCTCTGTGGATGGGAGACCCCTCTCTGATACCATCTCCTGGGTCACCAGACCGGTCGAACTGCGTATCGGTGCCCTGCACACCGAGAACATCGCTCTCTACGTCCTTCCACACATGTCCCATCAAATCCTGCTGGGACTTCCCTGGTTGCGGACACACGAACCATCAGTCAGCTGGGGTACTGGCGAAATCACCCGATGGGGCCCGGCTTGTCATGAGAAGTGTCTGAAGTCCATACAACCCATCCGACGACCTCCGGTTCCAGAGAACCTACCGGAACTGCCCCCGGCCTATTGGTCCTTCGCAGACGTTTTTGACAAGAAGGAGTCTGAGGTACTTCCGCCACACCGTCCCTACGATTGTGCCATCGACCTGCTCCCAGGAACAACACCACCTCGAGGACGGATATATCCGTTGTCTCCAGCCGAAACCAGGGCCATGTCTACCTACATCACAGAGAGCCTGGCAAGGGGATTCATCCGGAGATCCTCCTCTCCTGCGGGAGCAGGCTTCTTCTTCGTTAAGAAAAAAGAGGGTGACCTACGCCCATGCATCGACTACCGGGGTCTGAATCAGATCACCGTCAAAAACAAGTACCCTCTGCCACTCATCCCCGAATTGTTCGACCGGCTCAGAGGAGCCCGTGTGTTCACCAAGCTGGATCTTCGGGGTGCCTACAACCTAGTTCGTATCCGCTCTGGGGACGAATGGAAGACCGCGTTTAATACTCGCGATGGGCACTATGAATACTGCGTGATGCCCTTCGGCCTGTGTAACGCACCAGCTGTCTTCCAAGAATTGGTGAACGACATATTCCGGGACCTCCTCTACATCTGTGTAGTAGTTTATCTGGATGACATCCTTATCTTCTCTCCGGACCTCCAGACCCACAGAGAGAACGTACAGCTGGTTCTACAAAGACTGAGAGAGAATCGTCTCTACGCCAAATATGAGAAGTGTGTCTTTGAGCAGTCTTCTCTCCCTTTCCTGGGATACATCATCTCGGGTACTGGACTGCAAATGGATCCAAAGAAGGTCTCCTCCATACTCAACTGGCCTCCCCCTTCTGGACTGAAGGCAATCCAACGGTTCCTGGGATTCGCCAACTACTACCGCCAGTTTATCCCTCACTTCTCTGCCCTGACTGCTCCTCTCTCCGCTTTGACCAAAAAGGAGGCTAATCCAAAGGACTGGTCACCTGCGGCCGACGCCGCGTTTTGCTCACTGAAGCGAGCGTTTGCCTCCGCTCCTGTACTCCACCGTCCGGAGTTAAACCGCCAGTTCACCTTGGAGGTGGATGCCTCCTCCTCGGGAGCCGGAGCAGTGCTCATGCAGAAGTCCTCCTCCGGCAAGATGGTGACTTGCGGTTTCTTCTCCAAGAGCTTCTCAGCGCCTGAACGTAATTACACCATCGGTGACCGAGAACTATTGGCGGTCAAACTGGCTCTGGAGGAGTGGCGCTACCTCCTGGAAGGAGCAGTGTACCCCGTGATTATCTACACGGACCACAAGAACCTGGAATACCTGCGGTCCGCTCAGCGGCTGAACCCACGGCAAGCCAGGTGGTCCTTATTCTTTGCCAGGTTTGACTTCCAGCTCCATTTCCGACCCGCGGACAAGAATGTACGCGCTGATGCCTTGTCTAGGTCTTTCATGCCCATGGAGCAGGAGGAAGAGACTACCCAACCTATCATCTCTCCTAGCAAGATTATTCCGGTGGCCCCTGTCACCCTGGCCCAGATACCGCCCGGAAAGACCTATGTCTCTGAGACTGACAGGCAAAAAGTGTTACACTGGGGTCATGCCTCAAAAACAGCCGGTCATGCAGGCCAGAAGAGAACATGGGGTGCGATTGTACGCCATTACTGGTGGCCATCCCTTCGCACGGACGTCGCTGCTTTTGTCTCTGCCTGCTCCTCTTGTGCCAGGAACAAGACGCCCAAACACCTGCCCTATGGCCGTCTTCTGCCTCTGCCGATACCCTCAGTTCCGTGGCAACACATAGCGATGGACTTTATTACGGACTTGCCATTATCCTCCGGGCACACAGTCATATGGGTCGTGGTGGATCGGTTCTCCAAAATGGCTCACTTCGTCCCTATGGCCGGACTGCCCTCTGCTCAGGAACTCGCGGAAGCCTATATACATCACATCTTCCGCTTGCATGGCTTTCCATCCCACATCGTGTCCGACAGAGGAACTCAGTTCACCTCCCGCTTCTGGAGGGCGCTCTGCAAACATCTGGGAGTGACTCTGGACTTTTCTTCTGCTTACCATCCTCAGTCTAATGGCCAAGTGGAGAGGGTCAATCAAATCTTGACCTCCTTCTTACGTCACTATGTCAACGCCCATCATGACGACTGGTCCACGCTTCTGCCTTGGGCTGAATTCTCACATAACCACCACATCAGTGAGTCGTCCTCCAAATCTCCCTTCCATGTCGTTTACGGACTTCAACCCTCCGTCCCATTGCCTATATCCCCTTCTTCGGACGTCCCTGCGGCTGATACTGTAGCCCGTGACTTCGCTACCATTTGGGACTCTGTCAAGGCGTCCCTTGGACGCGCTTCCCAGCGGATGAAGAAACACGCTGACAAGAGGCGTCTGGACCCTCCGTGTTTCTCTCCTGGAGACCTAGTCTGGCTTGCTTCCCAGTACATCCGATTGAAGATTCCATCCTACAAGCTGGGTCCTCGCTACATCGGGCCGTTTAAGGTCCTCAGCAAGATCAATGAGGTCTCCTACAAGCTGCAGCTCCCGGCCACGATGAGGATACCCAACTCGTTCCACGTCTCCCTGCTCAAGCCGGTTGTCCTTGGTCCCTTCTCCGCTGCTGCCAGTCCGGCTCCTCCACCTATTGCCGATGACGACATCTATGCGGTAAGGGATATCGTGGCCATGAAGACCGTACGTGGTCGGCAGTTCTTCCTGGTGGACTGGGAGGGGTATGGTCCTGAGGATAGGTCCTGGGAGCCCAGGGAGAACGTGGGCACTCCTCTGATCCGTGCCTTCATGTCCCGGTTGCGGGGAGGGGGGCGTGGGGGGGGGGGGTACTGTCACGCTCCCCGGGTCCTCTGCTCCGCTCCCCGGGTCCTCAGCCCCGCTCCCCGGCTCACCTGCCACGCTCCCCGCTCTCCAGCCTCCGGTGCCCATCCTTCCCAGGCCCCCTGGTCTCCGATCGCGGCGCCCGACGGCTTCCCAGGTCCTGGCCGGCTCCCCTGCGTCCTCTTCTCAGCCTCCTTCCCTGGCTTCTGGCACCCGGGCTGCGCGCATGCGCATTAGGGCGCGCGCGCGGTCACTGACCCTTTCTTAAAGGGCCAGCGTCCATTAACAGGAAATGAGGCTAAACAGGTACAGGGTATAAAGGGGTGTATTGTCCAAGGAGGCGGGGCCTGATCTTCGTGTTTTCCAAGCTAGGAGTCAGGTCTCCTTGTGTCGTCTTGCCATACTCACGTATCTCTCTTCTAGAGCTGATCCTGCCTCGCCATCCGGTCCTGCTGATTCCCGAACCCCGCACGCTGTCCGTCTGCCATCTGACAGTCCGTACCATCTCGGATCCCTGCGGTGACCAGTCATCTCGCTCCAAAGGTTCCGGACCCCGCCTGACATCATCTCGGCTTCCGAACCTGAGCTACGTCACCCGGACTACCATCTGTGACTCCGTGGTCCCAGGGACTTCTTCGTTACACTCACTTGCACGGACTGTTCTACTGCCCATAGTGCTTCAGCTACCGGACTCCTTACCACCATCTTAGAGTTCGGCCCAGTGGATCCACCTCCTGGGTCTGCCCGACCGCCTGGCCCTGACAAATAAAATATCTCCACCCCCTTTTGAGATAAGGGGTCGAGAAATTTGGGCAAAATTATGTAGCCTGACGAAAGTTAACATTGATTGCAGGGGAATTTAGTTAACCTTCCCTTGATGATGCCACATTACAGCAATCAATGTCATTGAATGTGGAGGGATAAACTGCCTGCCAGTACACACATATGATCAACTGAAATACGAGTATAACATTTTTGTGTATTTCAGTGATCTTGACTCCATAATCTTAAATGAACGCAATATTTCATTTTGATTAACCTATTGATTTATTTTTTTAGCTGCTAATAACAATCAAACAATATCACACTAATTCTTTCTTACGTGTTTCAATATGTGAGCAACAGTCTGTTTTGTTTTAAAACAAGCTACACATTGCAAAAGCGACACTTTTACAACTGACATTAATTACAGTTTAGCATAGCTGATTGTTGAACACTGAAATCAGGTAAGTGACAATATAGAACTCTTATCAATGTGTCACAATTGCAATGTGTTGCGCTATTTTAAAATAGGAGGCACAGCTACCCACGTAATGGCTGTAATTAGCTTTAACAGGAGCTTATGCTTTGTGTTATTGCATGGAGAATCGAAGATAAAATGACAAATTACTCTTGATCTATTCTTCTTTATATAAGTTAAAATTCAGACAATAAATTAAATACATGTAAGTGGAAACATGTCATGTGCCCTGTGTATATGTTTACAGGAATCATCTCCGCAGGCAGCAATGGCAGAATGTTTTATAGCAAACAGTCAATCTTATTCCTCAACCCTATCTATTTTTCATCATATCTAAGTATTTGATAAATTATATGTTTAACCATTTCATGACAGGGCAATTTTCCATTTTTTGCGCTGTTTTTCCTTCTTTTAAGAACCATGATTTTTTTATTATTTAATTTTTTCAGGAACATAGCCAAGAGTTTTTATTTTTGCAGGAAAAAAAAATTGTTTAAAAGAACTGTGAGTCCTCAGTGGTTGATATCTTTTAATGGCTAAATGAAAAGATGGTAATAAATAGCAAGCTTTTTAGACTACTCAGGTAAGTACTGAGCAAAAACAGGAGAACCATGAGCAAATGCTGAGAAACAGTTTAAAGTTTTATTTGCACAAAAATATCAAAAATACAAGTATAGTACAATAAATCTCATTAAAGGTCATACGAAAAATGGAGGACAGGTGGAAGGCAATTACATAACAAGCAAAACAGTGGCCTGGTACGAACACCAGGAAAAAAGTATACCAGAGATGAACTTGTAAAACCCTAAATCACTGGCTTGCAAGCATAACAGATAGATTTCCCCCCAAATCACTGGCATGTAAGCACTAAGGAACTATTGTGAGGGAAAATATCCAAATGCATAGCCCTAAATCACTGGCACGTAAGCACAATAGGGCTAGTAAAAAAGGGGGGGGGAGAGGGGGAGGGGGGGGGGGGGTTTGGGGTGGAAACAAATAGAAAACATCAGACTCGGAAAGAGCTGGGCAATGGTAACCCCGAGAGGGAGCAGACTTAACCCCAGTCCACATTGGCCAGATGTAGACAATGGGGAAAGAAAGGATCCCACTCAAGGGAAAAAATTCCCAGTAGATGTACAGTGATGTTAAGAATAAATCAAGAATTCCCAGAGAGAGGATGCACGTCCCAGTGGATATGTAATAATGTCAGAGTAAGTAAAAGATTTCCAAACAGGGATGCACATCCAAAATCACTGGCCAAAAAGGACTTGGCCCCTATTGGTGCCTGCTATAGATGGTGAAAAACTAGGGCAGCCCCATGAAAGACATCATTAAATGAGAAGGCTAATGCAAAAAGTAGGTGAAGGTGCCCAAAAAACCGCAATGATGTATTTTACATGGTAGCAGGACTAAGGAAAATGGAGGGGTGACCAGTGCCCAGGAGCACTATCATGCGGAAAAACCCCCCAATTGACGAGTGTGGGAGAAAGAGGAGAACCAAGTAATGATTCGACCTAGGGTATGGAACACAAATTACCTGGGTGCGGTGGTAGAGAAGGCCCGACGTACGTTTCGCGGCTTACAAGCACGTCGCTTGCCGCTTCGTCATGGGGAAGATGAAGAATCAGGTAAGTACTGAGCCTGATGAAGAGACCTGAGTAGTCTCGAAAGCTTGCTATTATTACCATCTTCTCAGTTCGCCATTAAAAGGTATCAACCACAGAGGACTTCAGTTCTTTTCAACAATTTTGTTTTCTCTACTGGCTAACGCGGTACAAAGATATATTATACCTGTATTTTTGCAGGCAAATAGTACCGTAATTTTGAATGACACTTTATTTATTTTAGTATATAATGTGCTGAAAAACAGGAACAAAATTCCAATTGCTGTAAAATGGTGTAAAAAATGATCAGCGTTGTTTCAATATTGTTCATTGTTCTTTAAAAATGACTGAGCAATGTGCTTCTTCACATCAGTATGATTGCAACTGTAATAAACAAAGTTTTTTGTTTTTTTCCCAAAAACAATATATTTTTTTTCCTTTAGTGGAGCTGTGTTTTTTGGCATTGAACTAATGTTTGTATTGATACCATTTTAGGGTTCAATCACCATTTTGATAAACTTTTTATTGCATTATTGCCTTTTTTTTCTTGCCATCCAGAACAACGAGCAGTTCTGGGTGCATATTAGTATTCTGTGCCTAACCGTCCCTGTATGTGTGATGCCCTGGCAAAACCAGGTAGTCACAAAAGTTGTCCACCCTCCTTGATACCACCAAAAACCCACACCCAGGTACAACACACAGCCATTAAAGCCTAGCCACCCCCTCATGATAATAAGGACACACCAGTGGGTGGGATCAGGCGGATAATAATGCCCACCTAGGGGTTCTGAGGTGTCAGAGGCGGGAACACAACAGTTTTTAGTTAGACAGTGGAACAGAGTAGACAAGTGCTGACTGTAGACAAGTGCAGTCAGAAGAACTGTACCAACAGTTGAAGCTGACAGTTGAGAGTTCAAGTCTGACAGCAGTGGAGTCAGGGGTAGGGGCCCCTGGACTACCTGGCTAGGTGGCAGACAGTGAACAGGGCCACAGGTGACGGAGATCCTGTCACGGAAGACCTTAAGTGGACCGGGGCAGGGTCGTAGCTCGCCGGTGCCGACAGCGGGAATCTGGTCCGGAGGCCGTGCACAGACGGGGTGCCTGGACCCTAGGACGAGGAAGGTTGCATGCCCCTTGTTAATTAACCAGCAGAGGACGAGGTTTCAGGCCTTGTTCTCCCGAAGCCCAGAGAGCGAAATGGAAGCCCAACGCGGAGGATATGGTGTCCGTCAGAACCCACAGAAATCCCAAGGGTCAGATTTCGCGGGCAACAGCTCCCAAATACACATAGAACCGGGAGTGGACTTCTCCATTCCATGCGAAGTCATCCAACAGGAGAGATTAACACAGCGTGCAGGAGGAAGGGACACCTGTTCACTACCTCGGGTGTGGGACCCGAATACACCCTCCAACGGCAGCCGGTCACTGGCAACTTGGTTTACCACTGGACTTGTGTGAAATTACTGAACTGTGAGTACACCATTGGCCCCCGGTCCAACCCGGCATGCCACCTCCAGCAGCCATCACTCCCGTGTTCAGACCGCGGGCCCCGGGACTACGCCTCTCCTACCCGTGGAGGGGATCCCATCTTGCTGCCCTGCTCCATCAGCCCCGAGGGCCCATCACCAGGCAGCAGCGGAGTCACCATGCCTCACCGCAGCCCATGGGTGGCGTCACCGACACAACAAATCCCCCGTAAATATCCCCCTTTACAATGGTTGTGAGGACGGATGGCCGTGCAAGCCTGGGTCCGGTCACTACTCGGACCACAGCAGCGAACCCTGGATCCGAGCGGGCCCAGAGAAGCGGCAGCAGCCTCCGCCCGCAACATTTTCACTAGGATAGATAAACATCTTTAGTAAAATTTAGTAGATCTTTAGTAAAAGTATTTCTAAAGAACTTTTATTATATGCTAATGAAGCCCATGAGTACTTGCAAGGGCGTGAGTTCCCTTGGCTAGCCTGCCCACATAGCATGTTAGCATACCCCTGTGTGCATACTAACATGTTAATGAATGCGTAGCGACGCCGCACATACTTCACTCTTCATGGCGGCCAGCGGAGGATGGATGTGCTCTGCACATGATCTGGAGTCCCCGAGACTTCCTATCATGCACACTAAATTAATGCCTGGTGTAAGCTTCATGGCTTTTTTGAGGTATTGTGCGCATGACCGGAAATCCTGGGGACTCTGGATCATGTGCGGTGTGCATCCATCCTCCGCAGGCTGCCATCAAGATTGAGGTATATGTGGCATCGCTGCGCATTCATTACCATGTTAGTATGCCCACAGGGGAGTACAAACATGCTAAGGGGGCCGACTAGCTAAGGGAACTCACGCCCTTGCAACTAATCCCTGGACTTATAAGCATATAATAAACAATCTTTAGAAATATTTTTTCTAAAGACCTCTTTATCTATGCTAGTGTATACAGGAACTGCTAGGCAGAATTTACTAATATGCACCCAGAACTGCTTGTGGTTCTGGATGCATATTGCACCTGACAGGTTCCATTTAACTGTTTCCTAGTAGGATAGAGAAGACAGCAATAGGGGCCTTCAGTGGTTGCAAAATAGTGTAGAGGGCACCACAGATATACAGTATAATTTGGATCTAGACCAATTACACACAGACAACGTGGATATCAAAAATGAGAGAAAAAGACGGTGTGTACAGCAATTGGGGCCTTCAGTAGACCATCGGCTGTTATATTAATCCATCAGCTCCCTACATTTGCTTCTCAAGGGGCACAATGGGAGCAAGTGCCTGTGTGCATCCACTAGACTGAAATTCTGCTCTCAGTGATTGAATTGATTTTTTTTAAATGGTTAAACATCATCAACTGGAGATAGCTCTGATTGCTGCCATTAAAGGCAGATACTTGCTGTATGATATCATATCACACTTGAACCTACAACCATTAGACAGCTTATACCATATACTGCAATATTACAGCATTTCAAAATATAGCATACAGTATATTGTGCACTTCACATTCTCTACAGGCTGAGTTTCCTAGGAGGACAGAAAAGACAACAACAGGGGCCTTTAGTGAACCATTGACTGTTATACTATTCCATCAGCTCTTCACAATTCCTTTTCAGGGGGCACAATGGGAGCAGGTGCATGTGTGCATTGGCATCCACTATATGGAAATTCTGCGATCAGTGATTGAATTGATTGTATTTAAATGGTTAAACATCATCAACTGGAGCTGTGGAGATGTGGTTGCTGTCATTAGAGGCAGATAACGGCTCAATCATAGCTGGCATCTGCTTGATATGGAGTTCCATATACCCTACAGGAAACCTGTGATAAAAATTTGTCACAGGTTTTAAGGAGTTAAAAAAAGCCAAGAAATAAATGTAAATGCTTGTTTATGTTTTTGTTCCTGTCTATAAATTGGTTTTAACGGAGACAGCACTGATTAACCTATTGAAACAAGAAGTTAAGCATTAAGCTTCACATACAGCCTTGATGATATGACAACATCTGTCTATGTCAAGCAAGTCAGAATTCAAACACTCATACCTGGAATCAGGGCTGAATGGTAAGGGTCTGAACAATTTAGAAATAAAAGACCTTTCCATTCATATTAGGAAGACATTAATGGAAACCTGTCAGCAGGTTTTTCCTACGCAATATGAAGACATCATGCTGAAGGGGTTAAAACAGATTTCGGCGATTCCTTTTTTATTAAGGTTGGTGCTTTTCTTTACCTGATTATCATTGCAAGACTAGATCAGCTACAGCAGCGCGTGAGCCTTATTCTGACACGCCCCTTCTCTGATTAGTAACTCCATGTCTTTAGACATTGTACATATAGAGCCTGGTATAGGAGAGAGCAGCTTTCTCAGCTCTGTTGCATTGCTACATCCTAAAACTCTGATTGTGTCAGAACGTGAAATAAGCGAAACCGAGGTTCAGTGTTCCATGATTGTACAAAACACAGACTTTACAAAAATAAACAGAGTTTGGGTTGAAAGTTCGGGTGCCTTATCTATGCAAACCACTAGCAAGAGCAAAAGCTGTGCTCGGGTATGCTCGGTGCTTTGCCCAGTGTGAGCCATTTGCAGTTTGAATGGCTCGCACGGGGGGTAGGGTAACAACGGCAATATCGGATGTACTGTGCACCAAACAAAAAAAGGAAAAACCATGGTCACCTACCTCTGGAAGTGATCTGTTTATAGCTAGCTGCATTTAGGCAGAGAACTGAACTGCCCAATTAGTGACTTCTAAGTCCTGCTGAACTCGTTGAACGGAATTTCCACGGGTCCACTCATCTCTAGTTAGAACCACTGCACCCAATAGATTAAGTGATATATCATTGGATTAAGGGTCTCTTTGCCTACATCATGCTGCTCTCAGATCAGTTAATAAAAACCTGCTAAAGTTCATGTTCTGTGGGTTCAGCTGAACTTTTGATAAAGTTCTATTCTGTACCCGATCTTGACCTGAACTTCATTGGAAGTCACCGATTGGGCAGTTCGGCTCTCCACCCATGTATAACCAGCCATAAACAGATCACTTCCGGGGGAGGAAAGGTCTTTTTTTTTTTAGTACAGACTACATCCGATAGCACTGATTTTACTCTAGTGCAAGCCATTCAAACACTGCAATGCTCACTCAAGTGATTTGTATACAAAAACACCTGAACTTGAATACATATTTTTTTGTAAAGTATTTAAAGTTCGAGTCCACTTATCTTTAATTGAAACTCCTTCCCAGCATGCACATAAATATACTTCACATGTTGAACACCTAAGTCTGCTCCATATATGATGGGTGCCTTTCAGTTAAACAGTTGGCACTTGTTTGTAATTGAAACAATCACAGATGCTAGTAATAGCAACTGTGACATCAAAGTAATCTATTTTGGCACAATATTACCCCCCTTGCGAATAAAATCACATTAGCCCCTAATAGGTCCATGTGTCTGCTATGTTTATGGTTCTATGAAGCCCTGCCACAGGGTTTAAATTTTCAATACTCTGGAGGTTCAAGTCCTGTCGGTCCTTTAGAGGGACTGAAAAAAATAGTTCAAAAAACATGTAAAAGATTTTACAGAAAACATAAAAGCCTAAATCACCCCATTTTTCAACATCTGCCCTGTTTGTATTCCTAGAAAGCCTTGCTATACGGTTTCATAGAAGATATAATTTTTTTAAATACAATATAGGTTCAAATCCCCTAAAAGAAATAAAATAAAATAAAAAAGTATAAGCTTGCCCCATAAAAAGCAAATCCTCCATCAACAGAAAAATAAAGAAGTTATAGATCTCAAAATTTGGCAAAACAAACCATTTACAAAAAAACAACAACAGTAAAAGGTAAAAATAACACTGAAGAATAACAGGTACTTTTTACTCCAGCAACATTAGCAGAATTGCACTTTTTTCACAATTTCAATTAAAAAAATAACAGTTTGCCATATTTTTGAGCACTTTAAGTTATAAATTAAATGGTGGCACTCAAATCTAGAATATGTCTAACATAATACAATCTTTATTAACCCTTTGTCAACTGAAGAAAATGCTGGAGATCTTGGAAAAAGATTCCTAAATCAAAAAAACAAAACAGTAAAAAGCAAAGTGGCAGCAAAAAGCTACTATTATAATCAACTTACATTGTAATACTTAAATTGTCTCTCCAGTAAAGGAGACAAACTGTAGCACAGCGCCACCTATTGGAAGTAGCGATCCTAAAAGTCACAAGTGGATTTTTAACAATCCTTTGCAATATGACTCAGGATATATAAGCCAGATCAGAATCCCAATTTGCAGACACGGTGTTTCGGAGTGCTTGCCCCTCGTCAGTGCAAAGTATGGGGGTGTCTGATTTGGCTCATTAGAAAGCTATGTGGGGACCACAGGGGAACACTATTCTCCTTAAGGAGACTTTGCAAGCCAGTCTGGCTGACAAGTAAGGGGACTTATAGCTGCCACGCCCCTCTAAGAAATATTCAAATTGTCTCTCCAGTAAAGGAGACAAACTGTAGCACAGCGCCACCTATTGGAAGTAGCGATCCTAAAAGTCACAAGTGGATTTTTAACAATCCTTTGCAATATGACTAATACTAATGTAATACTTGTAATATTTATATTTTCTCTTTTTATTTTCTTAGAAATATGTTATTTATTGGCAGCACATATTTGTTCATTAGTTGGACTAGTCAGATTTGTTAAAATTAAATTAACTGATTTCATCTTCCTGGCTGCTGATATTAACATTACCAAATGCTTCATTTGGCGCTTAATTGTCAAAAAAATGATTAGCTCTGTTCAATAAACGAACCAAGATCTGTGAAATTGAACATAATCTTCTGAAGAACATTTTATTGCCTCTTGCTTACTATAGCTTTTTTATTCAGCAAACGTATATGCTGTATCTAAAGGGAACCTGTCAGATCCCCTATGGCCTCCAACATAGCAGCAATGTCTATATGTCCAAATTCCCTCCCTAATTATCCCTGTATAATGATTCACTAATATGAATGTTTTTTTAAAAAAAGCTACTTATAATGCTCACTGTCCCTGTGCTAATTAGGCATGTGACTAGTTGCAAGGGCTTTATTTCCCCTGATCAGTTGGCCCTTTTACCATGTTATTACCAACCTGTGGATGTGATAACATGCTTTCCATGAGCTAGGGTCAGATCCAGCTCTTGCACATGTGAATGGCTCATTTCAGCCGCATCAGTGTCATGCTAGGTATGGGGAAGTACCATGTCAATAGCAAAAGGGAAGGGAAATGCTGTGTCTAGGGAAAGGGAAGATGGTGACCCCCTGACCAAAGCTACTTCTGGTCCCTGCGGTCCCTCACCACCCTAGACCTATGCGCTGAGTCAGATACCTGACCCTAGGTTTCCCTAGTGCTGGGCCCGAAATAGGCAATGGATAGGATGAACTCTTCGTCAATCTCACTAAACACTATAGACAACACAAAGAGGACACACAGGGAAAATGCATGAACTACTTATCTAGAGATGACGCAGGTAGAAGTTCAGAAAAATTTTCAGCAATGATTCCAGAGTGGAGTACAAACCACCTGCTTGCAATCAAGGGTTGAATGAACTGAACAATATCACTAGTACCAGTCCAAGAATGGAAGGGGTATTTAAGCAGGAGTCGGCAGCTTAAGGAGTCGGCCCAATAAAGGGAAATGAATATTCACTGTTCTCTACATCCATAAACTCGCCCACCCCTCGGCATTTTGGCCAGTAATAGTAAATGACTGTAAAGTTTTGATGCCAGCATTGTTAGGTGGGCGGGATGGGGATAGGTGGGCGGGATTATGAGTGTGAGAAGCAGTGAAGCTTGTCCAACAGATGATGTCAGCGCCCATGACTGGAGACACATGGCAGTAACGTCATATGCTGCCCATCACTTCCATGCCAAAAGTCAGTTGCTGTCAACAGAAGAGGACGCTTCATGGCGTTGGAGCTGAGGGAAGGTTAGTAGAATTGATGGGCCCTACAGGGTCTTGGGAATACTTATCACCGGGCCGGTGAGAGTCAGAGGATGTCACGGGTAGCCCTGCCTGCCTTCGTGACCCCGTCGTATCAATAAAAGGGATGGATGTTGGGGTGATAAGGATGAAGGGGTTGAGGATGTTGGGAGTAGTTGTCTCGTGACGCCATCTGTGGTGTCCGGCCAGGGATTAGCCGCCGCTGAGGGTGCTGTCCTCTGGGGTGGATGATGTCGCAGCTCGGGTGGTTCGGCTCCCCACTGGTAGAGCAGGCCCCAGAGAAGGATGATGGTGGGGATAGTTGCTGTTGGCTCCGAAGTGCGGGGCGACAGTGCTGGCAAGGATGAGCAGACACAGTGGTTGCAGTTCAATGTCTTTAGTCACTGTATGATAGCCACCCACGGAGTGCCAGTTTTTGCTGTAATGGGCTGAAGGCAATCCCGGATAATTCAGAGGTCACCACCGGTGTTCCCACTGCGTGTCCTTTTTGCTCGGGGTCCCTCCAATCCAGATTATGGATATAGAACGGGCTGCGGGGGTTTCCTGCACTCTCCGCAGGCCCTGGAATCCCCTGTAGCTGTAGACAGCCCGGGCTGAGCTGCCTGCTCCAAGCCGTGGGTCTTGTGGTGCTCCCAGAAGTGTAAGGTGGTGATGCCTGGACTGAGGTCCGGACTGAGCTCCTCATCCTAAGCTGTGCTCGGGGGTAACTGTTTTAGTGTGTAGATGCTCCTTCCTTTTTCCCAAGTGGTGCCCGCCCCCGGGGTGGTTGTCCTAGTGACCGGGAAAGTCCCATGCCTCGTGATGGCCAACCCTCTCTCTACCCTAGGCCAATCCCAGTGGGAAAGCACCTAACTATGTGTGGTTTGTGAATGTGAGAAACACCAGCAATTAACCTTTTCCTTACCTGGGATGAGTACTGTACTTTAAGTGAGATGTAATATCCTGTGGTGACTGAAGCCACAGAATCATATATTTTTTCTGTGTTTAAAAATCAGCATATTTGAAGGAATATATACCAGGATGAGTTCATGATGGGGACACATATGCCAGGATGGGTAACATATATACCAGGATGGGTGGGATTATGGGTGTGGGGAATAATGAAGCTTGGCCAGCAGCTAACATTGGCACCCATAACTGAGGGTGCATGGCATTGACAACATGTGCTTCCAGTCACTAACACTCCAAATACAGTTGTTGGTAGAGATGGAAGGGATCTCAAGGACCATCAGGTCCAACCCCCTGCAGGTTTTCCTAAATCATCCCCGCTATCTGTTTATTTCCATTGATGGAGAGCTTACTACCTCCCATGGTAGCCTGTTCAAGTGTCTAACTGCCATCACTGTCAGAAAGTTTTAACTAATGTCTAATCTGAATTTGCTTCCTTTTAGTTTCATCCTATTGCTTCTTGCACTTCCTTGTGCTAATGAGAATAGGGTGGTTCCCTCTGCACTGTGACTACCTTTCAGATATCTGTAGACCGCTATTATGGGTCCTCTTAGCCTTCTCTTTTGGAAACTAAACATTCCTACTTCTGTTAGCCGGTCTTCATATGTCATGGCTTGCAGATCTTCTACTATCTTGGTTGCTCTACTCTGGACTTGCTCCAATATATTGATGTCTTTCTTGAATTGGGATGCCTAGAACTGTACACAGTATTCCAAGTATTCCAGGTGGGGGTCTGACCAGGGCTGAGTATAGGGGAATAATTACCTCTTTAGATCTAGATTCAATGCTTGTCTTGATACATACCAGAATTTTGTTGGCCTTTTTAGCTGGACCATCACACTGTTGGCTCATGTTGAATCTGGGATTAGTTGTTTGACAACTGCAATTCCATTGTCAGTTATATATATCATTGTCAGTCATGGGCAGTTTGAGTTTGTCTGGCAATGAACGCTTGCATCATATTTTTTTTTTTTTTGCTCAGTAATTGGTTAGTATTTTACCTCAGTATTTGTAAGCCAAAATCAGGACTAGAAGAATCATAACAAAATTATAATAGAAACAAGTGCACCCCCTTTGAATTATTGACCCACTACTGGTTTGGGCTTACAAATACTGATATAAAATACTAACCAAATACTAAACGTGTGAACATGGCCTTATGGCGCATCTTAAAAATATTTAAGCCCTAGAAATGTTACCAAATTAACTAAATATAAATCAAACAGGCAAGCGAGAGGCAGCAGATTCATTGCATATTTTGTACTTTGTGTATTCAAAAACTATCAATGGGTAAAATATATTTGCTTGGAAATATTAATTAAATGTTATTTGTTTTAATATTTTGCATCTATCACTTTTCTCAGAATAAAGACTATTTAATAGAATTTAAAACATACAATATGTTCCATAGCAATAACTTGGAAATGTAGAACAATATTTTTCAGAACTGTCATTGCAAATATTTTATGCTCAATATTTGTTTTTTAAATTTCAGTTTCTGCGTTGAAAAGTATCTCTCACCAGATTTCAAAGTGCATAAATTATTCACTAGATCTGAGACAGATGCACTTGCTTTGAAAATATAAGTTGTAATGGATGTATAATCCAGATATAAAAATAAGCTTTTTATTAGTCCAGCTACGGAGTAAAAAGTGTATGTAATCTCCACCCAGCTAGAGTGTTAACGGCAGCTAGTACTATACAGCTGGAACAATGTTGAGGAGAGACACTGAAGATCCGTCAATCATTATAAGTGGTAAGAGATTGAGTTAAAACTTTCAATAGGAATTACATAGCAATTCCAATGTAGATTTTCAAATGAACCTCTTAAGTACCGGGCAATTTCTTTCCCGTTCATTTTTTGCGCTTGCGCTTTAGATTTCTTCTCCCCTTATTCCAAGAGCCATAACTTTTTATTTTTCAATCACTATAGTCATTTTTTTCTCTGGAATGAGTTGTACTTTTGATTGACGTCATTCATGTCATCATAAGATATAATGATAAGCAGAAAAAAATACAAATGTGGTGAAACAGGAATAAAAGTGGAATTCTGCAATTGTTTGGTTTTTTTTTAGATTTTTTTATTTACAGCGTTCATTTTACTATGAAAATGATCTGACAAAATTATTCTCCAGGTCAGTATGATTATGCAAACACAAACCATGTATAGTTTTTGTTTTAAGTTGTAAAAATAAATTAAAAAAAAATCTCTCTTTTGTCACAACTAGAGATTATAGATGAGTTCGGTTCGATGAAGTTTGGTTCGGCACGTGCAGCCGAACTTTAAATTAATATTGTTTGGGGCCCAAACTTGACCTGTACCGCAATGCAAGTCACTAATTGGGCAGCTCGGGTCTCCGCCCAGATTCAGCCAGCCATAAATTAAACATATCCAGAGGAGAGTGGGCAGGGTTTTTCCATTTTTGGGGGGTTCACACAACATCCAATAACACTGTAGTTACCACCAGTGTGCACCATTCAAACACTGCAAGCGGCTCACACTGGGCTGAGCACCGATCGTAACCGAGCACAATGATGCTCGAGCGAGTGGTCAGCATACATAAAGAATCCAAAATCTGTTTTTTTTTTGTTGTACGAACACTGAACACCAAACTTTGGGTTCGCTCATCTCTAGTCACGATTTTTCAAGAGCTGTAACTAGAAATAAACAAACCAGACCTGTAAATTTCGGAGTTCGTACCGAACAGTGGGTGTCTAAGTCTTGACCTTGAACACGGACTGCGTGAGAGTTCAGAGTTTGGGTACTGTTCATATGCTAATAAACTTTGTTGAAAGGCATCAACATGCTTTATTACATGCAGAAGCTGCCAGTCTGCTGCAGTGAACAACAAAGATAATAAAAATGGAGTGCCTATTTTTGATAACCATTTAATGCATTTACATTATAGGACCTTTCTGACCATGTACAGACTGGTATCGTATCTATTTCAATTCCTATACAGGCCTGGTTCTGACCTTGGGGCTTTACCTCCTTTTTCTTCCAAGGGCCCTGGACTGTTTTTTCAGCTTTATTTATTTCTTGTATGATTTGGCACTGTTATATTTTATTTGGCCCTCTTATTGTTTTGCAATGAGGTGCTTGTGTGTATCTGGGTAATATGGGTAATACAGGAGACTAGCCATCATTGTTTATTGATGTACAGTATTTACATGACTTTTATTTTCTGTGTATTGACCTGTTTATTTGGGTGCTAGGGGTTGTTTAAATCCACATGGGCTTTGCCCCATGATCTGGTTTTAAATGTATACTCTAGATATATAGGATGTATAGGATCCCTGAGCTATTGTCAGAGTTTTGTTTTGTGCTCTCTGAGAAGAGTTGTCAGGAGATTTCACCACACAGACCTTACTACTACCCCATAAGGAGAAAGCCAGGGGTTGTTTCCTAAGTGCAGTACATACAATTTGTCCAGTCCTGAGAGACAAGCTCTCCGAGAATACATAACTGAAAGTTTGGCCAATGGTTATGTGGCACCCTGGACTAGCCAGGTCGTCACAGGCAAAACACACACACACCCACCCCCAGACAGTAACATTAGCCAGACACAAAACCCTTGTTGCCTCCCTCTAGGGTCTGATGTCCACACCAGGTGGGGCGGAGCCAGGCGGTTGGCCCCCGCCACCGAGGAGTTCACAGGCCTGAAGGCGGGAAAAGGAGCAGTTTAGTCCAGGAGGTTGAAGTGAGAGAAGTGAAGTGGAGTGTCTGGGTTTGTGGCCCAGGCTCTGACAACAAGGTTGACAGATGATGGTGGCCGTCTGCTGGAGTGGTGGATCAACGCGGAGCTGTAGGACCGGGGTTGGGCGGTGGCCCGCCGGTACCGACCGGGAAGCGAAGTGAAGCTAGCACACAGACAGGGCCATCGGACCCCGGCTAGGCTTGGAGCCGCCGTCAACAGTCAAATCCGAGTGTGACAGGAACCCCAGGGGTTTCCTAACTACCCAAGACCCGTTAGAAGGCAACCGTCCACACCGTGAGGGTATACAGCCACCGCCAATGGCTAGAGACCCAAGAGCTAGCGCCTGCGGGCAAAACAGGCTCCTGGGGACCCATCGTAGTCAAGACAGTACACAAAGGTGCAGGGAAAGACAGCCGCCATCACCTGTCCGGGGAGAGACACAGCAGCCGGCTGCGGGACCCGTCCATCCAGCCGTTTGGTTTACCGGAGACTTTGTGAGTCTCTTGCTGAGTGAGTACACTCGTGCCATCCGGCACCGCGCCGCGCTGTCCCTGCAACCCTGCACCTCACCGACCCTGCCTCCCTGTCACACCACCGGGCCCCGGGACCACCAACCCCTACCCACGGAGGGGGAAAACAACATCCCAGCTGCTCCCTACCATCGCTCCCGGGATCCCCGTCACCAGCAGCGGTGGTGCCCATCTTCACCACAACCCGTGGGAGGCGTCACGGACTAAATCCCCAAACAAACCACCCCCTTTTCACTCACGGGCGAGGAGCGCCGCTCGAGTCCCCAGATCCGGCCCACCGCTCGAGCCACCGAGCAGCAGCAGCAGCGCCAGACCCGAGCGTTAGCGAGCGCAGGGCCCCATTGCCCGCGACAACTTGGCATCACGAACAGGATTGAACCCATCTACTTACCAGTAGAAGTGCGCCTTGTGGTCTCCGCCGGCGGTGTCCGGCCGAAAAATTTGAGGCGCCGCCATCTTTGGCGCGAAGATTTCCTGCTCAAGTGTCTTCCCCGAACAGGGAAGGCATGAAAAGCGAAGCCCCGTCCCCAAAGCGGAAGTGCTAAAGAGAACCAAGGGGGGACGGGAAAAAGATGTCTGCACCCGACGGAGCCGTCGGAGGAGCAGAGGTCGCAGCCGCAGCGGCATGTATCTAACGCTGCAGCGTGCAGGGACGCCAGGACTCTGCCAAAACACATTCCTGGAACCAGCCGTAAGATGTGCCAGGAGCTCCAGGCCCAAGTCCACTTCATGCTGGCAAAGTGGACGTCGGAGATGAAGGGCCTGGTCGTAACCGTTTGGGCATCCGAAGTGGAGGTGGTCTCAGAGGAGCGGGTAAGCGACCCACGCCCCTATGTCCCCGAGGGATCGGTCGATGCGGCTGAGGGGCCAGGCCTGCTGCCATCCACCACGCTACCTCCCTTACTGCCCATGCCCGCGGCCAACGCCCCGACCGACCCGTTACCCCTGTCACCGGTAGCAGAGCCCGCAGCGTCTGAGGGAGAGGGCCCAGACCTGTGACCCCCTGGGCCTTACCTTTGTCACCGCCCTGGCACCCATCCCGGCTTCCATCCCGACTGCGACGGAGATGACGACGGCCCCGACAGTCCGCCCGGCCACAGCGGAGGTGATCCTCGACCAGAGGCCAGCACCGCAAGTCCCGTCAACCGCTCCCAGACCCCGAGCCTTGGCTGAGGCATGGCGGGGATGCAGCTGCCAGGAGGCAGAGCAGGCCACATCACAGCAGGGTCCCTCATTATCAAAGGTACCGGTCGTAGCCGGCACGGAGGGACTCTGTCTGGGCCCATCCCCCACACCACCTGAACTTGAGCAAGCAGAAGGTGCTCCACACCGGGAGCGGCAGCATCGGCAGTTGTGCCGCGGGGTTGCCGTTTAAAGATGAGGAAAAGAACAGTTGTCCCTGTTGGGACCCTCAGCAGTTTGAATGAATGAAAAATAATCCAATCGAAGCTTCACCTGATTATCTACGTGATTATCCCGGCCGTTGCCGGCAAGTTGTCTCCGGAGGGACCCTATGTGTTTTACCATATGCATGAGGAACTGCTCATGGACATGGCCGAGAACTGGCAGGCCACCCACGAACTAGTGGGCCTGTAAATAATGTTGCGGGATGGATACCGTTGCTGCCTCCGGAGAGGCAAATTGGAGGAAGGGCCCGCAGCAGAGCAGGCTGGGGCCCGGCCACCACCAGGACCGGTGGCCATCCTCCGGGGGTCAGGGGTCCCCCTTGGACGTGGGGTCCCCTGAAGTGACAGTCGGGTGCGAGTTACCGTACCCGTTCCCACTCGGGCAGCCTGAACCTGGACTGGGGTCAAGGGGTGCTGCCCACTTCTTAGGGGCAGCATCAGGGCTAGGTTGCTTGGGTGGGAGAGTAGAAGACATCCGTCCGTCCGTCAGTATTAAAACTTTTTATATGTGCAAAGTTTAAAGTGACCAGAAGAATGCTTATGTTTTAAATGTTTACCGTTATCATGTTATTTATATTTTTACAGTTTGGGAAAAAAAAAAAAAACGGTGATGGACGGGCAGCCCGCGGATGGTCTGCATTTCACCAAGGGGGAATGTGGCGCCCTGGACTAGCCAGGTCATTACAGGCAAAACACACACACACACCCACCCCCCAGACAGTAACATTAGCCAGACACAAAACCCTTGTTGCCTCCCTCTAGGGTCTGATGTCCACACCAGGTGGGGCGGAGCCAGGCGGTTGGCCCCCACCACCGAGGAGTTCACAGGCCTGGAGGCGGGAAAAGGAGCAGTTTAGTCCAGGAGGTTGAAGTGAGAGGAGTGAAGTGGAGTGTCTGGGTTTGTGGCCCAGGCACTGACAACTAGGTTGGCAGACGGTGGTGGCCATCTGCAGGAGTGGTGGATCAACGCGGAACCGTAGGACCGGGGTCGGGCGGTGGCCCGCAGGTACCAACCGGGAAGCGAAGTGAAGCTAGCACACACAGGCAGGCCATCAGACCCCTGACTAGGCTTGGAGCCGCCGTCAACAGTCAAATCCGAGTGTGACAGGAACCCCAGGGGTTTCCTAACTACCCAAGACCCGTTAGAAGGCAACCGTCCACACCGTGAGGGTATACAGCCACCACCAACGGCTAGAGACCCAAGGGCCAGTGCCTGCGGGCAAAACGGGCTCCTCCGGAATCCATACACCGGGGAGCGGACTACCGTTGGGGACCCATCGTAGTCAAGACAGTACACAAAGGTGCAGGGAAAGACAGCCGCCATCACCTGTCCGGGGAGAGACACAGCAGCCGGCTGCGGGACCCGTCTATCCAGCCGTTTGGTTTACCAGAGACTTTGTGCATCTCTTGCTGAGTGAGTACACCCGTGCCATCCGGCACCGCGCCGCGCTGTCCCTGCAACCCTGCACCTCACCGACCCTGCCTCCCCGTCACACCACCGGGCCCCGGGACCACCAACCCCTACCCACGGAGGGGGAAAACAACATCCCAGCTGCTCCCTACCATCGCTCCCGGGATCCCCGTCACCAGCAGCGGTGGTGCCCATCTTCACCACAACCCGTGGGAGGCGTCACGGACTAAATCCCCAAACAAACCACCCCCTTTTCACTCACGGGCGAGGCGCGCCGCTCGAGTCCCCAGATCCGGCCCACCGCTCGAGCCACCGAGCAGCAGCAGCAGCGCCAGACCCGAGCGTTAGCGAGCGCAGGGCCCCGTCGCCCGCAACAACTTGGCATCACGAACAGGATTGAACCCATCTACTTACCAGTAGAAGTGCGCCTTGTGGTCTCCGCCGGCGGTGTCCGGCCGAAAAATTTAAGGCGCCGCCATCTTTGGCGCGAAGATTTCCTGCTCAAGCGTCTTCCCGAGCAGGGAAGGCACGAAAAGCGAAGCCCCGCCCCCAAAGCGGAAGTGCTAAAGAGAACCAAGGGGGGACGGGAAAAAGATGTCTGCACCCGACGGAGCCGTCGGAGGAGCAGAGGTCGCAGCCGCAGCGGCATGTATCTAACGCTGCAGCGTGCAGGGACGCCAGGACTCTGCCGAAACACGTTCCTGGAACCAGCCGTAAGATGTGCCAGGAGCTCCAGGCCCAAGTCCACTTCATGCTGGCAAAGTGGACGTCGGAGATGAAGGGCCTGGCCGTAACCGTTTGGGCATCCGAAGTGGAGGTGGTCTCAGAGGAGCGGGTAAGCGACCCACGCCCCTATGTCCCCGAGGAATCGGTCGATGCGGCTGAGGGGCCCGGCCTGCTGCCGTCCCCAACGCTACCTCCCTTACTGCCCATGCCCGCGGCCAACGTCTCGACCGACCCGTTACCCCTGTCACCGGTAGCAGAGCCCGCAGCGTCTGAGGGAGAGGGCCCAGACCTGTGACCCCTGGGCCTTACCTTTGTCACCGCCCTGGCACCCATCCCGGCTTCCATCCCGACTGCGACGTTAGCGAGCGCAGCGCCCCGCCGCCCGCGACAGTCACATTAGGTTATCCTTTTCTTTAGTAGCGGTGGGGTTTTTCTTTGTAATAAAGAAAGATGGTTGACTATGCGTTGTCTGGATTTCCGGGAGCTTAACCAATTACAGTTCGTGACCCATACTCTAGGCTTCTCATCTCGGACCTATTTAACCAGATGTCCGGGGCAAAGTAGTTCTCCAAACTTGACCTCAAGGGGGGCTTATTATTTTATTTGCATCCAACAGGGAGTGCAAGAAAAGAGCCATTTTGAAAATCTGGTAATGCCATTTGGGTTAACCAATGCGCTTGCAGTATTTCAACATTTTGTAAATATTAAGTTTGTTTACCTGTTAGGAAAATTTGTCATACTGTATATCTGAATGATATTCTCATTATGTCTCTTACTCCTCTAATCTTCCCCGTATTATTGGGGCTCTTAAAGATTCAGTCCTAGCCCCCTCCTTTTCTCTCTGCACACCCTCCCTATTGGACAAACTGTCAGCAGATTTGGTTTCCAGAATAATCTCAATGCTGATGAGACTCAATTATACACCTCTTCTCCTGACATCATCAGAAATTGTCTGTCTGCTGTCTCTAACATCATGTCCTCCATCTATCTATGCTGAATCTATCCAAAACTGTTTTCTCCCTCCCTGTTTTCTTGTGTTTCTCTCTATTAACCTGCCTATACCAGATATTTTGTCTTCCGTGTTTCAACCAAAACTCCCAAGTATAAAATGTTCACTGAAAAAAACGACAAAGGTCATAAATATAATAAATTTTTTGATATATTTAGATCAAACCAGGAATTCAAGAAAAAATAATTACACAAAAAACATATATGAAAACCTATATAAAAACCAAAGGGTGATGTGCTCAGTGCAGTTTATACGATATAACTACCAGCAATAGTATAATAGTATACAGTTAGGTCCAGAAATATTTGGACAGTGACACAATTTTCGCGAGTTGGGCTCTGCATGCCACCACATTGGATTTGAAATGAAACCTCTACAACAGAATTCAAGTGCAGATTGTAACGTTTAATTTGAAGGTTTGAACAAAAATATCTGATAGAAATTGTAGGAATTGTACACATTTCTTTACAAACACTCCACATTTTAGGAGGTCAAAAGTAATTGGACAAATAAACCAAACCCAAACAAAATATTTTTATTTTCAATATTTTGTTGCGAATCCTTTGGAGGCAATCACTGCCTTAAGTCTGGAACCCATGGACATCACCAAACGCTGGGTTTCCTCCTTCTTAATGCTTTGCCAGGCCTTTACAGCCGCAGCCTTCAGGTCTTGCTTGTTTGTGGGTCTTTCCGTCTTAAGTCTGGATTTGAGCAAGTGAAATGCATGCTCAATTGGGTTAAGATCTGGTGATTGACTTGGCCATTGCAGAATGTTCCACTTTTTTGCACTCATGAACTCCTGGGTAGCTTTGGCTGTATGCTTGAGGTCATTGTCCATCTGTACTATGAAGCGCCGTCCGATCAACTTTGCGGCATTTGGCTGAATCTGGGCTGAAAGTATATCCCGGTACACTTCAGAATTCATCCGGCTACTCTTGTCTGCTGTTATGTCATCAATAAACACAAGTGACCCAGTGCCATTGAAAGCCATGCATGCCCATGCCATCACGTTGCCTCCACCATGTTTTACAGAGGATGTGGTGTGCCTTGGATCATGTGCCGTTCCCTTTCTTCTCCAAACTATTTTCTTCCCATCATTCTGGTACAGGTTGATCTTTGTCTCATCTGTCCATAGAATACTTTTCCAGAACTGAGCTGCCTTCATGAGGTGTTTTTCAGCAAATTTAACTCTGGCCTGTCTATTTTTGGAATTGATGAATGGTTTGCATCTAAATGTGAACCCTTTGTATTTACTTTCATGGAGTCTTCTCTTTACTGTTGACTTAGAGACAGATACACCTACTTCACTGAGAGTGTTCTGGACTTCAGTTGATGTTGTGAACGGGTTCTTCTTCACCAAAGAAAGTATGCGGCGATCATCCACCACTGTTGTCATCCGTGGACGCCCAGGCCTTTTTGAGTTCCCAAGCTCACCAGTCAATTCCTTTTTTCTCAGAATGTACCCGACTGTTGATTTTGCTACTCCAAGCATGTCTGCTATCTCTCTGATGGATTTTTTCTTTTTTTCAGCCTCAGGATGTTCTGCTTCACCTCAATTGAGAGTTCCTTAGACCGCATGTTGTCTGGTCACAGCAACAGCTTCCAAATGCAAAACCACACACCTGTAATCAACCCCAGACCTTTTAACTATTTCATTGATTACAAGTTAACGAGGGAGACGCCTTCAGAGTTAATTGCAGCCCTTAGAGTCCCTTGTCCAATTACTTTTGGTCCCTTTGAAAAGAGGAGGTTATGCATTACAGAGCTATGATTCCTAAACCCTTTCTCCGATTTGGATGTGAAAACTCTCATATTGCAGCTGGGAGTGTGCACTTTCAGCCCATATTATATATATAATTGTATTTCTGAACATGTTTTTGTAAACAGCTAAAATAACAAAACTTGTGTCACTGTCCAAATATTTCTGGACCTAACTGTATATATATATATATATATATATATATATATATATATATATATATATATATATATATATATATATATATATATACTATTGCTGGTTGTTTGCTGTCTAAACTGCACTGAGCACATTGCCCTTTTTTATATTTTTTTATATATGTTTTTATATATGTTTTTGTGTGATTTTCTTTTTTTTAATTCCTTGTTTGATCTAAATATATCAATAAAATCTATTATATTTATGACCTTTGTGTTTTTTTTCTGTGAACATTTTATCTTTGGTTTGTTCCAATGGTCATCATGGTGATGGTCTAATCACACCCCTGTGCACACATTGAGTTGATTTTTATTAAAATACATATACTTATATATTTGTGTGGTGCAGGGTCTTTTCTTTTGTTGTTTATTAAATTGTTTATAACTCTCAAGTAGAACACTTGCTGTCTCGGGCTTGATGTGGGACACAGAACTTTCCTTTATTCCCTATATTTAATCACTTACTCATTAATGTTCCCCGCTTCTGAAAAATATCTCCAGAATCTGACCTTTCTCAGCTTTTAAACATCAAGAACTATCACTCAATCATTTTCGTCTGCACTACTGCAACGCTCTACTGATCAGTTCCTTTTGCATTGGCCAGAGTCATATTTCTGTCCAGACATTTCACCAATGCCTCCAGCTAGTGCCAGTCATTGCACTGGTTGCCCATTCGCAACAGAATACAATGCAATTTTTTTCTCTCACCTGCAAGCTTCTCCACAGTTCTGCTCCATCTTTTATCTCCTATTTCATCTCTGCCTATCACTCTATCAATGCTGTCCGTTGTGCAACTGATCTAAGACAAACATCCTCCATACTCCGAACATTCCACCTCCATCTCCAAGACTTTTCTTGTGCTGCCCAAGTTTTCCGGAATGCTCTCTTCCAGTTAATTCAACTAATGCCTAGCCTCTACATTTTTAAGTTTGCTTTAAAACAATATCTTTAGTCAAGCCTATCACCTCAGCTCACTAATTTAACTCTTCCCTAATCTCTCTTTCTACATTTTCCTCAAAATCTGCTGGTCCCTCCTATTTATCTGTTTTCACAGCCTCCATGCACCTAATAGCACTTGGTAACTCTACTTAGATACCGGCTGATGACCGGATTATGCAGCTTATTTGAAATATCCTATTTATTATAATGATGGCTGGACAATGCACTTTCTACCTATAGTGTCCCCCCGTTTTCTTATATATTATAAGCTTGTGATCAGGGCCCTCCCTCTTCCTGTAACTGTTGACATATGTATTACTATGTATAGTCTTTGTCTCTACATTTTCCTGCTACATTGTAATGTGCTGCGGAATGTTTCTATAAATAAAATTAATATTATAATTACTAATATTATTATTATTATTATTATTGGTTTTTGAACAAATTCATTTGATCTACGGAAACAGGATATTGGGAAGCGGGTTTGTAATATCCTGTATTTCTATTTACAAAGCAAATAATAAACAGTTATAATAAAAGTCCGATGTTCTTTAAAGCACATTTTCCATCACCCTTGAAATGGGATAAGACAAAAATTAGTAAGATTATTTTATTTTTCCATTTCATTATGTTCAGATTATAACAAATTGATGGATAGACTCTACTGTGCAGCTTCAGAAAAGTGAGAAAAAAACCCGTTATTTTTCCTTTTATTGTTTACTCAATTCAACATTTCAAGTGTAGCATGTGTCAAGTCAACTATAAGAGCATTACTGTGGACTGTGAGTGATTAGCAATTGTGTGACAGGTGCATATGGCTCTTTGAAAATCAAACAGTAGAAAGTTCCACGGACCACGGAAATCACTGCACTATTTGAGTCTGATTTTCTAAAGCAAGACCGTGAAAAAAAACTGCTTTGTAAAATGTTACAAAATGATCCCCGTTGATAGCAATTCACTGAAGTGTTCACAGTCAATGCCTGCATCTTGAATTTTATAACAATTATTATGAGCATTGAAGGCAACTCATTCGGTCTCTGCAAGTGTTGTCAGAAGTAGATTAACACTAAAAGCTAAATCAACATCCGCTGTAATAATCGTAACTGCAGAATATTGCTTTATATGTTCTCGGCATGAATCCCTGTTGTGCCATTTTAGTCAACTCAACTCTTTTTCTAAAGAGATAAATATTCACATTTATCAAATATATAAATATGTATGGAATTCCTGTTCTTAAAAAGTGACTCTTGTCAATAGACAACCATGTGAGACTTTTATGACTTGGAATATGTGACAAAAATAAAGTTCGAAAAAATATTAAACCAAACAATGCTAGCTTGAACCTGTGCATGTACTTAGAAAATGTTCTTTTTACAAGAAATTAAAGTGCTTAAAATTGCTTTCTGCTTCAGATAGTGTTTTTAGTTAGAAATTAACCAATCATAAAGTTTTCTGCTGCTGAAATTCCAAAAATCAATTATTAGCAAATATTTAATTACATTAGTCAGTGGCATAACTTGAATCTCATGGGCTCCAATGTGAAAGCTCCAACAGTGCCCCCAAATATTGCAAGTCTCGAACATGAGTGGTCATTTCAGATAGGCCAAAGGACTTTAGTGGCCTCTGCACCTATTATAGTTACACCCCTGCACCTATTGTAGTTACACCCCTGCTTACAGATCGTCCATAGGGGCAAATGGAACAATATGCAGAGCCAAATTAAATCAATTGTACTAGTGTGAATTCCAATATGTACAAGTGTGACAGGGTCTCCAGTACTCTGTCACCACTGTCCGCTCCAATAGATGAAGGTCCTGAGCAGAGTGGGAGACCCTTCTCCTAACCCATTATTTTCTTATAGGGTTCTTGAAGTTCTAAACTAGATAATGGTTTTCATTGTCACAAAATATGTGATGGTTATGGTTGCTGTTAAAGTTGATGTGCCATAGTTAGAGAACAGGGGTTGTCTATGTTTGTGGTTCAGACCTTGAACTAGAGATATCTATAGCACCCAAAGTGTGAAAAACAAACGAAAAGGAGCTGCTGATATTCCAGGATGATTGGATCTTAGTTAATAATTTATTGGAGTGCTTAGGATGAAGTCCGCCAAGGAAGACATAAATGACCATGAAAAGATTGCAAGTCTGGAACATCCTATATACTTAAAATCCTTTCTTCTATAGTCAAGAAAAAGACAAACATTAAAACATACTACCGAGGCACACACCACACGTGATCCTGATGCCTTTCCAGAGCACACAGGACCCATAATCATAGGGCCTATGATTAAGGGTGCTGTGTGCGCTGGAAACGCGTCAGGGCCACGTGTGGTGTGTGCCCCGGCACTATGTTTTAATCTTTGTCTATGTCTTGACTAGAGTTGAGCGCGGTTCGCGGTTCGAGGTTCTCCAGTTCGCGGCTCGAGTGATTTTGGGGGCTGTTCTAGATCGAACTAGAACTCGAGCTTTTTTGCTAAAGCTCGATAGTTCTAGATACGTTCGAGAACGGTTCTAGCAGCAAAAAAAACAGCTAATTCCTAGCTGGCTTTCCGCTGTAATAGTGTAAGTCACTCTGTGACTCACACTATTATGACATTTCAGTGTATAGTGTGCGGGAACAGCGCATTCAGATCACTGCTGTATGTATAATGGCGATCGCCATTTTTTTTTTTTTTCCTTGTCTTCCTTCCCTAAGCGCACGCGTGTAGTGGGGCGGGCCAGCATGTCAGCCAATCCCAGACACACACAGCTAAGTGTACTTTTAGCCAGAGAAGCAACGGCATGTGTGATAGGATGTCCATGTCACATGTCCCTGCTTTATAAAAACGGACATTTTCCTCCAGCACGCCATTATCTGCCTTCTGCGTCCTTGGTGTCAGACATCACTGGCGCAGCTCCTATCGCCGATACTACTGTATACTCTCCATACACAGCGCTGGACAGCTTAGGGATAGCACTTTCTATCAGTCCTTTTAAGGGCTCGTACCGGCAGGGTCAGAGCCATAGGTGACAGAGTTTAAAACAGAGTTTAACAGCTACACAAGATGACAGCGTCTGTGTAGCTAAGGTCAGGGATTTCCTCGCTGCATTTCCCCATTAGGAGAGATAGAAAAGCAGGCTTCCTTTCCTCTACCCAGAGACCCACAACCCTGCCACTGTACCCTCCTGCCCTTTGCACACTGAAACTCATTGTTACTAAGCCATTATACTAGCAAACACTGAGTGAACTTAGTGGCATCCTAAACGTGGCTGTTGGACTGCTGTATTGCCCCAGTAGTGCAAAGATATTTGCAGCACTTCTGCCTGCATTGCACACTAAAACTCATTGTTACTAAGCCATTATACTAGCAAACACTGAGTGAACTTAGTGGCATCCTAAAAGTGGCTGTTGGACTGCTGTATTGCCCCAGTAGTGCAAAGATATTTGCAGCACGTCTGCCTGCATTGCACACTCAAACTCATTGTTACTAAGCCATTATACTAGCAAACACTGAGTGAACTTAGTGGCATCCTAAACGTGGCTATTGGACTTCTGTATAGTCCCACTAGTGCAAAGATATTTGCAGCACGTCTGCCTGCATTGCACACTCAAACTCATTGTTACTAAGCCATTATACTAGCAAACACTGAGTGAACTTAGCTGCATCCTAAACGTGGCTATTGGACTTCTGTATTGTCCCACTAGTGCAAAGATATTTGCAGCACATCTGCCTGCATTGCACACTCAAACTCATTGTTACTAAGCTATTATACCAGCAATTTATGTTGCCAGTTTAAGGGCCGTAGTTGCATTGTCAGGGATAATTATTCTTTATTATTCTGCTGTTAATAAAGCTAGACCACCGCTGCAATCTACACCACCTCTCAATTTTTACTACCACATTTTAAGTGCACAATCTTGTCGCAATCAACATGGGTGGCAAAATGACAGATGCTGGTGGAAAGGGGAAGAGGCGTGTTGCAAAAGGAAAAAAAGGGTTTGTCCGTGGGGAAGGTGGCAAAGCTCCATTAACATCTGCTGAAGATAGACCATCTACCAGCAAAAGTAAGATGTCTACTACTTACCGTGGACAATCCGATGTGCTCCCTTTTTTACGGACACGAACAACAGGAACAAAGGTAGATGATGGCCAAAAAAGGAAAATGCTTGAATGGATCTCAAGTGGTCCAACAAGTGCCCTCTCAGCCACCTCAACTACCGCATCCAAAAAACACCAGTCCTCTGAGTTGTCATCCCAATCAAACTTGCTTTCTCCCAGCTCTGAAGTCTCCATCAGCCCTGCACAGTATGGTGGAAGTGAGATGGCTGAGTCTGCAGAGCTGTTCAGTCACACTATAGCCTGGGAATCAGAGGTCTGCTCCCAAGCTACAGTGAGTACAGACCAGGAAATGGTCTGCAGTGATGCCCAGAACCTTTGTGACTCTGATTCAGGCCGTGAGGACCAAGTTTCTGAGCATAATGTTGACCCTTTGTCACAAACTGTAACACCTGTGGTTATAGACAATGAGGAACATACTGATGACGATAAGACGCAGATACCAGATTGGGATGACAACTTAAATATTCGGTCAGGGCAAGAAGAGGCTCGGTCTGAGGGTGAGGGGAGTGCAAACACAACAATTGATGAGGAAGTTCTAGATCCCACCTACTGTCAACCCACAGTCAGGCACTCGAAGAGGTCAACAGAGGCGGTGGAGGAGGATGCAACCGACGACGAAGTTACCTTGCGCCTTCCTGGACAGAGTCGGAGCACTGGTAGCACGTCTACAACTACATCATCAGCCACCACTCTGCCTCTGAGCACTAGTCGGGGGGGCTCAGCAGGTCGCATGCCCTCTAAGCCTTGCCTAGCCTGGACCTTTTTTGACATAGAAAAAGATCGCCCAAATTATGTGATGTGTAAAATTTGTCGTGATTCTGTTAGTAGAGGTCAAAACCTGAGCAGTTTGACAACTCCTTCCATGAATCGTCACATGAATAAATATCATAGGTCCCTGTGGGAAGCTCACCGTGCTGCAATGCGGCCTAGCGGAGCGAACCATCCACGGCCTGCCCCTTCCAGTGCATCCGCGCGCTCTTCATCTTCTAGGACTGTGGGGACAGCTGTCACACCTGGTTTTCCACGCACAACTTCCACCACTGTAACCGCAACAGGCAGTTTGCTTGGTAGGTCGTCAGTTGGTTTGGAAGGGGAAACAAGTGTGTGTGTACAGCTCTCTCAGACATCGATAGCACCAACGTTGGATGAAGGCAACATCATGTCTCCGACTGCACTTTCCTCACAAAGCTGCATTTTTCCAGGGACACCCTACTCAACACCGTCTACACACAGCAGCCAGATCTCTGTGCCTCAGATGTGGACAAATAAAAGGCCATTTCCTGCGACCCATGACAAAGCTAAGAGGTTGACTTTATCCCTCTGTAAGCTCTTGGCTACCGAAATGCTGCCTTTCCGCCTGGTGGACACACAGGATTTTAGAGACCTTATGTCTGTTGCTGTGCCCCAGTACCAGATGCCCAGTCGCCACTACTTCTCTAAGAAAGGTGTGCCCGCGCTACACCAGCATGTCGCACACAACATCACCGCTTCCTTGAGAAACTCTGTGTGTGAACGGGTGCATTTTACCACCGATACTTGGACCAGTAAGCATGGACAGGGACGTTACAAGTCGCTGACTGGGCACTGGGTAACTATGGTGATAGATGGTGAAGGGTCTGCTGCACAAGTCTTGCCGTCCCCACGACTTGTGTGTCAATCCTCTGTCTGTCCAAGTTCCGCCACTGCTTCTGCCTCCTCAACCTCATCTGTGTCCTCCACCTCCGCCCCAAGCCTGCCTGGTCATGCCACCAGCGTTCTCACTGCGCAGAAGGAATCACACACCCCTCATTACTATGCTAGCAGCAGAGCGCAACGTCATCAGGCGGTCTTTAGCTTGACATGTCTTGGGAATAAGAGTCACACAGCTGAGGAGTTGTGGTCAGCTCTGCGGTCCGAGTTTAATAAATGGTTGTCTCCACTCAACCTGCAGCCTGGTAAGGCCGTGTGCGACAATTCTGCAAACCTGGGTGCGGCCCTTCGCCTGGGCAAGGTGACACACGTACCTTGTATGGCTCACGTGTTGAACCTTGTTGTCCAGAAATTTTTAACACACTATCCCGGCCTAGATGGCCTTCTGACCAGGGCATGAAAACTGTCTGCTCACTTCCGCCGTTCAAGCGCCGCAGCTGAGCGACTTGCATCGCTCCAGAAGTCTTTTGGCCTGCCGATTCATCGCCTGAAATGCGATGTGTCGACACGCTGGAATTCGACTCTCCACATGTTACAGCGACTGTGGCAGCACCGCCGAGCCCTGGTGCAATACGTCATGACGTATAGCCTGGGCCAACGAGATGCAGAGGTGGGGCAGATCACCCTGATGGAGTGGTCTCAGATCAAGGACCTATGCACCCTTCTGCACAGTTTCGACATGGCGACGAATATGTTTAGCGCTGACAATGCCATTATCAGCATGACAATTCCAGTCATTTACATGCTGGAGCACACGCTAAACACTATTCGGAGTCAGGGGGTGGGACAACAGGAAGGGGAGGAACTACAGGAGGATTCATATGCGCAAGACACAACAACATCACCAAGGTCCAGACGTTCATCATCACCAATGCGGCAGGCATGGGACCATGGGGGACAGGGATCAACAAGGGCGCATGGTAGCAGGCAAAATGTTGAGAAAGGTGCAGGAGAACATGAAGAAATGGAGGACGAACTGTCCATGGACATGGAAGACTCAGCGGATGAGGGAGACCTTGGTCAAATTTCAGTTGAAAGAGGTTGAGGGGAGATGTCAGAGGAAGAAAGAACGGTTAGCACCTCTATGCCACAAACACAGCGTGGACTTGGTCCGCATGCCTGCACAAGACACATGAGTGCTTTCTTGCTGCACTACCTCCAACATGACCCTCGTATTGTCAAAATTAGAAGTGATGATGACTACTGGCTTGCCACATTATTAGATCCCCGGTACAAGTCCAAATTTTGTGACATAATTCCAGCCATAGAAAGGGACGCACGTATGCAGGAGTATCAGCAGAAGCTGTTACTCGATCTTAGCTCAGCTTTTCCACCAAACAACCGTGTAGGTGCAGGGAGTGAATCTCCCAGTTGTAACTTGACAAACATGGGACGGTCTCGTCATCTTCAACCGTCTACCCTTACAAGTAGGACTGTATCTGGTGCTGGTAACAGCAATTTTATGGAATCTTTTCATAATTTTTTTAGACCCTCCTTTGCAAGGCCAACAGAGACAACAAGTCTAACACATAGTCAACGGCTGGAGAGGATGATACAGGACTATCTCCAAATGAACATCGATGCCATGACTTTGCAAATGGAGCCTTGCTCATTTTGGGCTTCAAATCTTGAAAAATGGCCAGAGCTCTCCACTTACGCCTTGGAGATTTTGTCGTGTCCAGCTGCCAGCGTTGTCTCTGAACGTGTCTTCAGTGCTGCTGGGTGTGTGCTGACAGATAAGCGCACGCGTCTGTCCAGTGACAATGTGGACAGACTAACGTTCATCAAAATGAACAAGTCATGGATCCACAAGGAATTTACTACCCCTGTGTCATCCTGGGGAGAGTAAATGCTTGTGGATTTGGAATGTGCTTGATGCAAATCAAAACATCCTGTTTGCAACTAGGGCACAAGTGCTGCCACTGATGGGGTGTCTGTGTGGCCCAATTTTTTGACAAAAGGGAGACTCCGCTTGGAGTAACCCTTGCTTACATTGTTTTTAAAAGGAGCCAAGATGAACAAGTCATGGTTCAGCAAAGACTTTGCTACCTACCCCGGTGTCATCCTGGGGACGGTTAAGAATGGCGTATTTTTGAATGTGCTTGATGCAAATCTAGCTGTGAAGTGTACAACTAGGGCACAAGTGCTGCCACTGAATGGGTGGGTGTGTGTGGGGCACAATTTTTGGAAAAAAAAGGGAGACTCCGCTTGGAGTAACCCTTGCTTGCTGTGTTTTTTAAAAATGATCCAAGATGAACAGAGCTGGGATCAGGAAAGACTTTGCTACCTACCCCGGTGTCATCCTGGGGACGGTTAAGAATGGCATATTTTTTAATGTGCTTCATGCAAATCAAAACATCCTGTTTGCAACTAGGGCACAAGTGCTGCCACTGAAGGGGTGGGTGTGTGTGGGGCCCAATTTTTGGAAAAAAGGGAGACTCCACTTGGAGTCACCTTGCGGTGTTTTACATGATTTTAGAAGGGCGTGCCATGCCTATATCTGTGTCTCGTCCTCTTTTTCCTCGTTACGCTCTTTTGTTTTCGCATGAGAATTTGTTCTTGTCACTTTCCCATGTGTTTGTGTTGTGTTGTGAGTTGTTTGTCACCTTTTGGACACCTTTGAGGGTGTTTTCTAGGTGTTTTTATGTGTTTGTGAATGCCTGCCATTGTTTCCTATGCGGTTCGAGTTCGGTTCGTCGAACGTTCGACGAACCGAACTCGAACGGGACCTCCGTTCGGTGAACCGACCTCGAGCCGAACCGCGACCGGTTCGCTCATCTCTAGTCTTGACTAAAGAAGAAAGGATTTTAAGCATATAGGATGTGCCGGACTTGCAATCTTTTCATAGTAATTTATAGCACCTAGAGTTTCATTTGAAATTTGAGATTAGGTAAGATACATTGACATATCATATTCTAACTCATCTAAGCACATCAATGTCATTCACCTTTAATATTCAGCTGACACATATCATATAGAGTTTTGTTTTTTTAGATAATTCTTTATTTAGCTTTAGACAATAAAGGCCACGCCTCACTAAGCGACATCGCTGCTGAGTCACGGTTTTTGTGACGCAACAGCGATCTTGCTAGCGATGTCGCTGTGTGTGACATTTAGCAACGACCTGGCCCCTGCTGTGAGATTACTAGTCATTGCTGAATGTCCTGGACCATTTTCTTCAAAGGCGATGTCCTGCTGGGCAGGATGCATCGCTATGTTTGACACTGTGTGACAGGGTCCCAATGACAGCAGAGATCATTATACAGGTCGCTACTGCGTATCGTTACTGAGTCGTTGGTAAGGTCTGACTGTGTGACATCTCACCAGCGACCTCCCAGCGACTTACCAGCGATCCTTATCAGGTCACATAGTTTTTGGGATCGCTGGTAAGTCGCTAAATGTAACGGGGGCTTTATAGTACAAAAATTAAAAAAATTGTGCTCTGATTGCAGAGACTGAATTATCAACAATCGCTTTGGAATTCATTTTTCCTGATCAAGGGCAAAGAAAACAGTTTTCTTTTTTATATTGGCTATTACTTAAAAAATCAACTATTAGGACATCCCATCAAAGAAATAAAGAAAATTATGACAGAGAAATAGACGAGAGCAGGAAGAAAGGTGAGATCTAATGGATAGGGCAAGCAAAAATACAGCAGCAAACAAGCAATAGGTGTCTATGAAGATGATTTGATGACACATATGTAGAGGATTATGTGAGTGGAATTTTATTTTATTTTACCAAGAATTTTGCTCTCTTGGTAATCCTATAAAACTGAAATGGAGTGACAACCATCTTTCCCTTGAATTTATAAAAAAAATACCAGAAAACATGATGTAAATAAAAAACAAGATTTTCAATAACATATCATGGTGCTTGCATGTGATAAGCATTTATTTGATTTGTTTTAGTTACTTAGTTATCTACCTTTTGGAGTTGTGTGAAAACCCAATGTATATTTATGCCAAATGTATGCAGAAATATAGGATATTTTGAGGGGTTCACAAACTTTTAAGCACAAGTCAAGTAGGGTAATTCTCTAAATGAGAAGCTGTATTGATTTGACAGCGTGACCTAGAATACCTGCTTTAGGCTGTGTGCACACGTTGCGTTTTTTTACCGCGGAAACGCTGCGTTTAGAACCGCAGCGTTTCAGTGGCAAATTGCATGCGTTCAGCTTTCCCAGCAAAGTGTATGAGAAAGCCGAAAAATCAGTGCACACGCTGCGTTTCTAAACGCAACGTTTTGGATGCCAAAAATCGGTGCGGAAAGAAAAGCAGCATGTCACTTCTTTTGTGCGGTGTGGCTGCATTCTCTCCCCCATTGAATCAATGATGTGGGTCAGAATGCAGCTACACCGCAGTGAGCTGCTTTTTTGTTGCGGTCCGCGGGCTTTGTCGGCATGCCAGAACGCAGGCATTTACCTGGAAGTGAGGTCAAGAGGTTTCCTGTTGACCTCACTTCCTGGCAAAGTCCTGGAAAGCCCCCGGTGTCGCCAAAGTGCCCGCCCCGACCCCCGACCCCCCTCCCGAAAATTCAACATGACCGCGCGCACAGCAGCGCACCAGCCGCAACCTACTCCTATGATTTCTGTCACATGTGCCTTGAGACATGCGACAGAAAAATGCCCCCCCGGCCCTGCCAGGTCACCACCTATTCCCCCCCGGTATTCCCCCTTACCTGTCCGGTCGCAGCGCTGATCCCCCGCGGCCCCCTCCTCCTTCACAGCAGACGCCGGTCAGTGCGGTCACATGAGCAGAGCAGCTGACAGCCAGCACTGTGTTCAGAGAGCTGTGCTGGCTGCTCGCACTCTGCAGCTGTGACCCGGGGAGAGTGGGTGCAGATTTTTGGCACCCACTCTCCTCAAATGGAGGGTCTGCCCTCCTAGAAAATGGGGGATACGTTCCCTGAACGTGCCCCCATATTCTAGAAGGTCCAGAGCCGACGTGGGACGTCCAAATGGATTTCTGCGGACCCATTTTTTTCAAATTTTTTGATTAAATTGGAGAACAAGGGAATGATTTGGGGAGTTTTTTCTAAGAAAATTTTTTTTGTCACTTTTTTTTGCTTTTGTTTACTGTCAATTAGTTATGTCTGGTATCTGATAGACGCCGTGATATCACTAATTGCTGGGCTTGATGCCAGGTGACATTACACATCTGATATCAACCCCATTTATTACCCCGTTTGCCAACGCACCAGGGCGCGGGATGAGTTGGGGCGAAGCGCCAGGATTGGTGCATCTAATGGATGCGCCACTTCTGGGGCGGCTGTGACCTGCTATTTTTAGGCTGGGAAGAGTCCAATAACCATGGGTCTTCCCACCCTGAGAATACCAGACCCCAGCTGTCAGCTTCACCTTGGCTGGTGATCTAATTTGGGGGGACCCCACATTATTTTTTTTTTTAATTCTTTATTTATAAATTAAAAAAAAAAGCCTGGGGAGCCGTCCAAATTGATCACCAGACAAGATGAAGCTGCCAGCTGTGGTTTGCAGGCTACAGCTGTCTGCTTTACCCTGACTGGCTATCAAAAATAGGGGGGACCCCACGCCATTTTTTTCATTTTTTTTTTTTTTTATAAATACTAAGCTAGGCACCCTTTAGTGCCACATGAAAGGTACTAAAGGTGCCAGCTTAGAACATGCAGGCGGGGGTGGGACGTTATATATGTTTGACATCCATTCATCCATTGACGCTTTTTTGGCTGTGTGCCCACAATCAGGTTTTGCAGTGGTTTGGGCGCTGAGTGTTTTCCCTGCGTCCATAACGCTGCGTTGTGCAGTAGAAGCTCAGTGGAAGGATTTTTGGAGATCCCATGCCCACTGTGCTTCTTTTCTCCGCAGCATAAACTGACCGGTGGCGTGGCTTCCCGAGCCTCAGCATGTCAATTTATGCTGTGGAGACGAGAGTGCTCTCTGCAGGTAGAATAGAGCTAAAGTCCACAGCAGCCTGAACCCAAATCGTGGGCATGGCCAGCTGCGTTCTCCCGTGGACAACACTCACATCTCTGCAGGAAGGCTGACACTGTGTACTAGACGCCGTGTCGCTGGATCACGGCCACATAGCCTAAAAGTGAGAATATTGTTGCTACAGCAACATTTTGGGTGAAGTAGCTGTGGATTCAAAATGCTTAATATACTCCTGAATAAAATCCTTGAGGGGTGCAGATTCCAAAATGGGGTCACTTGTGGGGGTTTTCTGACGTATAGGTACCCAAGGGGCCCTGCTAATGTGACATGGTGCGCGAAGTTTATTTCAACTTTTCCAAAATTCAAATGGTGCTCCTTCCATTCCAAGCCCTCCCATTTATCCAAACAGAATGCGGAGAAGGAAATGACATCACAGGTTTTTTTTTCCAAAGGTCTGTGTTCAACTAACTTTATTAACACTGACAAGTCTTAAAAAATGCACCTAAAAAAACGCATGGAAAAACGCATGAAAAACGCATGCGTTTTCGATGCGTTTTTCTCAAAAAGCATTGTTTACAATTCTCCCCTCTGCCAAAGGGTGCGTTTTTTTCCGCGCTGAAAAAAAAGCAACGTGTGCACATAGCCTTACCCATCTATAGACAGCTGGGTGGTCTCTATGCAGAAACATTTTAACTATTTCAAATAAAGTACCCTTAGGAACTTGTTTACAGTATATGTCAATATTAGAAGACATGTTCCTATGGCTATGTGATGGGCATATGGTCAGAGCATTTTGAATAAGCAACAATTACATTTCTGTCTATGCTCAATCTGTCGATAAGCTGTATTTTCTAAATAAGTGGAAACCCAGAGGTCATTTAATGTTGATTAATATAATTGTACATTAATATGCTGCTTTGCATTTTGCCTCAAGCAAAACATATGTCACTTTACTGTTCAGTACTCCATGTCAAATGTGAATGTAAATTAAATAAATAAGTAAAAATGGTAGAAACATGTATTTAAATGAATAGTCATTAAAAAGTAGTTACACATTTCTTATAACTTATGCTACTTCTAAAGCTATTGTAGCATCCACTTAGCTTAGAGCAACAATATTGCTTTGATTTAGCATTTCTACTACATCTGTTGATGCCAAAAGGTCTTACCAAACAAAAGCATGCATTGTCACAGTAATATGTGAATGAGATGTTGTTGAAATTCCTTCGGATTTATGTGGATATATATATTATATATTTTATATATATATATATATATATATATATATATATATATATATATATATATATATATATATATATAGATAGATATATAGATATACATATATATATATAGAGAGAGAGATAGAGATATATATATATATATATCTATATACGGTATATATGGATATATATATTTGTATATATATATAGTATATAGTGATGTTGTTTTAGGTTTTTGCACCCAGTTCAGACATAGAATGGTGTTCCAATCGTTATTCCTTATTTGTTAGTAGTTTTTCGTTTGTGAACCCTCCCCACTCACACCTATTGCCAATCCACATGATACGTATATATAGACTGGGTCTCAGCTTGCCATACACGTTAAGTTTTTTAACTGCATGAGAGGACACACACAAGCTAGGGACCCCAACGTAGAGAAATTCTTTGGCGTAGTGTTGGGGCTCTATTGCATTGATCAATATATATAGCTCATGGTGGGCTTTGTTTCCCATCTGTGGTTTGTACAGGATAACGCTTACCAGTCTTATTCATGAAAAGTGTATTACAGTAATACATTGTTGCTAATAGCAGCAAAAGCTCAGCCAGTGCATGCAGGGATACTCAGACAGACATTATTCTCTAAAACGTTAATTTTATTAAAGCAGCTAACATAGAAAGACCCCAAAATAAACAAATATACAATGATGTACAATGTATTATAAGAGTACACTCCTAGAGTAGTATCAGCAGGATTATATAGACATCCTGCAAGTCCCTTTTCTCAAATGCTGCCTGACCACAAAGGTTGGCACACCAAATTAACCACACAATTGGTGCCTCCACTTACTGTGGTCTGTTCCTAGTGCCCAAAACCTAATCCTGCAATTGTGCAGATTAGTATACGGACATAAGAAATAGACTCAATAAAAAGAGGGACTACCAAACCTACAGAAGGAAACAATGAACTTATAAGCAAAAGTAAAAGGAAGTAGTCATTATATCTTATACATTACTATTAGGGATGAAAAAACAAAAAAGCTAGCACTAAATGTGCACTACAGCACTAAAAATTCCAACTGTACTTATTATAAATTTGAGATTTTTGGCAAAAAATTGCAATTTCTTGAGCCACCCCACCACTCCACGGCAAATCTCATTTGGGGCAGTCCTAACACTAAAATATTTTTATAAAATGTGCTACTATTAGGGATGATCGAACACCTCAAATATTCGACTTTGCGAATAATTGCCGAATAAATCGCCACTATCGACTGTTCGATGCACAATGTAAGTCTATAGGAAACCCGAATAACAACTATTCAAAACTATTCGGGCTTCCTATAGACTTATATTGCACCTCGAATATTTGCATAGTGGCGACCTATTCGTCGGATATTCACGAAGCCGAATATTTTAGGTACCGTATTTTTCGGACTATAAGACGCACCGGACTATAAGACGCACCCTTGTTTTAGAGGAGGAAAAAATAGAAAAAAAATAAAATTAAAATAAAAGAATGTGGTCATGAGTCATGACACACTGTTATTTTACTGCTGACAGTGTTACTGAGGTAATAATATCCCCAAATTCTGTCCTCATCCTCCATTCTGGGTACCTTCCAGGTATATATGGCCCCCATCGTGGAATATGTATGTTCCCAATCATTATATGTGTGATCCTCCAATCTGGTGTGTGTGTGTGTGTGTGTGTGTGTGTGTATAATATATAGTTATAGTGTGTGTGTGTGTGTGTGTGTGTGTGTGTGTGTGTGTATATATATATATATAGTTATATAGTGTGTGTGTGTGTATATATATAGTTATATAGTGTGTGTGTGTGTGTGTGTGTATATATAGTTATATAGTGTGTGTGTATAAATATATATATATATATATATATATATATATATATATATATATATATATATATATATATATGTATGATCCAACCCCATCCAGGTGTACAGTAATGCCTATACTATATTATTTATTGCCTTACTTTTACTGATGTGATGCTCACCATGCTACAGTTTGGTCCTGGCATTACAAGCAAAGTCTCCCATATCTCAAGGACCTGCAGTGATGTAATGAAGAGGCGGGCACTGTGCTGTTCTGTGCTGCTCTGGTCCACCCCTCTGCATTACATCACTGTAGGTCCTTGTCAGCTACGGGAGACTGTTTCTAGTGCAGAGGAAGGATCAAAGTGAAAGTAATTTGAGCCCTCAGCACAGAGACTGCGGCTGTGCTGTGAAGGTATGCCGTGGTCTGGCCCGGACACTGCAGTGATCTGCACTTTCCCCAGGCCAGACATGACTGCAGCGGCACCCTGCTCCTGCCTCCTTCACAGCGGACACACAGTCTCCCCAGCCGCTGCAGGAAGCCGGCGTCTGGAGCTCCCACGTGTGACCGCTGTTTACATTAAACAAATATTCATTAACTGCTCCTCACACCCGCTGACTGCAGAGAGAGGTGGGCGGGGAGCAGCTAATGAATATTCGTTTACTTTAAGCAGCGGGCACACGTAGTTTCTCCAGCCGCCAACATCCTGCAGCAGCGACCCTCCCTGCCTCCTGTGATTCCACTGCATAGCGCTGACTCCCCACAGCTTCAGACCATAAGATGCACCCCACACTTTCCTCCCAAATTTGGAGGAAAAAAGTGCGTCTTATGGTCCGAAAAATACGGTATTCGATCATACCTAATTACTATGCCTAATACACCCTATAATCATGCTGCCTGACCTCGGGGACTGATACCCTAAAGAAACAGAGCAACAGAGCAGAGCGCACTGTCAGTGTGCCTTGTAAGATGAATACCAGCTTGTAGAGACCATCGCTGCCCCTCCTCTGTACGTCGGGTATTAAGCTTACAAGGCACACTGATAGTGCTCTCTGCTCTGTTGCTGGCTTATTACTATGGATTTGAAAAGTAGACAGATAGTGTAGTTAGGGAAGGAAGGGTAATTTTTCATTAAAGCTAGACTGAGCGAGTACCTAACTATTCGTACTCTCTATACTCACAACGAGTACTGTCTTATACTCGCGTATTCATTCCGAATAGCGTGTGCAATGCAAATAAATGGGGAAAAACTTGCAAAGTGAGGAGTAACCCAAATGCTGTACTATTCGTGCGAGTTACTCGTTACATTGCGAGTATTCCCCATTGACTTGCATTGCACACGCTATTTGGAATGAATACGCGAGTATTAGACAGTACTCAGTATGAGTATAGCGAATGAAAATAGTTAGGTACTTGCTCAACTCTAATTAAAGCATATTAGAAAATAGTTTAGATTATGGTATTAAATAGAATGGGATTTAAAATCAAAATTAGCTTGTATTTTGAACCACCCTTAAAATGGATGAATGAGGTTCATTATATTGTCATCTCCTAGTCAAGTGGTATCTTTGTGGAAGTCTTTAATGTTGTCTGTGTCCAGCATGCCATGTTTGATACAACAAAGAATTATGATAGTTGAGATCTATATACACACAGATTTAGAATTATGTACTGTACACATGCAGTAGAATTAGTAAGAGTTATACGCTTCACAGGATAGTTTTACTTGTCAATATCCAAACCACATCGGTGCAAAAATGGTACCGTTACAAACATCAGTTTGAGACGCAAAAAATAAGCCATCATTGAGCCCCATATCCCAAAAAATGAGAACCTTCTGCGTTGCACCACTTTTTTTGGACAAGCTTATGAATTTTTTTTAACTCTTTAAATAAAAGTAAACCTATATATGTTTGGTATCTAAAAACTCATTCTTGTCTATTTTGAATGTTAGTTATGGCATTATTTACTAGTATTTACCTTACATTCCTGACACCCCTCATTATATCATTGAATGTCCATGCTTTTTTACAGTCATTGCAGTGTTACATCTGTTATCACTATTATAGACATGCTGTCCTTTTTCCATCCACCAACTACCTGCTATGCAGGGTGTTCGTTTTACATGGATCAACTTTTCAATATTTTGTAATCTCATATGTGGCTTGTAATATTTATGTATCAGGGCTAATCAGATGGTATTTTACGGGTCTATATGATGCGTTAATTTTGACCGATATAATATACTCTGCCTATGTCCTGTAAGAGTTTTTTGCTTATTATTAGTAACCACTGAGGGATTATTATAATCATTATTTCTTGTATGTAGTTGTTCCTCCTCAAGTCATGGTCTTGCTGTGCACTTTTTTTCAAATATATTTTTATGTATTTTTTATGTTTCAATAAAGATTTTTCAAAATAGCATGTTGTAGTTCTGTATAGGTTATGTGAACTACATTGCCATATTGATTGCATAGACTCTTTTTTGAGTGATCATATCTTTAGGTTTCTCCTTAGATAAAAGTAAACCTATACATGTTTGATATCTAAAAACTCATTATGATCTGAGGCATCACACCGACACATCAGTTTTACCATATAGTGAGCATGGGGGATAAAGTACCCCCAAAACAATCGTGCAATCGCACTTTTTTTTGCATTGTTAGTGCATTTGAAATTTTTGTTGCCGTTTTTCCGTACACTATATAGTAAAACCATTATTTCATTTAACACTAGAACTACTGAGGTAGTCATTTTGACTACTTTGCACCATGTATTTCTATATAAGTGTCACAAGTCTAGTAGTTCTAGTGTTAAGCGTTCCACAAAAGCAAGCCCTTATATGATATGATTGACGGAAAAATAAAAAAAGTTACGGCTCTTGGAAGAAGGGGAGCAAAAAACAAAAACGAAAAATGGAGAATCGTTACGGGGTAAAGGGATTAAAGAATGTTTGAATGCCATTCTGATCATCACTGGTAATCAGTATACAAACTAAAATGCTGGCATTTTAGACATTGCTCACATTATGTTTCCTCACTTATTTTCTCTAATATATACAGTATGTTTTCCATTGCCTATAAAATATCCTATAGAATACATGTGTAAATGTAAATTGAGACTAACGGACAGTTTTGACGTAACAATTGGTAACTATTAGATATAGCCTTATTGGAATCTTGACATAACCTTTTAGGAATCTTTTTAATTTGTCATCATTCAAGAGAATAATCTGAGGTCAATGGAACTTTGTAACGTTTATACTTCGAAAAGCAAATCTTGTTCTATTTTCACTTTTTCTTTTTCATTTGTGAACAACACTAATAAAATAGCTGAAACATATGTTTACCACAGACATATATGCATTTATAAGCTGTAATTTTAAATGATCTAACGCTATGTTAGAGATGTGGATGTCTTGGCTGATTAATTAAAAACATGCTGTAACATTACATGTTCAGTGCCTATAAAATCCACATCAGTTCTAGTTATATGGTTATTACTTCCATAGCTGTTTCTTTCATTACCATTCCACTTAGTGTTATAATCAATATTAGAATGATTTGGTTATTTTGTACAGGAAAAAACAAATAATGTTGAGCAACTAAAGTTTTAAAAACAAAATATTTTAATATTAAACAAATTTAGAATTTTTGTTCTATAAAAATATTTTTACCCATCAGTTTGTCTTACAATGATACAGAGCCTTGCGAAAGTATTCTGCTCCCTTGATTTTTTTCAACCTTTTCCCACATTTCAGGCTCCAAACAAAGATAAAAATTTTAATGTTATGGTGAAGAATCAACAAGTGGGACACAATTGTGAAGTTGAACAAAATTTATTGCATATTTTAAATTTTTTAAAAAAATAAATAAATTAAAAGTGGGGCGTGCAATATTATTTATCCCGTTTAAGTTAATACTTTGTAGCGCCACTTTTTGCTGCGATTACAGCTGCAAGTCGCTTGGGGTATGTCTCTATCAGTTTTCCACATTGAGAGACTGAAATTCTTGCCCATTCTTCCTTTGCAAACAGCTCGAGCTGAGTGAGGTTGGATGGAGATGTTTGTGAACAGCAGTTTTCAGCTCTTTCCACAGATTCTCGATTGGATTCAGTTCTGGACTGTGACTTGGCCATTCTAACACCTGGATACATTTTTTCTGAACCATTCCATTGTAGATTTTGCTTTATGTTTGGGATCATTGTCTTGTTGGAAGACAAATCTCCATCCCAATCTCAGGTCTTTTGCAGACTCCAACAGGTTTTCTTCAAGAATGGTCCTGTATTTGGTTCCATCCATCCTTCCATCAATTTTAACCATCTTCCCTTTCCCTGCTGAAGAAAAGCAGGCCCAAACCATGATGCTGCTACCAAAATATTTGACAGTGGGGATGGTGTGTTCAGGGTGATGAGCTGTGTTGCTTTTATGCCAAACATATCGTTTGGCATTGTGCCCAAATAGTTCGATTTTTGTTTCATCTGACCAGAGCACCTTCTTTCACATGTTTGGTGTGTCTGCCAGGTGGCTTGTGGCGAACTTTAAACAACACTTTTTATTTGATTTCTTTGAGACATGGCTTTCTTCTTTCCACTCTTTCATAAAGGCCAGATTTGTGCAGTGTATGACTGATTGTTCTCCTATGGACAGACTCTCCCATCTCAGCTGTAGATCTCTGCAGTTCATCCAGAGTGATCATGGCCCTCTTGGCTGCATCTCTGATCAGTCTTCTCCTTGCTTGGGATGAAAGTTTGGATGGATGGCCGGGTCTTGGTAGATTTGCAGTGGTATGATACTCCTTCTATTTCAATATGATCACTTGCACAGTGCTCCTTGGGATGTTCAAACTTTTGGAAATCTTTTTGTAACCAAATCCGGCTTTAAACTTCTCCATAACAGTATCACAGACCTGCCTGTTGTGTTCCTTGATATTCATGATGCTATCTGAGCTTTAAACAGAACACTGAGACAATCACAGAGCAGGTGCATTTATATGGAGACTTAATTATGTGACACCCTGGCCTATCAGGTCATCACAGGGTATTGTGCAACCTGACCTTCCGCACAGTATCCAATTCTCCTTGGTTAAGGATCCCTGTCCTTTGGTGTTGTTAAAATCAGAGCCAGTCAAAACCCTAGGAATACTTTACACCATACCCACCAGACACACCATTGGGGGGCCTGAAGGGAATAGGGCCGCCCACTTGGGGGGTTGGTAGGGGAAAGGGAAAAAGTGAGAAAGTAGTTGTTGTGTGTTGGAGGAGAAAGAGAGAGGAGGTCAGGAGCAGGGCTCCTTGAGTCTACTAAGTGGCAGACGTTGGTCTGGGCCTGGTAGGAGCTGGAACCCCAGTCACAGGGGATCATGTCAAGGGGCACGGACTCGCCCAGGAGGGCAGCCGGCGGCCTTGAGACATCTCCGGGCAGGGACAAGGGCACGACGGGGTACGCAGACCCTAGGCCGGGAAGTAGCTTCAAGCGTCCTGGTAATTTGCCCGACGGGGGTGAAGTCTTCAAGATTCATCCCTCACCCACTCCAAAATCGGGGTACTAGCTCACCGATGGGATAGGACTTTCCCAAACATAGTCCAGAAATTCCGGAGCGTGAACCCTGAGAGCAAGCTCACTCCGTTAGCCATACGGGTGAGCGGGACCCGATTAGTTCCAGACTATAGGATCCAACAAGTGAGAAGGTGCCACGGAAAATACCACAGGCTAACAAGCAACACCAGGGGCACAAATCCAATGTGCTCCCTCCTTCCTGCAGCGGTGCTCAGAACTCTGGTTTACAAGCTGTCGGTGTCAGTATTCTTTGACTGAGTGAGTACACAAAGACCCTTCCTTTTCCCAACGACACCGCCCTGCACAACCACTGGGCCCCGGGGCACAAACACCCTACCCACGGAGGAGTTAAACACCTTGCTGCCATACCACCACCACTGGGCTCCCCCACCAACAGCAGCAGTGGTACTCCATCTTACCACGCTCCATGGGTGGCATAACGAACTTCTAACTCCCCTGTATATAGCCCCCTTTTCAAACTCGAGTGACCACATGAACCCCCGGGTCCGGAGACCCCTCGAGCCACTGCTGTTCTGGATCCGAGCGGCTCGGCCACTGACACGGGGGCGGTACAATTACACAAGGTGGATTATATTTATCACTAGCTGTAGTACCCGGGCGTTGCCCGAGATAGTAACTGTCTCTCTGTCTCTCTCTGAGTTTCTGTCTGTCTCTGTGTCTGTCTCTGTCTGTCTGTATCAGTCTCTCTGTCTGTCTCTGTATCAGTCTCTCTGTCTCTATCTCTGTGTCTGTCTCTCTCTATCTCTGTCCGTCTGTGTCTGTCTGTCTCTCTCTATCTGTCAGTCTCTTACCCAGTCTGTCTCGTTCCAGGTTTGTCTCGTTCCAGTTAAGTCTCACTCCAGGTCTGTCTCAAACAGGTCTGTCTCTTTCTCCATCTGTCTCTTTCCCAATCCATCTCTTTCCCCGTCTCTCTTTCCCCATCTGTCTCGTTCCGGGTCTGTCTCATTGCTGGTCTGTCTCGTTCCGGGTCTGTCTCGTTCTGGGTCTGTCTCGTTCTGGGTCTGTCTCTTTCCCCGTCTGTCTCTTTCCCCATCTGTCTCTAACCCTGTCTGTCTCTTTCCCCTTCTGTCTTTTTCCCCGTCTGTCTCGTTCCTCGTCTGTCTTGTTCCAGATCTGTCTTGTTCCAGGTCTGTCTATTTCCTCGTCTGTCTCTTTCCAGGTCTGTCTCATTCCAGGTCTGTCTCGTTCCAGGTCTGTCTCGTTCCAGGTCTGTCTCATTCCAGGTCTGTCTCGTTCTACATGTGTCTCATTCCATGTCTGCCTCTTTACACATCTGTCTCTTTACACGTCTGTCGCTTTACACGTCTGTATCTGTCCCCGTTTGTCTCTTTCCTGATCTGTCTCTGTCTCTTTCTTTGTCTCTTTACTTGTCGCTGTCCATTTCCCTATCTCTTTTCTTGTCTCTGTCTCTTTCCCTGTCTCTTTACTTGTCTCTGTCTCTTTCCCTGTCTCTTTACTTGTCTGTCTCTTTACTTGTCTCTGTCTCTTTTCCTGTCTAGTTACTTGTCTCTGTCTCTTTCCTTGTCTATTTCCTTGTCTCTGTCTCTTAACCAGTCTGTCTCTTTCCCCGTCTGTCTCTGTCTCTTCACCTGTCTCTTTACTTATCTCTGTCTCTTTCCCTGTCTTTCTGTCTCTTTCCCTGTCTGTCTCTATCTGTCTGTCTCTCTATCTGTCTGTTTCCCTGTCTGCCTGTTTCTTTCCCTGTCTGTCTCTGCCTGCCTCTTTCCCTGTCTATCTGTGTCTGTCTGCCTTTGTCTGTCTCTTTGACTGTCTGTCTCTCTCTCTGCATATTTCTGTCTCTTTCTGTCTCTCTCTAGCTGTCTCCCACCGACATCTTATTACCTCACACATAAGCTTCTTATACTAACAATTTATTTTGTTCCTATAGCAACCAATCACAGCTCCTATTAATAACCTAATAGCCTAATAGCTCACAGCTCCATTGACTTTAATGGAGGCAGGTTTTTTGTAGAGCAACTATAAACCGCGGGGTTAAATTTTCCCGTCCAAACATAGTCTATGACGTTCCTTAAGTCACATGGGGTGTCTGTGCAAATTTTCATGATTGTAAATGCGATGGTGCGGATTCCTTTAGCGGACATACACACATACATACACACATACATACACACATACATACATATATGCACTCAGCTTTGTATATTACATCATCAGTCATTTAGGACAACATTGAATCATTCAGAGATCCTCAATGAGTTTCTGGAGTGAGTTTGCTGCACTGAAAGTAAAGGGGACGAATAATATTGCACGCCCCACTTTTCAGTTATTTATTTATTTTTTTTTAAAAAGTTTAAAATAAGCAAAAAATTCCATTCAATGTCACAATTGTGTCCCACTTGTTGTTGATTCTTCACCATAACATTATAATTTTTATCTTTATGTTTGAAGCCTGAAATGTGGAAAAAGGTTGAAGAATTCAAGGGGGGCAAATACTTTTGCAAGGCACTGTATATACATCTCATAAATCAGTAACACCTATTGTAATTATGGGAACATTTGCAAAAATATTACATTTTTAATGCAGGGATGCATTCACAATTCAGCTAGCTACCTCATGGCTCAGCATTCTCAGTTACATGCAGTCCCTGCTGTTACAGTGACTGCAGAGTGTGATGGTTTACCTTCTTATACAAACATCTGTTACACCACTTTATGCATGAAACACAAGGCCACTGTATTTCCATATATCTCTAATTTCATATACATACATACAGATTTGTATTGCATATAACATGGACACAAAAAGATCTATCATGCTTTTTTGTATTCCCTAATGTACAGCTATGTTGCCCTAGAAGCATTGATACTAAATAGGAATATCTTCCACATAATACTCACAATTAAGCATGGTACAGAATTAAAATCTTTATGACTCTCATCCCTTATTTTTATGTAGTTTGGATACAGGAGATCATTATTTATTTACACTAATAGTATTGTTTATCAATTTTTAAATGTTTTTAATCTTTGTCTTTGCCCATGTATTTAAAACACTTATTGTGAAAAATTAAAAAGTTGATGTATTACTTTATTTTTTTGGGTGTGCGCGCATACCTGTTCTTTGGTGTGACTATTTAGTTATTGGTATCTCCTGTAAATGTCACACGGTAGATCATAATAGAGAATGGCAATACTATTTAACATGAAGCTGTAAGGGGCTGTGTGTGCCGCCCTATACCCTTCTGCACATTCTCGACAGTTGTAGCCCATGTCCTGGATACGTCTGTGTGGTGGCTCTTGAAGCACTGACTCCAGCAGCAGTCCACTCCTTGTGAATCTCCCCCAATTTTTTAAATGGCCTTTTATTAACAATCCTATCAAGGCTGTGGTCATCCCGGTTGCTTATGCACCTTTTTCTACCACACTTTTTCCTTTCTCTCAACTTTCCATTAATATGCTTGGATACAGCACTGTGAGCAGCCAGCTTATTTAGTAATGACTTTTTGTGGCTTACCCTCCTTGTGGAGTATGTCAATGTCTGCCTTCTGGAAATCTGTCAAGTCAGTCATCTTCCCTATTATTGTGTAGCCTACTGAACCAGACTAAGGCACTATTTTAAATGCTTAAGAAGCCTTAAGAAGCCTTTGCAGGTATTTTGTGGTAATTATTCTAATTTTCTGAGATAATGACTTTTGAGTTTACATTGGCTGTAAGCCATAATCATCAACATTAACAGAAATAAACACAGAAATAAAATAGATCACTCTGTGTGTAATGACTCTATATAATATATGAATTTCCCTTTTTGTATTGAACTACTAAAATAAATTTACTTTTTGATGATATTCTATTTTATTGAGATACACCTGTACAAAACAAAATGTAACCATCAGTCTTGGCAAAAAAAAAATGATTCATCTAACCCGTTAACATAGAACTCACCAATTCTATTAGCAACCAGCACACTATAAATGCAGCTCTGAAGTAAAATACATAATGTTATCCACATTTCTGATTCAGTTTATAATAAAAGACCACGATTACAAACTACCTTAAAAACAATTACTTTAATAAACATTTATGCCACAAACATAGTACATATAATAAATAATTAATTTTCCGTGCACTGATGAATGAAGAGAAAGGTAGGAAAATTCATATACACTCTACTCTCTCCCTTCCTAAGATATGGGGGTCATCGTCCTAATCACAATTGACGCCCCCGTTCGGCGTCGACCAATACCTATGTTGCCCCTTCTCTGTCTTTTGATCCCAGTGCTCCTATTTGGCAGTGGGTAAAGGTGTATCACCAAAAAAGGAGAGCCCACAGGAGATAGCGTGTGCACTGTCTTAGAGAATACATTAGTCAGCAATTTTCTATCGTCATCTGAAATGAAATGGGGTAGTCCTAGATTAGTCAACTACCAATTAGAATAATCACGTATCTGTATCAATTGAGTAAAAACAATACAAAGATTGCTGTAATTAATCCAAGAATCGCCCCCAGAATATCCGTTCCAGTAAGTACACCAGCACCTTCAGGCCACAAACACAATCCCGATACCAAGCTGGGAGACTGCCTAGTAACAGGTAAAAGGGGAGGGCACTGATTGGATGTAGCCACCCAGCCTGTAGGGAGAGACCCAGTGAGGGGGAGGGGCCAGTGGTCAGTTGGGAAGCTGGCAGGAAATGGTGTTCAGTCAGTCAGGAGAAGTGTGTGAGAAGTTGAGTTAAGGAGGAGCAGGAGAGAGGAGAAGTGAAGTGAAGGAGAATAAAGTACTGAAAGAGTGACCTGCAGTGATGACGGAGAGCTGTAATAGGGAGTGAGAACTGTGGAGTACGGAACGGGACTTCAGGCACCGTGCATTACCTGTGGAAGCAGCAGACTCCAGGAACCACAGAGGGCCTGTGGAAGTTCGGAACCAAGGCTCACAGGACTCAGGACAAGGCAGGGTTCAGACCCTAGGACAGTGGTATGGTCGGCTGTTAACTCTGCCGGGCGAGAAGATCACCAGGGTCAATCGCCAACCTAAGAAGCCTAAAGCACAAGCAGCAAAGAGGGGACCGGGGACTGAACCCTTTAAATATTCCAGGCTGCCTGCATTAGAGCACAGAGAGAAAATATGGGACTTCCAAGTAGCTCCAGGCCAAGGGAGTCCAATCACAGCAAGTGTGCACGGAGGATAGCCATCCCAGGTCCATCTGGCACGGAGAATAAGGGGAGCGGGTACACCTGGAACCGGCACCCATGGGTTCAGGTACCACCACAGCAAAGTAAAGAAAGACAAGTTAAACTACAATATTGGTGTGGACTGTTTCCTTTATGGCGTGCACTCACAAAGACTGTTCCCAACTACTACCCCCATTATACCCTGCTGGGGCCTGTCCCTGCTTGTGGAGGGCTCTAACCATTCATGCTGCATCATTCCATCATCCCTAGCAGAAACCTGCAGCGGTGGCCTCCCATTATAACCTGGCCGCATACCGCAAGTGGCGTAGTTGACAAACATTTTTATTATTTTCTTTTATTTTTATCAAAAACTCACTTTTTCTTTCCTGGGGAACTGCACCCCAGGGGCCATGGTACTAAGCCACGACCATGACTGACCCCACTGAGTACTACAGAGCCCGGGACCAAGTACCCCACAGCTCTGGTGCGCCACAGTGGCATAAATGTTTATTAACGTAATTGTTTTTAAGGTACTTGTAATTGTGGCATTTCATTAGAAGGTTCTACCTTAGTATTCAAAAAAATCGGTATTTGATTCAGTTTATACCAGTAAATTTCTAAGCTATAAATTGTGCCTTTAAAAGTTGCAAAATGTTAAAATCCATACTACTATTTAACAGTACTTATCATCCTTGAAAAGTAGCTAGAAAAATTTGATGCAGGCTTGATTAAGCAGGCGTGCCCCCCTCCCCCATGTTTTAGGGTAATTTATTTAAATAAAACCAGAAGATTATGCATATTTTGTTTCAACTTGTAGATTTCATTTTCTGACTTTCCCAAAAGTGACAGTTTTAAGAAAATTATCTTTGCTGTTTTTGTAATTCATGAATTACTGTATACAAATTTCTGATTTATTTGTCAAAAATGTCAGTAACAAAATTTGACAGAATGTTGAGGGAGATGAGAGACTATCAGAATGAATCTGAAAAAGATATTTATAATAATTCTTAAAAATACTGGGCAGTGAGAGACTTAACTAACGATAGTGCCAAACGACTTTCAGATCAATAGACAGGATTTATAAATAGGTTGTAGTAGAGCATCCTCAGCACTGAGAGATGAAAACTTAGAGATATTGCTGCAAATAAGGCTTTATTACGATAATACAGCATCAAAAATAAACAGTCCAATTTTTTCACCAGTTATCGGTCTTTTTCAGGTACATCTGCGATTAGATGAAGAATTACACATAATTATTTTTATATATATGTATATATATATATATATATATATATATATAAAAGTATATTTACAAAGCAAAAGCCAAAGTACAAAAGTACAAAAATAAAAATAACCAATTCAACCCCACGCCCTTCAAAAAAAATTGGGAAAATTGTGCATCATTTTTTTTATATTATACTTTTATATTTTGGGTTTCGTTTCATGTTTTGTAAACATACTTGTACTCGTATATATGTACATATCTAAATATTTATATGTAATTCTTATTTTGTTGTGCATGCCAGATCTCCCTGAAAAGATTAATAACTGGTCGACATGTTAGTATGTGAACTGTGCTTATTTTTGGTAGAATTAACGCAACATTTCCGGTAGAAGAGGGTGCACAAGTAGGAGCTAATCCCATACAAAGTGAACTTAGCCCTCATATGCAGATAAATCACATTTATTTCACAATCCAAAGATAAAAAGGCACTTAAGGTACTGTCACACATAACGAGATCGCTAGCGAGATCGCAGCTGAGTCACCGTTTTGGTGACGCAGTAGCAATCCCGTTAGCGATCTCGTTATGTGTGACACCTACCAGCGATCAGGCCCCTGCTGTGAGGTCTCTAGTTGTTGCAGAATGGTCCAGGCCATTTTCTTCAAAGGCGACGTCCTGCTGGGCAGGACACATCGCTGTGTTTGACACTGTGTGACAGGGTCACAGTGACTGCTGAGATCGTTATACAGGTCGCTACTGCGACCTGTATTGTTCCTGCATCGCTGGTAAGATATGACTGTGTGACATCTCACCTGCGACCTCCCAGCGACTTACCTGCAATCTCTATCAGGTCGCATCGTTTTCGGGATCGCTGGTAAGTCGTTGTGTGTGACTGGGCCTTAACATTTTGGTCTTCTAGACCTTCATCAGTGTGCGCTGTGCTTTATCTTATCAATCTTCAGGATTGACAAGTGCTATTATTACAGACCATGGTATCCACCACTGAGTGCCTGCTTTTCCAGTGGTGGATACCATGGTCTGTAATAATAGCACTCGTCCATCCTGAGGCTTGATAAGATAAAGCACACTGATGAAGGTCTAAAAGACCAAAATGTTTGTGCCTTTTTATCTTTGGATTTTGAAATAAATGTCATTAATCTGCAAATGAGGGCTAAGTTCACTTCTTACTGTGTTTATTTTTGGGCCGCATTATTTTAATAAAGCCTTATTTGCAGCAAAACTCTTCTTTGTCATCTCTCAGTGCTGTGTTTACTCCTCTAGGACTTTCAGTCCTTCTCTCAAGCACATTCCCACATTTTCGCAGAGAGCCGACCTTATTTTTTTATATATATGATAAATAGGTGGTGTTACAGACTGACATGAGCCTGTAGAAAAAGGTAACTGATATGTATGTTCACTCTATAATTCCCAAACATGCAGTTTTAACATTTGCATGTTTGAAATACTAAACTGAAGTTGTTAGCAGCATTATGGCTTGCTTGTGTTTTACTACTATCCTATACCTAGTATAAGGGTTATCTTTAACTATGGCATGTATATGAACTAGATATTTTTATATATACAGTACAGGCCAAACGTTTGGACACACCTTCTCATTCAAACAGTTTTCTTTATCTTTAGGACTCTAAAAATTGTAGATTCACATTGATGGCATCAAAACTATGAATTAAAACACGTGGAATGAAATACTTAAAAAAGTGTGAAACAACTGAAAATATGTCTTACATTCTAGGTTCTTCAAAGTAGCCACCTTTTGCTTTGATTACTACTTTGCACATTCTTGGCATTCTCTTGATGAGCTTCAAGAGGTAGTCACCGGAAATGGTTTTCCAACAGTCTTGAAGGAGTTTCCAGAGATGCTTAGCACTTGTTGGCCCTTTTGCCTTCACTCTGCGGTCCAGCTCACCCCAAACCATCTCGATTGGGTTCAGGTCTGGTGACTGTGGAGACCAGGTAATCTGGCGTAGCACCCCATCACTCTCCTTCTTAGTCAAATAGCCCTTACACAGCCTGGAGGTGTGTTTGGGGTCATTGTCCTGTTGAAAAATAAATGATGGTCCAACTAAACGCAAACCGGATGGAATAGCACGCCGCTGCAAGATGCTGTGGTAGGCATGCTGGTTCTGTATGCCTTCAATTAATAAATCCCCAACAGTTTCACCAGCAAAGCACCCCCACACCATAACACCTCCTCCTCCATACTTCACGGTGGGAACCAGGCATGTAGAGTCCATCCATTCACCTTTTCTACAAAGACACAGTGGTTGGATCCAAAGACCTCAAATTTGGACTCATCAGACCAAAGCACAGATTTCTACTGGTCTAATGTCCATTCCTTGTGTTCTTTAGCCCAAACAAGTCTCTTCTGCTTGTTGCCTGTCCTTAGCGTGGTTTCCTAGTAACTATTTTACCATGAAGGCCTGCTGCATAAAGTCTCCTCCTAACAGGTTGTTCTAGAGATGAGATGGTGTGTCCAAACTTTTGGTCTGTTATATATATATATATATATATATATATATATATATATATATACAGTTGTATGCAAATGTTTGGGCACTCCTAGTCAAAATTACTGTTATTGTGAACGGTTAAGCAATTTAAAGATTAAATGATGTCTAGAAGGCATGAGTTAAAGATGACAGATTTCCTTTGTATTTTGGGCAAAAAAAAAACAGTTCATCATTTACATTTTAATACTTATGAAAAGGACTGTGGCCAATACAAATGTTTGGGCACCTTAGAGATTTGTGTGTGCAGATAACTTTGAGCAAGGTTTCCGACCTTAATTAGCCTGTTAGGGCGGCTTTGCACGTTGCGACATTGCACGTGCGATGTCGATGGGGTCAAATTGAAAGTGACGCACATCCGGCGTCGCAGTCGATATCGCAACGTGTAAATCCTTTTTGATACGATGAACGAGCGCAAAAGCGTCATTATCGTATCATCGCTGCAGCCTCCGACATTTCCATAATGCCGGTGCAGCGACAGGTGCGATGTTGTTCCTCACTCCTGCGGCAGCACACATCGCTGTGTGTAAAGCCGCAGGAGCAAGGAATATCACCTTACCTGCCTCCCGGCTGCAATGAGAAGGACGGAGGGGGGCGGGATGTTTACATCCTGCTCATCTCCGCCCCTCCACTTCAATTGGCCGCCTGCCGTGTGACGTCGCTGTGACGCCGCACGACCCGCCCCCTTAGGAAGGAGGCGGGTCGCCGGCCAGAGGGACGTCGCACGGCAGGTATGTGCGTGTGAAACTGCCGTAGCGATAATAATCACTACGGCAGCTTTCACTAGATATTGCACGTGCAACGGGGGCGGGACTATCACTGCAGCATCGGTAACACATTGTTACCGATGTCGCAGCGTGCAAAGCCCGCCTTAGGGTTATGGCTTGTTCACTATCATTGTTTGGAAAGTCAAAGTGATACCAATTTCACAGCTTTACAAGCCTCCTCTAACCTTGTGCCAAAAAACAGAATCCATGGGTTCTTTAAAGCAGCTGCCTAGCACTCTAAAATGAAAATGGTGGATGCCCACAAAGCAGGAGAAGGCTATAAGAAGATAGCATAACATTTTTAAGTTGTCCTTTCCTCAGCTCAAAATTTAATTAAGAAATAGCAGTTAACAAGAACAGTGGAGGTCAAAATAAGGTTTTGAAGACCAAGTGAGAGTTGCTCGTTGGATGACTAGAGGGGTAAATCAGAACCTCCTCTTGACTGCAAAAGGGCTTCAGGAAGATTTAGCAAACTCTGAAGTTATAGTACATTTTCTTACTTTTGAGAGACACCCATCATAAATATGGCCTTCATGGAAGAGTCATCAGGAAAAAACCTGTCCTGCATCCTCACCATAAAATTCAGTGTCAGAAGTATACAAAAGATCATCTAAATAAGCCTGAAGCATTTTGGAAATAAGTCCTGTGGACCGATGAGATTAAAATAGAACTCTTTGGCTACAATGATCAAAGATATGTGTGGAGAAAAAGGGCACAGAATTTCAAGAAAAGAACATCTCACCAACCATTAAGCATGGGGATGGATCAATCATGCTTTGAGATTGTGTTGCAGCCAATGGCTCAGGGAACATTTCATGGGTAGATGGAAGAATGGATTCAATGAAGTTTCAATAAATTCTTGATGCAAACATAACACTATTTGTAAAAAAGCTGAAGTTTAAGGCTATGTGCCCACGGGAGCTTGCTTCTCCGGATTTTGCCTCGGAAAACCTGCAGATATATCTGGATTTTCCAGATAAATCCGCAGGTTTCAGCAAGTACAGACACTCCCCATGTTATCCTATGGGACTTGGGGAGTGTCTGTGTCCATGCTGCGGTATGTGCGGTTGCGGAATATGCTGCGGATGTCCCGCAGCCGCACATAACTGCATGTTGATTATTCCTGCGGATTTACCTGCGGAAATCTGCCTTGATCCCATACTTACCTGCCTTGATAGCAGACACACGAGTCACTTTCCCTCGGTGCAGAGGACGGGAGCTAGGAACAGGAAGAAGGAGGTGGGCGGGGCCTGCACAAGCTCCGGTCATGTGACAACCAAAGCTCGTTCAGGTCCGCCTACCATCTCCTGCACAGTGCAGACACTAACAGACATGGCGGCCAGAAAGTGAAGTGCTGCATGATGGAGGTAAGTATAAACTCCCTGATCACTCAGCACATGTTCTGCATTGAAGATGCATTGCCGAAGCCATGGTACTGTATCCTCAATGCAGAATTCCCGCACCATATCCACAGGACATTCCGCAATAAAACCTCAGCATTGAAACAGACAAAGTTGTGCTGCGGTTTTCTGGGATCTCCTGCGGAATGTCTTGCGGATATAACCGCAGGACACTTTCCCCATGGGCACATAGCCTAAGAGAGGATGGCTTCTACAAATGGATAATGATCCTAAACCCAAGTCAAAATCCACAATAGACAACCTTAAAAGGTGCAAACTAAATGTTTTATAAAGGCCCTCACAGTCCCCTGATCTGAACATCATTGAAAATCTGTGGCTAGACCTCAAAAGAGCAGTGTATGAAAGACGACCCAGGAATCTCACAGAACTGAAAGACTTCTTCAGGGAAGAATGGATGGAAATTCCACAAACAAGAATTGAAAGAATTTGGCTGGTTACAAAAAGTGTTTACAATCTGTGATATTTGCCAAAGGGAGAGTTACAAAATGCAAACCATGCAGAGTGCCCACACTTCAGCATAGGCTCATTTTCCTTTATTTTAAAATGTAAAAGATGAACATATATTTTTTTGCCTAAAATACAAAGCAAATGTGTCATCTTTAACTTCATCCCTTTTAAAGATCATTTCACCTTAAACTTGCTTAACTGTTCAAAATTACAGTAGTTTTGACCAGAGGTGCCCACACTTTTGCATGCCACTGTATATACTGAATTTTCAGAGTTTCTCAATTCTTTAGTTATCTTTATTATTTCAATAACGTAATGTGCATATTTCACTTCAACCATGATAAGTTATCATATAAAAACCATATGGTACATAAAAGAAAGATTTTGATCCCATTGTGTAGGACAATTTATCTTCAGTCAGTATACCAGATGGAGAGGAGTTGACATCTTTAATGATGAATACATAAAACCGACACAAGTAAATCAATAAAAATGATACATTTTTATTCACTTTGTACATCTTGGGGGTTATTTATGACAAACAATAAATATGCGTATTGTGGTCACGCTTGTAACTGCGTTTAAGCCCAATCATTTTTAATTATAGTGTTCTACAATCATTTAATTTTGACTATACTACTTAATGAAAAATTAATATGAGAGGGATAATGTCATGTGAATGTCAGACAGATCCAAAAGGAAGCAGGGACTTTGTTTTAAATATTTGTCAAGCGAAAGGATCAATTTTTACACTTTTTAATGGGCTAAACTTATATAAATGTATATGTAGTGCAGTGTAGGTGTATCAATAACCATAATAATAGTAACAATCATTTTTAATTATATATACCGCCAACATATTCTGCAGCACTTTACAATTAGCAGGGATTTGTACATACAATAAAGACAGTAGTGCATAGTTCAACAGTTACAGAAGGAGTGAGGGCCCTGCTGGCAAGCTTACAATCTATAAGGAAATAGGGTTGACACAACCAACTACCCATTCCCAATCTCACGCCATAATATTTTTTCCATTGAACTCTAGGCCAGTTTCTACAAGAGCACAAACCATATGACAAACTGACTCTTATAGCAGACTACTGGAAGTGTGAGGTCTTTGTGCTTCTTTTTCAACCACATTGTGTTTCCTTATTATTACGTAATTTATTGGCCTTTAATCCTCATTAGAGATGAGCGAGTACTAAAATATTCATAATCGCTACATTTGAAACGAGTACTTTGTAATACTCGCGTATTGATTCTGAATAGTGAGTACAATCCAAGTCAATGGGAAATGCGAGAAATTTATGGGGAGAGCCTGGAGAATATGCCTGTATATCTCTCTCTCTTGCGCTCCCATTCCCGCTCCAGTGATCGGTAAGTATGAAACTTGGCTAGCCAATCTCAGTAATGCCACAACCAAGATGGCTGCAGCGTTATTGGGATTTGTTAAGAAGCCTAGCATATTTAGTGGCTGCAAATCAGGTGCCAAACCTGCTGGGAGAGATATACAAATATTGCGAGGCGAGTACGCAAAGACTGACAATGTAACGAGTAACCAGAATACTGTACTATCCGTTCGATGTTCGAGTTGTTTGACAAACGTGAACACTTAGCTTCAAGTTTGACAGTTCGAGGTTATGTTCGATAACAGTTCGATCTCCAAAAGCGTAACTGGCTTTTCACAGTAATACTGTCATTCAATGTTAATACAGTGGAACCTTGGTTAATGAGAACAATCTGTTCTGGGAGTGTGCTTGTTAACCAAGTTACTCGTTTACTAAAGCAAGATTTCCCATAGGAAATCATTGCAATGCAAACAATTCCTTCCACAACTTGTTAAATGTCCCATCCTGGTCCCCTATTGTGCCATTCCACACATGCACAAACACACACAAACACACACAAACATGCACAAACATACACGCACACACACATATTATGCTCACCTTACCTTCCGTTTCATCGACGGCCTCCTGGGACTTGCAGTTTGCCAGTACAAGATGTGTATCGGGTAACCATAGTGACCGATGCCGGAACTTCTGCTGCCAGAGCGCTGACATCAAAGGCATGAGCCGCTTGCCTCTGATTGGCCAGCGCGCTGCCTTTGAGTAGCGTCTGACAGAGGGAGGAAGTTCCAGCATCGGTCGCTATGGTTACCCGATACACATCCAAGGAACTTCTTCTGTCAGATGCTACTCAAAGGCAGCGCGCTGGCCAATCAGAGGCACCTGCCTTTGATGTCAGCGCTCTGTCAGCGGACGTTCTGCATCGGTCGCTATGGTTACCCGATAGACATCCTGTAGCGACTAACAACGTGTATCGGGTAACCATAGCAACTAGGGAGGAACTTCCTCTGTCAGACAGTACTCAAAGGCAGCGCGTTGGCCAATCAGAGGCAAGTGGCACCTGCCTTTGACGTCAGCGCTCTGTCAGCGGAAGTTCTGGCATCGGTCGCTATGGTTACCCGATACACATCCAAGGAACTTCCTCTGTCAGATGCTATTCAATGGCAGCGCGCTGGCCAATCAGAGGCAAGCGGCACCTGCCTTTGATGTCAGCGCTCTGTCAGCGGACGTTCCGGCATCGGTCGCTATGGTTACCCGATACACATCCTGTAGCGACTAACAACGTGTATCGGGTAACCATAGCGACTAGGGAGGAACTTCCTCTGTCAGACAGTACTCAAAGGCAGCGCATTGGCCAATCAGAGGCAAGCGGCACCTGCCTTTGACGTCAGCGCTCTGTCAGCGGAAGTTCTGGCATCGGTCGCTATGGTTACCTGATACCCATCCTATAGCGGCGAACTACGTGTATCAGGTAACCATAGCGACTAGGGAGGAACTTCCTCTGTCAGACAGTACTCAAAGGCAGCGCATTGGCCAATCAGAGGCAAGCGGCACCTGCCTTTGACGTCAGCGCTCTGTCAGCAGAAGTTCTGGCATCGGTCGCTATGGTTACCTGATACACATCCTATAGCGGCGAACTACATGTATCGGGTAACCATAGCGACGAGGGAGGAACTTCCTGTCAGACACTACTCAAAGGCATCGCGCTGGCCAATCAGAGGCAAGTGGCACCTGCCATTGACGTCAGCGCTCTGGCACCGGACGTTCCGGCATTGGTTGCGATGTTTACCCGATACACATCTTGTACCGGCAAACTGCAAGTCCCAGGAGACCGGCGATGGAACGGAAGGTAAGGTGAGCATAATATGTGTGTGTTCGTGTTTGTGCATGTTTGTATGTGTTTGTGTTTGCCTGTTATTGTTTTCAATGATGTTCGAAAGTGTTCGACGAACGGTCGTTGAAAGTTCGACGAACACACCCACCGTTCGACGAACTGAACTCGAACACTAGGGTGGTGGCTCATTTCTAGTTACAACAGCTGTTTAAACAACAAACTGCTGATATATGTGTCACAGATTTTTCAGCGAAACCTAAGCCTTTGGTTGGCTGTACACAATATATTATTTGATGCTAACCAGTGTGCATGATATTGTCCTAAATCTCCCTGATGGCAGATGTTGGGAGAAAGTGAAAGGGGTATTTCCATGAACAAAGCTAATTTTAAAGTTAATTTTAATCTATAGATCTTGGAATAATAATACGTTTCACAATTGAATGTTTTTTATTTACTTATTTTTTTCTATATGTTCCTTTCTTGAGATAATCTTATAAAAGCGTCCATGCTATGTATTGTGTAATGGCCGTGTCTGACCGTACAAAGACAAATGGTCTGATCATACCTCAGCTCCTGTGCAGGGCAGGCCGCAAAAGACAGTATACAGACATTACAGCATGGGATCACAGCTGATTCTTTTTGGGAGGTAAAACATTTCCCTGCCTGTTTTTAAAAATATGTTTTACCTCAAAGAAAGAATTATTTCAGCTCCCACGCTGTAATGTTTGTATACTTTTTTACTTCCTCTCCGGTCCAAGAACTGTAGTATGATCAGACCATGTCCCTGAACAATCATCACACATATATAACATTATCTCAGCATAGGAACATTTTTTTAAACACATCCAATTGTGGAATTTATTATTATTCCAATATCTATTGGCTAAAATTAACTTTGTTAGTAGAACTGTACCGTCCCGCGCTCAGCTGCAGCCGAGCCGCTCGGATCCGGGCTCGTTGGTGGGTGGCTCGAGCACCTCCGGACCCGGGGTCACTTTGCTCTGAAAAGATGCTGGCGCTACGTAGGGGGGTGGTAGGTAGGTGTACAGCCGGAGCCGTGTTTGAGTTCGTAACGCCACCCACGGGATGTGGTGAAGTTGTAAACACCACCGCTGCAGTTACGGGGCACCCGGGGGAGATGGCTATGCAGCAAGATGTTAACCCCTCCATGGGCAGGGATAATGGCCCTGAGACCCGTTGGGGAGAAGTAGCTGGGTGGTGCAGGGCGGTGCGCGGCCGGATGGCACTGTGGTACTCACTGTTATTGACACACACAAGTTTCCGCCTGTCACTCCTTTTCGCCACTGGTCACGTTGCTTACTCCGATGGGGACAGCACATAACGACTGCAGCCCTGACTTATCATCACTGTTGCAGCTAATGATTATGTGGATGAGGAACATATCGTTGATGCCAGAACAATAAATAGGAAATAGGGATGATCGAATACTTTGATTATTCGGCCTTGCGCATATTTTCTGAATACCTCGCCGCTATTCGACTATTCAATGCGCAATGTAAGTCTATGGGAAGCCCAAATAGTTCCGAATAGTTGTTATTCCCATAGACTTGAAATTGCGCATCGAATATTCGCGAATAATCGAATAGCGGCGAGGTATTCGGAAAATATTCGCGAAGCTGAATAATCAAAGTATTCGATCATCCCTAATAGGGATCAATTTCTGGTGATAATAATTACACTGGCTACAACAATCACATTCCCCTCTAGGGACTCAGGAAGGACTTTGGAGGACCTGTAGGGGAATATACTTTTTTTATATTTAGACCATGCTTGCCCTAGTTTTAAACTAAAAATATTTGGGAAAACCTTTCGATCACTTTGTAATTGCCTTGGGCGTAGCTTTTTAAAATGATCTCTTCTTGTTTACTTAATATTCATTTATTTTTTCATCATTAATGTACATTTTTCATAATGTATTTATTTATTGATATATACTCAGAATATAGGATACACACATCCCCTCCTGCTACATAAACTGTTGTAAATGAAGTAGAAGTCCTAGAACACCTTGAGCTGTGGCACTATTTCGAGAGGTTATGAAAAGTCTTTATATTTTAAGAGAGGGTATTGCCGGAGACATTGGCATGTCCTAGCTGAGGATAAATGCCTTCTGTTTGCTTTCTATTAAAATGTGCTGTTACCCAAGGCAACCAATTTGCAATTAACTTAGATCAATGACAATGTGTAAGTTAGTCAATAGGAGCTAATGCCTCATTGACCATTTTGGATGTTTAATTGTGTTTGCCTTTCTTTTCTCGTAGCTTAAACTATCCTAAGGTTAAATGCACTTAGATAGCAGAAGCATTACTACTTTATATTACTGCTGTTCTATGAATGGTATATTACATGATACAAGTGATCTGCTATATTTGTAGTAAATATATTCATGGGCATTGCAAACGGCATATGATAACGCTTCTTATTATAGCATGAAATGATTTGATAAAATACTTAGCTGACATGTCTTATTAACTATTGCAGTAGGCAAGATTGCTGTATGTTTTATCTTTCCAATTTAATAAGATGAAAAATGTAAATATAAAACAGTTTATAATGTAGAATAGTCCAAAATGAATGCAAATTGTCTATTTTATTTTACAGAAATCTTCTTAACTTGAAATGACATGAGAACTTTGGCTTTAATTTTAAAGGGATTTTCAGAAGGCGTTTTTGTCCAGGATTTTTCTAGCTGAATAATCCATATAAAAAGTGATGCTTAGAAAAAAAATACCTGTTTTTGTGCTTTCAATGCATTTTAGTAGTCAAATTTGAAGAATTCTTTTCAAGCAGAAATACCTCAAGAATTGACATGTTACATCATTTTCTACATATAAAAATAGTGGTATACCATTATAAGCGTTTTTTTCTAGTTGAAATGAATAGGAAGCTATTCAAAAAGTATTTTAATTGGTTTCAACTATGGATTATGGAACAGATTTTGTTTCAAAATCACTGTTTAAGAAAAACCCCCTTGTGAATATACGCTACTGTCCAAGTATCTTTTTTAGTCATACCAAATAATAAGTTATCTCTTATAGAATAATGCCTCTTTTCAACTAACAATTTAACCGTCTTGCATTTAATCAATCCCAGGGTGATTATTTAACTTTAGTCCCATAATTGCAGGTCTCTAGATAATAACTGTTATTTGGCTTTGCAGCAGCAGTTGTCAAAATGACAAGTTCAAGTCCACTAGGATGACTTAAAAAAATGTATAAACTAATTTTTCTTAATTAAAATGTAAAAATTAAAATCCCACAACTTGCGCAATCTAAAAAAGGAGGGGAAAACCATATTTAGTATCTGATGGTCCATGAAAGTGCTACCAATATCCAACATAACTTTAATAAATCTCATACTTCAAATTGCTGGAGATAAAATCAAGTTCAAGGCACCCTTTCCCACATATGTTTGTCTTGCCCTAAGATTACAACCTTTTTGGGACATGGTGAAAGCACATATTGGAAAGACACTCAATATAGATATCATTTTAACATACTACTCAATTTGGACACCCACCACCAAAATCTAAATAAATACTCCATGATCCCCCACCTTCTTAATGTCACCAAAATTATCATTGCTAGACACTGGAAAAATAACGATCCCCCTCTCAACTCGAGTGGATGAACAAATCAAACTCCATATATACAAGGGTAAAGATCCGTTTTTTCCACTCTAAAAATCCAAACTCTCATGGGTCTTGAAGAAGTGGCATACATACAAAAAATCAATAATTAACCTATCATATTTCCCTTTAGATATTGTTGCTGATACATGTTAATTTAAATTGCATATTTATACCATATATATTGATTTTTATTTATTTATTTACTAAAAATGCACATTTGCTTGTCAGGACTGCATCCTGTTACGTCACCGCCGGAGTCTGCTCCAGCGACGTCTGCTCTGATCGCCAGGCGACGCCGTGTTCCTGCCGTAGATGGTGCTGGTGATGGGAGAGAAGTCGATGCCAGCAGCACTGGTGGGCGCAGGCTCCGATCATCCACTGGGCTGGGTTAGCTTGGGATCTGCAGTACCGCTGGCTGACTGTGGGTGGCATGTGTCTTCCAGCTGAAGTTGCCAGCGTTCAGCTACAGCCAATGGGAAGACACCACACCCTTCTTATTTCCCCTCCTGTCACATGATTACTGCGAGATATAGTTCTGATTTTCCTGGCTCCTGTTACATCCTATTCTGTTGGTGATTCCTGTGTGTTGACTTCTGCGTGTTTTTGACTACCCTTCTGCCTACTGTTTTTGTACCTTGCTGCCCGACCCGGATCTGACCTCTGCTACGTTTGCTGACTACGTCACTGCCTGCCGATTCTGTCCCTGTTCCGCTATTCCTAGTTTGACCCTGCCTGACGACTACTCTCATCGGACTGCAGCTTTCCACAGGTAGTGATCTCCAGTTCCCTGTGTAATTCCAAATCCCTGTATAGGGGTTAAAGGGTTTCAGGGTTCTGGGGGTCCTACTTGGTGAGTGGCTTCCCTCTAGCCTCCCCGTTACAGCCCATCTGAGTCTGTGGATCCAGGCAGGTGTTACATTATATCTGGCCCTCTAACCAGGAGAGAAAAAAAAAAATGGATTCTCTCCATGCTGTGCTGAATCAGGTGCACACCCTTTCTGGGCTTGTACATGGACTGACACAGCAAGTGCAGGATCTCAGGTCTGCTCAGGTCCAAGCCCCCGCTGCAGTACCTACCTCAGCATGTCCAGAGTCCCGTCGACTGCAAGGGAGCAGATCACGTGGTGGAGTGCCTGGATCAGAGAGGCAATCGCTTCCAAGGCAGCAGCACCACCTGAGCGGACCCCAGGATACCCGCTCAGGTGCCCAGGTACTTCCTGCAGACCCTATGAGGTTAATGTTACCTGCCTCATTGTCTCACCAGGGAAAATCTGTACGGCTGCAGGCCTTTGTTGATTGTGGCTCTGCTGCTAATTTTATAGACACTATTGTAGCAAAAGAGCTGGGTTTGACTTTGCTCAGATTAAATGCACCTATTAGAATCTCTGCTATTGACAGTACACCCCTCACGCAGGGTGTGGTTACTTTTGTAACTCCAGAGATCTCCATGCTTGTTGGTGCTCTGCATGTAGAATCCGTGTCATTTTTTGTTCTTGAGAATCTGATGTCAGCGGTGGTTTTGGGCATGCCTTGGCTGTGTAAACATAACCCGGTCATAGACTGGCACCAGGGTGAGATTGTGCGCTGGAGCCCTGAGTGTCAGGAGACGTGCATGTCTTTATCTGTGAACCTGACTAGAGCTGAACCTATCTTCATACCTTATGCATTCAGGGAATTTGCTGATGTGTTTTCTGTATCTGAATCTGAAAAATTACCTCCGCACAGAGATTATGACTGCCCCATAGATTTGGTCCCCAATTCCCGACTCCCCAAGGGTAAAATGTATAATCTTTCTGGTCCGGAGCGTCAGGCCATGAAAGATTATTTAGCAGACAGTCTGCAGAGAGGGTTCATCAGACCATCCAGGTCACCAGTCGGCGCTGGATTCTTTTTTGTTGATAAGAAAGATGGTGGCCTCAGACCTTGTATTGACTACCGTGAACTGAATGCTATTACTGTAAAGAATCAGTACCCTCTGCCACTCATCCCCGATCTGTTTAACCAGCTCATAGGAGCCCGGTGGTTCACCAAGCTAGATCTCAGGGGTGCATATAACCTCATCCGTATCAGAGAAGGTGATGAGTGGAAAACTGCATTTAATACTCCAGAGGGACACTATGAGTATCTGGTAATGCCTTTTGGATTGAGTAATGCGCCGGCTGTGTTCCAGAACTTTGTAAATGACATTTTCATAGATATTTGTGGTCAATATGTGGTGGTCTATCTGGATGATATCCTGATTTATTCTCCTGATGCTACGTCACATGTCCAACATGTATGCACTGTACTCCAGAGACTCAGGGAGAATTCCCTATTTGCTAAATATGAGAAATGTGTTTTTTATGAGGCAGAGGTTAATTTCCTGGGTTATATATTGTCTGCAGAAGGCTTCCGCATGGATCCCTCTAAGCTTCAACCGATTAAGGAGTGGGTGCAACCTAAGTCTCTGAAAGCCTTGCAGCGTTTCCTTGGATTCGCTAATTATTATCGCAAATTCATTAGAGATTTTTCCAAAATTGCCAAACCCCTCACTGATTTGACTAAAAAGGGGGCTGATGTGGTTAATTGGAAGCCAGAGGCGATCCATGCCTTCTCAAAATTAAAAGAATGTTTCTCCTCAGACCCTATTCTGGTTCAGCCTGACCTTATGCGTCCGTTTATTGTGGAAGTTGATGCATCCGAGGTTGGAGTGGGAGCGGTACTATCACAAGGTACTCTGTCTCTCACTCAGCTTCGTCCTTGTGCCTTCTTTTCCCGCAAGTTTTCTCCCACAGAGAGAAATTATGATATTGGTAATCGTGAGCTGTTGGCAATTAAATGGGCCTTCGAGGAATGGCGCCACTTCCTCGAAGGCGCCAAACATAAGGTCACAGTAATCACAGACCATAAGAACCTCACTTATCTGGAATCTGTTAAGAGACTCAATCCTAGGCAAGCTAGGTGGGCATTGTTCTTCTCCAGATTTGATTTTGTGGTAACATTCCGGCCCGGTACCAAGAACACCAGAGCTGATGCACTTTCCCATAGCTTCTGTCCCTCTCAGTCTGAAAACTCTGAACCAGAGCATATTTTAGCTAAAGGCATTATTATGTCATCGGTTTCCTTAGATTTGATAGAAGAGGTCCATAATGCCCAAGACCAAGCTCCTGAAACCACCCCTGTCCATAAACTGTTTGTCGCCCCCTCACTGCGCCTACGGGTACTCCAGGAATCCCACAATTCTGTGCTGGCAGGTCACCCTGGTATCGGCAATACCCTCCGATTAGTAACCAGGATTTTTTGGTGGCCAACCGTAGCGAAAGATTGTAAGGAATATGTACTGGCTTGTGAAACTTGTGCTCGAGCCAAGACACCCCATACCCGCCCTGCCGGATTTCTCCAGTCCCTACCTACTCCAGTAAGCCCTTGGACACATCTCTCCATGGACTTCATCACTGACCTTCCACCCTCAGAAGGGAAGACTTGTATCTGGGTAGTAGTGGATAGATTCAGCAAACAATGTCATTTTGTTCCTCTGTCCGGATTACCCAATTCTGAAACTCTTAGCAAGTTGTTTATTAGGCATATTGTGCGGTTACACAGGGTTCCGGAAAATATTGTTTCTGACCGAGGAACACAGTTCGTCTTGAAATTCTGGAGGGCGTTTTGTAAAAAGATCAATATAGAGCTGTCTTTTTCATCTGCCTACCACCCAGAGACCAATGGTCAGACCGAACGTTCCAATCAAACCCTTGAACAATATCTCCGGTGTTATGTGTCTGACCGTCAGTCTGACTGGGTGGAATATCTGCCGCTAGCTGAGTTCGCTATCAATAATCGGTATCAGGAATGCATCAAGACTACCCCCTTTTTCTGCAATTTAGGGTTGCATCCACGTTTTGGTTCTTTTTCTTCTGCTGTGGTGGATACTCCTGAGGCAGACTCAACTGTGGACAAATTAAAGGCTATCTGGTCTGAGGTGAAAGAGAACCTGAAGAAGGCAAAGGTTGGTCAAGCCTCCTCTGCTAATAAGAGACGTTCCAAGGGCCCTAGCCTTGGAGTTGGGGACAAGGTATGGTTATCCACACAGCATATTAAACTCAAGGTCCCTTCTGCTAAGTTGGGTCCGAGATTTATTGGACCTTACGAGATAATCGAGGTAATTAATCCCACAGCTTTCCGCCTGCAACTCCCCCCATCCTTCGAGATATCGAATGTGCTCCATAAGTCCCTCCTCAAGTTATATCGTGTCCCCATTCACCCAGTCAGTGACCCTCCTCCTCCTGTTTTGGTGGAAGGTAACTTGGAGTATGAGGTACAGAGGATACTTGATTCCCGTATTGTCAGAGGGGCGGTACAGTATTTGGTGCATTGGAGGGGTTACGGCCCCGAGGAGAGGTCATGGGTCCCTGCGAGCGATGTTCATGCTAGGGCTCTGGTCCGACGGTTTCACCTCCAATTTCCTGGGAAGCCGGGTTTTGAGGGTCCGGAGGCCCCTCGTGGAGGGGGGGTACTGTTACGTCACCGCCGGAGTCTGCTCCAGCGACTTCTGCTCTGATCGACAGGCGACGCCGTGTTCCTGCCGTAGATGGTGCTGGTGATGGGAGAGAAGTCGATGCCAGCAGCACCGGTGGGCGCAGGCTCCGATCATCCACTGGGCTGGGTTAGCTTGGGATCTGCAGTACCGCTGGCTGACTGTGGGTGGCATGTGTCTTCCAGCTGAAGTTGCCAGCATTCAGCTACAGCCAATGGGAAGACACCACACCCTTCTTATTTCCCCTCCTGTCACATGATTACTGCGAGATATAGTTCTGATTTTCCTGGCTCCTGTTACATCCTATTCTGTTGGTGATTCCTGTGTGTTGACTTCTGCGTGTTTTTGACTACCCTTCTGCCTACTGTTTATGTACCTTGCTGCCCGACCCGGATCTGACCTCTGCTACGTTTGCTGACTACGTCACTGCCTGCCGATTCTGTCCCTGTTCCGCTATTCCTGGTTTGACCCTGCCTGACGACTACTCTCATCGGACTGCAGCTTTCCACAGGTAGTGATCTCCAGTTCCCTGTGTAATTCCAAATCCCTGTATAGGGGTTAAAGGGTTTCAGGGTTCTGGGGGTCCTACTTGGTGAGTGGCTTCCCTCTAGCCTCCCCGTTACAGCCCATCTGAGTCTGTGGATCCAGGCAGGCGTTACACATCCCTTCCCTCAGTTCCTTTACCTTATCTCCCTCACCTCAACACCCCCTTCCACTCCCCTATTCCTCCCCTGTTGATCCTCCCTTTTTATACCCTTTTTCTTTTCCCCTACTTTTTTTGTTATTTATATAAAACAAATGTTGTCATAAAAAAGTGCTATGTATCTAAATATTAAATTATATACAATTGTTCATCTGTTATTGCACCACCCCTAAAAAATTCAATAAAATGCAACCAAAAATGTCATAAGTACCCCAAAAAAAGTACCTTTAAATACTAAAGTTCACTACACAAAAACAAGACCTTACACTTCTGCATGGTAAAATAAAAAGTTATATTCTAAGAAAATGGTGACAAAAAAAAACAAATTCTTTTTGCAAAGTTCTGGTTTTTTAATTAGTAAAATATAAAAAAAACTCTAAAATTTTCGAATATTATATGAACACTAACTGGCAGAATCATGTTGAACATTGAATACCATTAAAATCAAACCCCACAAAACCTAAAGGCCCCGTCACACACAGAGATAAATCTTTGGCAGATCTGTGGTTGCAGTGAAATCATGGACATATTGTTCCATTTGTACACAGCCACAAATCTGGCACTGATTGTCCACAATTTCACTGCAACCACAGATCTGCCGCAGATTTATCTCTGTGTATGACAGGGCCTTAAGAGTTTTCAATTTTTTCACCATCTTACCATTTTACCCTACTTGTATTTTTTTCCCTATTATTCACCTCTTTATATAATAAAGTTTAAAGTAATATTCAAAACGATAACTTGTCTAGAAAAAAAAGGCACGCACTCATATGGCTATGATGACAAAAAGGCGAATAAAAAATGAAAGCACAAAAATTAAAGATGGCTCAACCTGGAAAGCGTTAAGATTAGAAATATTCCGTAATAATAAGACAGCTTCTCTTTTCTATACAAAATACTGTTCTATGGCTATGAAATCTATTGATGTACAGATTGATTACTTCTTTATTTCAAGAAGAGTCAGAGATAGCAATAATGTGCAGACATTATTTCTTGTACCACAGATTGAATTGCCAAAGAACAATACAGCATGCACACTATTAATAGTGGAAAAAGATGTATTGTTTCTTTGTACATGAATAATACACCTCTTAAATGGAAAGTACAAAATTACATTTCGGCCTCGAGGCCATTTATAGTATTACCTGCTTTCGCGTAAGCCATTAGATATTTTGACAAGTTCTAGTTTTATTTAAAAAATATCCATTATATAAAAAGGACCAACTACTATTACAGACTCATCATTAATTCATTTCTTAGAAAAAAAACAATGGCAGGTCAAAATGGCTATATTACCAGTAATTAGTTATATCATACTTTACAGCAGCGCCTAACTTTTTCTTGGCGTGACTTTTTTCTCAATGTCTCGGTGATATATTATCCGATGACAGCTCAGAAATGTTAATACATGCTAAGAACGTGTTCACTAATAGTTCTTTGATTCAGACTGTGACAGAGCTGCCCCATAATTCCATAAACATAAGGCCCGCTAATCCCTTTAGTTGACGGATTATTAAATGGGAAGACTCGATGAGTAATTGAGTTTTTCAGCTAATACTTTGCTTGGAATTTAAATGAAGAACGACTTGATATTTATGCTTTTGCACTTCTACAGCTCTTATAATTGATTTATTATAAAATAACCTGTTGCATTGTTGACATTTGCAGTAACCTGAACAATGTCTTTATCAGATGTTAGAAAGGATTGTACTAAAGTACTTTTTTATATAAAATAGAAACTTTAGAAAACACATTTTACTGATAAAACAAATTAATTGACTAAAAGTAACAAAGTTATAGAAACACTAATTTTAGGAGGTTGCTATTGTATATACACATATACACTATATGGACAAAAATATTGAGAAAAGACTAATTAATGAATTCGAGTTTCTAACAGTCAACTTGCCCAAATTTATAAAGCCCCTACCCTAGCCATGTAGCCTACAGAAAAAACAACCATGTCCAAATAATATATAGTTCTACAGAGCTCAGTGAAATTGAGTGGTTTACTATAATAGGATGTTCCGTTGTATGAAGTCAGTCTGTGAAATTTCTTCCTTCTTTAATGTTGCACAATGAACTATAAGTAATATTATTAAAAAGTGGAAGAGTTTGGGAGCAACTTCATCATGAAATAGCAGACCGTATAAAGTTAAATAGCAGGGTAAACTAGTGCTGAGGCACATAGCGTGTACAAGACACTGACAATTAACTGGCTTAATATTTGCAGTATAAGCAACCAAAAGAAGAAAGTCAGATCACCACTTTCATTGCTCTGCACTTGGGTGAGAATGGAGTCATCGCATTGAGCCTCTCTGATGTAGGTCAAGGCAAATACAAGAAAGAGGAATGCAGTGATGAAAATGTAAATATAAAACTTCACTTTTATAACAGTGATTCAAAAAATTGTGACTGACATATCACAGAGGTTAGGATAGACTGATGCGTTTCAACGTTCAAGCCTTAGTCATAGTATACTTCTAAATGACAAATATGCGCTTTTATATCATTACTACAAGTAACCCATATGTAATAAATAACCAGTGCTAAAACTATCCCAATAAAAGGGCACACGCTTGCAAAAAAAGGGTTAAAAACATGTACATGCAAATGCACCCCGGTGAAAACAGTTGTCTATGTATATTGCAGATTTCATGAAATCTTGTCGAATATTCATTCCCCCTAGAGTCCTAGTTTGCAACTTGAAAATACCAAGTTATTCTCCTTTAATAATCTTTCTTTTGAGGTCCCTTACCCCTACAGGTTTATAAACCTTTTCTATGGCCGTAAATTTAAGTGCTGTTATATCTCCTTTGTGGGCTCAGAAAAGTGTCTGGAAACCACTGACACATTAAGCACTGTTGTACTGATTGTACTGAGGGAGGGAAGGCAGTGAACGGGAGGAAGGATGGAGGATGGGGGTTGTAGTGACGGTTAGGAAAGTCTTTTTAGATTGTGATACCAGCTTTGGTCTGTGGCCAGAGATGGACCAACGTTGCGGATGCTGCTGTTTCGGGGCTGATGGTGAAGGTCACAGCGAGGATGATGTCACTCCCCACAGGCGGAGCGGGGTTACCCAGGGGAGGATGATGGAGGACGGACGGGGGTAGTGGTAGTCCCTGTGTGCGCCGCAGCGCTGAGCGACGGCGTCGGCATATGAGAGACAGAGGCAGGGGCTGCAATTCCAGGTCTTTTACTCAGAGGTAGTTCAGGTGCTGCCCCAGAGTATTGGTCTCTGCCACAATGGGCTCCAGCCAATCCCGGATAGTCGGTGGTCACCGCCGGTGCCTGCAAAAGTATTTCTAGTGAAGTGTCCCTCGGTTGCTATCTGGAACCCGGGCAAAGATTCCAGCTCTAAGCCACAGGCCCACGAAGAGAGAGGAACGCTCAACTCCCATTGTCAGTGTCAGATGTTATCCCAAGCTGTGCCCGGGAAAGTCTGCTCCAGTGAGATGGTTGCGCCTACTTCTTACCCCAAGTGGTGCCCATCCCCAGTGGTTGTCCTAGCGACTGGGGATGTTCCATACTTCATGATGGCTAACCTCCCTGTCTCCCCTAGTCCACCCCCCTGTGCTAAAGTACCTTATTGTTTCATGTGTGTGGTTTTGTGAAGTCACAGGCAGTAAACCCCCTCCTAACCCGGGATGGATATTACTCCTTAAAGGAGGTGTAATACCCTGTGGCGCCTAAAGTCTCAGGGGTGCCACAGTTAACAGAGGTCCTACCATACATCCAAAATAATGTATTTTATGTATACAACACTCAACTAAACAAATAAATAACCAAAGTGGCATTACAGTTGACAAATTGTCTAATAGAGACAAGTTCTCCCTTAACATTTGATGAGAATTTTTTACCTTTGGTGACATCATTGCACAAAATACACTGCGAATGTCCACATTTGTAAAAGCCCTTCAAAGAGAGCCAGGTATTCCATGGATTTTCTACACAATTTCAAAAATAGACTGGGAGATAAAATAGTACTCCATAGGAACTTTTTTGCAATCATTTTTCCATTATTGTTGTTCACTATATTCAAAAGTTTTTCTCCTGATTGAGTATGGGAAGATATTTTCAGGAAGTTCATTGTCTCATAATATTTTTCGCTGTATTGTGTCGAAAAAGTAATGATGTGATTGTTATTCTAGTCATTATTATTATGGGCAGAATTTTTCCCAGTTTTTTTTTGTAAGTTAACAGATTATTCCTGTCAATTTCCACAACTATAGAATTCATTCACTCCAAAATCTACTTATTGTAACCTTTCTCTTGCAACCTTGATATCACTTTATTACGTTCTGTAGAAAAATAAATAGTCAAGGAGCAATTCTTCTTTCTAATTAATTCTTCAACTGGAATATTTTTGATTATATGGGGAGGATGACATGAATCTGCCACCAATATTGAATTTGCTGTCTGTTGTTTTCCTGTAGGGAAGAAAGTGGAATTATTTTTGAAATACTACAAAGGTGATATGAAGGTGATTTACATGTGTAGTATTAAAAATATGCGTAATTTGAGATTAAAAGAATTGCTGCTGATATAAGTTACAAAATCTTCAGCTTGTTCTCAGTACCCTTTTTATAAAAATATATGATTAATATAGCAAAATTACAATCAGCAACAACCCACCAAAACATTTTTGAATTATTATTTTTTTTAGAATTTAAGATAATTCAATAAACATAGCAAAAAAAGACAATGTGAAGCACAGTGCTTAGCCAACAGCTTATTATATACCCCTGCTATTCAATTAGGCTGTTGCCCATCACTCTCTCAGTGCAAACACAGAGGTACTGGTGTCCTTTTATAAGGGGGACTGCTGCATCTGTGGCACCTTGGACAAGCCAGGACGTCACAGGTACTACAACAACACGCCCCCACACCTCGGCTAGGCACATCTAGGTCAAACAAAAATCCTTGTTGCCTCCCTCCAGGGGCTGATGTCCACACCAGGGGGTTGGCCCCCACCCACCAAGGAGTTCACAGTCCTGGAGGCGGGAAAAGGAAGTGAGATCAGTTTTGAGTTTTGGAGTTGGAGGAGTGAAGTGGTAGTGGAGGAGACTGACCATGTCCGGGTGCGTGGCCTGGGCACATACAGCAAGGTTGGCAGATGGTGGTGACCGTCTGCAGGAGAGGCTGATTGACGTGAACCATAAGGACCGGGGACGGGCAGTGGCCCGCCGGTATCGGATCGGGGAGCGAAGAGAAGCCAGCACCATTCGGCAGGGCTTACGGACCCCAACCAGGCTAGGAGTCGCTGTAAAACCGGTCAAATTCGTTAGCGAAGGGAACCTCCGGGGTTTCCCAGCAGTCAAGACCCGATTGAAGGCAACAGCTCAAACCGTGAAGGGAAATACAGTCACCGCCAAGGCTTTAGTTCCCAGGGCCAGAGCCTGTGGGCAAAAGAGGCTCCCTCAGCCTCCATCCAAGCTGGGAGCGGGTTACCGGTGGGAAGCCACCAGAACCGAGAACATAACACAGGTGCAGGGAAAGGCAGTCAACACCAACCTAACAGGAGAAGAACCACCGCAGTAGGCTGTGGGACCCGTCCATCCAGCCATTTGTTTTACCGGAGACTTTGCATTCATCATTGGCTCAGTGCGTACCACTGTGCCGTGCGGCAACGCGCTGCCCCCGCAACCCTGCACCTCACCAGGCCCCGTAACCCGCCTGCTTTCCCTCCCTCACCGGGCCCCGGGACAACCAATCCCCCTACCCACGGAGGGGAAGAACAACATCCAAGCTGCTCCCTGTCATCGCTCCCGGGATCCCCGTCCAGAGCAGCGGTGGTGTCACAACCTCACCACAACCACGGGTGGCGTCACAGACAATAAATCCCCAAAACCATTCCCCTTTTCACTCACGGGCGAGGAGCGCCGCTCGAGTCCCCAGATCCAGCCCACCGCTCGAGCCACCGAGCAGCAAGCGAAGCAGCAGCAGCGCCGGACCCGAGCATGGTGAGCACAGCGTCCCCTCCCCGCCCACAACAACTTGGCGTCACGAACAGGATCTTACCGCTCTGCCGTCTGGTAGAGGTGCGCCTTGTGACCGCCGGAGGTGTCCGGCCGAAAATTTTGAGAAGCCGCCATTTTGGGCGCGAAAAGTCCCCGCTCGAGCGTCTCCTCGAGCAGTGGAGGCGCGAAAACCAAAACCCCGCCCCTGTAGAGGAGGAGCAGGAAAAAGACTAAGGGGGACGCGATGGAGAGATGGCGGCGTCCTCGAATTGGAGCACGGGAGTACCCGCCACCGGGGCGTCTAAGCTCTGGGGGAACCGAGGAGGAGTAGCCTTTGAAGACTGCGGCCCGGGTGAGCTCCCCGCCAGGACCGCTGCGTGGCTGGAGCGGGAGCTGGGGTCGGTTCTGCTTGAAGGTGAGGGCGCAGAGCCTGCAGCAGCTGCTGGATTGGAAGGCGGAGATGCGCAGAATGGTTGCCGTAGTGGGGGCCCGTGAGCAAGGGGCCACTGCAGCCATGCCGCGTCGCGATCAGTCCACCCAAACGCCAGAACCAGCCCTGATTGCGTGGGAGCCGGTGGCCAGCACCGCAGCCGGAGGTCCAGAGAGAATGCCGCTGATGAAGGAGGGGGTCCTGAGCACGCTGCCCCCGCCACCGTTCCTAACGGCCGTCAGTGGTTCTGGACTGAACTGCCTATGGAAGGAGAACCCAATGTACCGCCTCGTCCCCGAGTGGGCTGACCCCCTGCGGTGGTAGCCGCCTCAAGGTCAGCGGAGCCCCTCTGCAAGTTGTCCCCGTTGGGACCACCAGTACCTTTAAAAGTTTGAATGATTTGGGACCACCAGTACCTTTAAAAGTTTGAATGATAAGTGAATTAACAGATGTCACCTGATTGGAACTTTGATTGAACCGGCCGTTGCCGGCAACTAGTCCCCGTAGGGACTTTCTGCAACCATTGCGTAAGGGACTTCTTACGGACAAGCCCGAGAACTTGCAGGGCAACCACAAACTAGTGGGATGTAAATAAATGTTGGCTTGAAACCGTTACCGCCTCCGGAGAGGCTGATTTGGGAGGATGGGTCTGGAGGAAAGGGATGGCCCAGGCCTGCCACTATCGTAACCGGTGGCGATCCTCCGGGGGTTCAGGGGTCCCCATGGACATGGGTCCTCTGAAAGAGACCGTACCCGCTTGGGCAACTTGGTTCTGGACTGGGGTCAAGGGGTGCTGCCCACTTCTTAGGGGCAGCATCAGGGCCTGGTTGTTTGGGTGGGAGAAGAGCGGAAGCCGTACCGTTGTAAAATGTTTTTGATGTTTTTACATGTTTTACTGTTTTCTATCTTTGCAGTTAACAAAAATAAAACCGGTGATGGACGGGCAGCCCGCGGACGGTCTGCATTTTACTAAGGGGGAATGTGGTGCCCTGGACAAGCCAGGACGTCACAAGTACTACAACAACACACCCCACACCCCGGCTAGGCACATCTAGGTCAAATAAAAATTCTGGTGCCTCCCTCCAGGGGCTGATGTCCACACCAGGGGGTGGAGCCAGGTGGTTGTTCCCACCCACCGAGGAGTTCACAGTCCTGGAAGGGGAAAAGGAAGTGAGATCAGTTTTGAGTTTTGGAGTTGGAGAAGTGAAGTGGTAGTGGAGGAGACTGACCGTGTCCGGGTGCGTGGCCCGGGCACATACAGCAAGGTTGGCAGACAGTGGTGACCGTCTGCAGGAGAGGCTGATTGACGTGAACCGTAAGGATCGGGGACGGGCGGTGGCCCGCCAGTACCGGATTGGGGAGCGAAGAGAAGCCAGCACCATTCGGCAGGGCTTACGGACCCCGACCAAGCTAGGAGTCGCCGTAAAACCAGTCAAATCCATTAGCGAAGGGAACCTCCAGGGTTTCCCCAGCAGTCAAGACCTGATTGAAGGCAACAGCTCAAACCGTGAAGGGAAATACAGTCACCGCCAAGGCTACAGTTCCCAGGGCCAGAGCCTGCGGGCAAAAGGGCTCTCTCAGCCTCCATCCAAGCTGGGGAGCGGTGTTACCGGTGGGAAGCCACCAGAACCGAGAACATAACACAGGTGCAGGGAAAGGCAGGCACCACCAACCTACCGGGAGAAGAACCACCGCAGCCGTCTGTGGGACCCGTCCATCCAGCCGTTTGTTTTACCGGAGACTTTGCATTCATCATTGGCTGAGTGAGTACCACTGTGCCGTACGGCACCGCGCTGCCCCCGCGACCCTGCACCTCACGAGGCCCTGTAACACGCCTGCCTTCCCTCCCTCACTGGGCCCCGGGACAACCAATCCCCCTACCCACGGAGGGGAAGAACAACATCCAAGCTGCTCCCTGTCATCGCTCCCAGGATCCCCGTCCAGAGCAGCGGTGGTGTCACAACCTCACCAAACCGCAGGTGGCGTCACGGACAATAAATATCCAAAACCATTCCCCTTTTCACTCACGGGCGAGGAGCGCCGTTCAAGTCCCCGGATCCGGCCCACCGCTCGAGCCACCGAGCAGCAGGCGAAGCAGCAGCAGCGCCGGACTCAAGCGTGGTGAGCGCAGCGTCCCCTCCCCGCCCGCGACACATCCTGTTTGTGCGTTTGTTTCTATAAGTTTGGCTGGTTAATACCATTGTCTTTTTTTATATGTTTATTAAATTATCTTGGAATGTTTTGGGTTTCTTTTACATTTTTTTTAAATCTATTTTTTTTTGTTGCTGTTTTTTATTTTACTATTTAGTATAGTGACTCACAAGACATGAGGATCCTTAACACCAGGTTGCGGGCTTGTGTATTTTGCCCAGCATATATACCAATACCTCATATTCATTTTTTCTACATACGTTTTAACCTGATGAAGGAAAGAACATGGCCGTCCGCGGCACTTTCCTTCAGCAGCTCCAGGTAAGCAAGGATTTCTTGTTATTCATTTATTCAGAGTTTGATCATTCACTAGTATAGCATTGTTGGGAGCACCTAGTTAAATATATTTACAGATCCATTGGTAATTATAGATGGAATATAGACGTATGCTTATTATAGCTAGCCTAGATCTTAATTGATAATATATGCAGTGACTGATTTTGAGACTTCATAGATTATCCTTGCACATTGAGGTGCTCCAGGGATATTACTGTAGTCCTAACACAGTATCTCTTTGCCACACCACGTTCCATTACTACTAAATATTACCTTGCTACAAACCTGTATAATGATTATCACAGGATACTGATTATAACATACTTGGATATTTAAATTATATCTATATTAACTATATCATTGTTGCTATATATTATACTCTTGTCAATTGTATTATTGGATAGTCTGGACAGTTTTTGAGCTCTATTGGACCCCTTTTACCTTCTATGTTGTTTTATTAAATTATTCAATAAATTGTATATTTTCTGGGAAATAAATGAGCACTTGTTTTTCTTGGTTGAAAAAAGTGGATAATGTCTATTGTTGGTGCTTTCCTAGTTACTTAAAATTGTCGGGATATAGAGACTTATCATGCAATTGGCAGCACTTATAAGCCTATTTTGTAAAGACAACCTCTGGATATGATGCTGAGCATGTGCATTCAACTTGTTTGATCGACCATTGCGAGGCCTGTTCTGAGTTGAACCTGTCTTGTTAAACTGCGGTGTAGTCTTGGTTTCAAACTCAGTTTCAAGGTTTTGGCAGTCTTATAATCTAGGCCATCTTTATCTAGAGCAATAATTATTTCTTTCAAATACTCAGAGAATTCTTTGCCATAAGGTGCAAGACAGCATAGGAAAAAAGAGAAAGGGATCCGGCACAAATTCTCCTTATATTAAAACATCCAAGACTTTATTTAAACGTGGTTTAAAAACACTTATGATTAAGGACTCTTTTGTTTTTAATGGAAGTCCGAAACGCGTAAAGTTATCATGACCCTTACTCTTACCATCAGAATTGATACTCGGTCTTCACGATGTTTTTAAACCACGTTTAAATAAAGTCTTGGATGTTTTAATATAAGGAGAATTTGTGCCGGATCCCTTTCTCTTTTTTCCTACGCTGTCTTGCTTGTTACCGGTTGGGATTTACCGGAGGACCCCAGGCACCCGCAAGGCTGAACAGTCCGGGCAGCAGGTGAGCTGAAGATACTACCTTTTTACTTTTATATTTTGCCATAAGGTGTCATGTTTAACTTCTAGTGACCAGTGTGAGAGAGTGTGACTGATAACACCAAACATAACACACCTGGTCCCCATTCCCACCTGAGACCTTGTAACACTAGCACTGAGTCACATGAAACCAAGGAGGGAAAATTGCTTAATGGGCACAATTTGGCCATTTTCACTTTGGGGTATATTCACTTTTGTTGCCAATGTTTTGACATTAATGATTGAGTGTTTAGTTATTTAAATGAAAGATAAAGTCGGGCAGTCTGAGAGTGCTCGGCTTTATCTCTCATCTGTATGGATTTGGACCCTACCAATGCACTTCTACTTATGTCAGAAGTGCCACAATATCCGACATGTTAGTTATTTACATAGCACACCAAAATTACACTGTTACACAGGCTGTAGACTGACTATTTTACATTGTAGCAAAGTGTCATATCTTCACTGTTATTCCATCAAAAGAAAAAATAATATATTTATAAAAGTGTGAGGGGTGTATTCACTATTGTGAAATAATGTAGCTGGATAAGTTCCAGACTGGATGGGTTAACATTTGTTCCTCTAATGTTGGGGATATCTAAAGGTGTTTGTGCTTTCTACCTGCCCACCTATGGCGTTTTTTGATGTTATTTGCTAAAAATTGTTTAGATTTTGATGTTTCAAAATGATCTACAGTCATTCCTGATGGAAAATGGGCATTTTGTCTAACACCAATCCAATGTTCCAAAGGGAATATCACAAATTACTATAGGAAGGAATGGTTTTAGGTGTTCTAGACATAAAATTTTCTGATTACTTATGCTTAAAATCTATTGTACCAATTTACTATACACTCCCCAAACTTCGTAAAAAACAGCTTTTCCTCAATTGTTAGACCAATTATGGGAAGTCGGTAAGGAGACGCAACCTCAAAAGAAAGATTCTTATAGGAGAATAACTTGGGATTTTTAAATTGCAAACTAGGACTCCAGGGGGAGAGTACATTGGGAGCTTTAATTCATGGGTTTCCATGGCTATAAGCCATTCCTCAACAAGCAAAATAACAAACGCAGAGTACATTATTGTAAAGCACTTTGGTCCTGGACTCTGAGGCCCTTTCACACATCCATGATAGAAACGATCGTTTTTCAAGGTCCATTTTGTATATCCGTGTGATCATCCGTTTGTCAGTGTGTGTCATCCGTGTGCTGTTCGTGTGTCTGTTTTTAACGTTCGTGTGACATTCATGTTTTCGGTGCCGGAAAAAATATATGATGCTGTAATTAAGGGTTTTAATGTTGAAAATGTGTGTCAAATTAGGAATTAAGGCTACTTTACATGCTGCAATATCGGTCCCAATATCGCTAGCGTGGGTACCCGCCCCATCAAATCGCTGCCCGTGCCGCACAACATCGCGCAGACCCGTCACACATACTTACCTGCCCGGCGACGTCGCTGTGACCGGCGAACCGCCTCCTTTCTAAGGGGGCGGCCCATGCGGCGTCACAGCGACGTCACTGAGCGGCCGCCCAATAGAAGAGGAGGGGCGGAGATGAGTGGCCGGAACATCCCGCCCACCTCCTTCCTTCCTCATAGCGGCCGGGAGGCAGGTAAGGAGAGCTTCCTCGTTCCTGCGGCGTCACACATAGCGATGTGTGCTGCCGCAGGAGCGATGAACTACATCGTTACTGCTGCAGTAACGATAATCAAGAATGGACCCCCATGTCACCGATGAGCGATTTTGCATGTTTTTGCAACGATGCAAAATCGCTCATCGGTGTCACACGCAGCAACATCGCTAATGCGGCCGGATGTGCGTCACAAAATCCGTGACCCCAACGACTCCGCATTAGCGATGTCGCAGCGTGTAAAGCCCCCTTTAGTGTTTAAATACCTGTGTCCATGCAGGGGCGCATTCTTTCCAGAAAAATCAGCACCCATAGAAACACATTCTCTTCCAAACTCCATCACTCCACACCGGAAGTGCACACTAAAATGTGATCAAGGATAAAAAAGGGGCAGAACAATGTTATTCTTCTTGGTACCACCCCAAAAAAATGCACAAGGATGACCCACGGATAATACAAGGATGACATTCTTGTGCCATCCATAATTATCATGGACACATTGATTTCTATTGATCCTATGCATCGGTGCTGATGGTCAAAAATGGACTTTCCTCTGTGCGGAACACACGGACACATGTGTGCAGCACATGATCACACGTCAGTGAGAAATCACAAATATGTGCGCAGACCCAATGATTTCAATGGGTCTGCGTATGTCCGTGTCTCTAGTACATATGAAACCAGATGTCATACATACCGGAATAACAGACATGTGAAGGGGGATAAAGCAGGGGAAATAAGTTCTGTGGAATGATGAGCTATACACCTCTGTTTTGAAGTCTCATGGAAGAGTCTTGGTTTTGTGAATGCCAAGAAAATGCTTGACTGCATTGTGCCAACTATAAAGTTTGGATGAGGAAGGTTGATGCTATGCTGGATATATTCCTCTGGGTATGGTCTAGACCATTTAGTGTATGTGAATAAAAATCTTAAATCTTCATCATACCAAGACGTTTTAATCAAATCTGTGTTTCCAACTTTAAAGACTTTGGTGCAGACGCTTTTTTGTTTCTGTGCAACTGTCTATTAGTGCACAAAGCAAGGACCATAATGACATGATTGGGTGAATTTGATGTGGAAGAACTTGAGTACTCTCATAGTGCTTGGACTATCTCCACCTCATAGAACACCTTTGGGATGAACTGGTCTGGGATATTGCAAGCTAGACCTTCGTATTTAACATCAGTATCTGACCTCCAAAATGCTATTCTGAATGAATGGGTAAAATTTCCCACAGACACACTCCAAAAAATTGCAGAAAACGTTCCCAAAAGAGAGTAGCTCTTTTATCTACAAAGGGGAGATCAGCTCAGTACATTGTCTATATATTTCAAAAGGGATGTCAGAAATTCCTTTAGGTGTAATGTGTAGCTGTCCCAATACATTTGTCAATATAGTGGATTTTCAAAGTGCAGATTGGAAGTTAATTCAATACTATAGTTGAAATTTCGCAATATAAAAAAAACTGTCATTTTGGTCCAATAGGAATGTTTGTTTTATTTTATATCCAGTAAATACAAAGAATTTGTAATGATCAGTTTTCTTTTTTTTCTTACTGCAAACCCATTTGGCCATTCTCTTAAACTAAGAGCACAAATGTTGTAAGAAACTTGTAAAATTAGAATTTCAGCAAAGAAAATACATCAAGTTCCTCTAATGAAAGTATGGATGGATTCTCCTGGGAAAGCTAGATGGATTGAACAAACTATCTCCCCTGTTGTTGAAGATAAATTATGCTGTCATTCAGACTTCCTCTAGCCATGGTTGGAATTGGCATTAAAATGCCTGGTTTCTCAAGGTTGCAGAACAATCCTACAGCCTCAGAAGTCCCACTACTCCATAATATCAGTGTTCTATTTAATCATAATTAAATACTTTCTTGTTGTTGTGGTATATGTACATCACGCATGTCTTTAATTTAATTTAATATTAATTTTGCTTACAATAATTAGGTAACCATTATAATGAATATGTAGAAAATGTATGACAAAATATTGCCTCTTTTATATCAATACTTTCTATATTTAGTTGGAATTATTTAGGCATTTTTGTGCATTAGTGTATACAAAAAACTTCGGCAGAAGTTGTGAAATGCAATGTGATCACATTAAAGAAGAAATTATAGTTGCTTGTATAAGATCATAGTTGCTTGCATAACATCTTGTAAAGGCTGTGAGACTCCATGATTTTTACTTTATCATTTGTTAGCCTCACTTATTCCTACAAATTTGGCATTGTCACACTAAGAAGAATGATTGCTTTGCAATACTGAGGCCATAAATTCCAATCTGGAAACTACGTGAATCCCAATGTATTTTCTGTTTATTTTGGATGTAATTCTTTTTTTTTTCTTTCTTTTTATCACTCTGCTCAAGCATACCTTTATATTAGCTGTTGTTTCATTAAATAGGTACTACTGGGTTAAGGCATAATGCTGTAGTTACCTAGAAATTAGCACAAAGTTGGTAATTGTTCACTTATACAAACATTTCAAAACTCCCGCCAAATAGTCCCCATGTGCCTGTCAGGCCTATTGTATGTGACGGAGGATTAAAGGGTTATTTTCATCTCCAAGATCCTATCCTATATGTAGTAGGCGTAATATTATTATTATTAATAATAATAATAATAATAATAATAATAATAATAATAATAATAATAATAATAATAATATTAGCAAATCACTCCAATTAGAAATGTAGTATAGTTCTTTTGATTCATTATGTTGCTTAGCTTATGTTCAGGGCATTGCAGGATGTTAGCTATCCATGGTTACGACCATGCATATGCTCACAGTAAAGGCCCCATCACGCGCTCCGGTATATCGTGCGATCGCATGAGCAATCGCACCCGCCCCCATCGGTTGTGTGTCACGGGCAATTCATTAACGTTCATTGATTCATGTGACGTTCAGTGTCACACCAATAGAAGCAGAGGGCAGAGATGAGAGAGAGAGTCCTCATTGCCGGCGGGACGCAGGTAAGCTGTGTTTGTTGTTCCCGTGGTGTCACACGTAGCGATGTGTGCTGCCTCGGGAACGACGAACAACCGGCGCACAGAAGGAGGAACGACATTATGAAAATGAACGATGTGTCAACGAGCAACGATAAGGTGAGGATTTTTGCTCGTTAGCAGTCGTTCAGAGGTGTCACACGCTACGACATCTCTAACGATGCCGGATGTGTGTCACAAATTCCGTGACCCCGACGACATATCGTTAGATATATTGTAGCGTGTGACGGGGCCTTTAGTTGCTACTGGTCATAACCATGGATACCTAAGGTCTTGCAATGCCCTGAACATGAGGTAAGTGATATAGTGAATCAGAAGAAATATGCTACATTTCTAATTGGAGGCATTTGCTAATATTATTATTATATTGGTATAAGATCTTGGAGATGGGAATACCCCTTTAATGATTATAAGTAATAAGCTCTTCCTATTGCCACTTTTTGTTCTTTACTTAATGGTTTTAAACCTTTCACTTTATTGTGAAGGATATTAAGATATTTGAGACATTGCACTTCTCTCTCATATTATTTTATATTTAATTATTTTATTTAAATAGGGTTTCACTCTTCTATTTAATTATGGCCATCCTTGCCATCAGACAGGATGGTAATATTGGTGCCCAAGCATCAGGCTGTGGCACAACTCCAGTCCATACTAATGACAGAAATTGTGCAATATACATGTCTAAAGGCTGCTTTACACGCTGCGACATCGCTAGCGATGTCGCTAGCGATCGCACCCACCCCCGTCGTTTGTACGTCACGGGCAAATCGCTGCCCATGGTGAACAATATCACTAGGAAACGTCAAACGGATTTACCTTCCTAGCGACGTCGCTGTTGCCGGCGAACAACATCTTTTTTTAGGGGGCAGTTCGTGCAGCGTCACAGCGACGTCAATCAGCGAGCCACCTATAGAAGTGGAGGGGCGGAGCACAGCCGAATTCACGTCACTCACACCTTGTTGCCACAGGAACGCTGTTGTTCGTCGTTCCTGGGGTATCACACGTAGCGATGTGTGCTGCCTCAGGAACGACGAACAACCTGCATCCAGCACTAGCAACGATATTTTGAAAATGAATGACGTGTCAACGATCATCGATTTGGTGAGTATTTCTGATCGTTAGCGGTCGCTCGTAGGTGTCACACGCAACGACGTCGCTAACGAGGCCATATGTGCGTCACAAATTCCATGACCCCGACGACATATCATTAGATACGTCATTGTATGTAAAGCGGCCTTTAGGGTCTTCTAAATCTTTGAAATTGGACTCATGAAAAGGGCTCAATTGGCCACATGAAGGTATACTTTTCATAAGTTGTCAACTGCTTAAAGTCAGTTTTTCCTTTTTCTTTACTGTGACTCGTCTGAAGTTCTCCTCCCCAACACCAGGAATAGAGCAATGTTTACCATAAGCAGTTGCTACGGAAACAAAGGGATGGCAGCAAGTAACTAGTAGGGGTCCTCTGTTTATTAATAGGACCAGTGTATGACATTTGTTTGGAGTTGTACAGATGACTTGACAAATGTACTTTGTGTCCGAGAGAGTCTATCTACAACTAATGTCAAATCAAGCGGAAGAGCTTCAGAGCAGAACAATTGAAATAAAATAAGGAAAAAGTACAAAAATGAACTTTTAGCATTTGGCATGCATCACATGAAACAGGTAACCATAGAATGTGAATCCTCCTGATCTTTCTTGAACACTGTTCAAATGTCTGCATTTTTTTCCAAAGCAGAGGTAAATACAGTGGGAAAAAAACTAATGCAAACAAAATGGTCATGTAACACTGTAGCTGGGACTAGAGATGAGCGAACCTTAGGCTCGGAGCTTGGGGTTAGGTCTCTTTAAATGATGTGAAAATAAGCTAGATAAGTATCGTGCTATTCTCGTGTCTGATTGATGCCCTACATTGTGCGTGCTGCGGGTACTGTTTCTTCGGCTCAAATTAGGCTTACATTCAGCGTACTAAGATGTGTAGTTCATGGAGAATTTTTTTAAAAAAATAACACCACCCCCACACCTCCAGAAATGTGTTGCTTTTGGCATATAGCAAAAAATTTCCGGAGGTGTGTGGGCGATGTTATTTTTATTTATTTTTTTTAATTCTCTGTGAACTTCACATCTTAGTTCGTACGCTGAATGTAAGCCTAATTTGAGCTGAAGAAACAGTATCAGCAGCGCGCACAATACAGGGCATCACGCACACATGAGCAAAGAGCGATACTTACCTGGCTGATTTTCACATCATTTTCCGAGCCCAAACACCAAACCCTGAGCCTAAGGTTCACTCATCTCTAGCTGGGACCATAAGAATTTAAAAGTTAAAGTTCTTCAAAGCACTACTCTAGTGTTTTGTTTATTTCACTGCTGGACGTTTGCTTTAAATCAAAATCCCCTTTTTCCGGTATTGCTTAGTTTCTGCAGCACCATATTTCTCATTGCTTTCCATGGTGAAAAAATGCTGGTACAACCCTGAAGCACTGACATGCTGCTTCTTTTAATAATGCAGCAGTTTTCCTTTTCAGTCAGTAAAAAAGTTATAATGTGAATGAGATTTCTCTTTTTTTCCTATTTGTAAGGAGTGGACCACCTAGACTGGTGAAGCCTATGAACTAAGTGCAAGGCTTATCAAAAATTGAAAAGATAGATTGTACTACACCCTGGAATACACATGCAGGATGCGCTCATAAAACATTTTCCCCCATTTGGAAAGAGTGGGACTCCTACACTGGTAATGCATATGGACTGTGTGGAAAGGCTGCCAAAATTTTTAAGGAGCAACTCTAATACACCCTGAAATAAATGTAGAGTAGTATATTTAGAAGGAGTGGAACTTTTTGGCAAACAGCATGCAGTCCAGGAGGCAACTACTTAGTATAATATTGGCACAACAAGGACCTTTACAAATCCAACACCGATTTTGTTCCAGCTGAGGTGGGCTGCAGTTCCTTCTGTGCTGGCTTAGGGCATCAGACAGCTCCGAGGCTTCAAATAGATTGAAGCCGGGGTTTCCACATTTTTTTAATCTCCTCATAGACTTTTGGAAATGAAAATTCATGAACCATGTGTGGGGGAACTTTTCCAACCCATTCCAAAGGAAAGAACACCGAAGTCCTTTGGCCATTTATTCACACGAGAAGTGCATAGGGCCTTTCTCCCATTGTGTGAATGCATCTTTTTTTTCTCGGAAATGAAGCAAATCCAAGACTCGCAGGCTGCAGTCACTGCTTCATTAATGCTTAAATTGATTCCATACATTTTTAGTGCCACCAGGGGTGTAATAACTAATAGGTGCATCTGACTGTCGATTGAAAATGTTGACAGGCTAACTGTTCTTAAAATGAACAATTCCTTGCTTGGCCCAGAATTTTCAACCCAAGTGGATGACATTAACTGAATATAAAGCCTATTACGTTTTTTTTCTGGTTATACATTTCATGGTTTATTGTATTTCTTGTCTTCCTCCTTCTCCTCTACCATATCAGCATACTTATCACGTGGCCCTCGCTTCAAATTTTTACAGGGCCATCAGGCAGCCATTACCCATAATTTTACTCGACACAGACTAAGTTGATTCCGTAGGTTTTTTAGTGGAGCCAGGGGCATAATATCTGATAGCTGCATCTGCCTGGCAACTGTAAATGCTGACAGGCTGACTGTTTTTAATCCCTTCACGACCTTGGATGGATCTATCCGTCAAGGATCGTGTCCTGTTAAGCCCCGCCCCCTGCCGCGGGCAGGCGGCGGTCGGCACACATATCAGCTGTTTTCAACAGCTGGCATGTGTGCCTGCATGTTGCGAGTGGAATCGCTTCCACTCGCAACATTTAACCCCTTAAATCTCGCTGCCAAAGTCTGGCAGCGAGATCTATATGCGCGCGGCCATGATTTTTACTTACTGCCGCCCCCACCGGAAGTCACGTGAGTGATCACGTGACGTTCGGTGGTTGCCATCGTAGCACAGGGTCATGTGATGACGCCTGTAGCTACGAAGTTTCACTTTCGTTTTTCCTCGGCACGGAGCAGAGGGAAACCGTAAGTGACTGAATCTGCTGTTTACAGCTGTATAGCTGTGATCAGCAGATAGATAAGAGCGATCGGATTGCTGATCGCTATAGCCCCCTAGGGGGACTAGTAAAATAAAAAAAAAAAAGTAAACAAAAGTTTTAAAAAATAAAAAAAAAAAAAAAAACTTAACAGTTCAAATCACCCCCCTTTCACCCCATTGAAAATTAAAGGGTTAAAAAATAAATAAATATACACATATTTGGTATTGCCGCATTCAGAAATGCCCGATCTATCAAAATATAAAATCAATTATTCTGATTGGTAAATGGCGTAGTGGCAAAAAAATTCCAAACGCCAAAATTACGTAATAATAATAACAGGCGATCAAAACGTAGCATCTGTGCAAAAATGGTACCATTAAAAATGTTACCTCGAGACGCAAAAAATAAGCCATCACTGAGCCATAGATCCCGAAAAATGAGAACGCTACGTGTTTCGGAAAATGGCGCAAAACGTGCGCCACTTTTATTGGACAAAATTGTGATTTTTTTTTTAACCCCTTAGATACAAGTAAACCTATACATGTTTGGTGTCTACAAACTCGCACCAACCTGAGGCATCACATAGATACATCAGTTTTACCATATAGTGAGCACCGTGAATAAAACATCCCAAAAACTATTGTGCCATCACACTTTTTTTGCAGTTTTTCCACACTTGGAATTTTTTTGCAGTTTTCCAGTACAATATATGGTAAAACCTATGGTTTCATTTAAAAGTACAACTCGTCCCGCAAAAAACAAGCCCTCATATGGCAAGATTGACAGAATAATAAAAAGTTACGGCTCTCGGAAGAAAAGGAGCAAAAAACAAAAACGCAAAAACGGAAAGTGCTGAAGGGGTTAAAATGAACAAGTCTTGTATTGGCCCCAACTTTTCAACCCCAACTAATGACAGCAGCGGAACATAAAGCCAATTCATATTATCTTATTTATTATGGTGTATTCCCTTGCACCCCTTTAAACCCATAAAGGGGTATATGGGTCATGGTTTTTTTTTTTTTTTAGTCCTCTTCCTCCTCTTTCTCCACCATATTCACAGAGACCTCATGTGACAATTGCTCATAATTTTTAAAGGGCCATCATGTGGGCTTCAATCAATTTTCTGAAGGCCAGCAGACGGCCTTCACTCATAATTTTGAAAAGGCCAGCAGCTGGTCCTCACTCATAATTTTTAGAGGGCCAGTAGCTGTCTCTTATTCATGATTTTTTGGGGGTCAGTATCCGGCCCTCAAGTTTCAGAAGGCCAGCAGAAAGCCCTGACTCATAATTTTAAATGGGCCAGTAGCTGGCATTCACAATATTTTCAGAGGGCCAGCAGCTGGCCCTCAGTACTCATTCCCCAGCCACCATTATTTTTCTCGTTGTGCCATCCCTGCCTTACACCAGCATGTGTCCCAAAACATTATCTGTGCCCTTAATGGTGCAGTTACTGGGAAGATCCACTGAACCACCGACATGTGGGAATTTACAAGTGCTTATGACCAAGGACTCTACATTTGCCTGATGGCACACTGGGTGAACCTTGTAGAAGCTGGGACAGAGTCGGACCCTGGGATGGCACACGTTCTACTGATGTCAACTATTCAGGCTTTAGTTCAATTAGGGTTCCCCCACCTACTACACCAGTTGCTGTACCCCCTCCACCTAATTAATTTAGAATTGTCAACTCCGTGCACGTTGTCCATACCAGTCAAAAGCTGTAAGCATTGCAGCATTACCTCAGTGAAACAGCAACAGGCTATGGTGAAACTAATTTCAATATGTGACAAACAGCACCCTGCCGCAGAGTTGTTGAAATATATAACAGACCAGACATAACTCTGACTCTGGCTGCTTAATCTACAACCAGGCCTGGTCGTGTGTTGCGGCTCTGAAATTTGACAAGTTCACACATTTACAAAACCTGGTCGATGTGCTCAACTTAGTGTTTCAGCACTTTCTAAAACCTACCGAGATCTGCCTTAGCTACTTGTAAAATTAAGCCGCGTGTGCACCCCATTTATGTCTCGCAGCCTTTTCGTGACCCTCACTTTAAATGCATTTTGACTAACACTTATTACTAACTGTTTCCTCTTCTTGATCCATGTTACAAAAAGAACTTGAAATATCTCCTTCCTGAGAAGGAGAGGGCTAGTAAAATGATGCAATACCAGAAGGCCCTAGTTGAACATTGCGTACAAAAATTTGCTATCTGACAATGCTGGTGGCAGAGGTCATAGTTCTTGGGGCAACCAATAAGGTGAGATGAGGGAAACATGCACCAGGTCCAACAGAGGAAGGGAAAACTATCAAAGGTCTGGGACAGTTTCATTAGACCCTGATGAGGGAAAAGCTTATGAAGAAAGGCAAGGAGTATCTAGCCGACCGTAGCAGTATCCTCCGTGATTCCCTTTTACTGTACAACATTTGGGTATCCAAGCTGGACACATGGCATGAACTGGCTCTCTACACTCTAGAGGTGATGGCCACTAGTGTTTTTTCAGAGAGGGGGCATAATATCTGATCAACTAAAAATGCTGACATGTGAACTTTACTACAAATGAACAAGGCCTGATTAACCCCAACCTCTTAACCCCAGTGGATGACAACAGCAGAATATAAAGCCAAATTAAATTTTCCTTTTTTTCCTGTTGAATTCCCATGCAACCCTTCCGACCCCAAAAAGAGTATGAAGTTCATGTTTTTTTTTCTTATCCTCCTACTCTTCCACCTACACCACATCAACAGAGTTATCGCACCAAATTTTTGAATGGCCAGCGGCTATAATATTTGGAGAGCCAGAAGAGGGGAAGAGGGCCCTCAATCAATATTTAAAGGTCAGCAGCTGGCCCTCACTCACAATTTTTGGATAGGCGGCAAGCGGCCATCATTGATAAATATTGGAGAGCCATTGGGCAGTCCTCATTCAACTAACAAAACTTTGAGGAATTAACTAAGATGGTGAGTGGCTATGATACCATAATCAGAGTACTCCAAGTTCTGTGTCTATTCAAATGTTCACTGCTAACAATTAAAGAGGAAGTTTTGTGGAGATGGAGAAAGTAAACAGGATGCTTACAAGGTAAAAGGGATTTAGAATAAGGAAGGCTATCACTCCATTTTGCAACGCCATGCCATATCCTGTGGACAGCGCTTGATTGGAGCCAATTTCATCCTACAACAGGACAATGACCGAAAGCACACCTCCAAATTATGCATGAACTGTTTAGGCAAAAAGCAGGCAGCTGGTATTCTATCTGTAATGGAGTGACCAGCCCAGTCACCAGATCTCAACCCTATTGAGCTGTTGTGGGAGCAGCTTGACCATATGGTACACAAAAAGTGCCCATCAAGCCAATCCAACTTGTGGGAGGGGCTTCTGGAAGCATGGGGTGAAATATCTCCAGATTACCTCCGCAAATTAACAGCTAGAATGCCAAAGGTCTGCAAAGCTGGAATTGCTGCAAAGGGAGCATTTTTTCACAAAAGCAAAGTTTGAAGGAGAAAATTACTATTTCAAGTAAAAATCATTATTTCCAACCTAGTCAATGTCTGGACTATATTTTCTATTCATTATGCAACTCATTTGATAAATAAAAGTATGATTTTTCATGGAAAAGACAAAATTGTCTGGGTGACCCCAAACTTTTGAACTGTAGTGTATATACTGATTTATATGGAAAATACATGCCAGCATGTGAGCCTTGTTATGGCCAGGTGATTGCGGGCCACAAAGAATATCCTAGCTGGCCATAGGGCTGCAGTTTGTGCACCCTTGAGCTAGAGCAAAGAAAAGAAGCAAAGAATATTTTTCACTCTCGAAAACCCGGCATAACCATGCATTATACCATGAATAGCCCATTGATTCTTGTTGGAACTTTGTAATGCTTACTGTGCAGTGGTGACACTACAGTGGGACTAAATATCTACTGCCAAGTTCTCCAACTGCTAAGGGGGCTTTGTAACAAGACACTTTGTAATATGCTTATTGTTGAGAGAGACATCTAACAAAAAGCAATAATAACTTAATTTCAGAATCCTGTTAAATTCAGAATGCAAACAATGTAAAAACAAGATGAAAACTGTGAATAATATTTAAATCTAATTAATAAAATTAACCAGACCATGCCTGTGAAGATTAGAAATGTATTATAAAGGGTAATGTTCAATGCAAGATCACCGGATTTTAATTAAATTATACATGCTATTCTGCAGTTTATCAACTTTGAACATTACAGGCACAATTATATAAAAACTTAGAGTATAAAACAAATATATTTTAAATTGTTATTGAACATAGTATCTGATTTAATTCTATATCTACATTGAGAGCTTCTCAAAATCACTCAATCTGTTGCTTTAATCTCAAAACGACAAAACTGAACTAATGTCCTCCAGGCCTGAAATATGTTATTTTGGGTTGCCAAATGTATGTATTTTCATCTTTCACTGATAGATTTGTCATTGCTGCTGCTGTTATATTAATGTTATATTAGGTGGCTTTGTTACTAAAATTGACTTAAAGTGGGTATCTGAGACTTTGCTTATTTTTTTGCTGTCAGGCTATGAACTACCATACTCTGATCTATGCTGGCTAAGAGTAGAAATAAGCCAACCTCCCAAGGCTCGATATGGTTTGTGTTCGCCGGCTTTACCTGTGTTCATCGAATGGTTTGACAAACATAGCCAAACCCCATTGAATTCAATGAGAGGCAAAAACAAAGAAATAGACAACAATTTTAGGGGGGCCCAAAAGCTACTAAAACAGCTCAAAGCGTTTTACAGTACAGCCACTAGCTTCCTAGACTATTAACATAAGAAATATTGAGATAAATGAATGAAAACTAAAGGCCTGGTAGGTTGGGAGGCCTCATACCTCGTGAACCAGCTCAAACTGCTTTTCTGCTCAGCCACACTCAGTGGCTGCAATATTAGCTTCATAGACTGTTATTGGTATACACATTTAAGGATAGTAAGGGAGGTAGATGAGTGAAAGATAGCTGCATGCCTGCCAGTCTGGGAGCCCTACTGCTCCAAGCAGCACACAACAAGGTCACCCAACTAGGAGTCACTATCTCCATTTCATACAATTCGAGGCAGACAACAGGACCATGGCATCAATTGCCCCAGAGTACCCATCGTGTTTTAGCCCAGCAGTGAGGCATGGGCAATGTACCAGACAGGGTCAGGCCCAGAATTTGCAGCTTTCAAATGAAGATTTGGTTGAGTGACAGCAGTAGGCCTGTTCTTCTGAGACTCCAGCCACTACAGACAATACACAACGTGGACACCCAACTTGGAGTCTCCACATTTCCAAAAAGTAGGGGCAGACACCAGAACAGTGGCATCAATTGCCCCAGAGTACCCATAGCATTTTGGCTCAGCAATGAGGCATGGGCCATGCCCCAGGTAGGGTCTGGCCCAGAATTTACAGCGTTCAAATTAAGTTAAAATTAAGAAATGGGTGGGTGAGTGACTGGTTTAGGACTGTTGTACTAAGAGTCCTCATACCTCAAGCAACAAGCTACAACTGCTTTTCTGCTCAGCCCCAGTCAGGTTCCAGCAATATTAGCTCCATAGACTGTTATTGCTAGACACATTTAAGAATAGTAAGAGAGATGGGTGAGTGAAAGTTAGCTGCATGCCTGCCAATCTGGGAGCCTCCTCCTCCAGCCAACACACAACAAGGATACCCAATCAGCGTAATCTTGGGAAACTTACTGCGCTAAAAAAAAGGGTACATCAAACATGAGGCCAGTATCATGAAGGTGACAGAAAAATCTAAATATTGCTTGTGGTGTGACAGCCAGACACCAGATAAAAGCGGTAGGTAGAATAACAGTAACGGCCTCTCCATGAGCAGATTTTACCATTCTTAGTAAAGGGGTGTAGGGTAAATGAGTGGTAACTGCCTTGGTAGATAACCCAGATAATATGTTAAAAAAAGACATTATTTATGGACGTTCATAATTAGAGATGAGCAAACCTTTCAAAATTTGGTTCACTAACTTTTACTGAGCTTCGCGGTGTTTGCCGGACAGTTCAGCAAACAATTCAGAAAACATACTGAGCCCATTGAATTCGATGGGGCCAAACTTATGTGTTGTAAAATGGTGTAGGGGGCTGTAAAAAAAAGAAAATCAGGACATACCTCCCGAGGCTCTTGCATGGCTGTAACTGCTCCTGCGGCTATAACTGCTCCCAAGGCTGTACTTCCGGAGCTGCTGATTATCCCTCATCCATATTAACTGCTTTGCCTGACCACCAGAGTCTCTGATTGGCTGCAGTTAGACCCCGCCCCAGACAGTGACTGTGATTGTTTGAAATCACAGACCCTGTCTGAGAGTCTATTGTGATCTAAAATAAAATAAATAAAATTGGCGCAAGGGCCCCCATCTATGGATACCAGCACAGATAAAGCATATGGCTACAGGCTGCTGCCCCCAGCCATGCACTTATATTGGCTGTGTATCAAAATAAGAGTAACCGCATGTGGCTTTTTTAAAATTATTTAAATAAGTTTAAAAAAATGGCGTGTGGTCCCCTCCAATTTTTATACCCAAACAAGATAAAATCCGATAGCTGGGGGCTGCTATTCTCAGTCTGGGGAGACCCAGGGTTATTGGACCTAAAAACAGCAGCCTGCAGCCACCCAGAATTGCCGCATCCATTAAAGCTGATAATCCTGGAACTTTACCCAGCTCTTCCCAATTGCCCTGATGCGGTGGCAATCATGTTATTAAGGGCTTAATTGCAGCTCACAGCTGCCACTAAGCCCTAGATTAGCAATGAGAGGCATCTATGAGACCCCAATTACTAATCTGTAAGTGAAAGTAAATAAACACAAACACCAAAAAATCCTTTATTTGAAATAAAATACAAAAAACTCTATTTCACCACTTTATTAACTTCCAAAAACCCAGGTCCAATGCAATCCACATGAGGTTCCACAACAATTCAATCTCTGCTACATCTGAACTGACAGTGAACGGCCATAGAACATTACCGCATGCTGTAACTTCAGGCAGAGACTGAGCCACAGCAATCAGCAGTGACGTCACTCACGTGCCTGTGCCTGCAGGTAACTTGACCTCAGATACCTTAATAAACAGACCTGAATCTGCTGGTAGAAAACTGTGTTTTTTTTGCCAAGAGATGCAGATTTGATGCTGAAATTCTTACACCATATACCTGCACCCAATCTACATCTCCTGGCAAAAAAACCACATCAGTATCGCATGCGGTATGAAGCGGTAGGGATGCATTTTTTTTGACAGGAGGTGTAGATTGGGTGCAGGAATATGATGTAAAACTTTTATCACTAAATTTGCATCTCTTTGCCTAAAAATGGGAAAAAAAAAACAACTGTTTTGAATCCATTTTGGTGTGGTTTTCTGCCAGGAGGTGAAAATTTGGTTTTGAAATCTGATGTAGACATTTCAGCATGAAGTTTGCACCTCCTGGCAGAAAACGGCACCAAAATGGCGAAATGGTGAAAATTTTTGTGCATTTTTTGCCAAGAGATGCAGATTTGGTGCTGAAATTTCTACAGCATATTCCTGCACCCACTCTACACCTACTGTCAAAAAAAATGCATCACTGCTGCATCACTACACTCATCTATTCATAATAATGATCTACTGGAGATCAAAACATTAAAACTGTATGCAGTCATTGTTACGAATTGGCGCCGCCATAGCCGCAAGCAGCCTGCTGTGGTTCCTGATGAGACCAGGTGCCGGCTGCCATTTTTGACCATGCCTCGAGTCATCCAGCTTGCTGCTTCCTCCTCCATGTCTAAGTGTGGAGAGGCGGCTAGTGTGCATGGGCGCTGATTTACCCCAGCCAGAGCCTAAGTCCAGTATTTCGCCTAGTGAGCATGCTCAGCCTGATAGTGCGATTTCTGAGGCCAAGTCCTCAGTTCAGGCTACTGAGCAAGCTCCTACACTTAGTGTGAAAAGCCTCTTTGCACAGGTACTTGGACACCGTTCAGTGTCTAAGTCCTGTGTTGTGCCCACTGAGCATGCTCAGGCAGATAATCTGATTTCTCAGACTGTTGTTCAGGCTACTGAGCATGCTCAGGCACTTAGTGCATCAAAGGCTTGGCCCGGTAAAGACCTCACTGGGCATGTCCGTGAGGTGGCAGGTTCTGATAGGCCGACACACATCAGGTGTCCTGATGATGTGGCCACTCCGGACTGGCTCACGGAGGCTCGCCCCTATGACACGCAACTCACCATTGGTCGTCAGACTGGTGAGGTGTTTGGGGCGTGGCAGCCATGAGGTCATCAGTGATGTTGCGGTTCTGCATAGGACCCTGGTGATGTCGCTGATGACATGGCACTCCGCCATTGGACCCTGGAGGTGCCATTTTGGTCCACCCTGGGTTTGGGGTGGACCCAGGTTATAAAAGGGGCTGGAGACAACATGGAGGTGCACAGTCTTCTCATATGCTTGTTGTGAGCACACCTCCATGCATAGAGCCCATTGCGGCATAAGCCTTTGTTTGGAAGTGATAGGTAGGGTTAGGCGTCCGGTGCTTGTCACGCCAAGACACCCGTGGCTCAGCACATTAGGGTCAGGCACCGGGCTTCCACCTCCTACCGTCCAGTCCTGCTTGTGTAGCCCAGTGGAGTTAACTGGGCTTTGGCTGCTGCGCCTCCTGTCCGGTTGTGCCCCCTACGCACACGGACAGCGCAACCCAGGACTTCTGTGGCGTTAACAAGAAGTTCCTGGGCTGGGTGTGTGTACCCCCACCTACTGTCTCCTCCCCAAAATCCTATAGAATGTAAGCCCGCAAGGGTAGGGCCCTCTTCCCTTTGTACTAGTCTGTCTACTGTAACTTGTGTATGTATTCTGTATGTAACCCCTTCTCAAGTACAGCACCATGGAATTAATGGTGCTCTATAAATAAATAATAATAATAATACCCTGTTCCTTTCGTATTGGCTTCCCAGTCAATGCTACTGGTGTGACCACCTGGCCTGACGCGTCCTTCACACACGTGGTGAGTCGAGAGGTGACCAGAAATGCAAATTGGAGGACCGCTCAGCCTGACGTGTCCTACCCACATGGCCAACAGGGCGCTTTCGCGGCGGTCTTACGGTCAATGCTACCTGGTCACCACCCAGTCTGACGCGTTCCCTGCACACGTGGTCGGTGTAGAGCCAGGTGCACCAAAACGCTAACTGGGTTGTCGTCCAGTCTGACGTGTCCCTACACACGTGACCGGTTCCCAGGTTTCCTGGGTTATCTCAGAGCCATCCAACTCTGTATGCTCTGCCTAACCTTTGGGTTGCCAGCATCTCCTTTTCCAACTGGGAGCACGGTGGACCCCCATAACAGTCATATCTTCAAACATATTGGCAGGGTACCCTGAAAAATAAAAATAAATTTCAAATACAGTCAAATTCTGTCGCTTATCCATGTTATGTAAATAAAAGCTTATAACCTGACTTTAAATTTATCCCATGGTTTCATAAATTACTCTTTTGAAAGCTGAAACCCTCCCAAATTTGGTTTAGGTTATGAAAATAAAGTTGCTGCAATGCTGAAATATTGATCATTTAATGAACACAGAAAGGAAAGGTCAGATTTTGGCAAGACAAAAGTTTTGCCGCCCACAAAAAGTAATGTGAAAATCAAACAAATAATTAACTTCTAATATAAAGATATGTTGCATAACATTGGTGAATGAAGTTGTGGTGCTATTAGAGCCATATTTAATATTTTGTGTGACTTCCATGAGCTTGAAGGATTGCATCCATGCGGTTCAACAATGATTCATACAATTTATTGATGAAGTCATCAGGAATAGCAAAGAATGCAGTCTTACATGCCTCACAGAGTTCATCTAGGACATCATGCCTCGCTCCATCCACCAACGTCACATTGCACCACAGACTGTCCAGGAGTTGGCGGATGCTTTAGTCCAGGTCTGGGAGGAAATCCCTCAGGACAGCATCCTTAACCTCATCAGGAGCATGCCCAGGCATTGTAGGGAGGTCATACAAGCACATGGAGGCCACACACAATACTGAGCCTCATTTTCACTTGTTTCCACTTTCATTTTGTCTTGTTTTATCTTGTTTTGATTTTCATTTTGATTTGTTTCCACTTTCATTTTGTGTGTGTCTTCAATGCAAAATCACTACGGACCCTTTTGATTTGCATAATTTCCAGGGAGAAATGCACCTAGGATTTCACTGTGTTGAGCGCCTTCGCTGGCTGCTGGCGGTGTTTTCTCTGGCTGGTGTCCCCGAGATCAGGGACTGTTTGGTCTTGCTGGTCTACTAGGCATTGCTCCCACCTAGCCAGAATCCTGATCCACACTGATGAGCGGCAATATCGCGAAACAGCTGTCTGTGGATGGATAACTGGCCTTGGTATTTCCCTTGTCATATCTTTAAACTCGTCATGAGCTGGATATTGACTAAAGGGCCACTTAACATGGTGGTTATAGTGGTATCCTAAAAAGAGCCACTAGGTCCTTCTTGGAGGCATATCTGGCTATTTTCCGTGTCAAGACTCCTAACAGAGGCTTCATGGAACTTTTTGATTTGCATTATCCAATTTACTGCAGCAGTCTTGAGGTAGATGAGGCTAACCTGTGCAAAAGTATATAGTAACTATTATACTTTCCTTAAAACTCAGGAACAGAGTGCCTGAGCTGACTTTAAAATGACTTGTATGATGACATCAGAGATGCTTGTCAGGTTACTTAGTACAGAGTGGAACAGAGGGAGCTTGCCATAGGAGAAGGGAACAAAGCCTGCCACTGGAGCCATGACCTGCAAGTCAAAAGGCTACTGACAGAAGTCTATTTTTGCAGAGGTGTATGAGCAGTATTTGACTGCCCATCGGTGGATCTGCAAATTCACCAATGGCCCACCCTCCTAATATAAACACCACAGTCCATGCTATAGTAGAGAAGACAGCTGGAATAAGTAAATCCAACAGCTTAATTAAACTTTTAGTTTAGAGACAGCAGATTGATGATAAATATCATCAGGCAATATAACACATCTAGCTGCCGTGATAATTATTAGCATGGAATTCTATCCAATAATATGTTAAGCCTTTAGGCTGAAATCACACGTGCTGTTTTAGTTGAAGTTTTTGATGCACAAATTTGGGACAAAGCCAGGAGTTGAATAAAGTAGAATAAGAAGTATAAAGGACCTATGCATTTGCTTCTATTCTATTTCCTTTAAGTCTTATTTTGCAGGAACATTCACATATATCTTTTTTATACTCATGGGAATTCTAAAGCTGTCGCTTGTATTTGGCAGTTTGTATAAATGAGGCTGAGGAACTGTAGAAGAACTCCTAGGAAAGGATAAATATAATGCAGCAATAGATCTTTTCTTGTATTGGCTGTGACATCTCTTGTCTTTAAAAGCTAATGAATGAAGGCTTGTTCCTGATTCAAATCTGCATTTTGATCTTCCAGTGCATTGACTAGCACCTTCAGTACAGAAATTACTGTATCCATCTGCTTAATTTGTTGAACTCTTGTTCTTCAGAGTTTCTCATCAAGATGGTTATCTGCGAGTATGGTATAAAGCTAAATGGCTCCAGCCAAGGGTGCAACATTTCACACTAAAACAGGACTAATGTTTTAACAACCTCTTTTCTGAGTTAGAAAGCAGTTCTCAGAAGAAAAAGCTATTATTATGGATGATGGCTAATATAGTTAGCTTTTACTGCTTTAGGACCTAACTTTCCTCATATATTTGGCTTAATAGTTTAACTTGGTTGAACAGATTTGTGTGCAATATTTTTTAACAGAGTTTACAAATATTTTGGCATTAAAGGGTTTGCTGTGAATAGAATAATTTCTTGCTTCCAGAGATGAGCGAACCCGTGGAAGTTTGGGTTCGCCAGGTTCAGACCAGCTTTACATAAAGTTCAGTTCTGGCCCCAAACTTTACCTGAATTCCATTGGAAGTCACTGATTGGTAAATTTGGTTCTCTACCCACATATAGCCAGCCGTAAACAGTACACATTCCAAGGGGGGAGCAGGGTTTTCTTTTTGGATACACTACATTCGATAATGATGTTTACTGTATACCTCTAGTGAGAGTCATTCAGAGACTGCAATCGGCTTGCACAGGGCCGAGCACAGAACGTACCAGAGCACAGTGATGCTCAATCAAATGGTTAACTTATGTAAAACACCCAAACTGTGAATTCAGAAACTGAATTTTTTGTAAAGTCCGTTTTCGGTATGAACCCCAAACTTTGCAGGTCAGGTTTGCTCATCTCTACATTCTTCCAGAAAGATGACCACACATGTCAAGAGAATGCGTGCGGTATTCTGACTCTCCCTCATTGAAATTTATTACATGGGCTGAGCTGTAATAGTAGAGTAGTATAATAGTAGTGTAATAATTGTAGCCAATGACACAGTTTTTGAAAGACAGCAAAACATTTTTTTAACTACTCCTTGACAAAACTTTAAAAAACTTTTGATAGTTTCTTCAGAAATCTATGTATACGAATAGACAACATTTGCATTGATACACTTGGAATAACAATCTCAATATGCAAAGATTTAGTCAAACTTCTGCACAAAGTTACATTAACTATATAAATTTATTATCTAAAGTACTGCATGACAAATGTAAAATATTATCCAAAAAAAGTGAAATATTATGTAATATAGCAGTCACTGTAAAAGCCTCTGCCCCTCCCTCAAAGGAAGAATCATCGGTGACACTCATTTCAGGGGCTGTGTTGCCATTGCTGTGTCCCTTAATGCCTTCCTAGTGCAGTGTCTCAATCCCTGCACCCTGTGCGCTGTATCCTTTACCTCCGTGAGCTGTCTTCATTGTGCAGTATCTCCTTCCATGCCCTGTGATAAGCGCAGCGTCCGGACTGTTGTCAGCTTATAAATAGTAGTAGGCCAGCAGAAGGGTGGCGTCACTATGTCAAGTGGTGCAGAACATTAGCATCATCCTGCAGGTGACATCACTGGGCTCTAGCAGTGACATCTCTCTGCTGTCAACTTATTGTTATTCATAAACCAACAACAGTCCAGACGCTACACGCATCGCAGGGCACAGAAGTAGATACTGCACAGTGAAGACAGCACACAGGGGAGAGACGGTGCATGGAGGCGGGGACAGCGCACGGGGAGACAGCACCGTGGGTTGTGGTGGAGACAGTACATGGGGGAGAGGTGGAGACAGCGCATGAGGGGAGGCAGTGCACAGGGGACGGGGATTGAGACTCTGCACTAGGAGGAGACTCATGGAGACAGCAGTGACAGCACAGCCCCTAAAATTAGTGTCACTGATGATGATTCATTTCAGTCAGGAAAGAAGCTGTGACAGTTACCACAGCCTCTTCCCCCTGATGACACTTTGAATATCTAGGATGCTTAAACATAGAAATAGAAAACAAAATTAGTAGCTATTAGTATAGTTAAGGAACTTTGAAAGCAAATATATTAGACAATAGCTTAGATTATGGCACTACAAAGATGGGAAGTTAGAACAAAAATGCATTGCTTTCTGACCACCTTTTGAAAATTTCAATACACATTAAAAAGTGAACAAGTGAGCACACAATTCATCCAATTAATGCATCTAATGTCGGGATTACCAACTTGCAGAACTCCTGATGTGATACTATAGCTTTCATAATGCACTGGAGCATCCTAAAAACGTGTTACTTTCAGGACATGTGGTTTCACAACAGCTGGATTGCTGCACATTTCTGATCTAATGTGTAAAGAGGTGTCCTGATCTCCACCAACATTTTCTTTAATTTGATTGCAAATGCATTTGTTCCCCCAGAGGAAATTTATCCTGAAGATATCAAACTGGCATAGGGGCATATCTCTTAAAATGGTAGTTGCAACTAAATTATTTCTTTTAAAAAATGCATCCAACTGTTTGACTTTTTTAACCTCTTCACGACACTGATGTACTGGGTACGTCATATATCGTGTGAGGTTAATTCCCGCCGCCTGCCATGGGCAGTCCATGGCCATTCACGCACATATCAGCTGATTTCAACAGCTGACATGTGTGCCTGCCAGGCGCAAGTGGAATTACGTTCCACCTGTGCCTATTAAGCCCTTACATCTCGCTGTCAAACTCTGACGGCCAGATGTATTAGCGCGCCGCCATAAGCATAACTTATCCAGCCCCATTGAAAGTCACGTGACGTGATCACGTGCCTTTCAATGGTTGCCGTGGTAGAACAGGGTTATGTGATGACTCCTGTAGCTATCATTAGTCACTTTCTCTCACTGCCGGTAGACTGCCGTGTGTAAGTGTAAAGCATCTTTTCTCTAGATCTCAGCTAAGTAGAAGAAATGGAAGCGTGATCAGACTGCTGATCGCTATAGTCCCCTAAGGGGCTAGTAAAATTTAAAAAAAAAGTCGTCAGCGATGTGCGAAATGTCGCTGGGTATTTATTTTTTTTTCAACTGATCTTTGAGAATTGAATCACAAAGTACAGTGCCTTGCAAAAGTATTCGGCTCCCTTGAATTTTTCAACTTTTTCCCACATTTCAGGCTTCAAACATAAAGATAAAAATTTTAATGTTATGTTGAAGAATCAACAACAAGTGGGACACAGATGTGAAGTTGAACAAAATGTATTGCTTATTTTAAACTTTTTTAAAAAAAACAAAAACTGAAAAGTGGGGCATGCAATATTATTCGTCCCCTTTAAGTTAATACTTTGTAGTGCCACCTTTTGCTGCGATTACAGCTGCAAGTCGCTTGGGGTATGTCCCTATCAGTTTTGCACATCAAGAGACTGAAATTCTTGCCCATTCTTCCTTTGCAAATAGCTCGAGCTGAGTGAGGTTGGATGGAGAGTGTTTGTGAACAGCAGTTTTCAGCTCTTTCCACAAATTCTCGATTGGATTCAGGTCTGGACTTTGACTTGGCCATTCTAACACCAGGATTTGTTTATTTGTGAACCATTCCATTGTAGATTTTACTTTGTTTGGGATCATTGTTTTGTTGGAAAACAAATCTCCGTCCCAGTCTCAGGTCTTTTGCAGACTCCAACAGGTTTTCTTCAAGAATAGTCCTGTATTTGGATCCATCCATCTTCCCATCAATTTGAACTATCTTCCCTGTCCCTGCTGAAAAAAGCAGGCCCTATCTTCCCTGTCCCTGATGAAAAAAAACAGGCCCAAACCATGATGCTGCCACCACCATGTTTGACAGTGGGAATGGTGTGTTCAGGGTGATGAGCCGTGTTGCTTTTACGCCAAACATATCGCTTGGCATTGTGCCCAAATAGTTCGATTTTGGTTTCATCTGACCAGAGCACCTTCTTCCATATGTTTAATGTGTCTCCCAAGGGGCTTGTGGCAAACTTTAAACAACACTTTTTATGGATATCTTTGAGAAATGGCTTTCTCCTTGCCACTCTTCCATAAAGGCCAGATTTGTGCAGTGTACGACTGATTGTTGTCCTATGAACAGACTCTCCCACCTCAGCTGTACATCTCTGCCGTTCATCCAGAGTGATAACGGGCCTCTTGGCTGCATCTCTGATCAGTCTTCTCCTTGTTTGAGTTGAAAGTTTGGATGGACGGCCGGGTCTTGGTAGATTTGCAGTGGTATGATACTCCTTCCATTTCAATATGATCGCTTGCACAGTGCTTATTGGGATGTTTAAAGTTTTGGAAATCTTTTTGCAACCAAATCCGGCTTTAAACTTCTCCACAACAGTATCACAGACCTGCCTGTTGTGTTACTTGGTCTTCATGATGCTATCTGCGCTTCAAACAGAACACTGAGACTATCACAGAGCAGGTGCATTTACACGGAGACTTCATTACACACAGGTGGCTTATATTTATCATCATCAGTTATTTAGGACAAAATTGGATCATTCAGAGATCCTCAATGAAGTTCTGGAGTGAGTTTGCTGCACTGAAAGTAAAGGTAATGAATAATATTGCACGCCCCACTTTTCAGTTATTTATTTTTTAAAAAGTTTAAAATAGGCAATAAATTTCGTTCAACTTCACAATTGTGTCCCACTTGTTGATTCTTCACCATAACATTAAAATTTTTATCTTTATGTTTGAAGCCTGAAATGTGGGAGAAGGTTGAAAAATTCAAGGGAGCAGAATACTTTCGCAAGGCACTGTGTTTGAATTCAAAGGGATCTGTGAACTTGAGTCGATCACAGCAGATCCATCCATCCTAGTAGACATAGAACCCAATGCAACAAAGCAATTTCACCAGAATTATGGTTCATATTGTTTTAAAAAAATGTCATGAAGTCAGAGTTGTGTACAAATTTTACAACCTTTGGAGTTTTCACACCAGCTATGCTAAAATGGGTGAAAGCTAGGGCATTCTTAGCGGGGCTGCAGCTGGGTGTAACGTGGCGTTCTCATCTAATCTAATTCATGTAGAACTGTAGTATACTTACAATGGAAATCTTACACCAGTCAGAGACTGGTGTAAGATTTCTGGCATGGTGCACAGAGGCACATGCCACTTGTCATGAAGATAAGGTATGCACACCAGTGACTATGGAAGGGGAATACATGGAATAGCAGAAACTGCTGTGTGAATACTGACATGAAAAATTCAATAGCTTTTTGTAAGAATGAAATGTGAAAAATGGAACCTGCATTACTGCCATGAATATATGAATAAAGAGAAATTTAGCTACTGAATTGATCAATGCAGAAGAGCCCCAACACTACGCCAAAGTATTTCTCTACGTTGGGGTCCCTAGCTTGTGTGTGTCCTCTCATGCAGTTAAAAAACTTACCGTGTATGGGACGCTGAGACCCAGGCTATATATGCGTATAATGTGGATTGGCAATAGGTGTGTATGGGGGGGGTTCACAAACGAAAAACTACTAACATTAAGGAATAACGTTTGGAACTCCATTCTATGTCTGAACTGGGTGCAAAAAACCTAAAAAAAATCACTATGGGGAGATAAGGTATGCACACCAGTGACTATGGAAGGGGAATACATGGAATAGCAGAAACTGCTGTGTGAATACTGACATGAAAAATTCAATAGCTTTTTGTAAGAATGAAATGTGAAAAATGGAACCTGCATTACTGCCATGAATATATGAATAAAGAGAAATTTAGCTACTGAATTGATCAATGCAGAAGAGCCCCAACACTACGCCAAAGTATTTCTCTACGTTGGGGTCCCTAGCTTGTGTGTGTCCTCTCATGCAGTTAAAAAACTTACCGTGTATGGGACGCTGAGACCCAGGCTATATATGCGTATAATGTGGATTGGCAATAGGTGTGTATGGGGGGGGTTCACAAACGAAAAACTACTAACATTAAGGAATAACGTTTGGAACTCCATTCTATGTCTGAACTGGGTGCAAAAAACCTAAAAAAAATCACTATGGGGAGATAAGGTATGCACACCAGTGACTATGGAAGGGGAATACATGGAATAGCAGAAACTGCTGTGTGAATACTGACATGAAAAATTCAATAGCTTTTTGTAAGAATGAAATGTGAAAAATGGAACCTGCATTACTGCCATGAATATATGAATAAAGAGAAATTTAGCTACTGAATTGATCAATGCAGAAGAGCCCCAACACTACGCCAAAGTATTTCTCTACGTTGGGGTCCCTAGCTTGTGTGTGTCCTCTCATGCAGTTAAAAAACTTACCGTGTATGGGACGCTGAGACCCAGGCTATATATGCGTATAATGTGGATTGGCAATAGGTGTGTATGGGGGGGGTTCACAAACGAAAAACTACTAACATTAAGGAATAACGTTTGGAACTCCATTCTATGTCTGAACTGGGTGCAAAAAACCTAAAAAAAATCACTATGGGGAGATAAGGTATGCACACCAGTGACTATGGAAGGGGAATACATGGAATAGCAGAAACTGCTGTGTGAATACTGACATGAAAAATTCAATAGCTTTTTGTAAGAATGAAATGTGAAAAATGGAACCTGCATTACTGCCATGAATATATGAATAAAGAGAAATTTAGCTACTGAATTGATCAATGCAGAAGAGCCCCAACACTACGCCAAAGTATTTCTCTACGTTGGGGTCCCTAGCTTGTGTGTGTCCTCTCATGCAGTTAAAAAACTTACCGTGTATGGGACGCTGAGACCCAGGCTATATATGCGTATAATGTGGATTGGCAATAGGTGTGTATGGGGGGGGTTCACAAACGAAAAACTACTAACATTAAGGAATAACGTTTGGAACTCCATTCTATGTCTGAACTGGGTGCAAAAAACCTAAAAAAAAATCACTATGGGGAGATAAGGTATGCACACCAGTGACTATGGAAGGGGAATACATGGAATAGCAGAAACTGCTGTGTGAATACTGACATGAAAAATTCAATAGCTTTTTGTAAGAATGAAATGTGAAAAATGGAACCTGCATTACTGCCATGAATATATGAATAAAGAGAAATTTAGCTACTGAATTGATCAATGCAGAAGAGCCCCAACACTACGCCAAAGTATTTCTCTACGTTGGGGTCCCTAGCTTGTGTGTGTCCTCTCATGCAGTTAAAAAACTTACCGTGTATGGGACGCTGAGACCCAGGCTATATATGCGTATAATGTGGATTGGCAATAGGTGTGTATGGGGGGGGTTCACAAACGAAAAACTACTAACATTAAGGAATAACGTTTGGAACTCCATTCTATGTCTGAACTGGGTGCAAAAAACCTAAAAAAAATCACTATGGGGAGATAAGGTATGCACACCAGTGACTATGGAAGGGGAATACATGGAATAGCAGAAACTGCTGTGTGAATACTGACATGAAAAATTCAATAGCTTTTTGTAAGAATGAAATGTGAAAAATGGAACCTGCATTACTGCCATGAATATATGAATAAAGAGAAATTTAGCTACTGAATTGATCAATGCAGAAGAGCCCCAACACTACGCCAAAGTATTTCTCTACGTTGGGGTCCCTAGCTTGTGTGTGTCCTCTCATGCAGTTAAAAAACTTACCGTGTATGGGACGCTGAGACCCAGGCTATATATGCGTATAATGTGGATTGGCAATAGGTGTGTATGGGGGGGGTTCACAAACGAAAAACTACTAACATTAAGGAATAACGTTTGGAACTCCATTCTATGTCTGAACTGGGTGCAAAAAACCTAAAAAAAATCACTATGGGGAGATAAGGTATGCACACCAGTGACTATGGAAGGGGAATACATGGAATAGCAGAAACTGCTGTGTGAATACTGACATGAAAAATTCAATAGCTTTTTGTAAGAATGAAATGTGAAAAATGGAACCTGCATTACTGCCATGAATATATGAATAAAGAGAAATTTAGCTACTGAATTGATCAATGCAGAAGAGCCCCAACACTACGCCAAAGTATTTCTCTACGTTGGGGTCCCTAGCTTGTGTGTGTCCTCTCATGCAGTTAAAAAACTTACCGTGTATGGGACGCTGAGACCCAGGCTATATATGCGTATAATGTGGATTGGCAATAGGTGTGTATGGGGGGGGTTCACAAACGAAAAACTACTAACATTAAGGAATAACGTTTGGAACTCCATTCTATGTCTGAACTGGGTGCAAAAAACCTAAAAAAAATCACTATGGGGAGATAAGGTATGCACACCAGTGACTATGGAAGGGGAATACATGGAATAGCAGAAACTGCTGTGTGAATACTGACATGAAAAATTCAATAGCTTTTTGTAAGAATGAAATGTGAAAAATGGAACCTGCATTACTGCCATGAATATATGAATAAAGAGAAATTTAGCTACTGAATTGATCAATGCAGAAGAGCCCCAACACTACGCCAAAGTATTTCTCTACGTTGGGGTCCCTAGCTTGTGTGTGTCCTCTCATGCAGTTAAAAAACTTACCGTGTATGGGACGCTGAGACCCAGGCTATATATGCGTATAATGTGGATTGGCAATAGGTGTGTATGGGGGGGGTTCACAAACGAAAAACTACTAACATTAAGGAATAACGTTTGGAACTCCATTCTATGTCTGAACTGGGTGCAAAAAACCTAAAAAAAATCACTATGGGGAGATAAGGTATGCACACCAGTGACTATGGAAGGGGAATACATGGAATAGCAGAAACTGCTGTGTGAATACTGACATGAAAAATTCAATAGCTTTTTGTAAGAATGAAATGTGAAAAATGGAACCTGCATTACTGCCATGAATATATGAATAAAGAGAAATTTAGCTACTGAATTGATCAATGCAGAAGAGCCCCAACACTACGCCAAAGTATTTCTCTACGTTGGGGTCCCTAGCTTGTGTGTGTCCTCTCATGCAGTTAAAAAACTTACCGTGTATGGGACGCTGAGACCCAGGCTATATATGCGTATAATGTGGATTGGCAATAGGTGTGTATGGGGGGGGTTCACAAACGAAAAACTACTAACATTAAGGAATAACGTTTGGAACTCCATTCTATGTCTGAACTGGGTGCAAAAAACCTAAAAAAAAATCACTATGGGGAGATAAGGTATGCACACCAGTGACTATGGAAGGGGAATACATGGAATAGCAGAAACTGCTGTGTGAATACTGACATGAAAAATTCAATAGCTTTTTGTAAGAATGAAATGTGAAAAATGGAACCTGCATTACTGCCATGAATATATGAATAAAGAGAAATTTAGCTACTGAATTGATCAATGCAGAAGAGCCCCAACACTACGCCAAAGTATTTCTCTACGTTGGGGTCCCTAGCTTGTGTGTGTCCTCTCATGCAGTTAAAAAACTTACCGTGTATGGGACGCTGAGACCCAGGCTATATATGCGTATAATGTGGATTGGCAATAGGTGTGTATGGGGGGGGTTCACAAACGAAAAACTACTAACATTAAGGAATAACGTTTGGAACTCCATTCTATGTCTGAACTGGGTGCAAAAAACCTAAAAAAAATCACTATGGGGAGATAAGGTATGCACACCAGTGACTATGGAAGGGGAATACATGGAATAGCAGAAACTGCTGTGTGAATACTGACATGAAAAATTCAATAGCTTTTTGTAAGAATGAAATGTGAAAAATGGAACCTGCATTACTGCCATGAATATATGAATAAAGAGAAATTTAGCTACTGAATTGATCAATGCAGAAGAGCCCCAACACTACGCCAAAGTATTTCTCTACGTTGGGGTCCCTAGCTTGTGTGTGTCCTCTCATGCAGTTAAAAAACTTACCGTGTATGGGACGCTGAGACCCAGGCTATATATGCGTATAATGTGGATTGGCAATAGGTGTGTATGGGGGGGGTTCACAAACGAAAAACTACTAACATTAAGGAATAACGTTTGGAACTCCATTCTATGTCTGAACTGGGTGCAAAAAACCTAAAAAAAATCACTATGGGGAGATAAGGTATGCACACCAGTGACTATGGAAGGGGAATACATGGAATAGCAGAAACTGCTGTGTGAATACTGACATGAAAAATTCAATAGCTTTTACTAATGTTAGTAGTTTTTCGTTTGTGAACCCCCCCCATACACACCTATTGCCAATCCACATTATACGCATATATAGCCTGGGTCTCAGCGTCCCATACACGGTAAGTTTTTTAACTGCATGAGAGGACACACACAAGCTAGGGACCCCAACGTAGAGAAATACTTTGGCGTAGTGTTGGGGCTCTTCTGCATTGATCAATTCAGTAGCTAAATTTCTCTTTATTCATATATTCATGGCAGTAATGCAGGTTCCATTTTTCACATTTCATTCTTACAAAAAGCTATTGAATTTTTCATGTCAGTATTCACACAGCAGTTTCTGCTATTCCATGTATTCCCCTTCCATAGTCACTGGTGTGCATACCTTATCTCCCCATAGTGATTTTTTTTAGGTTTTTTGCACCCAGTTCAGACATAGAATGGAGTTCCAAACGTTATTCCTTAATGTTAGTAGTTTTTCGTTTGTGAACCCCCCCCATACACACCTATTGCCAATCCACATTATACGCATATATAGCCTGGGTCTCAGCGTCCCATACACGGTAAGTTTTTTAACTGCATGAGAGGACACACACAAGCTAGGGACCCCAACGTAGAGAAATACTTTGGCGTAGTGTTGGGGCTCTTCTGCATTGATCAATTCAGTAGCTAAATTTCTCTTTATTCATATATTCATGGCAGTAATGCAGGTTCCATTTTTCACATTTCATTCTTACAAAAAGCTATTGAATTTTTCATGTCAGTATTCACACAGCAGTTTCTGCTATTCCATGTATTCCCCTTCCATAGTCACTGGTGTGCATACCTTATCTCCCCATAGTGATTTTTTTTAGGTTTTTTGCACCCAGTTCAGACATAGAATGGAGTTCCAAACGTTATTCCTTAATGTTAGTAGTTTTTCGTTTGTGAACCCCCCCCATACACACCTATTGCCAATCCACATTATACGCATATATAGCCTGGGTCTCAGCGTCCCATACACGGTAAGTTTTTTAACTGCATGAGAGGACACACACAAGCTAGGGACCCCAACGTAGAGAAATACTTTGGCGTAGTGTTGGGGCTCTTCTGCATTGATCAATTCAGTAGCTAAATTTCTCTTTATTCATATATTCATGGCAGTAATGCAGGTTCCATTTTTCACATTTCATTCTTACAAAAAGCTATTGAATTTTTCATGTCAGTATTCACACAGCAGTTTCTGCTATTCCATGTATTCCCCTTCCATAGTCACTGGTGTGCATACCTTATCTCCCCATAGTGATTTTTTTTAGGTTTTTTGCACCCAGTTCAGACATAGAATGGAGTTCCAAACGTTATTCCTTAATGTTAGTAGTTTTTCGTTTGTGAACCCCCCCCATACACACCTATTGCCAATCCACATTATACGCATATATAGCCTGGGTCTCAGCGTCCCATACACGGTAAGTTTTTTAACTGCATGAGAGGACACACACAAGCTAGGGACCCCAACGTAGAGAAATACTTTGGCGTAGTGTTGGGGCTCTTCTGCATTGATCAATTCAGTAGCTAAATTTCTCTTTATTCATATATTCATGGCAGTAATGCAGGTTCCATTTTTCACATTTCATTCTTACAAAAAGCTATTGAATTTTTCATGTCAGTATTCACACAGCAGTTTCTGCTATTCCATGTATTCCCCTTCCATAGTCACTGGTGTGCATACCTTATCTCCCCATAGTGATTTTTTTTTAGGTTTTTTGCACCCAGTTCAGACATAGAATGGAGTTCCAAACGTTATTCCTTAATGTTAGTAGTTTTTCGTTTGTGAACCCCCCCCATACACACCTATTGCCAATCCACATTATACGCATATATAGCCTGGGTCTCAGCGTCCCATACACGGTAAGTTTTTTAACTGCATGAGAGGACACACACAAGCTAGGGACCCCAACGTAGAGAAATACTTTGGCGTAGTGTTGGGGCTCTTCTGCATTGATCAATTCAGTAGCTAAATTTCTCTTTATTCATATATTCATGGCAGTAATGCAGGTTCCATTTTTCACATTTCATTCTTACAAAAAGCTATTGAATTTTTCATGTCAGTATTCACACAGCAGTTTCTGCTATTCCATGTATTCCCCTTCCATAGTCACTGGTGTGCATACCTTATCTCCCCATAGTGATTTTTTTTTAGGTTTTTTGCACCCAGTTCAGACATAGAATGGAGTTCCAAACGTTATTCCTTAATGTTAGTAGTTTTTCGTTTGTGAACCCCCCCCCATACACACCTATTGCCAATCCACATTATACGCATATATAGCCTGGGTCTCAGCGTCCCATACACGGTAAGTTTTTTAACTGCATGAGAGGACACACACAAGCTAGGGACCCCAACGTAGAGAAATACTTTGGCGTAGTGTTGGGGCTCTTCTGCATTGATCAATTCAGTAGCTAAATTTCTCTTTATTCATATATTCATGGCAGTAATGCAGGTTCCATTTTTCACATTTCATTCTTACAAAAAGCTATTGAATTTTTCATGTCAGTATTCACACAGCAGTTTCTGCTATTCCATGTATTCCCCTTCCATAGTCACTGGTGTGCATACCTTATCTCCCCATAGTGATTTTTTTTAGGTTTTTTGCACCCAGTTCAGACATAGAATGGAGTTCCAAACGTTATTCCTTAATGTTAGTAGTTTTTCGTTTGTGAACCCCCCCCATACACACCTATTGCCAATCCACATTATACGCATATATAGCCTGGGTCTCAGCGTCCCATACACGGTAAGTTTTTTAACTGCATGAGAGGACACACACAAGCTAGGGACCCCAACGTAGAGAAATACTTTGGCGTAGTGTTGGGGCTCTTCTGCATTGATCAATTCAGTAGCTAAATTTCTCTTTATTCATATATTCATGGCAGTAATGCAGGTTCCATTTTTCACATTTCATTCTTACAAAAAGCTATTGAATTTTTCATGTCAGTATTCACACAGCAGTTTCTGCTATTCCATGTATTCCCCTTCCATAGTCACTGGTGTGCATACCTTATCTCCCCATAGTGATTTTTTTTTAGGTTTTTTGCACCCAGTTCAGACATAGAATGGAGTTCCAAACGTTATTCCTTAATGTTAGTAGTTTTTCGTTTGTGAACCCCCCCCATACACACCTATTGCCAATCCACATTATACGCATATATAGCCTGGGTCTCAGCGTCCCATACACGGTAAGTTTTTTAACTGCATGAGAGGACACACACAAGCTAGGGACCCCAACGTAGAGAAATACTTTGGCGTAGTGTTGGGGCTCTTCTGCATTGATCAATTCAGTAGCTAAATTTCTCTTTATTCATATATTCATGGCAGTAATGCAGGTTCCATTTTTCACATTTCATTCTTACAAAAAGCTATTGAATTTTTCATGTCAGTATTCACACAGCAGTTTCTGCTATTCCATGTATTCCCCTTCCATAGTCACTGGTGTGCATACCTTATCTCCCCATAGTGATTTTTTTTAGGTTTTTTGCACCCAGTTCAGACATAGAATGGAGTTCCAAACGTTATTCCTTAATGTTACTTGTCATGAAGAGGCACGCATGAATCAGGAGTGTCTAACTCCACCCCACCTCCTCATAAAGACCGGAGAAAATCATCGGTCTTGATGAATTGGTGACTTAATTTTAACTAACTTAGGCCCTGTGCGCACGCTACGGATTTAACGTGGATTTTGCCATGGATTTGCCGTGAAATTGCTGCAAAAAATGTGTCTAACATTGCTGCAGTCATTCCCCAGCAAATTCTATGGGTTTTAAAAAATGCTGTGTGCACACTGCGTTTTTTTATATCCGCGGATTTACCCATGGATTTTCTGCTGCGGAATTAATGAGCATGTCACTTATTTTCTGCAGGTACCTGCGGTTTCTGCCATAGATAATGGTAAAAATCCGCAGGGGTCAACCTGCGGAAAATCCGTGGTAATTCCACGGCAAACTGCGGTAAAACCGCATGCGTATTTCACTGCGGTTTTGGTGTGTTTTTTTACCGCGGGTGCGGGATTCTTTAAAAGGGTCTGGACTTTTCTTAAGAAAAAGGCACTTTCTAGTGCGCACATAGCCTTAAGCGGGCTTTACACGCTACGACATCGCTAATGCGGAGTCGTTGGGGTCACGGAATTCGTGACGCGCATTAGCGATGCCGTTGCGTGTGACATCGATTAGCGATTTTGCATCGTTGCAAAACAGTGCAAAATCGCTAATCGGCGACACGGGGGTCCATTCCCAATTATCGTTACTTCAGCAGTAACGAGGTTGTTCCTCGTTCCTGCGGCAGCACACATCGCTGCGTGTGACGCCGCAGGAGCGAGGAAGCTCTCCCTACCTGCCTCCCGGCCGCTATGCAGAAGGAAGGAGGTGGGCGGGATGTTACGTCCCGCTCATCTCCACCCCTCCGCTGCGATTGGGCGGCGGTTCAGTGACGTTTCAGTGACGTCGCTGTGACGCCGCATGGACCGCCCCCTTAGAAAGGAGGCGGTTCGCCGGTCACAGCGACGTCGCCGGACAGGTAAGTAGTGTGACGGCTGTGGGCGATGTTGTGCGGCACGGGCAGCGATATGCCCGTGTCGCGCAACAGATGGGGGCGGGTACCCACACTAGCGATATCGGGACCGATATCGCAGTGTGTAAAGTAGCCTTTAGGGGTACTTTGCACACTACGACATCGCAGGTGCGATGTCGGTGGGGTCAAATTGAAAGTGACGCACATCCGGCATCGCAGGCGACATCGTAGTGTGTAAAGCCTAGATGATACGATTAACGAGCGCAAAAGCATCGTAATCGTATCATCGGTGTAGCGTCGGCGTAATCCATAATTACGCTGACGCGATGGTCCGATGTTGTTCCTCGCTCCAGCAGCAGCACACATCGCTGTGTGTGAAGCCGCAGGAGCGAGGAACATCTCCTACCGGCGTCACCGTGGCTCCCGTAGGATATGCAGAAGGGAGAAGGTGGGCGGGATGTTTACATCCCGCTCATCTCCGCCCCTCCGCTCCTATTGACCGTCTGCCGTGTAACGTCGCAGTGACGCCGTACGACCCGCCCCCTTAATAAGGAGGCGGGTCGCCGGCCAGAGCGATGTCCCAGGACAGGTGAGTCCATGTGAAGCTGCCGTAGCGATAATGTTCGCTACGGCAGCTATCACAAGGATATCGCAGCTGCGACGGGGGCGGGGACTATCGCGCTCGGCATCGCAGCATCGGCTTGCGATGTCGCAGCGTGCAAAGTACCCCTTACTCTTGATGCACTTGGCTCTGTTATCTGCAATAATGCATCTCTAAATTGGTGCCAAAACAAAAAGAAAACAGGAAACAAAAAAGTCCATAGATTTAGAAAAATAATTATTATGCAGGCCTGGCACTACAATAATTTCTGTATAATTGCTTATGTACTTAAATTTTGTCACAGTGTGATATAAAATATGGATTATTTTTTTTAGAGGAAAGTACTTTTGTTGCGACATTGTGACATGAAATGTAACTGCAGACTGTACACAATATAGATATTTTCACACATGATTTTAGTTGGTAGTTACCCTTGAATGGAAAGCCGCTTAGATTCGATATGTTGCATTGCAGGTGCTGGGCTAATTTTATACACGGTACTCTAATATAAAGCTGAGAAATTAAACAGATGATTTCTTTGGAGAGTGAAGATTATTCCCTCTGGATCCAAAGACATTTTAATAGAATAGCTTCTTAATTACACAAGTGTCCTTGATAACAGCGAGGAACAATTGGGTAGGACAGTATTGATTCTAAGCACTTCTTTTCCTCTTAAAAGATACTCTGAGCCAGCAGAATACTCTCCAATAGGGAGATGAGTTGGAGCTTAACATAATTTAATCAATATGAGTCTTCTTTCATGGCACATAAAGGTGTCTGTATTCATTTAGCAATAAAATTGTCATTATCGGATTATAATGATTTCAAAGGGGAAATAGTCTGGCTAAAAAAGGCGATTCATCAATTTTATATGTTGTAATATATATCTAATTATGTTGAATATGTAAATGCTCATGTAAATCTTTCATTTACCAAAAGCAAAATAGAATATTGCTCCACTAGAGCATTTTCTTGAATTTGCTATGTCACAGCAGATAATGTTGCGTTAATCATCTTATGTATTACCAGGGACAACTGGGATCAATTTCTACCACTTACTCTACGAGCTCAAAGGGAAATATCCTTCAACATACAGTGCGCTAGACACTAAAACATTGTCTGTGCTGCTATAAACAGGGCTTTGCTGAAGATTTTCAATGTCATTGTCAAAAATAATTAGTTTGTTCATGGTATTCCTTTAAGATGCTATGCAAAAAATTCCAATCCTTGAGAGTCCCTCCTTTAAGAAGGCATATTGCTGTAATTATTCAGCTGCATATTGAATCCTAACGCGCTTTTGCTCGACAAGTTGTATGCATAATATATTGATATAAAAAGAAAATATTATGATGCCTTTTTTCCAACACTCTGCCTTCAATCTAAGATTTCATTTATAGAATTCACAGTTGAAGCTTCAGTGCATTATTTTTATTACAGTTGCGATTAAAACCATTCAACCCCATTTTAACTTAAGTTTATTAGCAAAATCTACAAACTTTCTGAGCTTTGCAGTAAATCAGTCAAACACAAACAATTTAAATAGCTCAACATAACTAATAGCAATTTCTCACAATTAGTAAGAGGTGGACCAGGACTGTAAAAATCCAGATCCACACAGGTTCAAAGGAACCCAAGCACCAATCCCGGGCCCAGAATTCTCAGGGAACTCCAGGTAACAATCCGGATCTGGCCACCCAGGTAATAGAAAAAAAGAAGAAAGAAGAAAAAAAGAAAATAAGAATAAAGCTAGCATGTTATACTTACCGGTCTCTGCGCAGCTGTAACTCGGCTTCCAGGATGCTCACTCTACTTCTGAGGCCTCTCATTTTCTTCATTGCTTTCCATGCCCACTAGCATTCCAGGTGTCTCTAATTGGTTGCAGTCAGACAGCATGCCCAGACTGTGTGACAGTGTGTCTGACTGCAACCAATCACAGACATGGTTATTGGGGCCCCCCAGACTAAAAATAACAGCCTGCAGCCGCCCAGGGTTGGCAATCTCAGGCCTTTACCCAGCTCATCTCAATTGCCATAGTGCGGTGGCAATCGGAGTAATAAAGGGTTAATAACAGCTCGCAGGTGACATTAAGTGTTAGATTAGTAATGGGAGGCATCTTTGAGACCCCCCGATTACTAATCTGTAAGTGAAAAGAAATGAACACAAACCTCGAAAAAATACTTTACTTTAAATAAAATGCAAAAAAATCCACCCATTTATTAACCTCACCAAAAACATCAGTGCTATTTTTAGGCTGGGGGGCCCCAATGACCATGTCTGTGATTGGTTGCTGTAGGACATGCTGTCACACAGAGGTGGGGGTGCTGTCTGACTGCAACCAATCAGAGATACCAGGACTGCATGAAGAGAATGAGTGGCCATGGATTTAGAGTGAGCGGCCTGAAAGCAGACTAAGGTTATATGCACACACTGTAGTTTTTTGGCACAAAACTGCACCCAAACTGCAACCATAACTGCAATAAAGACTGCACCTTGTCCCAGTGTGTCTGAAAAATGTTAAAAAAAAAAAAAAAACGCTTGTAATGAAATGCGCTTTTGATGTGTTTTTGGTCCCTTTTTGTCAATTCTGATTTTATGTGTTTTTCAATAGAGAGTGTGACAAAAACCCCGGGTTGGACCCGATGATTCTGGGTGTCTGTGGGTCTGCCCATCACTACGCACAATCCATCACAAAATACCACTTTTAATGACTATTGTAGTCACAAAATTATTTTATCCCTTCAAGACAAGCATCTTCAGTATTTAGATTAGAACCTTTGGACTTTTATGACCTACTGGAAACCTGACTTTTACAGCAGTGATTCAGAGGAATTATAGCTCACTCCTCATGGGCAGTGGCTACCTTTAACTAACATTCTTGAATTGCATTTATCCTCTTCTTCAAACCCAATCAAAGATTTTCTATGAGGTTCAAGTCAGGCGACTGTGACGACCACCAAATATTCTTCCAGGTCTTCGTCTAAAATTTGCTTTGGATAATTGTCAATTAAAAAGGCCAATGATATCAAAGTTTCTGCTTCCCTACAGAAGGCATAATGTTTTCTTCTATGATAACCTGAAACTTGACTAAATCCATCTTTCCCTCCACATGCTTCAGATTTTCAGTCCCTGAGGAAACAAAGTAACCTCAGGGCATCACCAAGCCACCACCATGCTTAACTATAGGTGGTGATTTTTTTCCAGCAATGCCTCTTTCTTTTTTCTCTGAACATAAGGCTGATTCATAGTATTGATAACTTCCAGTTTTGTTTCATTGCCTTACAGAACAGAATACCAAAATATTTATGGCTTATTTATCTGATTTTCAGCCTATTGAAGCTTACTTTTGTACTTCTAGGTCAATAGATTTGTATGTCCTGGAAATGAGATGTAGACATCCTAGAATTTAGTATGCTTCCTACTTTGCAAACTGAAACCTCAGTCCCTGTTGCCACAAAATTTTGCTACATGTCTTTTTCAGACACCTGAGAGTCTTTAATCAACTGACTTCTTGGGAATCTGGTGTAAATTGGTGTTAGCGTCATCTTTATGCCACTTCCAGGTAGTGCAGTCAGTGATCCTTAAGTTTGAGTTTGCCAGCAATGCTTCCAGCATGTCATGGAAAGTTCAATGTCTTTGCTATCTTTTTTTATCCTTTTCCTAGTTTGTACATTACATTTATCAATATTAGGGTTAGTTAATGAGACTTTTACTGTTAGAAAAGTTGACGCACAATGTGTCCTATAGCTTAACATAAATAAGGTAGTGCTTACTCTTGTCAGATTCAGCATTAGCTCCCTGCCACTGCTCTGATCTATGTTTTGACTGCAGTGATGACATCAAACCAACAGCTTGCATCACCTCTGCAGTCAATCATTGTGCTGATTTACTCATGTCTTCTACATTGGATTTGATGTGAGCTGATGAGATGGTCATTACTGGGTAAAGGCAAATCATAAATAGAAGACTTGTAACTGTTACTAAGGCTTCCACAGACAGGATTTTCACCATCCACTGTATTTAGCATGTCCCAGAGAAACTCTTGTCTTCACCCTTTCACGACTTTTGAGGGATTTGGATTTTTGCACGGCCTTCTGCCTGACATCTAACTGGTGTCTGCTGGCTGGTGGAGTGCTCTAGAACAGTGGCCATTTTGTCAGGTCAAATTCAGTTGGTCAAGGCACAATTGATGGCCACACAGTTGACCTCATCTTCACTTGCCTCTGTTCACTATCTGACCTCTCAAACTAACCACTCCTGCTGTCTGACGACAACCTACTAACATTCTCTTCCCTCTCTTCTCCAAGTATGCAACCCTCCCTCCACAAATGTACACACCCTCACAGAAATATCAAATACCTTGATTTATATTCCCTTTCTCAGTCTCTTCACCTTCTTGCAGACATTGCATCTTTACACGATGCAAATGCTGCTGCCACTTTATATAACACTACCATCTCTGCAGCTCTCAAATTGACCGCCCCCTCACACAAACCAAAACCCGCACAATCAACAGGCAACCCTGGCACATAAGTGAAACTAAAGAATTGAGACGGGCTTCCAGGATCGCTGAGCGCAGATGGAAAAGGTCTCATTTCACCGAGCACTTCGTCACATACAAACAGTCCCTCACCACGTTCAAGTCTGCACTCACTGCTACAAAACACACCTACTTCTCATTCCTCATATCCTCTCTTTCTTACAGCCCTAAACACTTTCAAGTCTCTCCTTTATCCCCCAGCACCACCTACCTCTCCTCTCTTCACAGTTGAAGACTTTACCCCTTTCTTCAAGCAGACAATTGTCAACTTCAGAGCAAGCTTTGGCCCACAATCACCACAGCCCCTCCTCACAACTGCTCAGACTTCTTCAAAATCCAGCTTCTCCCCCATGACAGAAGATCACTTTCCACTCTATTCTCAAGATCAAATCTCTCCACCTGTTCACTTTACCCAATCCCATCCCACCGCATCCCCAGTCTCACCACAGTCTTCATCCCAAGCCCTAACCCATCTCTTCAACCTATCACTAACAATTGATGTATTCTCTTTATGCTTTAAACATGCCTCCATCACACCCATCCTCAAAAAGCCCTCCCTTGACCCTTTCTCTGTGTCAAACTATCGCCCCATATCACTTATCTTCTGTGTCTCAAAACTACTGGAACAGCATGTTCATCTTGAACTGTCCTCACACGTCTCTTCTTGTTCCCTCTTTGACTGGTTACAATCTGGCTTCCGACCGCATCATTCCACTGAATCTGCCCTAACTATAGTCACCAATGACCTACTAACCACCAAAGCCAAGCGACACTACTCTGTCCTCCTTCTCGTGGACCTGTCCTCTGCCTTTGACACAGTAGACCATTCCCTTCTACTACAAATTGTCTCGTCTATGGGCATCACAGACAGTATCACCTCTACGCTGAGGATACACAGATCTACCTCTCTGGACCTGACATCACCTCCTTACTTTTTTTAACCCAAAATTAGAAGATTTAAAAATATTATCAGCAATTAAACCTATCAGGATATACCAATATATTGCCAACCAAAATATCCCAATAAACCACTATACAACCAATTAAAACAAGTTTTTTATTGATAGCAATTTTTTAAAAAAAACACCAATGACAAAAAGACATTTTTAACCCCTTAACGACCCATGATGTACTGGGTACGTCATGGATCGTGTGCCGGTAAGGCCTGCCCCCTGCCGCCGGCAGGCGGCGGTGATCCGCACACATATCAGCTGTTATGAACAGCTGACATGTGTGCCTGCTAGCCGCGGTTGGAATCGCTTCCACCCGCGGCCATTAACCCCTTACATTTCGCTGCCAAAATCTGGCAGCGATATGTATATGGGCGCCACCATGACAGTCACTTACCCCGCCCCCACCGGAAGTCACGTGACATGATCACGTGACTTTCGATGGTTGCCATGGTAGCACAGGGTCATGTGATGACGCCTGTAGCTAACATGACTCACTTCCTCTCAATGCCGGAATACAGCCGGCATTGAAAGTAAAGCAGCAAATCTGCAGTTCTCAGCTCTGTAGCTGAGATCTGCAGATAGTGCAGAGCGATCGGATTGCTGATCGCTATAGCCCCCTAGGGGGACTAGTAAAATAAAAAAGTAAAAAAAAAGTTTTAAAAAATTAAAAAAAAATAAAAAACCCTAAAAAGTTCAAATAACCCCCCTTTCACCCCATTGAAAATTAAAGGGTTAAAAAGTAAAAAATATACACATATTTGGTATTCAGAAATGCCCGATCTATCAAAACATAAAATCAATGAATCTGATCAGTAAACGGCGTAGCGGCAAAAAAATTCCAAACGCCAAAATTACGTTTTTTGTTCACCGCAAATTTTGCGCAAAATACAATAACAGGCGATCAAAACGTAGCATCTGCGCAAAAATAGTACCGTTAAAAACGTCAGGTCGAGGCGCAAAAAATAAGCAGTCACTGAGCCTCAGATCCTGAAAAATGAGAACGCTACGGGTTTTGGAAAATGGCGCAAAACGTGCGCCACTTTTTTTGGACAAGCTTGTGAATTTTTTTTAACCCCTTAGATACAACTAAACCTATACATGTTTGGTGTCTACAAACTCGCACTGACCTGAGGCATCACATAGATACCTCAGTTTTACCATATAGTGAACACAGTGAATAAAATATCCCAAAAACTATTGTACGATCACACTTTTTTTGCAATTTTTCCGCACTTGGAATTTTTTTGCTGTTTTCCAGTACACTATATGGTAAAACTTATGGTTTCATTTAAAAGTACAACTCGTCCCACAAAAAACAAGCCCTCATATTGCAAGATTGATGGAAAAATAAAAAAGTTACACGTCTCGGAAGAAGGGGAGCAAAAAACAAAAACGCAAAAACGGAAAGTGCCCGGGGGCTGAACGGGGTTAAAAACCATATAAAACCCAAAAGGCAGGGAAAGATAAATCATTATCTTTCCTCCTCCTCACTCTACCACTAGAGATGATCGAATATCTCAAATATTAGGCTTCGCGAATATTTGCCGAATAGGTTGCCGCTATTCGACTATTCGCGAATATTCAATGCACAATTTAAGTCTATGGGAAACCCGAATAACAACTATTCAGAACTATTCGGGCTTCCCATAGACTTACATTGCGCATCGAATATTCGCATAGCAGCGACCTATTCGTCGGATATTCGCGAAGCCGAATATTTGAGATATTTGATCACCCCTATCTACCACTCCACTTGACCTATCCATCAAAGTCAATGGCTGCTCACTTTGCCCAGTCCCATGTGCTTGCTTCCTGGGAGTAACTCTAGACTATGCTCTCTCCTTCAAGGCACACATCCAAGCCCTTTTCACCTCCTTCCACGTCCAACTCAAAAATATTTCCCGGATTCATACATTTCTTTACCAAGAATCTGCAAAAACCCCAGTGCATATCTTTATCTCACGCCTGGACTATTGCAACCTCCTGGTCTGTGGCCTCCCTTCTAACAGTCTTGCACCCCTACAATCTATTCTAAACTATGCTTCCCGACTAATCCACCTGTCCCCCCACTACTTCTTGACCTCTCCTCTCTGCCAATCCCCTTACTGGCTTCCCATTGCCCAATGACTCCAATTCAAAACCCTAACCATGACCTCCAAAGCCATCCAGTCTCCCCCTACATCTTTGACCTAGTTTCCCGGTACTTACCCACATGTAACCTTCGATGCTCGCAAGATCTTCTTCTCTACTCCCCTTTCATCTCCTCTTCCCACCATCGCATCCAAGATTTCTCTCATGCATCCCCCATACTCTTGAATGCTCTTCCACTACGTATCAGACTCTCGCCTACCTTGACAAACTTCAAGAGGAACCTGAAGACCCACCTCTTCTGACAAGCCTACAACTTGCAGTAACCCTCAGTCTGATATAGCGCCACACACCCATCTCTACCCTCATCTACTGTATCCTTACCCATCCCTTCTTGACTGTGAGCCCTTGCGGGCAGGGTCCTCTCTCCTCCTATACCAGTCTGTGCTTTGTTTTGTTTATGATTATTGTACTTGTCCCTACTATGTGTACCCCTTTTCACATGTAAAGTGCCATGGAATAAATGGAGCTATAATAATATAGTAATAATAAATAATAATAATAATTGAAATACAGTCACTTAGAATACAAACCAATATCAGGAACTAAGTAAAATAAACTAAGTATATTAGGGAAATACCTATTTTTATCTGGCATCAAAAGCTAGACTTTGGAGGTTTACATACTTGTTGTTTAACTCAAGGCTCAGAGCAGAGAGCTGACTACAATAGATAATCAGAACCCTGCAAGACATACACTCCATTTTTGAACAGGTACACAAGTCCCATCCACTCTAATTTAAAACAGGACCACACCTACACACTCCAGTGGCATCCGCAGTGCAAGCACAGCACCACTACCAGCAGATTCAGAGGTCATAGGAGAGGGTTTAGACATGGACATAACACACTGCAGCCAAAACACTGAGATTGGAACAGTAGTGGAGAGGGTCCCAGAAAGAATGAGGACTATCTGATTTTGATATTTTACCATACAGGAATTGCTCAAAAATGAAAAATTGCTTTTAGAGTCCTAACAGTTGGCAAATTAAAATTATTTAGTTGTAATGATAAAAACAGTAAGCAAATGAAAACTGATTTCAGTCAGAAGAGGCTTCACAAATTAGTGAAGCACAGAACAAATCCTGTCTACAATGTTACGGTATGCTTTTCCAAAATCTTTACTAAGCTTCTTAGAAATGTGAATAGGGGTTTCTCCATGGTGATGAGGTTAGGATTCATTATGGTTTAGACTAGACAACTGACTGAAAACCTGATCTGTCACTTTATTTTATTTTACTGCAAATAATTATCATAAGCTAATGTTACTATTTCAATTAAAGGAGTATTAGCATTGCTTTATTTTTTGGTATGCAAACTAATAATTGGTCACTAGTGGTAGATGGAAACATTTAGAATTCAGTTCTTTTAAACATTGTAACCATTATCTTTTAGTCTTCAGCTAAAGTTTACACTGGGTCATGTCTACTGAACAGAATTGTCATGCACTTCATGGAGCCTGAACAGGATATATACTACCTCCTGTTTAGCATGCAGAAGTAGTATTCTAGATACTTACTTGTTTGCTCTGAATTACAATTCTAGATAGTAGATTTTTCAGGCAAACACTGCTAGTACACTGGAACCACTATGCAAAATCTGTATTCGAAAATAATCCCAGATATTGTTAGTTGAAAAGCATATACAATGGAGATTTTAGCATATAAATTTGTAAAGTTCCTTCTGAACTAAAGAAGTTTGTTTTGTTTTACATAAGGTTAAGTTCCCCTAGAGTTGGATGGAGACAGTTTTTTTTAATCATTTAAAGCATACCAGTGGCTTGCAGTGACTTCACAATAAGCTCTCGTGCATACACATGAGGGACAACACTATTTCTCACCATTATATGATTAATAACATGCATTTTTTTATCAGGCATCATCTCCAAAGAATTTATTTTCTTTGTTCTCTGTGAGGCCCATGTTCGTAAGCAGCAGCAACATAAGTGTATGCTCCCATGAGCCCTATGGCTCGCACGAGTATTGGGTCGACTGCATGTATTTCTATTCAGCTGAGACACTCCTATCTAGAGAGTGGGCGGCCGTGCCGGGTGATGTGATCCGATACTCATGCGAGTCATACTGCTCGTGTGAGCGCACCCCAATGGACAATATACAGCATTGGTGAGCAATATAGCTGTGAATTCAGCACTGGGGTGTGACAAATACTTACCAGAAACCAGCAGCAGAGTCTGGTTGTGTCTGTGCTGGAGTTGGTGCGAGTTGATTCGCAGGACACAGTCCATTGGCCACGTCATTGAACTGTCTCTAACCTGACGGCATCTGTGGCACTTCTTTTAATTTTTAATTAGCTTGTCTGGTGCAACATCATATGAGTGTCACGCCACAACAATGATATCATCTCTGGTCCAGATGTCACTTCTCTGCTGTCTAGAATCCCAGAGTGCCTATCTGCTATATCTTCCTTCTTCTCCTCTCACGTCCTAAAGCTCAATGTGGCCAAAACTGAACTGATCATCTTTCCTCCATCTCACCTACATGCTCTACCTGATCTACCTATTACAATAAATAACATCACACTCTCCCCAGCACCCAAAGTTTGGTGCCTCGGAGTGACCTTTGACTCTGCCTTGTCCTTCATACCACACATTCAATCCCTCACCACCTCCTGCCGTCTTCAACTCAAAAATATTTCCAGAATCCGTCCCTTCCTCAATTCTCAATCTACAAAAATGCTAGTGCATGCTCTCATAATCTCCCGCCTCGACTACTGCAACATCCTCCTCTGTGGTCTCCCTGCTAACACGCTTGCCCCTTTCCAGTCCATCCTTAATTCTGCTGCCCGACTGATCCACCTCTCGCCTCAATACCACCCTGCTTCTCCTCTCTGCAAGTCCCTTCACTGGCTCCCAATCTTCCATCGTATCCAATTCAAACTACTAACACTGACTTACAAAGCCATCCAAAATCTGTCTCCTCCGTATATCTCTGAACTAATCTCTCGCTACACTCCAAAACGTAATCTCCGGTCCTCCCAAGATCTCCTTCTCTCCTCCTCTCTCATTTGCTCCTCATGCAACCGCCTCTATGACTTCTCCCGAGCATCCCCAGTCTCCTGGAACTCGCTGCCTCAACACGTCAGACTATCTACTTCACTTGCAAACTTTTAACGGAACCTGAAAACTCACCTGTTCAGAAATGCCTATAACCTTCAATGACCCCGCCGCCCCACCACCATGCGGAGCTGCCGCCCCACCACAGAGCGGAGCTGCCGCCCCACCACGGAGCGGAGCTGCCGCCCCACCACCATGCGGAGCTGCCGCCCCACCACCGTGCAGAGCTGCCACCCGATCCCCACCCCACCTAATGTCTCCTCCCCAAAATCCTTTAGAATGTAATCCCGCAAGGGCAGGGCCCTCTTCCCTCTGTACTAGTCAGTCTATTGTAGCTTGTATATGTGTTCTGTATGTAACCCCCTTCTCATGTACAGCACCATGGAATCAATGGTGCTCTATAAATAAATAAAATAAATAATAATAATAATAATATCATGCCAGGCCAACTAATCAAAAGAAAAGTGATGGATGCCATGAGGTAAGAATGTCGTGGCCGATGGACCAGGTTCAGCAAATATACAAAAAATAAAAATGAAGAACTCGGCAGTCGGCACTATCCCAGAACCGGGTGAACAAACTCGGTGACTGTAGCCTGACTTCATGGAGAGTTAATCAGTGGTGCTCAGTGTAAAAGACCCAATGAGGGTAAAATGCAAATAATTAATAAAGCAGAAGAGAAAGCGGCACTCTCCGAAATGTTAACACAATTTTTTCTTTTATTCCATTTTCATTAAAACTGAATGACATTCATGGAAGCTGGGGAGAGAGGTGTAACAGGTACATAAAAATGATGATGGTCGTTTCACGCTTGACTGCGCTTCCACGAATCTGTACGTAGACCTTAGGGATTTAATCGTCCAAACAGATTAATCTCCTTTACTGCCATTGAATATATTTTGCATTCTAAGGACTGGATACTGATGATTTGTAGCTCCTCTTTAAAATTACATTCCATAAAAATGCACCTGCATGCTCTTTCCCCAGTAATAAACCATTTACGGTTGAATTACTAGGAGTGGCTTAAGTTAATGTGGAGTCCATGTCCATACCACCTAGTTCCATCATTTCTGTGTTTTGGGATGTGCTCACAGTCAAAAGTGCAGTCTCATGAAATGTATACAAAAAGAAAAATGAAAAAACTAGGCACTGTCCCAGAAACTGAGTGAACAAGCTGAATGACTGTAGCCTGACTCCATTGACGGTAAATCGGTAGTGCTCAGCTTAAAACAACCAATGAGGGTGAAGATGGAATAAAAGAAAAAAGGTTTACTTTTTCAGCCACTTTTTTTTCTGCTTTAATAAGTAGTCCATCTTTCTCTTTAAGGGTATGGTTCCACTTGCGTTTATAAAACATCAGACTGCACTCGCACCAGTGCAAATTTATGGGACAGTGTACATCTGCAAGTTCTCATACCATATTGGATAGTGTGCTCCCTCCCTCTTTTCTGCAGCTGTGATACGATTGCATCACAGTCGCATGACCCTCGGCTGATAGTTACCCCAGGGGGTCATTAGCATATCGCTTCCAATGCTCTCACATCTGAAGCCATGCGCAAGTGGAACCATACCTTCACTCTGCTGCTTCCTCCCCTCATCCCATCCCCTCTCCACAGACTTTAATAAACAGCTGCAGTCTGGTACTCCACTGAGCTGGAAGTATACTTTGTTTTGATCAAGACATATTTTAGTTATTTTTAATTCAAAGTAAATTGTAAATTCACGAGGCAAAGTAGAAGAGATTACATGGCTAATAATATATCCAAGTGGCTAATACTATATTTAACCTCATTTACGACCTTGGACGTACCTATATGATCATGTCATGTCTGTCCCTTTAATGCATTCTTTTAATGCCTTTTGGAAGAAGGGGAAGAATAAAAATGAAAAATGGAAAATCGCTAGGTGGTGAAGGGGTTAAAAAGATATATTATAAACTTTCCTATATTTGCATAGACTATTAATTTTTTTAATTTAACTGAAATAGTGAGCTTTTAACTTTACAATCATGTAAAGGAAAGCATTCACAGTTCTGTATTTTAACAATACATTGTTGACCCCTATAAAACATAGAGTAGGAACACTATTGTCACAATTCTTTTATTGTTTTACCATATTGTATTAAGCTTCAGGTACAAACCCAAATTGAAACTGTCCCTTCTTCCTTTCCTTATGTCATGACATTAGAGAACTTGCGTAATGAGCCATAATAGTGATGTATGCAACAAGTTAATTAGTATTGGCATCATATGGGCTGAATGTGGAAAGTGATCAGCATTTAATCATGGATAACCCCGCTGCACATGCACCATGCTGGCATTTTGACATTAGAAATTCTTGGAAAAGAAATTAAAGCAGGAAATTATTGCTTGCCAGGAGGGCTACTTTTGTGCCTTTGTGTGCCTTTTAAAGCACGCCAATGCTAGTTCAGTTATCACACACTCGAAAGGCTTTGATGAAAAAGTATCCAGAAGAACATTGGACAACAATTTAATTAACTCTGCTTTGTGAGCATATTCCTGTGTTACATATTGCTTTCATCACTAATTCTGAATCAGTGAGTTAACTAAAGAAGTTTAATCCTGCCGTTAACATGTGGCTATAAAGTTTCAAAAAGTGTGCCCAAGCCAGCAATATTCACTTTATCAAATTACCTGGATTTGGATTCAGACCAGTGCTTGGAGCTTCTGCCAGAACATTAACACCTGGTAACTCTGAAAAGATTTTTCTAATGCTTAAATTGTGTTCTATTTCACCTTGAAAGACCTCAATAGGAGAAGGAACTGCACCATATGAAAACACCAAATGAATCTCAAAAACACATCTAGAAGGCTCTGGCAAGTACCACATTTTTTTAAGACATCTTAAATGTTTGAAACCCCCTCTATTGTGATCTTTTAAAACACTAAATAAGCTATGGAGCTGCAAATGTAAAAGTCCTTAGAAAGTCTGCTGCATATTCCTCCTGGGTTTTGCAAAACAGAGGACATATTCTAGTTATAGCTATTTGTAGTAGTTGCAGTCAGGCATATAGTTGAAACCAGAAGTTTACATACACTATGTAAAAAGACACATATGCATGTTTTTCTCACTATTTGACATGAAATCAGAATAAACCTTTCCCGTTTTAGGTCAATTAGGATTACCAAACTTATTTATATTTGCCAAATGCCAGAATAATGAGAGACAGAATGCTTTAATGCATTGTATTACTTTCTGCAAAGTCAAAAGCTTACACACACTAAGAGTACTATGCCTTTAAACAATATGGGACAGCCCATATGATAATGTAATATCTTTGAAAGCTTCTGATAGGTATACTGGCAACATCTGAGTTAATTACAGACACATCTGTGGATGTATTTTAATGAACACCTGAGACACACTGCTTCTTTGTGTAGCCTCATGGGAAAAAATAAATCAGCCAAGATCTCAGGAAGAAGATTGTGGACTTGCACAAGTCTAGTTCATCCTTGGATGCAATTTCCAGATACCTAAAGGTGCCTCGTTCATATGCACAAACAATTATATGCAAGCACAAACAAGATGGGAATGTTCAGCCATCATATCACTCAGGCAGGAGAAGGGTTCTGTGTACCAGAGATGAATGTGCTTTGATCAGACATGTGCATATTGACCCAAGAACAAAAGCATAAACCTTGTGAAGATGCTGGTGGAAGCTGGTATGATTGTGTCATTATCCATAGTGAAACGAGTACTGTATCAACATAGGCTGAAAGGACAGTCTGCCGGGAAGAAGTCATTGCTACAAAAAACATAAAGCCAGATTAATGTTTGCAAATGCACACAAGAACAAAGACCTTCCTTTTTGGAGACATGTCCTGTGGTCTGACGAAACTAAAATTGAACTGTTTGGCTGTAATTACCATCGTTATGTTTGGAGGAAAAAGGGAAAAGCTTTGAAGCCTAAGAACACCATCCCAACTGTGAAACGTCTTGAATTTGCCAGTAGAGATTTAATACTATTAACACATTTACTCCTTGTCTCCCTATTTTCATTGCATTTCCCAGCCCCCCTAAACCCTCATTGACCTCTTCTGTCTCACTGTCTCTGTCTACTCTATCTGTCCCTTTATTTCCTCCACTACCCTCCCTCCCCCAAGATCCTAGTTTAAAAGCACCTCCATCTGTCTGACAATTTTTTCCCCCAGCACAGCAGCACCCTCCCAATTGAGGTGCAGCCCATCCCTACCGTAGAGCCTGTAGCTAACTGAGAAGTCAGTCCTGTTCTCCAAGAACCCAAACCCTTCCTTCCTGCACCAATTGCTAAGCTACATATTTATATCCCTAAGCTACCACTGTCTTTCTAGTGATGCTCATGGCACCGGCAGTATTTGCCAAAACAACTCCTTAGAGGTCCTGGACTTCAGTTGCTCTCCTAGTTTCCTATAATCATTTTAAGGACCTTCTACCTCCCTCTAACTTTGTCATTAGTACCAATGTGCACCATGACCGCTGGGTTTTTCCCAGCACCACCCAGCGATGTGTCTATGTGATCCGCAATATGTCGAGTCCAAGTGCCTGGCAGACAACACATTGTTTGTCATTCACGGTCTCGGCAACAGATGACCCTGTCTGTTAACTAATTATAGAGTCCCCTACCACCAACATCTGTTTGGCCTTTGATGCCCTTCTATTTCTCTCCTTCCTACAGCAGTCATTTTCCTGGTTGTTAGGAGCAACATTCTGCTGTAGTTATCCTAGACCTGGGCAGGCATTACTAATATCAGCCAAACAGGCATACTGCCTAGGTTGTGCCAGCTCATGACTAGGCTCACTGACACTTTTTCCCTTACCTCTTCTTCTAACTGTTACCCAGCTACTTACATCTGGGTCCTGACCTTCCCACCTCCACCATATCACTGGCCCCAGCCAGAGCATGCTCAGTGAGCTTTAAACTCCTCTCCATGTTTATAATGTTGCTGAGTGTTGCAAGATGCATATTTAGATCAGTTACCTGGGCCTCCAAATATGTAACATGCTTGCATCGAGCGCAGATATATTCACCCTCGAAAGGATGTTCAAGACATGAATACATCTCACAAGACGCACACATTGTCCATGGAGCGCCTATTAAATGAGGATAAATGTTATAGATAAAAGCAGAAAAACAATGGAAAAATTGCATGACCCCTGGACTCCGTGATCATTGATGTCTGGTGATGTCACGTCAAATGAAGTGGGCTGCAGTCTTTCTGAGTGACTGGGCTGTGGGCGGCATTCTCCGCTCATCACAACCCACCGTCACTGCTGCTTGCAGCCCTCTGGGCTGTGACGAGTGACAACACAGGGAATTTGAGTGAAACCTTGTTTCGCAACATATCGATGTGGCCAGTAATGAAAACCACCCCTTTAAGGGCAATGATACCAAATATTAATGAAATGTATGTAAACTTCTGACTTTGCAGAAAGTAATGAAAATGCCTTAAAACATTCTCTCTCTCTGTCATTATTCTGGTATTTGGCAAATAGAAATAATTTTGGTAATCCTAATTGACCTAAAATGGGAAAAGTTTATTCTGATTTCCTGTCAGATTTAATAATATATCCACAGATGTGTCTCTAATTAACTCAAATGTTGTCAATATACCTATCAGAAGCTTTGAAAGACATGACATCATCCTATGGCCTGTTCAATATTGTTTAAAGGCCTAGTACTCTTAGTGTGTGTAAGCGTTTGACTTTGTAGAAAGTAATAAAATGCCATAAAACATTGTGTCTCCAATTATTCTGGCATTAGGCAAATATAAATAATTTTGGTAGTCCTAATTGACCTAAAACTGGAAAGGTTTATTCTGATTTCATGATAGATAGTGAGAAAAACATGCAGATGTGTCTTTTTAGATAGTGTATGTAAACTTCAGGGTTCAACTTTAGTTAAATAAAAGGAATCTTTCACTATTCTATATCCAAGATATTCATAGCATTGTGTTCCAGCATGTGCTATTGTAGTCACAAGCAGTGGACCAGATGAAGAGTCAAAAAATTGCTTTTAATGTTAATTACATCACCTCTTGTTCTGAATGGCTGCTAGGCTTGCCTAACCATGTCCACAAGAGCGGCAGAAACGATCATGAGATGTCCATATTATATAGGCTGGGTGTCACCATAATACGACAATAGCGTATAATTTTGAGCAGTGCCCCAAATTGAAGTTTGGTGTGCCATTCAACAAGTACAATAGCAATACCAAGATTTTGATTATTTTACATTTCAGGAGACCAAAACTCTGAACTATTTACGACAGTGTTCCCCAACTCCAGTCCTCGAGGCTCACCGGCTGTGCATGTTTTCAGAATTTCCTTACTATTGCACAGGTGATAATTCCATGACCTGTACAATACTAAGGAAATCCTGAAAACATGCACTGGTGGGCCTTGAGGACTGGAGTTGGGAAACACTGATCTAGGGTATATTCACACGAGAGATTTTTTTCCCATATTTCTGTTTGTCCCATTGATCTGAATGTTGCTTATAGAAATCTGTGGCTTGCTGCCAAAACAACTTAACTGATGTTCAGTTGTGGTGTGTAAATCTGTTGGAATGAACATGCAAAACTCCAGAAATTAATAATTTATCATTTATTTTGATCATTTGTTATCCTGGTTAACCCATTCACCATTGGGCGATATTCCGTTTTTCCAGTTTTAGTTTTTTTTTTGCTTCCTTCCTTTGAGATCTATAACTTTTTTATTTTTCTGTCACTCTTGCCATATAAGGGCTTATTTTAATGCAAACAAAGTTTTTTTTCTCTGGCAATTCACTATGGACTAGAGGTCTATTTCAAAATTGCGCTTTTATTCAATAACAATCATTCCATCGGTCAACAGTAAAAACCCACTCCATGCAGGGAGGGGGACATGTGCACTTTGTTCATCTTTCCTATTGCCATGCTCCACAAAGTATGTACCTCTGAGCTGAAGCAGGAATGGAATGCAATAACGTACAAGGGTGAGCTGACTCAAACTGTGTCTTTTTCACTTATTTTAATGTGGGGCAAGTTGTACTTTTAAGTGAAACCATGAATTTTACCATTTAGTGTATTGAAAAATGGCAAAAACATTACAAGTGCGGAAAAATTGCAAAAGAAGTGCGATCGCACAATTGTTTTTGAGATATTTTATTCACCGTATTCACTGTATGATAAAACTGATGTGTCAATGTGATGCCTCAGGTCAGTATGAGTTCATAGAAACCATACATGTATAGGTTTACTTTACTTGTTAAAAAAATTAAAACGTTTCTCCAGAAAAACTGGTGCACTTTTTGCACCATTTTCCGAAACCCATAGCGTTCTCATTATTTTTCGGGATATGGGGCTCAGTGATGGCTTAACTTTTTTGCACAGATGATACAGTTTGATCGCCTATTATTGCATTTTGCGCAAAATGTGTGGGGACCAAAAAATGTAATTTTGGCATTTGGAATTGTTTTGCGGCTATGCAGTTTGCCGATCAGGTTAATTGATTTTATATTTTGATAGACTGAGCGTTTCTGAACTTGGTGATACCAAATATGTGTATATTGGGCTCCATGTGATCATGTCAAGTGATTGGCAGCTAGTAAGTACGCGCTTACCACGCCGGGCATGTACATCGGGCTGTCGCAATTTGACAGTCGGATGTAAGGGGTTACCAGGTGCGGGTGGATCGCGGATCCACTCATGCCTGGGAGGCACACACATCAGCTGTTCAAATCAGCTGACGTGCGCAGGGATCTCTGCCTGTGGCAGCTGACATGATCCATGACATACCGAGTACGTCATGTGTCGTAGAGAGTTTAATATGGTTAATAAGAAACACACTATAATGGCCAAAAATGTATGTAAACTGTAATTATTGAGGCCTTCTTAGAGCTGTTTTAAATTGAAACCACATGTATAGTGCAGTAATGCACTTTTGCCCATTTAAGAGGTATTTACAGTGTATTTTAAAAATTTACAATGGAGGGCCATTCTGAATAAAGAAGGATAAAAGCTATATTCTATCTTGAAACCCGTCAAACTGAACACAATGATATCCCAACCACCTGTCACAAGTGTGTTACCTGATGTGATTTCAGGGGGATCTGGGATGTGAAGATCACATTGTTGATTGCAGATCTGCCTTAGTGCCCACTCATCGTTTACCCTGAGTTGGAGTGTATTTAACTCCATCCTGTATTGAAGGGGTTAAGATTCATTCCTCTACTGCTGTGCTCTAACAGGTAGACATAACCTCAGCTGCAGCTCTCCTCACTCCTCTCTATCCAGGCCATAGTTTATTCCTATGCTGTCCATTTTGAAGAAGCCAATATCTGGAGAAGATGAGGTGTCACTTTTATTGCAGCAGAGAAGTTCCTGCTGGATACTCTGTATTTAGAAAATAAAACTTTAATATCACATTTACAAATGGAGAGATCTTTAGTTGCTACTACAGGAGGGGGTTATTAATTAAGCACACAACCTATATCAGTTTGAGCAAAATTAAACTGTAGATAGGTCTGAATTTACATCCAGCTAAATTTCAACCTAAACAAAAGAGATGTGCTGCATGCATATTAATTTGGTTGCTTGCACATAATCCATCTTTGGCTTTCTGGAGTTTTCCAGCTTTCCCCTGTTAATCTACATGTTTCTGCTATAGTGATTTGGAACAGGGATCTTGCCTTAGAATAATAAAAGAAATACTACATTTTCCCTTCAACAGTCATAGACGTCCAGAACACAGTCTTCAATTCACATAAACGCCGTGCAATTCAAATTCTCCTAAAATAGCCGTGCCAATGTACCCACAGTACATTTTAGAATTATTTCACCATGAAATTAGTTTTCTCCATCATTGCCTTAGTTGAATCCTTCATTTTGATCAATGCCAGGACATTAAATGGAGAAGTCATGGATGCATACGCTATTTTTACAACTATCTGTCAAACTGTAGATTGTGGTAGCTTCATTTCATGTATTTACTGCTAAACCTAAACTATATATGTATATGTGTAGATTGAGCATATTTTTACTAACTGTACATGTTGTAGTGTGCCTATACTTTAATTGGTGAATATTTTCTAGGCGAAAAGAAATGGCATGCACAATATTTCTGGATATTTCTTTACTGTAGTAACATGTGCCCATAAATATTGGATCATTCACCTATCGAAACTAATTTAGCAAATCTAGTTTGTGCAGTATCTTTACATATAGTCTGTACTGATGGGTGAATAGTAAAATATTCAGGTTCAAATTATTGAAGATGCATAATTTCTATTATTCGGTAATTTGTTACAAATAATGAACCTAATGCAAGCCAGTGGGAAAGTAGAAAACATTTTTGGAGGGCCTTGGAAGTAGGCCTGGAAAGGCTGTAAAAATTCTGTAATGGATGGAAAACTGCTGAAACGGAATGAAAACAGCATGGAGAAGTTGCCTAGATGCATTTCTGACTCGCATTTGGTTTCTGGAAATAATGTTGTCAGAATATTATGGAGATTAAAGCAAGAGAACTACACTTGCTGGGTTTCTCCTATTTTTAGGCTGTCATACTGCTTCCTGGTCCAATCATTAAAGTTCATGAACATGAGCTGCTTCCCCCACCCACCCTCTGTAATGCTGCTTCTCACTTGTGAGTTTCTCGCAGTAGTGCAATGCGAGAAATTCTCGCATTGCACTCGGACACATGTTATTCAATGAATCAGCTCTCATCTGCGATTTTTTTCTAACTCCAAATCGGACTGAGAAAAAAATCGCAGCAAGCTGCTATTTGAAGAGTTTCTCCTGCGAGTCTCTTCAATGCAACTCTATGGGAGCGTGAAAAAAAAGGATGTCACACGGACCGGCACTCACACCATCCTAGTGACATCCATTATTCTAAATACATTTATCGCATGTGTCACAAAGCACTGGAAATGAGTGAGGTCTCATAATGTCGGTCAATCTCTATCTCTGTCAGTCGGTCTCTCCCTCTCTGTCTCTATTCTCTCTCTGTCGGTCAGTCTGTCGGTCGGTCTCTCTCTCTGTCGGTCTCTCTGTCGGTCTCTCACTCTGTCCATGTCGGTCTATTCCTTTCCCCCCCCTCTCATACTCACCGATCCCCGATCATCAGCGCGGCGCTGCACGGCGTTCACACTCCTCTTTTGAAAAAGCCGGCCGCTCATTATTCAATCTCGTATTCCCTGCTTTACCCGCCCACCGGCCCCTATGATTGGTTGCAGTCAGACACGCCCCCAAGATGAGTGACAGCTGTCTCACTGCAACCAATCACAGATGCCGGTGGGCGGGTCTCTATCATGCAGTAAAATAAATAAATAATTAAAAAAAACGGCATGCGTTCCCCCCCAATTATAATACCAGCCAGGGTAAAGCCACACGGCTGAAGGCTGGTATTCTCAGGATGGGGAGCCCCACGTTATGGGGAGCCCCCCAGCCTAATAATAACAACAGCCAGCAGCCGTCCAGAATTGCCGCATCCATTAGATGCGACAGTTCTGGGACTGTACCCGGCTCTTCCCGTTTTGCCCTGGTGCATTGGCAAACGGGGTAATAAGGAGTTAATGGCAGCAGCCCATAGCTGTCACTAAGTCCTAGATTAATCATTGCAGGCGTCTATGAGACACCCCCAATGATTAACCGGTAATTTAAAGTTAATAAACACACACAGTGAAAAAATCCTTTATTTGCAATAATAAACACGAACAAATACCCCCCTCGTTCACCACTTTATTAACCCCTAACAACCCATCCATGTCCGGCGTAATCCATGGAGGTCCCGCGTCGCTTCCAGCTCTGCTACATGAGGGTGACAGGAGCTGCAGAAGAACACCGCCGCTCCTGACAGCTCCACGCAGCAACTAAGGTGAGCCACGCGATCAGCGATGACGTCACTCAGGTTACTCACGGCCACTGCTGGATCCTCGAACTGTGACAACAAGTCACCTGAGTGACAGCGATGAAGTCACAGGTGAGTTGCGGTCTCGGGTGGAGGATCCAGCTGGCCGCGGGTAGCCTGAGTGACAGCAGCGCTAATCGCGCTGCTCACTTCTGTCACTCAGGGGATTAGCGGTCACCGGTGAGTCCTTCACGGATGACCGCTGATCAGGACACAACACACAGACAGAGACACAGGATGACAATGAAGTCAGGTGAAGTACATCCGACTTCATTCTGATCGTGCGGCTCTATCTGTGTCTGCTGTCAGCGACTATTCAGCTCTGCTGAATGGCAGATGACAAAGAAAAAAGGGATCCCATATGTATCAAACACGCATTACACACGCTCTGCTAGTCATTAAATAATTTTAAAAAAGCATCGCACTTGCATTGCACACTGAGCTTATGTGAACTAAAATCGTCCGAGTTTTTTTCATGCAAGTCGGACCGATTTTACACGCATAAGTGTGTTTCCAGCCTAACAGTGTCTGTGATTGTTTGCAGTCCTACTTCTCCTGCCCACTTTCTGTGACTGTGTCTGTGATTGCAGTGACAATAACTGTCTGGGTCCCAAAGTGGAGTGTAAAAATAAATAATTGGAAAAAATGGTGCAGGGTCCCCCGTATTTTGATAGCCAGCACAGATAATGCAGACAGCTAAAGGTTGCAGACGCCAGCTGTGTGCGTTACCTTGGCTGTGAATCAAAATACAAAAGACCCCTTGCTAAAGTGAACAGCTTGAGGCTGTTATTCTCACACTGGAGAGACAAATGGTTATTGGGCCCTTTCCAGCTTAAAAATAGCACCTACAGCCACCCCAGAATTGGCGCCTCCATTAGATGTGCCAATTCTGATGCTTTATTCAGCTCATGTTGATTACCCAGGTTCAGTGGCAATCGGGGTATAATAAGAGGTTAATGACAACTGTAATTTGTCAAAAAATCACAGCTGTCATCAAGCCCAAGGTTAGTCATTTGGAGTGGTTTATATAACACTCCTTCATTATTGACCCTGAAGTCAAAAGAAATAAATACAAAACACAGAGAAAAATCCTGTATTAAAAAAGAAAAAATACCCTTTTTCTCCAATTTATTAACCCCCAAAATACCCCTACCGGTCTGATGTAATCCACACCATGACATCCCATGAAGATCCCAATTCTGCTGTATCTGAGGTCACAGTGCGCGATCACATTAGAAAACATGACTGCTCACTGCGGTGTGAGGGACACACTGATGAAGCTACAGCTGTGAGCGGTGACATCAATGAAGCCACCTAGGGTCACAGCTGTTGGGTCACATGGTTCCTCACCTCTGACCTCAGGTGAACCCACCTCAGATGTGCTCATTGAATGCACTGAAACCACATGAAAACACATGTGGTTTTGGTGCATTTTTCCATCAGGAAATTCAGACTGGGTGCAGATATGGCTGCAGCCAAATTCTCAACTTGCGCACATCTCTTAATCCGGTAATCCAGCATTGAGTTCAATGAGTTCATCTGAAGTCCCTGCTGAGGCTCCCATGGTACTGCAGCTGTGACCTCAGGTGAACTGACCTCTGGCAAACTCAATGAACTCAGCTGAGGTGGGTTCATTCAGTTCAATGCATCTTCTGTTCTGATGTAGTTCTGATGCATTTTTGGTGCAATTTTTCTGCAAGGAGATGCAGTGAACTCAGTGACCTCATCTTAGATTAACTAAATTTACTCAATGGAGGATTACGAGATTAGGCTATATGCGCTTGCTGAATAATTTGTTGTACCAAATCTGCATCTCCTGGCAAAAAAACACATCAAAAAGTGATAGTTTTGATGCGTTTTGGTGAGTTTTTTTGCCAGGAGATGTAGATTTGGTGCAGAGTTTTCTGCAATAAAATACTCAATGTGCGCACACAGCCTACTCTGAAGTGTGGTTACTGGGTTCACTGAGGTCAATGAGGTCATTTCACCTGAGGTCCCAGCTGGGGTACCATGGGAGCCCCAGCTGTGACCTTAAGTGAACTCATTTAACTCAATGTCAGATTACCAGCTCCAGATTACCAAGAGATGTGCAAACGTTAACTATTTGTAGACATTTCTGCATTTGCTGGCAGAAAAATGGACCAAAATGGCATGTGTTTTTGATGTGCTTTCAGTGTGTTTTTCTGCCAGGAGATGAAGAATTGGTGCAGAAATGTGTGCAATGAAATGCTCAAAGGGCACACATTGCCTAAACTGGCATTTAATTTAATGAGTTTACCTGAGGTGAGGTCACTGAATTCAATGAGTTCACCTGAGGTCACAGTTGGGGTATTGTGGTAACCCCAGCTGTGATGTCAAGTGAACTCACTGACATCACCACTCACAGCTGCGGCTCTGTCAGTGTGTTACTGACACTGCAGAGAGTGGTCATATTTTCTAATGTGACCATGCACTGCAATCTCAGATGCAGAAGAGCCAGGAATATCATGGTGTGTCTGTTTTGCCAAGTATTTAAAGGGATCGGATACAGCTTTAAAGAAGGCAATTTATTTTATTATTTATTATAATGATTAAATGATTACAGAAAATAGGAAATAGTGTGATATTGCGTACACTTTTGCATAACATAGATGACAAAGATAAAGTACTTACATTACACACTACAGAAAAAAGAAACTTCACCAGGAGCCACACATCATCTCCCCAGAAAACATCAGCTGTTAGAAGCAAAACAGCGAAAGACAGAGAAAATCCTGTGATCCACACTGTGGTGTCTCGGGCTTCCCCTCCACAGGTAAACTTCACTGAAATCTTCACCAGTTTATATCTCACTTGAAAACAAATTGCTTGCATAACCAAATGTTACACAAACTCTAATAGGTTCCATTTGTCCAATATAGTATCACTCTTCGGAGTGGCCAACTCTTCAGATGCCAACATACACTGGACAAATTCGTCATCGGATGAGACATGCCAAAATGATCCTGGTTTCACATGTTTTACCATACTATAAACACGCACAGATTCTCAGTAAATATTGATAAAAAAACTATGTGGGACTAAGTGATTCTCACTAAAACTATAACTCCAGGTGTCTGGGAAAATTACAGAAAAACAAGCCAATACGAACCATAACTGCTGCAGGCTAATAACTTAAAGGGTTTCTTAAAGACAGACTTCCAATATGGATTCCTGATGGCCACTAATATGTTAGCACTACATACGTCATGGTGTTGATTACATAGGACCTGCAGAGGTGTTTTGGGGGTTAAATTAGAGAAAGAGGGCATTTTTTTTCAAATAAAAGATTTTTCTCTGTGTTTTGTGTTTACTAACCCTGACTTACAGGGTTAGTAATGGGGTTGTCTCATAGATTTTTGTTGACAAATCCCACTTGTTATTAACTTCCTATAGTACCCCAATTACCACTAAACCAGGGTAATTGAAAGAGCTGGGTAAAATACCAGAATTTGCGCATCTAATGGAGGTGTCAATTTTGGGTCAGCTTCAAGGTGCTATTTTTAGGCTGGGGAGGGCTTAGAATACAAGCCCCCAGCTGTCCACCTTAGCTTGGCTGGGTATCAAAATAGGGGGACCTCACTACATTTTTTTTAAATTATTTTTTTCAATAATTAAAAAAAAAAACTAATCGTCTTATATTTTGAGAAGCCGCCAAGATAACGCACATAGCTAGGGGCTGCAGCCTGCTCCTTTTTCTGCATTGGCTATCAAAATAGGAGGGACCCCGTGCCATTTTTCAATTATTTATTAATTTTAACATTTCTCTTTGGTGACCTAGACAACTAGTGTGACTGTAATTACAAACACTGTCACAGAGGGTGGGCGGGGAAAGAATAACTGCAACCAATCACAGATACTGTTACAAAGGTTGGGTGGGGGAAATGGGGTATGTTCATAATGATTATGAGCGTACCTGGAAGCAGTGTTAGGCTTTGTTTGCACGTACCTGCTGAATATTCTACAGCGAATAACAAATAGCACCGAGTATTTTTGATCATCACTAATAGTCTGCTTTATTGGTGATGTACTATGAAGCTCTCAATTCTATGGACCATACTACATTCTCAAGGTCTAGAAGAGAATATTCAGCAACCAATTCACCTTTGGTTATTGTGCAAATTGTCTGAGTACCCAGCCACTAATATTTGGTGCACTTTTAGCCAATAGCAGACTCCGTGTACTTACTGAATTCATATAATAGTTTTCTGATCCAGTTATTTTTCTTAACCGTCTTCTGAATTAAAACCCTGGATAACTACCCTGGTTTTACCTAGGACTGCCTGACTACCTTTTTCCTGTATATTCCGCCTGACCTAATGAATTCTACCTCAATTGTATCTGACTATACTTTGAGATCCAGTTCTCTGGCTCCCACTCTGGTTTTTTCTCACCTCGCTCAACAGGTTCTCTATGCATGTGAAAGCACAATAATATACACTGTGTGTATATATATATATATATATATATATAAAATGTATAATAGTGGTTTATAGGTTTATATACATATTCATACTGAGGTATATTAAGTTTCCTATTTTTTAGTACCACATTTTGATAAGAAGGGGCTACTTGGCTTCTACGTTGTCTGCACACTATCTGCTCATTAATTATAGAGGTTGTTTAAGGATAACATTCTATCCATTTGGATATTCCTCTTCTGGCAGTAACCCCCCCAATGTTGTCCAGAACATTTGGAGGGTGGCTATCATCATAAAATGACCTATTGCTAAAGTCAGGCTTTGGTCTCAAATTTTGTTTTACATATTGTCAGTGGGTTTTTTTCTTTATTAACCACTTCACCATCCCGCAATTTTCCTTTTTCATTTTTTCCTCTTCTTCCAAGAGCCATAACGTTTTTACTTTTCATTCAATATAGCCATATGAAGGCTTGTTTTTTGATGAGTTGTACTTTGAAAAACACCATTAATTTTTCCACATATTGTAATGGAAAACGGGAAAAAAAATCCATTAAAAAAAAAAGTGCAATTCCACAATAGTTTTTTTTTTGCTTTTCTATATACCATGTTCACTATATGGTAAAACTGACCGGGCGATATGATTCCCCAGGTCAGTACAAGTCTGTAGATACCATACATGTATAGTTTTATTTTTATTTAGATGGTGAAAAAACCCCAGAAATTTATAAAAATAAAAAATAGCGCTTTTGTTGCCGTTTTCTGACACCTGCAGCATTACCATTTTTCAGGATCTTGGGTTTATAAGGGCTTATTTTATGCATCTTGAGCTGACATTTTTAATTATACTATTTTTGTGTAGATGCAATATTTTGATTGCATTTTCTTGCAATGTTTAGGGGACCAAAAAAAAAAATCACTGTTGGCATTTTGACTTTTTTTTCCCATTGCACCCTTTACCGATCATATTAATGTAATTTGTATTTTGATAGGTTGGGAATTTCTAAATGGGGCAACACCATATATATATATATATATATATATATATATATATATACACTAGAGGTGGAGATCAAAATTAGAGAACAATGTATGGTCACTTAATTACATATTTCTGAATAAAAGCAAGCAATGGTACATTGTTCTCTAATGTTCTCTAGTTTTGATCACCAGTATATATATTTTTTTATATTTTATTTATTTTTTATTAATAGTTGTATTTTCAATTGGTCAAAAGGGGATGATTTAACCTCTTATGTTTTTCAACTAGTTAACAGGAGCTGCACATGTCATCTGATCAGAAATTTTTTTAAAAAATTCAACAAACACCTGAATTCAACAATGGGTCATTTTCTGATAATACCTTCCCTTTAAGATTTTCTTTTTTTTTTAAAAAAAAATGACCGTTATTTCTTTTCTACTAAATAATTTAAAAATCTTCCATGTAGATTCAGTTCTTAAATTTAATGAAATTAAAAACTAATATTAAAATGAGTAAGGAAAATTGCTAGCTATGGAAGATAACTTAACACGTAATTGGTTTACATGCTGCTGTGAGTTTACGGAAATGTGGAGTACACACACAGTTCTCCTAGCCTGAAATCATTAGTTAATTAATTAGATACAAAAATCAAACTTCATTAGGAGGGGGAATCGAAACCATGGGACATGCCAGCTGGAGAGAGCATTATCTAAAGGATTAGAAACACTTAAAATCCAAATATATTGAGATTTTGTATTATTGCATACTTTGCAAGCATGATAGGTTACATATTTTTATTCAATTAAGATATAATTATAATGATAATTTGTAGAAAAGAAAAGTATATGATGTTAACTATTTGATCAGTGTATGATGATAAGTGTATGATGTTTAATCGTATCTTCTGACCCAACCTTAACATGTACTTTTCTTTTTTTCCCCATGCTCTTGTGGTCTTCCATATCATCTTTGGTGCTATTCTACTTTCAAACTCCATTGGACAGGTAAGAATCATGTTATCCAATGATCATAAATCAAAGTGACAGATTTTGTAGCAATATAAAATTGTGAATTGTATCTACTTTTTTAAGTGAATATTACCTACATTTCTTTTACTGCCCAGTAATCTAGAATTATTGCCAAACTAGCACTGATGTAATTTTATTATTTCATTTTGCAAAGAGGAGTGAATTGGCTCAAGGTGAATGGATTTCATATTTGATTTGACCCAAACTTTGAACATTTCTGTGAAGCCATCAATTTCTGATCTCTGATCTATGAAGTGCCATGAGACAGGGAAACAATAAAAAAAAATAAAAAATACTCACTTCACAGCTGTCCGGTCTCAATGCAGCTTCCCATACTGGTCTCTGCCAAGCTCCTTTCAGCCTCTTCTTTACCTCTCCATTACATGCAGTGTCCTTTTCCTTCATTTCATTTTTACTCTTTGACAGGGCTTCTGATGCTGAGTAGGGCTCTGATGTTGCGGCATGCATTACTCAAGACTACAGATGAGCGAACCCAAACTGTATAGTTCGGAGTCCGTATCGAACACGAGGTGTCCCGCTCCTAGACCGGAACACAGACCTGTATGTCTTGCTCCTGTCCAGTTTGCCAATTGAATAAAGCTTGTTTAAAGGTTGCAAAGCAGCCAATCAGCAAGCCTTTTCAGTGTGGGCACTTCTGGCCCCATTACAGCCATGTCAACCATTGGTATAGCTGTGATTGGCCAGGGAAATCACTATAAAAAAAATTAAAAAAAAAATGTCTGCTTTACTATGGCTGGTTATCAAAAATGGGGGAGACCTTATGCATTTTTTACCCATCTATTTTGATATCCAGCCATGGAAATGCTCACAGGTAAGAGTCAGTATCATATTTTTAAATTATTTTTTTTAACGGCAAGTTTGGATGCCGAATCTAATTTGTATTTTAGTCTGTGCTGATTGGCGAACCCGAATGTCCACTGGTTCGCTCATTCCTACTCAAGACTTAGTCAATGCCTTAGGTGATGCATGTTGTGGCGAAATGTCTCATATCAGATGTGTACTCAGTGCTAGAGGACCCTTTGCAGAGTGAATAATGATAATGAGGACGCCACAAGCCCTGAAGAAGTAACAAAGAGGCTAGGAGAAGCTGTATGGAGGACCACAAGCTAAGTGAGGAGGTATTATTTTTTTCACTATACTTCACTTTGACTTCAGTATTCAGACATCATTAAAGATAGATACAGTAATAACAGGTTATGAGCTCACTATGAAATCAAATTACAGTTACAACCTATTGAATCCTATGAAGAGAGTAATTAAAAGTGAAGGAAACTGGAGAGTAAAGGCCCCGTCACACTAAGCAACATCGCTAGCAACATCGCTGCTGATGGACAACTTTTGTGACGTTGCAGCGATGTTGCTAGTGATGTTGCTGTGTGTGACATCCAGCAACAACCTGGCACATGCTGTGAGGTTGCTGGTTGTTGCTGAATGGCCTGGACCATTTTTTAGTTGTTGCTGTCCTGCTGTGCAGCACAGATCGCTGTGTGTGACAGCGACAGCAACAACTGAATGTGCAGGCAGCAGGAGCCGGCTTCTGCGGACACTGGTAACCACGGTAAACATCGGGTAACCAAGAAGCCCTGTCCTTGGTTACCCGATACTTGCTTGTGTAGCAGAGTACACATCGGGTAATTAACCCGATGTGTACTGTAGCTAGGAGAGCAGGGAGCCAGCGCTAAGCGGTGTGCGCGGCTCCCTGCTCTGTGCACATGTAGCTGCAGCACACATGGGGTAATTAACCCGATGTGTGCTGTAACTAGGAGAGCAGTGAGCCAGCGCTAAGCGGTGTGCGCTGCTCCCTGCTCTGTGCACATGTAGCTGCAGCACACATGGGGTAATTAACCCGATGTGTGCTGTAACTAGGAGAGCAGGGAGCCAGCGCTAAGCGGTGTGTGCTGCTCCCTGCTCTCTGCACATGTAGCTGCAGGACACATCGTGTAATTAACCCGATGTGTACTGTAGCTAGGAGAGCAGGGAGCCAGCGCTAAGCGGTGTGCGCGGCTCCCTGCTCTGTGCACTTGTAGCTGCAGCACACATGGGGTAATTAACCCGATGTGTGCTGTAACTAGGAGAGCAGTGAGCCAGCGCTAAGCGGTGTGCGCTGCTCCTGCTCTGTGCACATGTAGCTGCAGCACACATGGGGTAAATAACCCGATGTGTGCTGTAACTAGGAGAGCAGGGAGCCAGCGCTAAGCGGTGTGCGCTGCTCTTTGCTCTCTGCACGTGTAGCTGCGTGCGCTGGTAACCAAGGTAAATATCGGGTTGGTTACCCGATATTTACCTTAGTTACCAAGCGCAGCATTGCTTCATTGCGTCGCTGCTGGCTGGGGGCTGGTCACTGGTTGCTGGTGACAGCTCACCAGCAACCCGTGTAGCGATGCTCCAGCTATCCCTGCCAGGTCAGGTTGCTGGTGGGATCGCTGGAGCGTCTGACTGTGTGACCTCTCACCAGCAACCTCCTAGCAACTTACCAGCGATCCTTATCAGGTTGTATCGTTGTTGGGATCACTGGTAAGTTGTTTAGTGTGACGGTACCTTAAGAGACAGAGATACAGAAATGCTGCTGCAGCTTCTGGTAATTTTTTTTTTATCTCTTACACCCAGATCCATAGCTACATTACCGAGTATTGCTATGTAATGTCCTCCACACTGATGATGTTACTTTTAAGGATGATAGACAGAAAGATTAAGACAAATGGACAAGAATTTCTCTTCGATGTGTAAAGTGTATAGGAGATATTACAGGTTAGAAAAAACACACAATTCTTAATAGACTCTGTAAACTGAAACTATACATAAATATATTCTATATAGGAGGGCTAAAAAATTGCAAAGGTAAATTTTACTTTGCATATCAGAACAGAAAAGAGAATCATATAATTGTAGAGAATTTGAGAGAATGTGAAAAACACAATAAAGTTATAAACCCATATTGCACTGTACATTTGGTGGTCCTGAGGCCGGTTTGGGTGAGTCCCTTGCAGTGACTAAGGCAGTTGGAAAGTTTTTTCAGGCTCTATCTAAATCCATTAGCCAAGGTTCTCATCTGTACCTGTAGCAGTCTTAATTGGAGTTTTTGAGACCTGGTTCATTGCCAGTTCAATTTTAATAGCCAAAACTATAGTAAAGTAAAGACAAATATTTTCCACCTACAATTCTAAACATAATGGAGATACAAGCACAAAGGAACATTTTCAAAAGAAAATGGTCCCATCAGACTGTAAACCTTCGGATGTATTGTCTCTATGTCCTCAATTTGCATGAGTAAGCCCATTTTCTTCACACATAATAAAAAAGCATTGCTATTTTTCTATTTGCAGGTAATTTCATACAATACAAAACATTTTCCAAATAAATAAAACTAAAGATGTCTATAATAAAAAAAATACAATGAAGCCTGCAGACACTGAAATATTTGGAGAAAGAGCTGCTTATGAATCAAGGAAAAAGACAGTGTTGTTTTATACGCTTTTAAATTTACTTCTAGTGGATTTAGTTCACTTTAAACTCTCGGAGGAAAACTATTAAAGAGATCAATGCTAGCAGCCGTGGAGGCAGAAATGTATTTTCTCTATTAAATACCTCAATACATTCAAACTTTCATAGATGTATTATTCTTCTGTAGACAATAATGCTGTTATATTTTTTCCAGGGCAGCAGCGCCATGAATTATAAGAGTCTAATTGTGACTTTTTTTCCTGTTATTGAAGCTGTACTTATTCTTGTTACATGTACAGTTTATTAACTTTTCTGTTTTTATTGGATTTGTTCGGTAGATTTTTCTCCAGGAACATAAAGATCAGATTGTATAAAAAAAATAAAATAATAATAATAATAATATACCAAGTCAACAAATGGTATTTTGAAACAGCAACAATAGGGAAAATCAGGCTCCAGGAAATTATAAGGCATTTAGATTGTCACATAGCTGAGAGACTTTAATAATCTATACAATGACAAGGTTATGTCTTTATATTGAATGGCCTTTCCATTATATGCACATTCCATGTAACTGACTACGAGTCACAAACAGCATTACTAAGTGGCACTAAACTCCTTAACAATGGAGAAAATTTTGACCAGGCCAAACTTTACAATTCGGACCAGTGTCACTTTATGATTTAATAACTCTGGAACGCGTTCAACAGATTTTAGTGATTCTGAAACTGTCTTTTTTTTTCATGACATATTGTACTTCATTATACTGATACATTTTTGTTTATTTGTTAAAAAATCGGAAATTTCTCAAAAATTCTGCAATTTTTAAATTTTGAATTTTTATACCTTTAATACCCTTAACCCCTTCACGACCGGCCGATTTTTCGCTTTCCGTTTTTTTTTTGCATTCTTTTTCCGTGAGACGTAACTTTTTTATTTTTCAGTCAACATGGTCATGTGAGGGCTCATTGTTTGTAGAACAAGCTGTACTTTTAAATGAAACCATATGTTTTACCATATAGTGTACTGGAAAATGGCAAAAAAATTCCAAATGTGGGAAAATTGCAATAAAAGTGCGATAGCACTATTGTTTTTGAGATATGTTATTCACTGTGTTCACTATATGGTAAAACTGATGTGTGGGTGTGATGCCTCAAGTCAGTGCAAGTTCGTGGACACCAAACATGTATAGGTTTACTTTTATATAATGGGATAAAAAAAATCTGAATTTTGTCTGAAAAATGTGGCGCACGTTTTATGTCATATTCCATGACCCATAACGTTTTAATTTTTCGGGATCTATGGCAGTGATGGCTTATTTTTTGCGTCCCAGGCTGCTGTTTTAACTGTACCATTTTTGCGCAGATGCTTCGTTTTGATCGCCTGTTATTGCATTTTGCGCAAAATTTGTGGTGACCAAAAAACGTAATTTTGGCGTTTTTTAATTTTTTTGTCGCTACGCCGTTTACTGATTAGATGAATTGATTTTATATTTTGATAGATCAGGCGTTTCTGAAAGCGGCGATACCAAATGTGTGTATATTTTTTATTTTTTTAACCCTTTAATTTTTAATGAGGCGAAAGGGGGTGATTTGAACTTTTAGGTTTTTTTTGTTTTTTTTTTAATTTACTAGTCCACCTAGGGGGCTATATGGATCAACAAGATCAACAATCGGATTTCTCTGCCATATCTGCTGATCACAGCTATACAGCTGTAAACAGCAGAAATGCTCATTTTCTGCCTCACCCAGCTCCGGGTCGGGAGAAACCGAAAGTAATTCATGTGAGCTACAGGAGTCATCACATGACCCTATGCTACCATGACAACTACCGGAAGTCACGTGATCACGTCACATGACTTCCGGTATCGGGCGGTGAGTAAATGTTTACTGCCGATGCCATTATAATGGCACTGTCACATATTGACAGCGCCATTTAAGGGGTTAAACAGCACGAGCAGATAGCGATTCTGCTCATGCCTGGCAGGCACACATCTCAGCTGTGTAAATCAGGTGCTTCACAGAAATGAATGCAAAGTGAATTTAAAAAAATAAAATTACATTTTACCTAAAAATTTTGCTTTAGCCCCTATTTATTCATTTTGTACAAGAAATAACAGAACAAAATGGACCCCAAAATTTATTTTTTTTCCAAGCATGCTGATACCCCACATGTGGTCAAAATACTCCGTTTGGACAAAAAACCTTCTGTTTACCTTCTCTGGCTGTTTCATCTATGGAGAATATTCTGCCATTACAGACCCATTTGGGTATGCTGAGAATCTTTCTCTTCTTATTATTACTGGTGATTTTCATCAGGATATATTAGATTCTATAGGATCCTTTGCATTATTTTTGTTTGAACCATAAGCCATTCAGGTTTCATACATGCACAGGACATTATCTTGTTGATTGGTGTTTTGGTTTATTTATGGTGCATATACACTTTAGATTGCAATAGCGCTGATTAGAGTTGAGCAATGTTCAAGGTTCGAGGTTCACCAATTTCATGTTCGATTGATTTTGGGGGTGCTCGAGATCGAACTCAAACTCGAGCTTTTTGCTAAAAGTTCGACAGTTCGAGTTACGTTCGAGAACGGTTCAATCACCAAAAGCAGGGCTTTTTACAGCTACAGTGTGCAGGGAGACATCGCTGGCAGCCTGCGTAAGCTGGTAACCAAAGTAAATATCGGTTATCCAAGCAAAGCGCTTTGCTTGGTAACTCGATATTTACCCTGACTACGTGTGCAGGGAGCCGACACTTCCCCGCTTGGCTCTTCCCCCTCTTGCACTCGGCATGTACACACACACACACACACACTCACACTCACCTGTCCCCAGCCATGCAGTCCCTGGCACTGACGTCCTCAGCGCCACATGGCCCCACTAGGCTCCACCCACTGCACACTCCACAGCCTGCACACATGGCCCCGCTAGGCTGCACCCACCTTGCACTCCGCACACATGGCCCCGCTCGGCTCCACCCACCTCGCACTCCGCACACATTACCCCACTTAGCTCCACCCACCTCGCACTCCGCACACATTACCCCGCTCGGCGTACCTGTGGTGATGAAGTCCTGCCCTCCCGACCTCAGTGCTGTTACTGTCCTCCATGGCCGCCGCTTGTCACATCCCCTCCTCTCGCTGCCGACCCGAGACTGTGACTAGCGGTGACATCACAGGCTCCTGCAATACTTGGCTGTGAAGGCGGCAGTCATTGAAGTCAGTGACAGCTCTGCTATCAGCAGTGCAGGAGATCGTCACCGCAGGTAATGTACCTCGCTCCTGACAGCAGCACTTGTCATGCCCTGCAGTGACCTAGGCTGACCTATTGATGTTAGCTCAGGTCACTGCATTGCTCTCCCAGCCAATGTGGAACATTCTGTTCTTCATTGACTGGGACAGTGACTATGGTATGGATCGTCATGGGAACCCCTTGGATTACAGCAGACCTGGATTTGTTTTTCTTTCTAATAAATTAGTGAAAGAGGGAATGTTTTGCGGAGTGTTTTTTTCAAATAAAAATGTGTTTGTTGTCTTTTTTTTTTATTACTGACTGGGTTGGTGATGTCGGGTAGCTGATAGACGCTTGACCTCACAAACCCCAGGGCTTGATGCCAGGTGACATTACACATCTGGTATTAACCCCATATATTACGCTGTTTGCCACCACACCAGGGCAACGGGATAAGCTGCAGCGAAGCACCAGGATTGGCGCATCTAATGGATGCGCCACTTCTGGGGCGACTGCGGCCTGCTATTTTTAGGCTGGGGAGAGTCCAATAACCATGTATCTCCCTAGTCTGAGAATATCAGACCCCAGCTGTTCGCTTTACCTTGGCTGGTGATCCAATTTTTGGGGGGACCCCCACGAGTTTTTTTTTTAATTATTTATTTAATTTAATATAACAGCGTGGGGGGCCCCCAGTTTTGGATTACCAGCCAAGGTGAAACTGCCAGATGTGGTCTGCAGGCTGCTGCTGTCTGCTTTATCCTAGCTGGCTATCAAAAATAGGGGGAACCCTACGTCATTTTTTTTAAAATTTATTTATTTTTTTGGCTAAATACAAGGGCACCCCTTAGTGCCACGTGAAAGGCACCAAAGGGTGCAAATTTACAAAATGCAGGAGAGTGGGACATGATGTGTCTTTCTGCCATTATAATGACAGAAAGACTGATATGAAGTGTACAAGCACCAGAAAATCACCAGAGCTGTGAAAAGCAGTAGAAAATGGCACTGGAGTGAACTGCCTCATGTAGGTTGAAGCTATGGATCCTGGGTAAATTTATGTATTTTCCCTCCTTTAGTTTTTTTGAAGTACGCAAAAAAATGGAAAGCACACGGATGACAAACAGATGACATACGGACCGTATACGGAACGGAAACGGATGCCACACGGATGCACCCGTGAAAAAAAGACCGTTTATTGCGGACCGCAAAAACGGATCGGTTCTGTGAATGTAGCCTTATTCTGATCTGCCGTTTATAAACAGCAGGCAAAAGTAAGTGAATAGCGCCCCCCAGCGTCAGAAAATTTCCGGGGTTTCAGGGGTAGCTGAGACCCTGGAGATCATGATTCAGGCCAGTTTTTCCGGTCCCCCCTCACGTGATCACAGGTATACACCGTATACCGATGATCACGTTACAGTAAATGATAGCGCCGGTAAAAAATTATTTATCTCCCATCTGGCATGAACAAACATGTCATGTAGGAGATAAATCTCCTCCCCGGCCCCCTGGTGTCGCCAAAGTGCCCCCCCCACCCACTCCTGGAAATCCAAGATTGCCGTGTGCACAGCAGCGCGCCGGCCGCATTCACCCTACTTCTCTGATTTCTGTCACATGTGCCATGACACATGCGACAGAAAACTCCTCCCCAGGCCCTGAGAGGTCAACCCCTATAACCCCACCGGTGTTCCCCAGTGTCCCACGGTACCTGTGCAGCGTTGATCCCCCGCGGCCCCCTCCTTCACAATAGACACTGCCGCATGCACAGAGCGGCTGTCAGCTCAGCTTCCTGTGTTCAGACACAGTGAGTGGCGGTAACCATGCATCTGTAAGCAACTGCAATGCCCTGCTCATGAGGTAAGGAACATAGTTGATCAGGAGAGCTATACTATATTTCCAAATGGAGGTATTTGATTTTATAGTTGCCCTGCTGAACGACTACCAAACATGAGAGTCCGTTATATGCCACAAGAAAACACATCTAAATAGCGAGCTCTGTTGTTTAGTATTCATTCAGCTGGATAACTGGACTTAAAGGGGTATTCCATCTCCAAGATCCTATCTCCAATATATAGTAATAGTGGAATAGCAATAATATCAGCAAATACCAATATTTGGAAAAGTAGAATAGTTCTCCTGATTAGGCATGCCCTTACCTCATGAGCAGGGCATTGCAGCTTTGGCAGCAACAGTTACGACATGGACTCTGCTGCTGTGGACCCGGGGAGAATGGGTGCAGATTCATTGCACCCACACTCCTGACATGGAGGGTCTGCACTTCTAGAAAATGGGGGATACATTCCCTGAGCGTGTTCCCCCCATATTCTAGATGGTCCAAAGTCGTCGTGGGACCCCCTTATTTTTTTTTCCTTACAATAAATTGGTGAAAGAGGGAATGTTTTGAGGAGTGTTATTTGAAATACATTTTTTTTGTCTATTTTTTTGTTAGTACTGACTGTGATGTCGGGTATCTGATAGACGCCATAACATCACAAACTGCTGGGCTTGATGTCAGGTGACCTTACAGCTAGTATCAACCCCATTTATTACCCCGTTTGCCACTACACCAGGGCACGGGATGAGCTGGGGTGAAGCGCCAGGATTGGCGCATCTAGTGGATGCGCCACTTCTGGGGCGCCTGCGACCTGCTATTTTTAGGCTGTGAAGTGCCAATAAGTATGGACCTTCCCACCCTGAGAATACCAGACCACAGCTGTCCGCTTTACCTTGGCTGGTGATCCAATTTGGGGGGACCCTACTTTTTTTTGTAATTATTATTTATAAAATAATTATAAAAAAGAGCCTGGGATGACCTCCACATTGGATACCCAACCACGGTAAAGCTGCCAGCTGTGGTTTTCAGGCTACAGTAGTCTGCTTTACCCTAGCTGGCTATCAAAAATGGAGGGACCCCACGTCATTTTTTTTTTAACTATTTTTTTAAATAAAAAAATTAATGGGCTTCCCTGTATTTTGATTGGCAGCCAAGGTAATGCCAGGCAGATAGGGGTGGCAACCCGTAGCTGTCTGCTTTAACTGCACTGAGAATCAAAAATACTGCGGGGCGCTACGTCATTTTTTTTAATGATTTATTTTTACAGCACTGTCATGTCAGGCAATCAAAATACAGGGAGGCCCATTTGTTTTTAGTTATTTAAATAAATAATAAAAAAAAATATTTGGGCTCCCGCTGCATTTTTTGTATTGCTAGATAAGGGTAATCCAAGCAGCTACTGGCTGCTAACCCCCACTGCTTGGTGTTACCTTCACTGTCAATGGAAAATCCAGGGAAGCATTTTTTATTTTTTTTCCCAAAAAACTAAAAAAAAAAAATGACGTGAGCTTCGCCATATTTTTGTATGCTAGCCAGGTACAGCAGGCAGGTAGGGGCTGCCCCCAACCCCCAGCTGCCTATTTGTACCCGACTGGGAACTAAAAATATAGGGAAGCCCTTTCTTTAATTATTTCATGAATTTCATGAAATAATTAAAAATAAAAAACGACGTAGGCTTTGCTCCATTTTTGTGTCCAGCCAGGTACAACTAGGTAGCTGGGGATTGGAATCCGCACCACAGGTTAGCCCGAGGTTTCTGGGTGCCTCTGCTGCGAATTGCAGTCTGCAGCCGCCCCAGAAAATGGCGCTCTCATAGAAGCGCCATCATCTGGCGCTGTATCCAACTCTTCCAGCTGCCCTGGTGACGGTGGCTCGCTGGGTAATTATGAGTTAATACTAGTTTTGTTTTACTAGCTAGTATTAAGCCAGAGATTCTTAATGTCAGGCAAGTTTGACCCGGCCATTAAGAATCTCCAATAAAAGGTTAAAAAAAAGACACCACACAGAGAAAAAATACTTTAATAGAAATAAATACACAGACACACTTAGAGACTTCATGTTTATTACTCCCTCTCATCCCTCCACGATCCATGGTCTGCTGTCTTCTTTCTCCTTCAACCCATGCAGCTCTGCTACATCAGGCTTCACTGCATGGGAGAAAGACGCTGCTTCTCTGTGCAGAAATCACTCAGTGAGAGTGACCACAGGCTGCCGGCTGTTAGCGGTGACTTCACCGCTCACAGCCGGGTTACCATAGCAATGGTGCTCCGATCACGTGATTCCCGGTGCCGCTATTCACCGGCTGTGACAGCCAGTCCTTGCATGTGGGCTGACTCTGTAAAGAGCGCCCCATGCAGGAATGGGGAGTCGTCCGTGTGCCAGAGCATGTCGCCGGTACACGAAGATACACAAACAATCACCGCGTACTGGAGAGATGCACTGACAGGACCTAGAACAGGACATGACGTCTAGCCATGTGACCAGTCTGTAGCCAATGAGATAATAGACATGTGACTGGTCACATGGCTATTTTGACGTCACAATAGGTCCTGTCATCACTGCTGGTTACCGGGAGGACGCAGCGATTACCGATGGAAAAGTTGCGGGAGACAGAGTGCAGGACACATCGCGGGCACCGGTAAGTGTTATGGCAATGTTTATTAACTGTATGTGTACATTTATAATGTGTTTTTATGTGTTTGTGATTGCCTCCCATTGTTTTCAATGGGGTTCGAGAGGTTCGTTGAACCGAACTCGAACTCTAGGGGGGTTGCTCACCTCTAGCGCTGATTACTGTTGTTTATGTATATTATAGTTGCAAGTGCTTTTGTTATGTATATTTATTGTATAATTGTTATTGTTCACAACTAATTATGGGTTGTGCAGGGGGTTTCTTGCCGTGTCACTGAGTGTGTTGTGTTTTTAAAAATGTTTTTTCTACAATAAAAGTTTGCCTTTTATATTACATTATATTGCGGTTGTGCTCCCCATTCCTTATGCAGTACTTTTCTTCATTGTCTCCTTAAGTTCAGGTTTGATGCATGGAATCCAGTATAGATTGTCCCAGTAGGTTAATTGTAGATGAGATAGAAAAAATCCAGCACTGTGGTCTGCTTCAAAAAAATTCTTTAAAACTCCATTTGTTAAAAATGATTAAAAAGGACACATATTTAATATCTTATGCGTTTCAGACCCTCAATGAGGTCAACTGAGGTTAGGTTACCTGTGGTCACACGTGGAGGACCGTGCGAAATTCCAGTTGTAACTGCAAGTAACCTGAGTGACATCACTGCTCATCGCTGCAGCTCAGTCTCTGCCTGAATCCCATAACACGTGGTCATGTTCTATGCCTGCATGCTGTGCCTTCAGTAATTTGGCAGAGGTGGAATTGTTGTGGGAAATCATGTGCATTATGTCAGACTTTGGTGTTTTGGGGGTTAATAAAGGAGTGAAAGACGGTGTTTGTTTCTTTTTTTGTTTCAAATAAAGTATTTTTTGTTGTTTGTGTTTACTTCTTTTCATTTGCAGTTTAGACAGCCTGCATTACCAATCTAGGGCTTAGTGGCAGTTGTGAGCAGTTATAAGCCCCTTATATTACCCTGATTGCCACTACACCAGGACAATCAGATGAGTCGGGTAAAGTGCCAGAACTGTCACATCTAATGAATGCGACAATCCTTGGCAGCTGCAGGCTGCTATTTTTAGGCTCGGGGGCCCAATAACCAAGGGCCTCCCCAGCCTGAGACTACTAGCCCCCAGGTGTCAGCTTTATCATGATTAGCTATCAAAATTGGGGGGTCCGCACTACTTTTTTCAAAATTATTTATTTAAATATTTTTTTAAAAAAAGCCTTATGCGGTCCCTTTTATTTTGATGCACCGCCAAGATAAGAACATGGCTGGGGGCTGTAGCCTGTAGTGATATGCTTTATCTATGCTGGGTATCATAATATGGGGGGACCCTATGCCAATTTTTTTCTTTATATATTTTTACACCAATATACACACAGCATCTCTAATTGAAACTGTCAGAAACGCTGTCACACAGGGTGGGAGTGCATCAGACTGCAACCAATCACAGACACAGGGACTGCCGGTGGGAGGGGGAAGCACTGCATATGAGGTTAATGATTGCACCCACAAGTAGTGTGAGCATCCTGTAAGCAATGTTCAGCTGTGCAAGAGACTTGGTAGGTGCCTGATTTCCCCTTTTTTCTTTATTTTTTTAATTACTCTAGTTGCTGGACCTGGATCATTACCCAGAGCTCCTTGAGAACTCCGTGTATGGGGTCAGTGCTCAGGTACTTTTGACTCTATACAGATCTGGACTTTTATAGTCCAGGTCCACCCATCACTACTGGTGAAAAGTTCCCTTTAAAGACCTCCATACATGCTGTGTTTTATGGCATCCAAAATGTTCAATTTTGGGCTCATCTGACTAGACTATATTCTTCAAGTATTTCCCAGGCTTGTCTAAATGTTGTTAAGCAAACTTTATATCGTTTAAACATGCTTTTTGTTCCGCAATGGAGTCGTGCATGGGGAGCATGCTTATAGGTCATGGATGTTGACTGCATTACTTATTGTTTTCTTTGAAACAATTGTACCTGCTGATGTTAGGTCTTTCTGTAGATCTTCCCAAGTGGCCTTTGGCTCTGGGAGAGCTCTTCTGATAATCCCTTTCACTCCTTAGTCTGAACTGTTGCAGTGAGCACCAGGTTGTGGCAGTTTTATAGTGAAATTAAGTTATTTCCACTTTTGGATTACGGCCTTAACAGTGCTTACTTGATCTTCAGCTAGTGTCATGACTTTCCATGGCTTTTGCACCTATGTTTCTGCATATGTGCAATACTTTTTTCCTGTGACATTTCTCATTACACATAATTTAATTTATGGACAGCTATGGTTTAATATAATTGCCTGTGTGTATTAGATGGGTTGTTTCTGACATCTGTAGAGAAATTCCTGTTAATAGCATCTTTAGAAATATATTTACTTTGAAAATTGGTGATGTGTTGAAGACATATTTCACCCACTGTATATATGTGTAATGAAGAAAAAAACAAAAAAAGCCAACTCAACTCAAAAATGGCATGTATTATAAGATGTGCACTGCACAAAAAATCCAAACTGTACTATTTTAAAATTTGAGATTTTTGGCAAAAAATTTGAGCTACCCTGCCACGTCACGGCAAATCACTTTGGGGCAGTCCTACTCTAAATTATTTTTATTTAAAATGTGCCATATGGCCTCACATGTAAAAAAGTAGAACTGTTTATAGAAGCACCCACTTGGTGCTTTTCAATCCTGTACCCATGACTGAATCATGGCTGTGGGTGGGACAGGCCCAAGCCAATGCTGCATGAATTAGATAGCTTGTGGAGAGGGCTTGATGACTGAATGTGAACAGCTACCAATTGCCAAAATCAAGACAGGTAAAAAAAAACAAATCAAATTGAGGTGCACGACAAGGTGGAGGTCAGAGTAGGACTGCCCCAAAGAGATTTGCCATGACGTGGTGGGGTAGCTCAAGAAATTGCAATTTTTTGCCAAAAATCTCAAATTTTAAAATGGTACAATTTGACATTTTTAATGCAATGCACATCTTATAATACATGCCATTTTTGAGTTGAGCTGGCTTTTTTGTTTTTTTCTTCATATATATGTAATGTCTGAAGCCGCAAGCTCAAAACGGCTACTTTTAACAGACTTGGCACAAGCCACTGCATTCATCAGAATCCAGAGAAACCCTTTAAACCCTTATAAAGAGATAAGAGGGTCCAGTGGATTTCTAGCTATGGAAGCTTCTCAAACTTTGTAAAGGACATATCAATCAAGCCACATATAAGCTTATCCTGGAAAAACAGTTGCTTCTTTCTGCTCAGGCAATTTTCCCCAACTCTGAGGACTGTTTTTTCTAGCAGGACAATGCACCATGCCACACAGCTAGGTCAATCAATGTGTGGATGAAGGAGCACTATATCAAAACCCTGTCGTGGCCAGCCCAATCTCCAGACCTGAACCCCATTGAAAACCTCTGGAATGTAATCAAGAGGAAGATGGATAGCCACGAGTCATCAAAAAAGAACTGCTTACATTTTTGCACCAGGAGTGGCATAAGGTCACCCAAAAGCAGTCTGAAAGACTGGTGGAAAGCATGCCAAGACACATGAAAGCTGTGATTAAAATCATGATTATTCCACAAAATATTGATTTCTGAACTCTTCCTGAGTTAAAACATTAGTATTGTTGTTTCTAAATGATTATGAACTTGGTTTCTTTGCATTATTTGAGGTCTGGAAGCAATGCATTTTTTTTGTTATTTTGACCATTTCTCATTTTCAGAAAATAAATACAAAATTTCTTGCTTGGAAATTTGGAGATATGTTGTCAGTAGTTTATAGAATAGAAGAACAATTTACATTTTACTCAAAAAATATACCTATAAAGAGAAAAAGTGAACATTTTGCAGTGGTCTCTTAATTTTGGTCAGAGCTGTGTATATATAATAAAGCTGTGGAACATTTAATAGCACATGATCTATATATATGTTGATATTAATGATAAGCAAAAGAATTTTTTTTTCTAGTTATTCACTATTGTAAGCACCATGTGCAGACATACATGCACTCGAATGCTAATAATGAAGTTTATTATTGGCTTTCTGAGGGCTGTTTTGCCATTTTGAGTGCACCTGAGCATGCAAACCATCAAGATTCATTGCCGTCTATTCCTTTTTCTGTTACTAATGATATCCCAAATATGCTCGATGGGAGTTAATTCTAGAGGTGCTGCAGACCATGGCAGTATATTTAGGACAGTAGCACCATCAATGTGTTGTGCTTAAAAATGGCTCCTCGGACATGTTGAATAAATTGCTATACCACTAGTTCCACAAATAAATCAATTTAACTTAAAGATGTTAGTGAAGGGAAGACTAGAGGGGTCAGTTATCCCATACTATAATATGAGCAATAGAAAAAGTGATATTCTCTTGGGAAGGCCATACTGACTAAAGTGTAACTAAAGTTTTGTACAATTTTCTATAGTTTGTTGTCCGTTAAACTCCCTCTAAATTAGTGAGTGTCCAGATCCTGAGGCAACCACCAATAACTTCAAGAAACGTTTATAATTACACTGCTTAGATGGTCAAAACTCAGATGACGGATTCAACAGAATGTCAATTCCTTACTAATCTGAAAGGAATTTAAGGAACTATAAAATATAAAAAAAAATTGTGGAAAGCTCTTTTTACACTTTTGTTTCTTAACATAGGCATATAGTGAACAAACTTCTGTATTTAAGAATGAAATGTGTCGGGAGCTTAATAACCTTCTGCATATAGAATTAACCCCTTCACGACCTTGGACGGATCTATCCGTCCAGGATTGTGTCCCGTTAAGACCCGCCCCCTGCCGCGGGCAGGCAGCGGCGGTCGGCACACATATCAGCTGTTTTCAACAGCTGACATGTGTGCCTGGTAGCCGCGGGTGGAATCGCTTCCACCCGCGGCCATTAACCCCTTAAATCTTGCTGCCAAAGTCTGGCAGCAAGATCTAAATGCGCGCGGCCATGTTTTTTACTTACCGCCGCCCCCACCGGAAGTCACGTGCGTTATCACGTGACTATCGGTGGTTGCCATCGTAGCACAGGGTCATGTGATGACGCCTGCAGCTATGATGTTTCACTTTCATTTTCCCTCGGCCGAGAGCAGAGGGAAAGACAAAGTGACTGAATCTGCTGTTTACAGCTGTATAGCTGTGATCAGCAGATAGATAATAGGGATCGGATTACTGATTGCTATAGCCCCCTAGGGGGGCTAGTAAAAAAAAAAAAAAAAAAGAAAAAAAAAGTTTTAAAAAATAAAAAAAAACAAAAAATCTAAACGTTCAAATCACCCCCCTTTCCCCCCATTGAAAATTAAAGGGTTAAAAAATAAATAAATATACACATATTTGGTATCGCCGCATTCAGAAATGCTCGATCTATCAAAATATAAAATCAATTAATCTGATTGGTAAACGGCGTAGTGGCAAAAAAATTCCAAACGCCAAAATTACGTTTTTTGGTCGCCACAAGTTTTACGCAAAATGCAATAACAGGCGATCAAAACGTAGCATCTGCGCAAAAATAGTGCCATTATAAACGTCAGCTCAAGACGCAAAAAATAAGCCATCAATGAGCCATAGGTCCCAAAAAATAAGAATACTACGTGTTTCGGAAAATCGCGCAAAACGTGCGACACTTTTATTGGACAAACTTGTGATTTTTTTTTTAACCCCTTAGATACAAGTAAACCTATACATGTTTGGTGTCTACAAACTCGCACCAACCTGAGGCATCACATAGACACATCAGTTTTATCATATAGTGAACACGGTGACTGAAACATCCCACAAACTATTGTGCGATCACACTTTTTTTGCAGTTTTTCCACACTTGGAATTTTTTTGCTGTTTTCCAGTACAATATATGGTAAAACTTATGGTTTCATTTAAAAGTACAACTCATCCTGTAAAAAACAAGCCCTCATATGGCAAGATTGACGGAATAATAAAAAAGTTACGGCTCTCGGAAGAAAAGGAGCAAAAAACAAAAACGTAAAAAACAGAAAGTGCCCGGGGGCTGAAGGGGTTAATATTCAGTTCTGCATATCAACAGTATGCAGTGAGATCCTCTATCCAAACCACAATTTATTTGTATGTATATACCTGAGTAGATAAAAATAGTTTGGGCTGTCAGTGGCTAAATCAAGATGTGCTCTTTATAGTGATGTAAAAGCAGGACATGAGTGCCATGACCCGAGTGCTATACATCTTAGAAGACATCTTTTGATACAATTGTGGGTCAGAATGAAATTCAACCTTTTCATATCCTTTAGAATTTCTAAAACAAAAGTGTTTTATTTTCTTGCTTAGCCCATTCACAACACAGCCAATTTTAATTTTTCTGCTTTTATTTTTGCCTTTACTGCTTCCAAAAGCCATGAACTTTTTTCCCCTATTGACATAGCTGTTTGAGGGTTTGTTTTGTGAGAGGTAAGTTATAATTTTTTTTCTCCATAGAACGTACTAAAGACCTGTAACACTTTTATTTCTCCATTTTTGGAGCTACGTGCAGGTCTGTATTTTGCATCGCGAGCTAAAGATTTTGTTCATACCATTTGGGGAAATATAGAACATTTTGATAGCTTTTTCTTGCATTTTTTTATTAAGTATGGTGACTGAATACATTTTTTTTACTTTTGTTTATAGCCACTTACGTACTTGAAACTGTGATTGATTGATTAATTAATTAATCTAAATACTGAAATACTGCTGTATGTAAAATAGAAATCTACTAAACACAGTCTGAGGCCTCCTTCACACGTCCGTGTCTCCGGTACGTGTTTGATCCATTTCCTCATGTGCTGGACACACGGGCACACGTAGACCCATTAAAATCAATGGGTCTGCGCACAAGTGCGTGTTTTGCCGTGGACCGTGTGTACGTGTGGAGCATACGTGTGCCCGTGTGCTCCACATGTAGACATGTCCATTTTTCTCCGGCATCACAAGTGTCACACGGACTGCACACGGACCACACGGATGTGATCCGTGTGACACACAACGGAGAAAACACACATGTCTGTGAAATAAAAAGAATTTCTATATTCACCATCTCCAGTACTGCTGTCTCTGCCGCTGCTGTCACTTGCTTCTGACTCACGCTCATTATGCTCATTGCATATTCACTCGACTGCAGGCCGGAATCAGCAGCAGCAGGGAGTCGGGAGGATCGGAGACCAAAGATCAGCACCACGGACAGCAACACCAGGGACAGGTGAGCACACAGTTCCTGTTTTCCGTGTGTTCTCACGGATAATACACGGAAAACACACGTGTGCCATAAACGGCACACGGAGGGCAAAACACACCTTTGACACGTCCATGAAAAACGTGCATAATTTTCACGGATGTGTGAAAGAGGCCTGAGGGTGAGCTTCACAAGCAAACAAAGTTAGTAGCCATGTGGTCTTTCAGAAATCCCCTGGCTGCCATGTCAACCCCCCAATACCCTGCAATTAGAGATAAGCAAACCTGTTTGGTAAAGGTTTGTCAAATTCAAATTCGGTACAAGCCTTAGCATGTTCGAGTTCGGCTCTGCGACACAAGCATTTTTACTAAAAGTCGGCGATATTCTGTTTTTTTTAGTTTTTTGCCCCTGAATACTGTCCGCATTTCCAAAAATGCTTTTGTAATTTTGTAAAGATTGATAATTTGTCAGACATGCCCCATTTCTAAGCCTGACAAATGAAAATAAATAAAAAAAATACTAAATGCAATAAGTAAATAAAAAAGAAGAATAAATAATATATTTACAGCATATGTAAACTAGCTTCATTGTTTGCACCATTTTATTTGTAACCGTCATAATAGTAACCAGTAACCATTTGTGAATATACTTTTTAAATGTCTTATTGTCTTCAAAAGGGTTAAAGTAATCTACTAAAAAAATTTGCTCTGACGCAAACACATTCATATTACAGAAAGGCGGGCTTTTCACGTTGCGACATCGCAAGCCAATGCTGCGATGTCGCACGCGATAGTCCCCGCCCCTGTCGCAGGTACGATATCCTTGTGATAGCTGCCGTACCGAACATTATCGCTACGGCAGCTTCACATGGACTCACCTGTCCTGGGACGTTGCTCTGGCCGGCGACCTGCCTCCTTATTAAGGGGGCGGGTCGTGCGGCGTCACAGCGACGTCACACGGCAGGCGGCCAATAGGAGTGGAGGGGCGGAGATGAGCGGGATGTAAACATCCCGCCCACCTCCTTCCTTCCGCATATCCTACGGAAGTTGCGGTGACGCCGGTAGGAGATGTTCCTCGCTCCTGCGACTTCACACACAGCGATGTGTGCTGCCGCAGTAGCGAGGAACAACATCGGACCGTCGCGTCAGCGTAATTATGGATTACGCCGATGCTGCACCGATGATACAATTACGACGCTTTTGCGGTCGTTAATCGTATCATCGAACCTTTACACACTACGATGTCGCATGTGATGCCGGAAGTACGTCATTTTCAATTTGACCCCACCGACATCGCACCTGCGATGTCGTAGTGTGCAAAGCCCGCCAAAGGAAAGTTTAGGCTTCTATGTCAGTTTTAGATTCTCCATAAATAGCAAACTATTTGAAAGACAGGTGTCTTATCACTTCATTGTTTCTAAAGCATGAATGCTCTCAACCCTGCAAGCTAAGCCTGGAAAATGCTTTCCAGTTAAGATGAACATCATTTACATATTATGAGATTTGCATTTTAAAAACATAAGATATAGGAACTCTTCTGTGTGAGTATACAGAATATATAAAAAAATACTTTGAATGTATATTTATGGTGTATATGTAGCAGAGCCTAATTGTTAAATTGTTATATAAGTATTTGGGACTACTAATAAGTATTGTTGTCCAATTACAACAAAAAACCTTGTTCACATATCCTATTAATGGCAGAGAGGCTCAGTGGTTAGCACTGCAGTCTTGCAACACGGGGGTCCTGGATTCAAATCCCACCAAGGACAATATCTGCAAGGAGTTTGTATGTTCTCCCTGTGTTTGTGTGGGTTTCCTCTGGGTACTCCGGTTTCCTCGCACACTCCAAAGACATACAGATATGGAATTTAGATTGTGAGCCCTAATGTGGACAGTGTTGCAATGTATGTAATGTGCTGTGGAACTAATGGTAACTTAATAAAAATATTATTAGCCAAAGCAAAGAATGTAAGGATATGTGCATTCATCTTTTTTAGATTGTTCGGCTCAGAAACTCACCTGACAGAGCACCTGGAAAACACTCAAAAGAATGAACATATACTTATATACTTATCTTTCTAAAAAAAATGACTTGCTATTCCCATGTTCAGTTTTTTGAACATTTTTTAAATGCTTCAAGTTTCCAAGACACTAAGTGTTAAAAGAAATAAACTGTTCATTCTTCATTTCTGCTCTGAAAACGCTCTATACTTACAATACAAGACAATAGAAAAGCTCAAAAGAAAAGTTGAAAATTCACTTGCATCCTTTTGAGCAATTTGCCAATGTGTTTGCTTGAAAAACCAATATTGGTTTCAGCATAATTGAAATGAGTTTAAAAAGATCTAGTACATACCCCAGTAAAAAAAACAACATAAAAACACTCAATAAAACACCAGTGATCAAAAATCTTGACAAAATACTCATGAAATGTCTTAAAAAATGCTAGAAAGATGCATTTTTAAGTATGTTCCTATTGAAAAATGTTTAGGCTGATCACAAGGCTCACTTAGTCTCTGCCTGCAGCTCACAGCGGGCAGTTATGCCCTATGGCGCTCGCTGTGAGCTTCAAATGTAGCAGAGCTGAAATCATTGTGGGACCTTGTGTGGATTACGTTAGACCTGCATGGGTGTTTTGGGGGGGTTAAAAATGGTGAAAGAGAGTGCTTTTCTTGTTTTCTTGTCTTTTATTTCAAATAAAGGATTTTTTTGGTGTTTGTGTTTATTTACTTTCACTTACAGATAAGTAATGGGGGTCTCATAGACACCTCCCATTACTAATCTAGGGCTTAGTGGCACCTGTGATCTGCCATTAACTCATCATTATTACACCAATTTCCACCACATCAGGGCAATCAGGAAGAGCCGGATAAAAAGCCAGGCTTGTTGCATCTAATGGATGCAACAATCCCGGGCGGCTGCAGGCTGCTATTTTTAGGCTGTGGTGCTCAATAAGCATGGATCTCCCCAGCCTGAGAATACCAGCCCCCAGCTGTTGGGCTTCATCATGGCTGGGAAACATAATTGGGGGGACTCCAGAATGTTTTTTAAAATTATGTACATAGTTTAAAAAAATAGCTGCATGTGGTTACTTTATTTTGATACACAATCAACTTAAGTACATGGCTGAGGGATGCAGCCTGCAGCCGTGTGCTTTTTCTGTGTTGGGTATTACAATATGGGGAGACCCTCCACCAATTGTTTAAGTTATTCATTTATTTTTACACCACGATAATGACCCACAGACAGCACCTGTGATTGCTTGCAGTCAGATGCTGTCACACAGGCTGGGGACACATCTGACAGCAGCCAATCACAGATGCCGGGACTCCCAGTGGGTGTGGAAAGCAGTGCATATGGATGAGCAATAATGAGTGGCTGCAGTTGGAGCAGTTACAGCCACGCTGAATCCTCGGTAAGTATGAAGCGCTTGCTTCATTCTTATTTTCTTTATTTTTCCTTTTTTTTTTTTCAATTTTCCAGGTGCCGGATCTGGATCATTAGCAGGAATTCCCTGAGAATTCCGGGCCCGGCACTCAGTTATGTTTGAAACCGCGTAGGTCCAAACTTTCACAGTCCGGGTCCGTCCATCACTACTCTTTACTAATTACTTTGTGACTCTGCAAATGCAATTATCTCTTTTTGGACATTGTGGTAAATGCAATATGATGACTGGAAGTCATTTTCACAAAATGTGCGCTCCAAATGGTGCCCAAACAATAGTATATAACAACATATAGGGTAAGCCTGCACTTGGGGGAAATTTGTTAAAATTTTGAGGTGCATTTTTTCACTAATTACTCCCTTTGAAATATTCAAAAAATGGGACTAAAACATTTTAATGGGATGAATAGAATTTTTCATATAGTTATTCCACTTTGTGTAAATCATGTGAAACACCTGAAGGGTTAAAAAACTTGCTAAGCAGTACTTAAAATAACAAATTAAAATCAATGCTTAGGAAAAAAAATATGAGTGAATCCCACAACATAAGTAAGTGATCTCAGTAGATCTTTCAAAGCATATATAACTTTATTAATTAAATAAATATATCAATGCAATGTAAAATATTAAACATTAAGATGCCTCACTGAAAGGGACAGAAAATGGGCCTAATCCAAAAAAGCTTATGTATACATAATATAGTACACATAGTAAAGTGAGACAAGTTCAGAAAAGTAGTTTTCAACAGATTCCTATCCTTGCATCTATTTATAGTATAAAGATACAGTATTAGTGCAACATGACATATAGTATTTGTGCAAAAGTTATAGTACCTTATTTAAATGAAGCTGTTCATGTAAAAGTGCATCAGGCCATGTGTCCCTCCACCCTGACGTACATTTTGCCCAGCTTCTACTATAAATGTATTATTTAGTTATTTAGGTTTCATTTGTTCACATCAAAAGTGCAAAAATTCTCCTGGCCACCAGAGGTGCAAAATATCAAGAATGCCTTGTCAGCGATAGAGTTAATAGTGGATTTTATGCTGTATGAGCCACACTTCTAGATTTTGCCAACAATAGTGATGATTTTTATTTGTGCATAATTGACTGATGACTATATATTACAAATTCTGTCAATTGTTTTTGTAAAATCACATAGAAACAAGTGAATTGTGAAATTAATACCATGTTTTTCCAAAAATAAGCCCTCCCCCAAAAATAAGCCCTAGAAGGGATTTTCAGCATTTTTGGAGCAAGGCTTAAATATAAGCCCTCCCCTGAAAATAAGCCCTAGTCGCGGATCACTAATGAAGTGGCCGTGCAGCTAAAAAAAAGTTACAGATATTGCAGGACACTTCATTATAGAAAGCGGACACCCCGCAATTACACTCACCCGACGCAAGGGCAGAGGACCTGCAGTGATCGCACCCCCACACACATCAGTTTCACACACACAATCAGCTTACATACACAAACATCCGATCTCATACCTACATATATCCGATCTCACACACACATCCAATCTCTCACACACACAATCAGATCGCACACACAGACATCGGATCATACACACATCGCATCACACACATACTCACCACATCCAGCGACATCGATTTCTTCTGGCTGGCAGAATCCGGGGAGGCAGTGCAGTGGAGCGCAAGGACCTGCCACAATGCAAGCTTACAGGACCTGTGGGCCGGACAGGTGACTTCCACCCATCATTCCCTGTGGCCAGAAGTATTCTGTAACGCTGGACGTAATGAGTGTGTGTGTGTGTGTGTCAGTCAGTGTCAGTCAGCCAGAAGCAGGGGAGGATAGCATGCAGCCCCCACCAGAGATCACAGGGAGGACCTGGGAGCCACACAGACATCTGGGTCTGATAAGTATAAGTCTCCTGGGAAGTGGCATGTCTGCTTTTTTGGGGGGTAAACTTACCCCCAACCATGTTTCTCCATGAATAAGACCTCCTCCAAAAATAAGGCCTAGTGCTTTTTTGGAGGGCAAAAATGTATAAGACAGTGTCTTATTTTTGGAAAAACATGGGAATATTCTGTTAACTAAATGATCTACAAGTAAAGGAATTTGAATTTTAGAGTAGGTTATTTTGTAATTTTTTCTTACTTTAATCTGTTCTAACTCACATTTAACACATTGTGAAGCAGGAAGTAAATATAAGAAACATAATCCTAATTTTCATAACAGTTGGAAAGTGCATGACATTTTTAGAAAAGCAAACAAGTCAAATATGTTTGTAGAGGAAAACATTCACACTAATTCACAATTCATTCGATTTCAGTCCTCTAGGCATTCTTGAAAAATAACATTAAATTTATTTAAACTTAATCTTCCTAGTTCAGTCAACTCTTCTGTAGTTTCCCCTAGGTTAACTTCTACATTTGATGCACTATGTACTTCCAGAAAGTTGGGAATAAAAATAATTTTATATGCTCTGTACTTCATTAAAGCATGAAGTATCACATTCACTGGTAGGCATCATGGTCAGCTTAGTAAATGTATATTTTTTGGAAAATAGAATAAGAAAATTTGAATAATTTAGCCTGAAATGTTAAATTAACATTCTGCACTTTAACTTGCTTAAGGAGTCTGTAAGATATGGACTAAGAAACTACAAGTGGTCATTGCATTCTTAATAGTGAAGTTATTAATTTACTACCTATCAATAAACTGCCCAAGAAATAAAGGTTGATCCTTTTTCCACATTGTACTTTCTTTAAAATGGCTGGCAGAGAACAAAGCAGCCCTGTACATTGTTTAGTGACTGCTGCAGAGTACTATAGTTTATCCCCCCAATAAACAATGTACAAAGCTGTGATATTTCACTCCATATATTGTTTTTATCAGACTATCAGCTTATCAATGGGGGTGCCTAGTGTGAACTCTCACCAATCTGATATTGATGATCTACTGTAATTATGGATTATAAATATTTGAACCCTGGACAACTTCTTTAAAATTAAAGGCTCACGTGTGATGCTGAGTCAATACTCACAGAAAACCATGAGGCAGGAGAGTCAAAAGGTCCAGTGTCAGATACTAAGAGAGCTCGTCATTAACAAAGGGATGAGAATAAGGAGTAATTAAATCACAGTACCCCCTTTTCTAGGGGTGGGGGGGCAACTGAACTCCCAGGTTTCCCAGGAAACATAAGATCATAAGATGTAAGATGTAAGGCACTTACCAAATGATTGGCCTTCACAGAATAAGCTTGAAGCTAGATCTCTCCTTGGTCTGTATCCCTCCCAATCAACAAGATATTGGAGGAGATTTTGGACCCTCCACGAATCCATGATCATCTGCACCTCATACTCCAAACTTCAATAAACTACAACTTGAGGAGGCACGGGTGAAGGAGATAACACAGAAGGGACAATTCTTAACAGGGATCTGTGGAAAACATTCGTAGTGCAAAGTGACCAATGAAGTTTTAATCTAAAGGTCACCAGATTGACTACCTCCAGAATCTCATAAGGGCCAATAAATTTAGTACCCAACTTCATCGATTGCACTTTAACCTTGATATTTTTCGCTGACAACCAAATTTATCACCTACTTTCGAGACAGAACCCGACAAAGATTTCCTATTAGCCATTGGTTTTTGTCACAGCCGTGCCACAAAAAAAGTCTAGCAATGGCACTTTGCATAGCTTTGGCCATTTGGTCTATCTTGGAGTTAACTGTTTAGCAGATTGAACATAAGCTAAATTCTTATGATCCATAACCACAGTGACTTCATGAACTGCGCCTCCAAAAAAAAAAATTCTCCATTCATCAAAAGCTATTTTAACAGTGAGAAGCTCGTGATTCCCAACAGATCCTCCAATGTTATAAACAACATTTTCCACTGAATCACCCTTAGGGATGCATATCAAATTATAAGCCCCTCTAAGATCAATTTTAGAAAACCATTTAGCCCCCATAAGCTGATTCTATAGGTCCGGTATCAGAGAAAGTGGGTATGCATTTTTAACTTTTCATAAGTTCACGGAAATTCAGGCAAGGATGGAAACCACCATCTTTCTTTTTAACAAAGGAAAACAGATACAGGTGAGGATAATATGTCCTTTCCATAAACATTTGAACACATACTCTTTCATGGCAGTTCAGGCCCAGACAATTTGTACAGGTGAGCTTAGGTATTTGACATTAGGGACAAAACTGATAGACCAATTATAAGGACAATGTGGAGGTCTTTTTCCAAGAACACATCTCCAATGTTTTTAAGGTACCTTAGCAGATTCTCCAGATTAACAGAGCAAATTTGTACAGAATTAAGACATCTCTTATGGCAATTGGTGTTCCACTTCAGAATAACCTTCAAACCCCAGTCCATAACAGGGTTGTGAATAAGCAGACATAGGTGCCCAAATACCAACCCAGCAAGAAATTTATCCAAAACAAAGCAGGAGATGAACTCAGAATGAAGTGTTCTCATCCAAAGTGTGAACTCTATCGTTACCAGCTTGACAAGATTTTGAAGTGTACTGCGAATGGCAAAAATTTAGGTCTTTCCAACTTAACTGTCCCTAATCTTAATTTCAGAAGACTCCAGAATCAATAAAGTTGGCTGCACACCCACATTCAATGAAAGCTGATAATAACTGATTCTTGAAAAGAATATCCATGTATGACAGTATTTTATCTAAGGAGTGATAAGATACCTGGAAGTTTAAATGACCCCCTCGACAATCACCCAAACAGATGTTTCCAATAATTTGCTAGCTTGAGGCTATATCCAGCAGTCCTTAAGAAAATGCCCAGCAAGACCCGCAGTAGAGTCAATGTCCAAGATTGTGCCAAAGTTTTGTCTGAACAGCCTGAGAGCTTCAACTTCCATCGATGTCACCTCTGGTAACTGGACATATTCGGAGCAAGTACTGAAGCATTGAAGGTCCATACGAATGGTCCACAAAGAATATGGTGGAGTAAGAAGAGCTGAAGCTTCTTTAATTGTTTCAGAAAGGCACCTCAGGGCTGCATCATTCCAAAGAACTTCAGTGGACCATTACTGGAACTTGGGACTATAATCCAAAGCGGTGTGGCCTCTCTGTGTCAGATTCATGATCCTCAGCTACATGTATATTTTCAAGTTCGTTAATGATCAAACCTAAGTTGTCAAAGGAAGTCTGTTCTGCTGTTCTCGTGACAAAGAAAATGTTCAAGTCTGAGAGCCCCATCACAGTAGGGACATGATTATTCCCACGCTGCAATTGATCCCATATAGACTGAGGGTGCAGAGGAAAAAAAAGCCTACAGCTCTCCCTTAATACCCTAAATTGTTTTTTCTCACTTAAAAATTTATCAGGAAGAGCAACAACTGGTTTGGGGGAGACAACCTCCATGTCAGAAGGTACAGATGTCATAGCCGCTGACGGCAACGGAGAGCTATGGGGAGCATTAATTATGCTGAAGAACTGATGCTGCAGCTTGGCTTGCGACAATTCTAAGTCTTGGTGCTTCTTGGCTAGATCCTGAATCTTCTGAGTCAGATTATCCATCTGATTGCAAAAGTGAGTGAATGGCATCCATATTGGTGAAAAAAAGGAATATGGCCAGTCGTAATGTGATGCTGAGTCACACTACTCATGGAAAACTATGAGGCAGCGGAGTCAAGAAGTGAAGGATCAGATACCAAGAGGCCTCTTCATAAACAGTGGGAAAAGACAAAAAAGTAATCACAGTTCAAGATCAAAATTCCAGGAAGGTAGCAGATCAAGACAAAAGGCTAAGCAAAACGGGTAGTAAGAGGCAATGTCCAAGGTCGGGCAGCAAAAGATCAGAAAACCAGAGTACAAGGTGCAGTTTATAGATTGCTTCTTGTTGTGGTCTGCAGAAGTCAACATCTGTTGCTCCAGAGACTTCTATGATGGCTGCCTATACCTCAGTTAAGTGGTGACTTTTGCTATCTACCTGGGCTCAGGTGATAGCATTTGTGTTTTTCCTGTATTGTTCCCTTGTGTATTCTTATAGTGTTAGTGGTGTTGACTTAGCGCTCATACGCGCCATACTTACTTAGGGCTAATTTGCCAGGGTAAGACAGAGCCCCAGATATCTAGCTCGGCGACAGGTGCGAAGCCTGCATAGGGTCAGTAAGGACAGTGAGGTTGACCTGTCAGGGGTCACCACATCTCCCTTTTCATAGCTATAAGGCATTTGTTTCCTCTTCCTGTGTGTTGTCCTCTACGGCTGGTATAGCCCCCTATCCTCTGCTGTGACAGAAACACTTAGAAAAAACACAGCATTACTCAGCTGTGATTGGGTGACTGAACTGGCAATCACAAAACTGGCAGCTCAGCCAACCCCTAAATCTATAGGACGGCTGAGCTGTCACTCACTGATTCCAGGACACAGTGAGTAGCGGAATCGTGAAATCACGCATATAGCCATATTTCAAATCTATAGTTCTGCAGGCCAAATAGTCTATGGACGCATAAATGCCACCATGTGCCTCAGACCTTATAAGAAGTACAATGGAAGCCTGACAAGAAGGAAAATGAACAGAGGTGGGTTCAGTCAAGCAGTTAAGCAGTAGAGATGAGCGGTGTTTGAATCGAACTGTTCGCCAATCTCAAATTCGACCTGTTTCAGGCGATGTTCGAGTCGTTCGACGAACACGAACAATTAACTTCAAGTTCGACAGTTTGAGGTTATGTTCGTTAAAGGGTCGATCACCAAAAGCGTAACTGGCTTTTCACAGTAATACTGTCATTCAGTGTTAATACAGTGGAACCTTGGTTAACGAGAACAATCCGTTCTGGGAGTGTGCTTGTTAATCATTCAGCAAAGCAAGATTTCCCATAGGAAATCATTGCAATGCAGACAATTCGTTCCACAACTTGTTAAATGTCCCATCCTGGTCCCCTATTGTGCCATTCCACACATGCACAAACACACAAACAAGTACAAACACACACGAACATACATAAACATACACGCAAACACACATATTATGCTCACCTTACCTTCCGTTCCATTGCCGGTCTCCCGGGACTTGCAGTTCGCCGGTACAGGATGTGTATCAGGTAACCATGCGACTGATGCCCTGGAGCTTCCGCTGCCAGCGTGCTGACGTCAAAGGCAGGAGCTGCTTGCCTCTGATTGGCTAGTGGGCTGCCTTTGAGTAGCGTCTGACAGAGGAAGTTCCTTCCTCGTCACGATGGTTACCCGATGCACGTAGTTCGCCGCTACAGGATGTGTATTGAGTAACCTTCGCGACAAGGGAGGAACTTCCTCTGTCAGACGCTACTCAAAGGAAGTGTGCTGACAATCAGAGGCAAGCGGCTCCTGCCTTTGACGTCAGCGATCTGGCAGCGAACGTTCCGGCATCGGTCGGGATGGTTACCCGATACACATCCTGTAGCGACGAACTACGTGTATAGGATAACCATCGCAATGAGGGAGGAACTTCCTCTGTCAGACGCTACTGAAAGGCAGCGCGCTGGCCAATCAGACATTAGCACAGCGCTATACTCACCTTGTTGATTTTCTTGTCATTTTCTGAGCCCGAACACTGAGCCTCGAGCCTAAGATTCTCTCATCTCTAATCACATGCAAAATAGAAGTGCACTGTGTGAAGTCAATGCACCTATTAAACTTCAAAACACTTTCCAAGTAATTTACACATAGTACTTGTCCTCACATGCCCATTATAGGCTCCGCAAACACATCCAATAACTCATGGCTTCCGTTGCCTTATCAACAAGTTCATTTGTTTGTTCTTCATTGGATTCTTCATTGGATAACTTTTGATAGGTATTACGCGGTGTACTGGCAACATCCCACAAGACCTGGTATTTTAAATATATTATGACCCTGCTATCTAGCCATAACAAACTGGCTCCTGCTAAAGTCACTCAGATCTTTACACTTGCCCATTTTTCCCGCTTCCAATTCATCAACTTCAAGAACGAACTAATCATATGCTGTCCGATATGTCCGACCATTTGGCAGGTATAATTTTGATGAATAAAATCAATGTTATTCAAGTTACTTATCTGTTGTTTCAATTCCGTTGTTCACTGATGCATTTGTATATTTATGCATTTCAGTAATCATGGCAATCACCTGTTTCCCTAGCATCCAGGAATACTTATTAACAAGAAGAGAATGAATTTGAGTGAAATTGAAGTCTCAAATTTTACAAAAATCCATATTCTCCGGAATAAAAGATTTTTTATAAAATTTGCTATACTAAAATCCAGCAAATTAGCTGTCTGATAATTTGCTGAACCGTCAAGGTTCGGTAAAAGTAAAAAAAAAGAATACTCACCTCATTGCTCAGCTCTCCTTCCACTCCTATCAGCTGCTCCTTGGTGTCTCTTATTTTCCCTTTTAGGCTAGGTTCACACACTGCGATTTTTTGACGCTGCATTTTTGTGCGTTTTTGCAGCAAAAACCGCACAAAAACGCACCCGCGTCAAAAAACGTGGCAAAAAACGCACGCGTTTTTGCCGCGATTTGGTGCGGTTTTTTATGCGTTTTGCTGCATTTTTGCTCACTGCATCTTTATGCGTTTTTTATCAGTGAACAAATAAAAAAGGTCTGATGTCATTTCCTTCTTCAATATGTTCTTCATTCTCCACTAGTGTATGCAGGAGAGCAGACAGCTGCAGAACTACAAGGCTCAGCATGCTCCATCCAGCACTGTATGCTGGAGGGAGAGTCAGGGGGAGCAGACCTACAAGGCTCAGCTTCCTCCATCCAATAGTGTATGCAGGAGAGCAGACAGCAGCTGTCGAACTACAAGGCTCAGCATCCTCCATCCAATAGTGTATGCAGGAGAGCAGACAGCAGCTATCGAACTACAAGGCTCAGCATCCTCCTTCCAGGACTGTATGCAGGATTTCTTTGCCCCCCCAAACAAAAAAAACTACGTGGGCTTCGCCATATTTTTGTATGCTAGCCGGGTACAGCAGGCAGGTACGGGCTGCCCCCAACCCCCAGCTGCCTATTTGTACCCGGCTGGGAACCAAAAATATAGAGAAGCCCTTTTTTTAATTATTTCATGAATTTCATGAAATAATTAAAAAAAAAATGATGTGAGCTTCGCCTAATTTTTGTGTCCAGCCGGGTACAACTAGGCAGCTGGGGATTGGAATCCACAGTGCAGGGTTGCCATGCTTTCTGGGCACCCCCGCTGCGAATTGCAGTCCGCAGCCACCCCAGAAAATGGCGCTTTCATAGAAGCGCCATCTTCTGGCGCTGTATCCAACTCTTCCAGCTGCCCTGATGCCGGGTGGCTCACTGGGTAATAATGGGGCTAGGGCTAGCTGTATATTATCAGCTGGCCCTAAGCCCGAAATTCATGGTGTCACGCCAATATTAGGCATGGCCACCATGAATTTCTAGTAAAGATAAAAAAAACCACAACACACAGAAAAATATTTTTATTAGAAATAAAACACAACACAATTAGTGACTCCATCTTTATTGAAATAAAGAACCCCCCTCCGCAGTAATCCTGGGTCAAGGGTCCCGCGCCGTCCAATCCGGATCCAATATCATCTGATCGGTTTGCTGGAAGGCAAAGTGATCAGATGATGTGTCAGGTTCAAGTGCCTGAATCACATCACACATCAGCTGATTGTATAAAAGCCGTTTATACAATCAGCAGATGCATCGGTGCAAAAAAATAAATAAATAAATACTCACTTATGTGCTGATTACCGGCAGCTCCTAGAGTGAGTCTGATCCCGTCCGATCGCTGCAGCAGCTGCCGGTAATCAGGGATGAAGTTTCCTGACGCATCCGCTGACAGGTTAAGCCGGCCGGCCGCTGGCGTCAGCCCGAGACTTACGATCAGCTGACGCGTCAGGTGACTGCATTAGGTGATCTATCGCCAGATCCTGCATCCTGCAAGCATACGTACCTGGGGAGACTGCACACACCCGGAGCGGCGGTACCGGGAGGAGGATCTGGGAGCGGGCATGGCACCGGGAGTCTGCAGACAGGTGAGTATGACTTTTTTTTTCTACTGTTCACTTTTGTTTTCGCAGCCGCTTCCACCTCCTGCCCGTACATGACGCCGCACGGCAGCATACATGCACAGGACGGGAGGTGGACGCAGCAGTGACGGTACCGGGAGGATTCACGCTTCTGTGTTTACTGACAGAAGGAATCCTCTTCCTGTACATGTCACTTTACTACCCACCTCCTGCATTTATAGCTGCATTTTTGGTCTTAGAAACGCACTAAAACACACCAAAACGCACCTATTTGCGTTTCTCATTGCGTCTTTCAACATCCCATTGCACTCAATGGATGAAAAGTGCAGTGAAAAACGCGGGAATAATTGACATGCTGCATTTTTTTGGCACCACAAAAACGCTGCTGAAAAAAAACGCTGTGTGCAGACAGCAAAAATGAAAACTCATAGACTTTGCTGGGGAAGCAAAGTCATGCAGTTTTCTGAGCAAAAACGCACCCGAAAACTGCGCAAAAACGCCGCGAAAAACGCACTGTGTGAACTTACCCTTAGCATGCTTTGTTCTGGCCTTTGATGTACATATGCAATCAGGCACTGAATACACCTTGCACCTTGGACAAAGCAACACAGGGACGCTGGTGACCTACTTATGCCAGACGCCATGGTCCAGAGTGAAGAAGACCTAAGAAGATGCAAGTGACAGAAAAAGGCAAAAAGATGCACCAAGGAGCAGACACCAGGTTGCATGAGCAGCGGGTCTGCGAACTGTGGAGCTTGTCTATTTTTTTTTCCATCCTACATTTATGATGCTCTACAGCAGAGGTCCCCAACCTTTCTGACCATGAGAGACACATTCAGCTTTAAAAGATGGTCACGAGCCACATTCAGCTCTGAGACAGGGTCGCAAGCCACATTCAGCTGCAGCCCCCTAACAGTAGTGACACCCAGAGAACCCATTACCAGAATAATGACTGCCAAAGGTTTCCACAGAAATCACACTGAAGCAGTATACTAAGATCCAGGGGTTCCAACCTTACCCCATCCAGATCTGCTCTTCTGTGTGGGGCTACTCACAAGAGTCACCATCTTGGGACCTGCTCTTAATAGCTGTTTGGTAAACCTGGGGCTTATACACCAAGCTGGTAGACAGCCGCAATCCACACATCACAGGCTCATGAGCCACGTATGGCTCCCAAGCTACAGGTTGAAGACCTTGCTCTACGGTTTGGACAGGCCCCAGAGCGTAATAAGAAACATTCAATTTGAATCAAATAACTTCAATACAAATCAAATTTCTGTGTCAAGTTTAAGAGATTTGCAGAATTAGAATCTCTGCAGATTCGATCAGTTCTATTATAAAATAATTCCAAACTTTATAATCCATAAAAACTTTATAATCATAACAGGGTCAGTGGAGTTTGTCTCACTGACAAATGTGAAATATTACAACATAGCACATATACTTTCCAGTGCAAAGTCATGTAAATGTCACACATCACCCACCAGTACATTGATTTATGCTGAATATACACATACTGTATGCTTTCCTCCACTACAAGGGTCCACAGAAAGGTTTCACCAGTTAGTGCAGCTGACGATTTTGTGATAGATTCCATTCATTTACAATAGTTGCTTGATCTGAAAAACTATTTCTGCCACAGCTCATTGCCCTTGAGACAGCTGATCTTATGCTTTGGTAGACGTTTCCCCATAAGACATGTTGGATAAATAAATATAATGTCCTACATGTCAGTTCACAAGACAAGTCTTTTAAAATCTTACTTCTGACAACAAATCCAGTTGTTAAATATTACATTTCTATCTGATTATGTTAATTAAACTATCTTGTTGTTGATGTCAGGCATGACAATATATTTTAGGATGTGATTGACAATTCATTGCTTAAACAGAGGTTGAATGTTATTCAGATCACATTAGCATACAGAGCCAGAGATAACAACAATAGCTTTGATATATTTGTTTCTTCTTCATTTCAATGATATGACATTTTAATACTTGACACAGAGGGCTGAGAACGAGAATCTATCTGTGAACAGACAATGAAAAATTAATTTGAGCTGCTGGTAGACGTTGTTACGTACACGTGTTAGACATTAAAACAAATTGTGTTAGTAATTTGAGTTATCTTGCAGCAATATGTCAGACTTCATTTACTCATTTCAACAAGTGAAGTCTGGAAGAATTTCTATGATGTGGCCTGGGTTTTCATCCAGAGATCAAGATGTATAGAACTGCATGAGACTCCGCTTATCCTACTCAGGCTTAATACAGAATATAATTATGTGTGTCACAATCTGAATATACCATTTCAGACAAAACCACATGTGACAGCTTTCACATCCATAGCTCTGATCCCTATAGTAATAAGTAGGGAAAGTGGATGTGACCTTTACAAAATGGGGCTTGTATCTTCTTTCTTCACTTTTGTTTTCTGATTCATTTATTTACTTCTCTGCACTGTGATTTTTTTATTTACAAAAATTAATTAGTGTGCACAACTGGTTGTATGGTACATAGAATAATATATTAGGAAATTACCGTAATTACTTGACTTGCTAATTGTATGTACATTGCAAGTGTTTTGGTGCCAGTCACCGGAGTAAACGAGTAGGCAGAGAGGACTGTTGCCCAGGGATTTTTTTTTAACAAACAAGCTGCATGTTTCAGGTGTGCATTAAAATACATTCACAGGTGTGTCTCTAATTAACTCAGATGTTTCCAAAAAACCTATCAGAAGTTTAGAAAAGACATGACATCATATCGACTGTCCCATATTGTTTAATGCATAGCACTCTTAAGCGGGCTTTACACGCTGCGACATCGCTAGCGATGTCGCGAGTGATAGCACCCACGTTGGTGGCGTGTCACAGAGTGATCGCTGCTGTAGTGAACAAAATCGCTACGGCAGCATCACACGCAATTACCTCTTCACCAACGTCGCTGTGGCCAACGAACAATCTCTCTAAGGCCCCTTTCACACGTCAGTGATTCTGGTACGTTTGTGCTTTTTTTTAAACGTACCAGAATCACTGACATACGCAGACCCATTCTAATGAATGGGTCTGCTCACACGTCAGTGATTTGTCACTGCACGTGTCTCCGTGCAGCGTACCCGCGTGTGCGTGATTGCTGCACAGAGACATGTCCATTTTTTTCTGGCATCACTGATGTTCCACGGACCACGCAGTGGTGTGGTCCGTGAAACACGTGCCAGAAAAAACGTGCTTTTAAAATAATAAACATTTTAACTCACCCGGCGTCCAGCGATGTCCTCTGCAGCCCGTTCTCCCTGTTCCTTCTGTGCCGGCTGATTACTGTCGCGCATATTCATTATGCGCGACACAGCCGACCCGGAAGCAGCTGCTGCAGGGGTCACCGCCGGCCGGATGCTGCATCGCGGGAGGATTCAGCACCACGGACAGCGGGAGCGGGCGCAGGTGAGTGAATCTCTAAGTGCAATCACGGGCCACGGAAAACGGAGCCAAAAAAACGGACAACCCACGTGTGCCGTGATTTTCGGCACACGCAGGGACATGTGTGTGTTTTACACGCCAGTGAAAAATGTCTGTGTTTTTCACTGACGTGTGAAACGGGCCTAAGGGGGAGGTTCGTTTGGTGTCACAGCGGCGTCACTAAGAGGCCACCCAATAGAAGTGGAGGGGCGGAGATGAGCAGGCCGAAGATCCCGCCCACTTCCTTCCTTCCTCATTGCGGGCGGCCGCAGGTATGGTGATGTTCCTCGTTCCTGCGATGTCACACATAGCGATGTGTGCTGCCGCAGGAATGACAAACAACCTGCGTCATACAGCAGCAACGATAATCGGGATTAGAACGACGTGTCAACAATCAATGATTAGGTGAGTAATTTTGATTGTTAATGGTCGTTCGTGTGTTTCACATGCAATGACATCGCTAACGAGGCCGGATGTGCGTCACGAATTCTGTGACCCCAACGACATCTCGTTATCGATGTTGTTGCGTGTAAAGCCCTCTTAAGTGTATGTAAACGTTTGACTTTGCAGAAAGTAATAAAAATGCCTTAAATCATTATCTTTCTCTCATTATTCTGGCATTTGGGAAATATAAATAATTTTGATTCCTAATTGACCTAAAACAGGAAGGGTTTATTTTGAATTAATGTCAGATAGTGAGAAAAACATGCAGATATGTCTTTTTAGATAATGTATGTAAACTTCTGGTTCAAGTGTAAGTCCATAGTTTGAGCACAATATAGTTTGGTGTTTACCTTACTACTTTTCCATTGTTTTTCTGCTTTTATATGTATAGTTAATCCCTGTTTAGTAGGTCCTCTATGGACAATGCTACCAGGCATGCGTCTTATCAGATGTATTCATACCATGAACAGCTGTTCAAGGATGAATATATTTGCACTCAATGTCTGTGAGTAACATATTTGGAAGCCTAAATAACTGATCTAAATATACAACTTACAACACTCAGGAGCATTGCACACCTGGGGAGGAGTTTAGAGCACACTGAGCATGCTTTGGCTGGGGCTAGTGATATGGAGGAGGGTGGAGATGGGGAAGGTCCAGACTGAGAGATAGCAAACATGAAAAAATCCAGTTTTTCATTTTTATATGTAGATATTTTTATGCTAACTCCATTAGAGACCTTAGAAAGATGAAGTTGGAGTAATTACACATGTTTTTATGATACAAAAAATATTTTATTGATACAAAATTACACTCATAGAACACCCAAATATAATAAAAAATGCTTAAAACCTTGAAGTATTACAGCGTATGATACACACAAAAAAGGGGGAAGAGACACCAAAGGTTAAGCCTCTGATTTCACCTGTGTTAATTGAAATAGGGTACACATAATTAACATATCATAGATCTTAGTGTAAGGGAAAATAGGTTTATGATCAGGACTGAAATTCACACCCCAAAAATGCCTTAAAGTATCTATAATGTTAGTTCATTTGTGCATGTTAGCTACTTGTGGGCTGTCGCTACACATATTGGATATTGGAGCAGTAATAAAGTCCAGTCTATACAATCATGCAGGTAAAACTCGCCTACAACAATGGTTTAGAATCATTAGAAATGATAACTAAGTTACAGAAAAAATCACACACTCCTGTTACAATCGTGTTCAATAATTATGCTCCATATACACATGTTAAACAGCCTGAATTATAACAGGGTGGCATAATACAATGATTCTAAATACAATGAAGCAGTGATTCCATTGACAATGTGGCAGGCAAAGCTGGAATGACACAGAATGTGTCAGTTTTCCGAATGCTAGATTTTAGAGCAGTGTGAGGGACTCTGCTCCTGAGCAGTCAAGTGCAACAACAATGTGAAAAAGTACCTGAAACACATTAGATCAGTTTAAATAAAGTTCACATGAAATCAAGCTGGTTTACCATACCCATGTTGGTATATAACAGGTGTCTCCTCCTATGCCCCGGTGTGCATTTCACATCGAGCTTCCTCAGGGGGCTGCTAGTTAATCGGAACTCCTCATCTTATATAGCTACCATAGCCCTGCCATTCAGCTGCAGGTCATTAGCGGCGCGTGCATGCCGCCATCCGCCCACCGCTCCAGAACTGCCGCTAGTCAGCGGTGAATGCACGCGCGCGCCGACTAAGGTTAGCCAGCGCGCACATGCCGTCCCATAGACAGCAGCGCGACTCCGGACGGGAGGCGGGGTGCGGCAGGCACGCGCACAGAACCACAGTGACAATACAACCACCGTCCCCCGGATCATGACACATACCCAATATTCCGGCGAACAGATACCACAGGTTCCCAGACTGAGAGATAGGTAGCTGGGTAACAGTTAAAAAAGGGAGTAGGGGGAAATGTTGTGAATGTCATCTGAGTGGGTGCTGGCTTGGAGCTCCCTCAGGTGGCCAGGAATGGTATTAATTCAAAAGACTGACCTGTACATCCTACAAGTGTGTATAGGTGCCAGCTGAAAAAACCTAGCAAATACAAAATGGATACAGCCGCACACTAAATGCCATCAATGTATAAGGGAACTCTGGTACTGCATTACTGCTATATGAAAAAATGAGATTTTTAGTTTATGAATTGGCCAATGCATGTAAGCCCAGAAACCAAACGGCAAGGTAAATCTCAATTTGCCGGGTCCCTAACTAAAATGCCACTATCTATAAACACTTGTAGGATGTGCAGGTCAGTCTTTTGAAATATTTGCAGTGAGTTTTTTTCTGACTGAGCACTCCGCCCTATAAACCAGGCTGTGTTCACAATCCTTATACCAGGAATCCTAGCTGCCCAGACATGGAAGTTAGTCCAGATAGTGGCATTTCAAGTTAGATTTTTAGTCTAGCTGCCCAGGCATGGATGTTTTTAACCTAGATAGTGGCATTTTAGTTAGGGACCCGGAATATTGAGATTTACCTTGCCGTTTGGTTTCCGGGCTTACATGCATTGGCCAATTCATAAACTAAAAATCTCATTTTTTCATATAGCAGTAATGCAGTACCAGAGTTCCCTTATACATTGATGGCATTTAGTGTGCGGCTGTATCCATTTTGTATTTGCTAGGTTTTTTCAGCTGGCACCTATTCACACTTGTAGGATGTGCAGGTCAGTCTTTTGAAATATTTGCAGTGAGTTTTTTTCTGACTGAGCACTCCGCCCTATAAACCAGGTTGTGTTCACAATCCTTATACCAGGAATCCTAGCTGCCCAGACATGGAGGTTAGTCCAGATAGTGGCATTTCAAGTTAGATTTTTAGTCTAGCTGCCCAGGCATGGATGTTTTTAACCTAGATAGTGGCATTTTAGTTAGGGACCCGGAATATTGAGATTTACCTTGTCGTTTGGTTTCCGGGCTTACATGCATTGGCCAATTCATAAACTAAAAATCTCATTTTTTTCATATAGCAGTAATGCAGTACCAGAGTTCCCTTATACATTGATGGCATTTAGTGTGCGGCTGTATCCATTTTGTATTTGCTAGGAATGGTATTAAAGCTGAGTCTGAATCTGTGACTCAAACAGGTGTTGGCATTAATTGGGAATCCAGGAAGCCCTATTGCTGACCAGCCTGGTGTATATAGGAAAGCAGTTTCTGCTAAGCTGCTGCCGGTGATAAATGTTCCTTCTGCCTCTGAAGATGGTTTGGAGTTTGTCCTTCTATTTATCCTGCGCCAGAATTCACTCCAGATAAGTCTGCTGGTTTTCTTTGCCAAATTGCTGGTTTTGCACCTACGGGTGTTTGTGTTTTTGTTTTCATTTTGTTCTGTGTTTGTTTTCTTGTATGTGACGATCTGGCTCTCTGCTATTTTTTGAGAGGGCAGTTCCTTCAGCAAGAAAGGGAGTTTCTCCCTGCTATGATTTTTGATTATTTGCACTTTTGAATATTATTTCTTGTACCTTCCCATTATATCTGCAGTTCTGTTTAAAGTGTCTGGAACAAGAGTACCTGATATAGTGGGGGAGAGACCGTGTGGTCTTTGGCCTTTTCTCTATCAGGAGTTTGGTATTTTTTGCAGGGTTTTTTGCTGACCGCAATCAGTTATCTTTCCTGTCCTGTTGTATCTAGTAAGTCGGCCTCACCTTTGCTAATCTATATTTTCTATCTGTGTATTGTGTTTTCTCACCATCGTTACATGTTGGGGGCCTGCTATTCCTTTGGGGACTGCTCCGAGGCAAGTTAGGATTCCTCATTTCTATCCTTGAGGTGTAGCAAGTTTCTCCGGCAGTATCGAGGTGTCTAGGTGTGTTAGGAACATCCCACTGCTACTTCTAGTGTTGTCTGATAGATAGGGGATTGCGGTCAGTTTAGTTTCCAACTACTCTTGTGGTAGTTGCTTTTTCCTGATTAATGGGATTTTTTATGATCGTCCACGGTTACCAGATCATAACAGTATCACTGGCCACACAAAAAAAAAGGTACTCAAAAGAAGGGAATTTTTTTTTTATTCTGTATATTTTTCCTCTTATTCTTTGGTTTCCGTGGAAGATCTTTTGCTGGCATGGATATTAACCAGTTGTCTGATCGTGTTGAGCATCTTGCTTCTGAGGTTCCGGGTATATCGGCTTATCTTAGAAAGAATCCTGTTGTAAAACCTAAAATTCCCTTTCCTGAATTAATCTCGAGGGATAGGTCTAAATTCCTGAACTTTAAAAATAATTGTAAATTCTTTCTTGCCTTAAGACCTAAGTCCTCAGGGAGTCCCATGCAGCAGGTTAGGATTGCCATCTCCATGTTGCGCGGTGACCATCAGGATTGGGCCTTTTCCTTGGTACCAGGTGATCCGATTCTTGCTGATGTGGATTCCTTTTTTCAGGCCCTGGGATTGTTGTATGAAGAACCTAATGTTGTGGATCAAGCTGAGAATGCCTTGATGGCATTGATCCAGGGTCAGGATTCCGCTGACATTTTTTGTCAGAGATTCAGAAAATGGGTGGTCCTTACCAAATGGAATGATGATGCACTTGTGGCACTTTTTTGTAAGGGTCTTGTGGATACTGTGAAAGATGTTATGGTGGGATTTCGTATCCCTTCTGGTCACGATGCCTCTATGACTTTAACCATTCCGATTGATCAATGTTTACGCGAGCACAAAATGATACGTGCTGATGTATTGCTTGTGGAACAGTCTTAGGAGCCTATGCAGTGTTATAGGGTTCTCTCTAATACTGAGCGGCAGTGTTTTAGATGGAGAAATAAGTTGTGTTTCTATTGTGGAGACGCTTCTCACACTATTTCTGTCTGCCCTAAGTGAGAAAAGAGATTTGCTCATTCATTTACTGTGGGTACTGTGCAACCTAAATTTCTTTTGTCAGTCTCTTTAATTTACTCGTTATCCTCGTTTTCTGCTATGGCTTTTCTTTAATCAGGGGCCGCCCTGAACTTAATGGATTTTGGGTTTGCTAAAAGTTGTGGCTTTCTCATGGTACCTTTGCAAACTCCTATTCCTTTAAGGGGCATTGATGCTACTACCAAGCTGAGAATAAACCCAAATTTTGGACCCAGGTGACTATGAAGGTTACACCAGCTCATCAGGAGAATGCCCAAAGGTTTTCCAACTGGCGTAGGACTGTTGGTCCCCAGTTTAAAGTGGGGACATGGTTTGGTTGACCTCCAAACATATTCCTATGAGACTTTTGTCTCCTAAATTTAAGCCAAGATTTATTGGACCTTATAGGATTTCGGAAATTGTTAATCCCATTTTTTTTTTTCATTTGGCTCTTCCTGAGTCTTTTAAAAGTCACAATGTTTTTCATCAGTCTTTGTTAAAGAAATATGTGGAACCAGCAGTTCCCACGACGGTGCCTCTTGATCCTGTGTTGGTAGGAGGGGATCTAGAGTATGAAGTAGAGAAAATTTTGGATTCCCATCTTAATAGACGAAAGCTTCAGTACCTTGTTAAGCGGAAGGGTTATGGTCAGGAGGACAATTCTTGTTTTTTTGATTGCTTCATGCCTTCCATCATGCCCACCCTGACAGACCTGACTTGGTGGCTCTGATGAGGGTTTGGTGACCCCTCCTCAAAGTGGGTACTGTTGTGAATGTCAACCGAGTGAGTGCTGGCTTGAAGCTCCCTCTGGTGGCCAGGAATGGTATTAAAGCTGAGTCTGAATCTGTGACTCAAACAGGTGCTGGTATTAATTGGGAATCCAGGAAGTCCTATTGTTGACCAACCTCGTATATATACAGGAGAGCAGTTTTTGCTTAGCTGCTGCCGGAGATAAATGTTCCTTGTGCCTCTGAAGATGGTTTGGAGTTTGTCCTTCTATTTATCCTGCGCCAGAATTCACTCCAGATAAGTCTGCTGGGTTTCTTTGCCAAATTGCTGGTTTTGCACCTACAGGTGTTTGTGTTTTTGTTTTCATTTTATTCTGTGTTTGTGTCCTTGTATGTGACGATCTGGCTCTCTGCTATTTTTTGAGAGGGCAGTTCCTTCAGCAAGAAAGGGAGTTTATCCCTGTTCTGATTTTTATTATTTGCACTTTTGAATATTATTTCTTGTACCTTCCCATTATATCTGCAGTTCTGTTTAAAGTGTCTGGAACAAGAGTACCTGATATAGTGGGGGAGAGACTGTGTGGTCTTTGGCCTTTTCTCTATCAGGAGTTTGGTATTTTTTGCAGGGTTTTTTGCTGACCGCAATCAGTTATCTTTCCTGTCCTGTTGTATCTAGTAATTCGGGACTCATCTTTGCTAATCTATATTTTCTATCTGTGTATTGTGTTTTCTTACATCACCGTCGTGACATGTTGGGGGCTTGCTATTCCTTTGTGGACTGCTCCGAGGCAAGTTAGGATTCCTCATTTCTATCTTTGAGGTGTACCAAGTTTCTCAGCCAGTGTCGAGGTGTGTAGGTGTGATAGGACCATCCCACTGCTACTTCTAGTGTTCTCCGATAGATAGGGGACTGCGGTCAGCTTAGTTTCCAACTACTCTTGTGGTTTTTGTTTTTTCCTGATTAATGGGATTTTTTATGATCATCCACAGTTACCAGATCATAACAGGGAAAGTATCAAGGAGCCTAGTTCTGATCTGACACAACCTAGTAAAAATATAAAGTATAAAATGTGGCTAATATTAGGGATGCAGGCCCAGGACTATGATCACTACAGCAGGACATTGCTCTTAGCAACCAGGAAAATTACTGCTGTAGGAAGGAATGAAATAGAAGGGCAGCAAAGGCCAGACAGATGTTGGTGGTAGCGGACTCTATAATTAGGCGGAAAGACAGGGTCTTCTGCTTCCAAGACCGTGAATGCTGAACAGTGTGTTGTCTGCCAGGTGCTCGAGTTCGGCATATTTTGGATTAGATAGACATATTTCTGGATGGGGCTGGGGAAAACACAGCTGTCATGGTGCACATTGGTACTAATGAGAAAGTTAGGCAGAGGTGGAAGGTCCTTAAAAATCACTACAGGGAACAAAGAATGAAGCTGAAGCCCATGACCTTCAAGGTTGTGTTTTCAGAAATGCTACTGGTGCCACAAGCATCACTAGAAACTCAGTAAGAGCTTTGGGAGATATATGTGTGGCTTAGAAATTGGTAAAAAAATCAAAATTCATCACCTGATATAACGAATTTAACCCAACAAGAAGTACGCTTGTGTCTTAGTAAATTAAATGTTGACAAATTCCTCAGGCCAGATGGCATTCTTTCACAGATATTGAGGGAATTAAGCTCAATAATTGACAGACCTCTGTATCACATTTTCTTAGACTTTAGTAATAGACTCTCTTGTAAAAGGGTTGGAGGATTGCTGATGTGGTACTCCTTTCTAAGAAAGGTAAGTGGGTCAATCCAGGCAACTACTGTCCAGTAAGCCATCAGTAAGACATCAGTAGTATGCAAAGTTTTTGGGGCATTTTAAGAGATAACATGCAGAGAATAATATAATAACTGACAAATAGCATGGATTCATGACAGATAAATCATGTCTTACCAACATGTTGGGTTTTTATAAGGCAGTAAGTGCAAATCTGGATATTGGTAATGCAGCTGATGGGATTTATTTGGATTTTGCAAAGGCATTTGATAATGTTCAACATAATAACCTTATACTGAAGCTCCAGAAGCAGGGACTAGGGGAAATTATATGCAGATGGTTAAGGAATTGGCTAAAAGATAGGAAACAAAGAGTAGTCATAAATGGCACATTCTCTAAATGGGCTATAATCTGTAGTGGGGTGGGTACTCCAGGGATCAGTGCTATGAAGATTCTTTTTAATCTCTTTATTAATGACCTTGTGGATGGGATTAAGAGCAAAGTGTCAGTCTTTGCTCACAACACCAAACTATGTAGGATATTAAAACCTGACTTTACAATATTACAATATTGCAAAATGATCTGGATAGGATGTCTGAATGGGCAAACACCTGGCAAATTAGAGTTAATGCTGATAAATGTAGAGTAATGCACCTAGGACTGAGTAATCCTATTGCTGCATATACATTAAATGGAAGTAGACTCCAGACTACAGAACAGGAGAAGGACTTGGGTACTCTGGCTACAAAAAAGCTGAGCAGCAGTATTCAATGTCAAGCAGCAGCTGCAAAAGCAAACAAGATTTTAGGATGTCTAACAAGAGAGCTTAGATCCCGTGATCCCAACGTAGTGCTACCCCTCTGTAGCTCACTTGTAAGGCCACATCTAGAATATGGGGTATGGTTTTGGGCTCCACATTTTAAAAACCACATTCAGAAGTTAGTCAGTTCAAAGGTGGGTAACTAAACTACTGCAAGGAATGGAAGGCCTCCCATATGATAAGAGGTTGAAAAAGTTAGATATGTTTAGCATCAAAACATTATGTGCTTTTAATGCGATTTTGACACGATTTTTTTTGCCAGGAGGTGGAGATTTGGTGTAGGAATATTGTGTGAAAATTTCAGCACAAAATATGCATCTCTATGCAAACAAAAAGGCACAAAAATGATTTTCACAATGTTTCAGTGCAGTTTTTTGCCAGAAGGATAAAATTTGATGCTGAAATCTAAAATCTAGTGCAGATATTTCAGCACCAAATTTGGACCTCCTGGAAGGAAACTGCACTGAAATGACATCAAAACCATTTTTGGGCATTTTTTTGCCAAGAAATGCAGATTTGGTGCAGACTTTCTATACCCAATTCCTGCACCAAATCTACACCTCCTGGCAAAAAAATGCATCAAAACCGCATGCATTATGATGCAATTTTGATTGTGTTTTTTTGCTAGGAGGTGTAGATTGGGTGCAGAAATATGTTGTAGAGATTTCAGCACCAAATCTGCATCTATTGGCGAAAAAAATGCTCAAAAATAGTTTTCATGCTGTTTTGGTGTAGTTTTCAGCCAGGAGGTGCAAATTTGGTGTTGAAATCTGGTGCAGACATTTTTGCACCACATGTACACCTTCTGGAAGAAAACACCAACAAGACGGAGTCAAAGCCTTTTTTGTGCATTTTTTTTTACCAACAGATGCAGAATTGATGCTGACATTTTTAAACCATATTCCTGCACTTAATCTATACCTCCTGACATAAAAAAAAACTGCATGCGTTATCATGCGGTTTCAATACATCTTTTGCAGGAGGTGTAGATTAGGTACAGGAATATGGTGTTAAAATCTGCATCCCTTGGTAAAAAACCTTAGTTTCCTGCCAAAAGGTGCAGGTCCGTGAACTCAGTGAATTCATTGAGGTCCCCTGAGGTCAGGTGGAGGACCGTGAGAACCTCCAGTTGTGATCGCAAATAATCTAAGTGATGTCGTCGCTCATTGTTTGGCTCAGCCTCTGACTGAAGTTACAGCCTTTGGTTATGTTCTATGGCCACTCGCTGTCACTTCAGATGTAGCAGAGCTGGAATTATTATGGGACATCATGTGGATTACGTCAGACCTGGGTCTTTGGGATTTAATAAAATGGTGAAAGAGGATGCTTTTTATTTTATTTCAAATAAAGTATTTTTTCGGTGTTTGTGTTTATTTACTTTCCCTTACAGATTAGAAATAGGGGTGGTTATATAGACGCCTTCAATTACTAATCTAGGGCTTAGTGGCAGCTGTGAGCTGCGATTAACCCCTTATTACCCTGATTGCCTCTGCACCAGGGCAAGTAGGAAAAGCTGGGTAGATGTGACAATCCTGGGTGGCTGCAGGATGTTATTTTAGCCTGGGGGGGCTGTTAGGCTTTGTCTTGGCTGGGTATCAAATTTGAGGAGGGCTGAACTCCGTTCCTTTAAATTATTTCTTTAAATAATTTCTTCAAAACAATCTGCATGCAGTTCTTATTTTGATACACAACCAAGATAAGCATGCAGCTGGGGGCTGCAACCTGTAGCTGTGTGCTTTATTTATTTATTTTTTTTAGCTAAAAAATGGTCCACCATAATTCACATAGAGATCCCACGACATTCCACAAAAGCAAACCTGAAAGACATGAAAAGAGAAAATTAGTAAAATTAGTAAAGAAAGACAAGAGACACTCTCATTCATCAATTTATTTCCCTGCCATGTCCTAACAGGATCCGCCATATAAGCTATCTATCTATCTATCTATCTATTTATCTATCTATCTTTATCCCTCTAACTATTTATCCCTCTATCTATTTAGCATTTATCTATCATTTTTTCTGGCTTTTGAAATCATTTACACATAACAAAAAATCATTTCAGTATCACGTGTTTTTTTACGGTACCAGTCACACGGATGTCGCACAGATGAGATACATGAACACAGATGGTCATACAGATATCCAAAACGGACTGTGCAACACGGGCATTTTTGCATGGATGTGTGAAGGAGGCCTAAGGAACATTTAGATGAATCAGCAGGAAGTTTAGTTTCATGTACAAGAAAAATCTCTTCACGCTGAAGTTAACAATAGTTTTAGTTCTGATGTTCTGGTCAGATAAGTTACATATCTGGTAGGTAGTATCTTCTGGGAAATGTTTAACAATGGACGTATCAGGACTCACATCGATTTTGTCATCTTTTATGTACAAATAATGAGCTAGAGCTGCTCTCACCACCTTCACTTTTAATAACCCTGAAAATACAAATAATAACTAAAGTGCATGGGACTGGTGACAGCACATATTACACAGTTTAATGACCATTTCTATACACATAATTTACAGTGCAGAGAAAAATAATGACAGCTATAGATTGTGATATAAAAATAACTTGTCACATATTCCTCATTTCTTACATTAATATATCTGTAGTTCTAAATGTATGCAATTTCCTTTTTTATGAGTTAATAAAATGTCAACAAGAAGAGCATTTGAAAGGAACTGAACTGGTAAAGACCCTGTGAACCTCTATGTATTCCATAACCCTGAGATTCTGTAGAAGCAAAAAAAATATTTCAACAGTAATGAAAGATTTGCAGAGGCAGGGGTGGATTAAGAGTAGCCTGGGCCACGTGAAGTTTAGGAGTCGAGGGACCTTCTCAGCCCTGATGTATCATGTAACATGTGACATGATTCCTTTGATATATCATGTGATAGGTCACGTGACTTCCCCTCCCCAACCTCCTTATTATTGTGTTGACTGTTGAGAACTTATTGTCAATATAATGTAATCCTTGACACATTTTATTAATAAAAATGTATGGTTTAAAAAGATAGGTCACGTGATTAACGCACAAGTGTGTACATCTGCAGACATAAATGGAAAAAGATAGCAGTGCGCTAAGCGCACCCCACAATTTGTTTTCCATTATGTTCAGTGCTATACATAGTATAGCAGTATTCATTATAGACCAGGAATAAAAAAATAATTTTCCCAAAGGGCCACATGAGAGACTGTGAATATTAGGAAAGGCTGAATCAAAAGGATGAAATTAATAATGTTCAATATTAGTATTGTGATATTAATAACAATTATTATTTTATAGTAATTTTAATTGCATTACCGAATATTGAGCAGAATTAAGTATGATGACATGCCCCTATACAGTCCCTGACAAAGGTTCTGTCGCTTATCCATGTTATGTAAATAAAAGCTTAGAACCTGACTTTAAATTTATCCATTGGTTTTATAAATTACTCTTTTGAAACCTGAAACCCTCCCAAATTTGGCTTAGGTTATGAAAATAAAGTTTCTGCAAAGCTGAAATATTGATCATATAATGAACACAGAAAGGTCAGATTTTGGCAAGACAAACTTTTTGTCACCCACAGAAAGTAATGTGAAACAAATAACTGCTAATACAAAGATATGTTTCATAACATTGGTGAATGTAGTTGTGGTACTATTAGAGCCATATTTAATATTTTGTGTGACTTCCATGAGCTTGAAGGACTGCATCCATGCGGTTCAACAATGATTCATACAATTTATTGATGAAGTCATCAGGAATAGCAAAGAATGCAGTCTTACATGCCTCCTAGAGTTCATCTAGATTCTTTGGTTTTGTCTTCCAAGCTTCCTACCCCAAACATATTCAATGATGTTCATGTCTGGTGACTGGGCTGGCCAGTCCTTGAGCACCTTGATCTTCTTTGCCAGAAGGAACTTTGTTGTAGAGATGGATGTTTGAGATGGAGCACCATCCTGCTGCAGAATTTGACCCCTTTTATGATTTGGAATGTAAGAGGTAGCTAATGCTTCTTGATATTTTAGGCTATTGATATTAACTTCCACCTTGCAAATGTTTTGCACACCCCCATACTGAATGTAACCCCAGACCATGAGCTTTCCACCACCAAACTTAACTGTTTTCTGTATCCATACAGGCTCTAGTAGGTCTCCAGCAGTATTTGTTGCAGCTGTGGTGTAATTCAACTGAAGATTCATCAGAGAAATCCACCTTCTGACACTTTTCCAGTGTCCATCTGCTTAGCAGGCTGTGGGACTTGGCAAATGCCACACGGTTTTCTAATTGCCTTTTGTTTAGTGCTGGCTTCTGGGCACTGATTGGACCATGGAGGCAATTTCAAGACAGAATCCTACAAACTGTTCTAGTTGACACAGGGACTTGAGGTGACCAGGCCTTCTGGAGCTCTGCTGCAGTGGAAGAGGGGTTGGCTTTGGATTTTCTAACCAACAAACGTTCCTCCTGAGCAGTTGTCTTGCGGGGTTTGCCGGACCTGGGCTTGTCAAAAACATCTCCAGTCTCTTCAAATCTTTTTTTAATTCTTTGTACTTGATGCTGAGACACATTAAAGGTGCCAGTCACCTCTGCAGTGGATCTGGACTTCAGCCTCTTGATAATCAAGGCTTTGGTCGCAGGGTGAATTTTTAGCATGTTGTCAGAGGTCAAGTTGCAGTTCAACTGAAGGTCTGGGGTGCTGGATTTCTTTATATACACACCCACTAAATAACCGATCATTTAGTGAGCACAGGTGAGGAATGGATGTAAACTAGGATTACGTGCATTATATGACAAGGCGACAAATCTTTTGTCTTGCCAAAATCTGACTTTGTGTTCATTAAATGATCAATATTTCAGCTTTGCAGCAACTATATTTTCATAACCTAAACCGATTTTGGGAGGGTTTCAGCTTTGAAAAGAGTAATTTATGAAACCAATGGATAAATTTAAAGTCAGGTTATGAGCTTTTATTTACATAACATGGATAAGCGACAGAACTTTTGTCAGGGACTGTATATGGTATAAGGCTTTACATAGCTCCCTACATACAGGTTGAGCCCACACACAGCCTTTATATGAGGGACTGCTGATAAGTCTTTGGCTTTACCCAGGATGAAACGAAATCTCCACTGATGTCAATACACTTCTTACATTAGTATTCCAAGTTCTGTAAGCGTAGGAAAAAGAAGGATTTTTAGTTGTGCCTCAAACCAGGCATCCGTAGCAGCCATGGCATCAGACATTATGTAAAATTCACTACCCTTGAGATGTTTCTTCAGGTTTGGAAACAGATGATAGTCAGAGGGAGCTAGATCGGGTGAATAAGGTGGGTGGTTAACAAGCTGGAAGCCCACCTCTGCCAGTTTTGCCATGGTCGCTTGTGCAGTGTGAGCGGAGGCGTTGTCTTGCAGGAACAAGAATCCTTTGGACAGCTTGCCTTGCCTTTTGGACTTCAGAGCTGCCTTTAATTGGTCCAAATGTTCAATGTAATATCTTGCATTGATGGTGTAAGCCTTTTGAAGGTCGTCAACTAGCAGCACTCCCTCCCTATCCCAGAACACAGATGCCATCACCTTCATGGCTGATTTTTTAGCACCATGAACCTCTTTGTATGAGGAGAACCATTGTGCCTCCACTTTTTTGACTGCTCCTTGTTTTCAGGGTCATAGAAATAAGTCCAGGTCTCATCCATAGTGACCAGTCGATCCAGGAAGTTCTTATCAGTTTGGAAACGCTGACAAATGGACCAGGAAGTTTTCACTCGCATGCTTCTCTGATCTGTTGTCAAACATTTGGGGACCCACTTTGCAGATAGCTTCCTCATGTCCAAATGTTCATGGATAATGATGCAAACACGTTCACGGAAAATCACCATGATGTCTGCTATTGCTTTAGCTGAAATTCATTGATTCTCTAGTATGAGGTTGTGCACAGTATCGACGATCTCCGGAACAACAACCACTCTCGGTCATCCAGGACATTCCTCATCATTGGTGCTGAATGGCCCATTTTAAATTTGGCAACCTAGTTCTTAACTGTGGAATATGAAGGGCATTGATCCTAAATGTTTGTGACATATGACCATGAATATCCTTTGCAGACTTTCCTTGCAGAAACAAGAATTTTATCACTCCTCTGCTCTCAGTTGCTCTGAATATCGTATTAGAATTCGCCATTTTGGTTTTCCACGTGCGTAGAACAATGTTGCCATAAGCAACAAACACAACATTTTTTAAAACATTAGACACATAAGGTTTTCATGTGATGTAACATTCGTTATCATAGAAACAAAAAAAGATCACAAATCTAAAGACTTATCAGCAGCCCCTCATATACAGTATGAACCCTCATATAGATCCCTATATACAGTATGAACCCTCATATAGCTCCCTATATACAGTATGAGCCCTCACATAGCTCCTTATATACAGGTTGAATCCTCACACATGCCATACACAAAAAAACAACAACACATTCTCACCTCTGTCCCCCTTTCCAGGCACTTTGCTCAGGGGATCCACTTCTTCATGTGGTTAGTGTGTTCATGCTGGCACATTCTGGCTGATGACATCATCACACTGGGATGTCACAGAAAAGTCAACATTACCTCTAGAGGTCTTTAGAGCTGTGCTGCTATTCTGTATTGATAGCAGTGGAGCTCCAGGAAAGTTCCCAGCCAGTAGATGTGCACCACAGAAACCATTATGATGGGTTTAATCTGGCCATGGGCCCCCTGAAGCCTGGGGCTCTGGGTAGTAGCCCAGATTGCCCTCTTTATAACCCATCTATGGGCGGAGATGTTGTATAACAACCCTAAATTTAATGAAACAACTTCCTCAGGGTGTGCATGTGTGGCACCCCTGACCATGTCAGGCACCACTGGGCACTGCACATATGCTGGGACAGTACCTTCAGGTAGTCCAAAGGCTGGAATAGGGTGTGTACGCACAGACACATAGCAACCAGGTCTCCCACACCTTAGAGGGGACCCTTGGGCAGACCCAAGAGGTGGGCGTTCCTCCACATCTCATCTAAGGGTGCTGGGGAGGGGCTGGAAGCTAAGGTGGCAGTGGCTGTCAGGAAAAGTAGGAGGAGTTAGCCAGTCTGAAGTGGAGAAGCGCAAAAGAGGTGACAGAGAGTAAAAGAAGCAGAAAGTGTGAGGAGAAGAAGGAGAGGAGACGTGCACAGACACGCTAGTCAGACCCTGCACGTGTAGTAGCCGTTGTCGGGGGAGAACGGTCACCAGTAGTTGGACAGAAAGATGCTGAAGTCAGCTGGTCGTGTACGGAGACTCCTGGTGACTAGGCACGCACGGGGAACAAGTCCCTATAGTAGATATCCATTTATTTGGTCTGCTAAACCTGCCGGTGGGGAGGACAACAAGTCCCACACCAACTAACTAGAGTCCGAGCATCAGCAGCAACAAGGGGGCCCATAAGGAGGATCGAGCCTGGAGCCATCTTCCTTGGTCCACGCTGCCAGCAAACAGGCCAAAAAGGGGAGAAAAGGCAGTAGTGACTTCCCTGGATGAATCCCACGGTACTTCAAGTCAGGGGTTATCCGAAACAAGAAGTGCTAGGAAGATGAGTTAACGGTTACCTTAGACCAGCCTAAAGGATACCTGATTCCACCTGGTTTATCTCAGCATCGCCCGGGTTACCTCACAAAAACACCTGAAAGTGAGTAAACAAGTTGAAAGACTTTCTGGACTGCGACTGAGTTATTTTGCGACCTGTTGTTCTCCACACCCCAGACCCTGGGGTCAGCCTCACTCACGGGAGGCCACACCACCAGACTACAGACTCCATTAACCCCAGACGCTGATTAAACCTACAGTGGCGGTCACCCATAACCCGGACCGCAAACAGTGAGTGGCGTCACAACTCCCATGTAAATAAAACCTGACATACGTGTTGCCAGTGGTAATCAAGTAAAGCCCCTGTGGCGGCCCAGAAGGTGGAGTGACGTCCCTGAGGCGACCGCTACAGGTGGGTGACACACTCTGTCTGGCGTCACGAACAGGATAAGGACTAGACCTGTTAAGACAGGTGACAATGCGCCTCAGCGGTCCGTTTAGAAAATTTGGACCGCAGCCATTTTGCTGTTGTTAAAAGCACGCAAAGTTGGAAGCTGCAGCCCGCGCAAAAGAAAGAAAACCGCCCACGATGAGGTGTGGCTGACCCAGCATGGAAAGAGGGCTCTGACAGAGTGACCACAGAAGATGGGGCGGATCTGTCCCCGGACTGTGAGGATGTCCCAGTCCAAAGGGAAGAGAACAACAGGAAATGAAACTAAGACTGAGGTGTGACCACAACCTGGTGAGCAGCGACAGAGAGAGGATGGCGTCTGCAAGAGGTGACCAGGAAGAGCAGGGTTGGACCAGGCCTATGACCGCAGAGGACTTGGAGGCAGAGGTGGGAAGAGCGGAGCAGGCAAGAGAAAGCCGCTTGGAAGAAACAGATGATAACGGCAATAAAGAACCTTGTGCAGTGAGGCCTGCCGGGAGGCACCGCCCATGCTCAGCTAGAGTCGTTGTCAGCAGTGGCGACCATGCTACGGGATGCCTCAAGCGCGGATCTGAGTGAGTCTACAACTGCCCCTGGTCCACCTGCTGTGCTGATCCCACCGGCACTAACATCCGAGGCGGGCGTGACGTCTGGTGTGACGTCCGATGCGATGCCTAATGCGATGTCCGGTGTGACGCCTGATGCGACGCCCGATGCGATGTTTGATGCGATGTCCGGTGCGATGCCCGATGCGACGTCTGGTGAGATGCCCAGTGTGACGCTTCCTGTCCCGGCCAGACCAGACCAGGTCACAATGCCTCTTGTCACGGCCCGACCAGACCAGGCCACAACGCCTCCTGTCCCGGCCAGACCAGACCAGGCCGCAACGCCTCCTGTCCCGGCCAGACCAGACCCGGCCGCAACGTCTCCTGTCCTAGTTGCCTGACCAAAGGTGGTCACAGCGCCCCAGCCACCGACTGAGGAACCAGGTCCCGCTTCTCCACCCAAACAAGACCAAGTATTCTTGCAGCTAAAGAGGGAATTGAATACTCGGTTCCCAGCACACCTGGTGGAGACGTATCTGATCCAAAATCCACCATCCCGACCAGAAGCGGTCAATGAAAGCTCGTCCCCAGAACTGCTCCTTAACCGACCGGAGGAGGTTGCAGCACCCTTTGCGAGAAAGGGAGGCCTTGAGGTCACGCTGCTGTTCCCCCAATGACCGGAAGAGGTTGCAACACCCTCCACCAGGGAGGAAGAAGAGGACATGCAGCCATCATTGTTGATCCCCAGCTGACCGGAGGAGGTCACAGCACCCTTTGCGAGAAAGGGAGGCCCTGAGGTTGCGCTGTTGTCCCCCCAATGATTGGAGGAGGATGCAGCATGTCCTGCAAGGGAGGAAGACCTGGTTGCATATAGCCCCGGCATGTATGTGACCTGGTTACCTGCTGATGACCAGGTGATGGTGATGCGGAGTCCAGACCGCAGAGAACAGCGGCGTGTGAGATCCAGACACCCCCTTGAGAAGCCCACCTCAGAGAGAGAGCAAGTGGAGGCCAGGGACCTGCAGGAAAAGAAGTCCCTGCGACGGGCCAGGCACCAGGCCAGAGGTCCCCTCCACCGTGGGGTAGTAGAAGAATTCAACTGCCGAACGGGGTATGGGTTCATTGTAGAGGCCGGGGTTAAGGAAGGCATCTTTGTGTCTCGGCGGGATGTGCAGTCACATCTGCCAAGGGGTCACCCTAGTCGTGATTTGCATATGGGGGATGTGGTCGAGTTCACCAGGCATAAGGGAGAAAGAGGCTGGTTTGCCTTGGACATGGTGCAACGTCCAAAGGAAACCTTGGTGAGCTCAGACTCCATCCCCACTGCTTCTACCAGGTCCCCAGAGTCATCACCACCAGGGGACGCCCAAGGCACAGCCTCTAAGGACCAGTGCACTGAAGTGCCGAGCACTGGTCCTGGGAGACGGAAGTCCATTTAAATTCTTTAGTAAAAAGAAAGTCAAAAGAGTTTTCAGAGAATGTTTGTTACCAGTTAAGCAACGTTTAAATGTTTAAAAAAGTACCCACAAGAACTTTTGTGTGAACTGTTTGAGTATTGATTTTATTTAGCACCAGGTTACGTGCACTTTAAAAATGGACCACAGGCTATGAACTGGCTGTAGACACAAACTCTCGCATTGTAAAAAGTTACCTCAGCGGTACCAACTTCAGAGCACGATTGTTTGCGGGGCCTGGCTCTGCACCAACTTCAGAGCATGCCTGTTTATGGGGCCTGGCTCTGCACCACCAGAGAGCACGCCTGTTTATGGGGCCTCGCTCTCGAACAACAGGGAGCACGCCTGTTTATGGGGCCTGCTCTCCAACACAAAAAAGCTGGGGCCTTCCTGACACCACCCTCCTCAGGAGAGGAAGATTGGATTAAAGGTCTGGGATACAGATGGCCCAGACCTGGTCACCAAAGGGAACAGTGACCTTCCTCCTGGAAGTTTCTGGGTGGGTCCAGGACTTGTGAACAAGGGGGCCATGTCATTATTTTTTGATCTTTTTGACCTTTACTGGCCAGCCATGCTGTGGAGTAGTTGGATGCATGTGATGGAGCATTGTCCTGTATGAAAATCATGTTATTCTTGAACGATACCGACGTCTTCCTGTACCGCTGCTTGAAGACGTTGTCTTCCAGAAACTGGCAGTAGGTCTGGGAGCTGCGCTTCACTCCATCCTCAACCCGAAAAGGTCCCACAAGTTCATCTTTGATGATACCAGCCCATACCAGTACCCCACCTCCATCTTGCTGGCGTCTGAGTCAGAGTGGAGCTCTCTGCCCTTTACTGATCCAGCCTTTGGCCCATCCATCTGGCCCATCAAGAGTCACTCTCATTTCATCAGTCCATAAAATCTTTGAAAAATCAGTCTTAAGATTTTTCTTTGCCCAGTTTTGACGTTTTCTCTTATGTTTCTTGTTCAAAGGTGGTCATTTTTCAGCCTTCCTTACCTTGGCCATGTCCCTGAGTATGGCACACCTTGTGCTTTTGATACTCCAGTAACGTTGCAGCTCTGAAATATGGCCAAACTGGTGTCAAATCGCATCTTGGCGGTTTCACGCTTGATTTTCCTCAATTCATGGGAAGTTATTTTGCTCCTTTTTTGCCCAACACGCTTCTTGCGACCCTGTTGGCTATTTGCCATGAAACGCTTGATTGTTCGGTGATCACGCTTCAAAAGTTTGGCAATTTCAAGACTGCTGTATCCCTCTGCAAGACATCTCACAATTTTGCAATTTTGGACTTTTCAGAGCCTGTCAAATCTCTCTTCTGACCTATTTTGCCAAAGGAAAGGAAGTTGCCCAATAATTAAGCACACCTTATATAGGGTGTTGATGTTATTACACCACACCCCTCCTCATTACAGAGATGCACATCACCTGATTTACTTAATTGGTAGTTGGCTCTCAAGCCTATACAGCTTGCAGTAAGTGGTTTGTAGAATTGAAAGTTTGCATCCCAGATAAGGTGGTACAACAGTGATAGAAAAGAGAAAAAAAAGAAAAAAAAGAGAAAAAAAGAGAAAAATGAGATTGTGTGAGAGAATGAAAAGCAGGTAGCTTTACGCTACGCTACCTGCTTTTCATTCTCTCACACAATGCATGGACTAGACTGTCACATGTTTAATGTGGACTCCACACTGAACACAATCAACTGAATAACCTAGTTACCGCTCCCAAGACTCTTCACAGCTTTCAAGGCTAATTCACTGTAACTCTTTCCATCTCAGCTGTCTATTCTCTCATAGTTCTCACATGAAAGGGGTTAGAATAAACTATAAAATCACAATGACTTCCAGTGTTATGTCATAACAGTAAGTCAGCAATTTACAATTATATTATTATATCATAACAGCAAATATCTGTACAAGAGGGGTGTGTGTGCGTGAGGAGAAATGGGTTGCCAGCAACTTCCTTTACAGTAGCATTAATGGAAATCTGTTACCAGATTTTTGTTATTACTATTAGTGATGGGTGTACCCGGACTGTAAAAGTTCTGGATGCATATGGTTTCAAACGTACTCGAGTGCTGGGCATGGGCCAAGAATTCCGGCAAATGATCTGGCTACTCAGAAAATAAAAAAATAAAGGAAAAATAAAGAAAGTAAGAATGAAGCAAGCGCACTATACTTACTGCTGCTCATACACTTCCAGGGCCGCTCATTACCTTAACACTAGAACTACTGGACTCGTGACACCTATATAGAAATACATAGTGCAAAGTAGTCAAAATGACTACCTCAGTAGTTCTAGTGTTAGTTGACTATGCACTGCTTTCCCCGCCCACCGGCATCTGTGATTGGTTGCAGTCAGAGGAGCCCCCAGACTTTGTGACAGTGTCTGACTGCAAACAGCCACAGACGACACTGTCTGCAGGTCTATTGTACAGTAAAAATATTTGTACTCAACAACGATCAGCGGTGATGCCACTCAGGTGATTTGCAGTCACAGCTGTAGGTTCCAACTGCCCTTCACCTGTGACCACAGGTAACCTGTTAGAGGCACATGTTGGTTGATCAGATCACCCAACGATCAAGGAAACATGCAGGCTCACCAAGTGAGCCCACATCAAAGGGAAGGACACGACCTTGGACATACCGGTAGGGGATAAATTAGAATTCAAAATTTAGTCATTGAGTCACAGGGATAGTCTGGATCAACAATCTGAACCAACTTCCATATAGAACTTTTGTAGAAGACATAGATTTAAGTACAGAATTTTTTATCTCAAGAATAAGAAACCAAATGGTTGTTATTGGTGTAAAATGGTTCAATGTGCATCTTGTTTATTTCTCTGCCAGCAATTACCTGGCACAGAATTTGGCATTTGTAAGCAGAGCTTTGGATACAGAAGCATCTGTTTAAAACAGAAGAGTTATTTTAATACATGCGGTAAAATATTTACCTAATTTTACCTTTACAGCTATTTTATAATATAGTGCTGTAATGGAATAAATCACATAAGGTTTATACTCGCTAATATATTGTTTTACTGATAGTTGTAGAAAAAAAAGATTTAAGCAGGAGAAAGCAATTTACCTAAAATGGGGATGTAGAACAAATTTGAAAAGCTGTGGGCACCTTGATTAGACAGGGTTGGCTATCATATTGCTATTAAAGGATATAGTGAACAGAAAATATCAACACACCCATGTTAAAATGCCAGGTTTTGTCATATAGAAAAATCCTACCAAAAATAATTATTTCATAACTTTTTCCACGTTTAATGTCACTTATAATCTGTTCAAATCATTTGAGAAACAAAATGAAATACTTTTGGTGGGAGAAATAAAAATAAATCTAAAATAATATATTTGCATAAGTGTGAACACCCTTTTATAACTGGAGATCTGGTTGTGTTCAGAATTAGCCAATCATATGTAGGGTACACTTACATGAGCATATGACTCACATTTCACTCAGCCCCATGTAGGACAATGCTGCAGCTCACATCTGCGAGTGTTTCCTCAGCCCTCTACGAGAGCCAGGTCACTCACACACATCAAAGTCTATGGGTGCGAGTGAAACATCGGACTATACTAGGTTGACATCTAAGTGCAGTGCGATAATCACATCAGTTGACAATTGAGGAGATGTGGATATTAATCTCTCCCTCTCCTCCGCAGCTCCTGCCCTTTCCTCCACAGCTGTGATCCGATCACAGGATCAGATCACAGTCGCATGACACACGGCTCACGGCAGCAGAGCGGGAGTTGAGGGTCATTAGCATATCGCATTCGCATCAGATGCTATATGTTAGTGCGACTCCAGCCTTCAACTCATATTGTAGTCTGTACATGGCTGCCATCATTAAACGTAATTCTGGTTAACAAAAAAAATTCAATTAGAATTACTGCATTTCCATTAGATGTATTACTGAATTTCGAGAAGGCGGTCAACAGGAAGTGACTTAAATTTGGCACAACAGTAACGTTACTTTCAACTGGACATGCCTAAAAAATTGATGAAAAGACAAGATGAGAATTGGTCCAAAAGGCTATTAAAAAGCCTACAGCAATATTAAAGTAAAACCAAAAAATGTGGTCATCATTACATAGTTACATAGTTACATAGTTACTTAGGTTGAAAAAAGACCTAGGTCCATCTAGTTCAACCTTCCTCCACCAGTTCTACATTTAGTCGCTAAGTCATTTATAACCAACAATGTTTTGTGTACTGAGGAAATCATCCAGCCCTTTTTTAAAAGCTGTTATAGTATCTGCCATTACTACCTCTTGTGGTAGTGTATTCCACAGTCTGACCGCTCTAACTGTAAAGAACCCTTTCCTATTTAGGTGTCGGAATCGCTTTTCTTCCACTCGCAGTGAGTGCCCACTGGTCCTTAGTACTGTCTTTGGAAGAAATAAGTCATGTGCCAGTCCTTTATATTGACCACACATGTATTTATACATATAAATGAGATCTCCTCTGAGACGTCTTTTTTCTAAGTTAAACATATCTAACTTTTTCAACCTGTCATCATATGGGAGGCCTTCCATTCCTTGTAATAGTCTAGTTGCCCGCCTTTGAACTGACTCTAACTTCTGAATAGAGATGAGCGAACTGGTCCCGGTTCGGCTCGAGGTCGGTTCGCCGAACGGAGGTCCCGTTCGAGTTCGGTTCGTCGAACGTTCGACGAACCGAACTCGAGCCAATAGGCTATAATGGGAGGCAATCACAAACACATAAAAATGCATGATAAATGTACACAAACAGTTAATAAACATTGCCATAACACTTACCGGTCCCCGCGATCCCTTCTGCACTCTGTCTCCTGCCGCTATTCCATCCGATGATCGCTGAATCCTCCCGGCGACCGGCACTGCCAGCAGTGATGCAGGACCTATCGTGACGTCAAAATAGCCATGTGACCAGTCATGTGGCTATTATCTCATTGGCTACAGACTGGTCACATGACTATGACGCGTCATGTAGGACCTGCGAGTGCATCTCTCCGGTACACGGTGCACATATGTGTATCGCCGTGTACCGGCGACATGCTCTAGCACACGGTCGACTCCCCGTTCCGTTAGGGACCGGCTGACACAGCCGGTCATTAACGGAGATCACCTTTGCCATAGCAACGCAGTTAGCGGTGACGTCCCCGCTAACCGCAGCTCCGAGAGCACCATTGCTATGGTAACGCGTCTGTCAGCGTTACCGCTGTTACCGCTGACAGCCAGCACTGATCACTCACGGAGTGAAGGCTGCACGATTGTAGTGAGCATTGTAGTGAGGATGAGGTTCCCCAGCCCCAAGTGATGAGCTGGTGAACCTCATCCTTCCTCACTACAATCGTCACTACTACTACACTAGTGAGGATTGTAGTGAGGATTGTAGTGAGGATGAGGTTCCCCAGCCCCAAGTGATGAGCTGGTGAACCTCATCCTCACTACAATCGTCACTACTACTACACTAGAAAGAAGACAGAAGAGCAGGATCGTGGAGGGCTGACAGGGGGTAATAAAGATGGAGTCTCTAATGTGTCTGTGTATTTATTTCTATTAAAGTATTTTTTCTCTGTGTGGTGTCTTTTTTTTTAACCCTTTATTGGAGACTCTTAATGGCCGGGTCAAACGTGCCTGACATTAAGAATCTCTGGCTTAATACTGGCTAGTAAAACAAAGCCAGTATTAACTCATGATTACCCAACAAGCCACCCGGCTCCAGGGCTGTTGGAAGAGTTGGATACAGCGCCAGATGATGGCGCTTCTATGAGAGCGCCATTTTCTGGGACGGCTGCGGACTGTAATTCGCAGCAGAGGCGCCCAGAAACCTCGGGCTAACCTGTGCTGCGGATTCCAATCCCCAGCTGCCTAGTTGTACCCGGCTGGACACAAAAATGGGGCGAAGCCCACGTCATTTGTTTTTTAATTATTTCATGAAATAAGTGAAATAATTAAAAAAAAATGGGCTTCCCTATATTTTTGGTTCTCAGCCGGGTACAAATAGGCAACTGGGGGTTGGAGGCAGCCCGTGGCTGCCTGCTGTACCTGGCTAGCATACAAAAATATGGCGAAGCCCACGTCATTTTTTTGGTGGGCAAAAAAATTCTGCATACAGTCCTGGATGGAGTATGCTGAGCCTTGTAGTTCTGCAGCTGCTGTCTGCTCTTCTCCATACAGACAGACAGCAGCTGCAGAACTACAAGGCTCAGGATACTCCATCCAGGACTGTATGCAGAAGTTTTTTGCCCCCTGAAAAAATTATGTGGGCTTCGCCATATTTTTGTATGCTATCCAGGTACAGCAGGCAGGTACGGCTGCCCCCAACCCCCAGTTGCCTATTTGTACCCGGCTGGGAACCAAAAATAAAGGGAAGCCCTTTTTTTATTATTTCATGAATTTCATGAAATAATTAGAAAACAAATGACGTAGGCTTCGCCCCATTTTTGTGTCCAGCCAGGTACAACAAGGCAGCTGGGGATTGGAATCCGCAGCACAGGTTGGCCTGAGCTTTCTGGGCCCCACTGCTGCGAATTGCAGTCTGCAGCCGCCTCAGAAAATGCCATTTTCATAGAAGCGCCATCTTCTGGCGCTGTATCCAACTCTTCCAGCACCTGCCTGCTATACCTGGCTAGCATACAAAATATGGCGAAGCTCACGTCCTTTTTTTGTAGTTTTTTGGCAAAAAAAATAAAAAATGCTTCCCTGGATTTTCCATTGCCAGTGAAGGTAACACCAAGCAGTGGGGGTTAGCAGCCAGTAGCTGCTTGGATTACCCTTAGCTAGCAATACAAAAAATGCAGCGGGAGCCCATATATATTTTTTTTAATTATTTATTTAAATAACTACAAATAAAATGGGCTTCCCTGTATTTTGATTGCTGGACATCACAGTGCTGTAAAAATAAATCTTTAAAAAAATGACGTAGCGCTCCGCGGTATTTTTGATTCTCAGCGCAGATAAAGCAGACAGCTATGGGTTGCCACCCCCATCTGCCTGCCGTTACCTTGGTTGGCAATCAAAATACAGGGAAGCCCATTAATTTTTTCTATTTAAAAAATAGTTAAAAAAAAAAATGACGTTGGGTCCCCCCATTTTTGATAGCCAGCTAGGGTAAAGCAGACGGCTGTAGCCTGAAAACCACAGCTGGCAGCTTTACCGTGGTTGGGGATCCAATGTGGAGGTCCCCTCAGGCTCTTTTTTATAATTATTTTATAAATATTAATAATTACACAATAAAAGTAGGGTCCCCCCCAAATTGGATCACCAGCCAAGGTAAAGCGGACAGCTGTGGTCTGGTATTCTCAGGGTGGGAAGGTCCATAGTTATTGGGCCTTCACAGCCTAAAAATAGCAGGCCGCAGGCACCCCAGACGTGGCGCATCCACTAGATGCGCCAATCCGGGCGCTTCACCCCAGCTCATCCCGTGCCCTGGTGCAGTGGCAAACGGGGTAATAAATCGGGTTGATACTAGCTGTAAAGTCACCTGAGATCAAGCCCAGCAGTTTGTGATGTCATGGCGTCTATTAGATACCCAACATCATAAACTGTCAGTACTAACAAAAAAAAAAAAATCGACAAAAGAAATTTATTTGAAAAAACAGTCCCCAAAACATTTCCTCTTTCACCAATTTATTGTAAGAAAAAAAAAAAAGGGGTCCCACGACGACTCTGGACCGTCTGGAATATGGGGGGGAGACACTCAGGGAACGTATCCCCCATTTTCTAGGAGTGCGGACCCTTCATGTGAGGAGTGTGGGTGCAATGAATCTGCACTCACTCTTCTCGGGTCCACAGCAGCAGAGTCCATGTCGTAATGGTTGCTACCAAAGCTGCAATGCCCTGCTCATGAGGTAAGGGCATGCCTAATCAGGAGAACTACTGTAGAGGAAGCTCTGCTCACTGGTATATAGGTGCTCAGAGGTAATAATAGATAAAATTAGTGAGTAACCTCGGCACTCTAAATCTCCCAGACTAAGTCAGTAAGTCACAACGGATAGTAATGCAAAATCACTCTTTATTGGTCCGTATTAAGAAAAACATTTTTTTTCATAAGCATATATGTTTTTGTCCAAAACAAGTTACAAATGACGTTTCGGCCTGAGCCTTCGTCAGATTGGACTTATCTGCATGTAATCATGAAAAATGACAATAATCAGTATCACATAAGAGTGAGAGAACAATAACATAAACTCGAACAATGTAGAGGTACAATTGGGATGCAGCAAAAAAATTGCAACACAGCAAGAAATGAAACACATGATACAAATGTCATAATACAGTACAAGGACAATATAGTAATGACAAATATGGGGTCAGAGTAGGCTTAGACAGCTCTGGTACGAAAGAGATGTCAATCATAAAGTAACATGTGCAGTAGGTGTAGAGCTACAGTATGCATGGCAGAGCTAATGGGTAGACCGACCATAGA